>NC_044384.1:31811820-32483070 GCF_006542625.1 Nomascus leucogenys
CAGAAGTTTCATTTTTTATTCTTTTTTTAGGCTAAATTCTTATGAATGGAATAATTGAACAAAAGATATAGACATTTCTAGGGAGATTTCTTCTTATATTTTGCTTTTTCTATCAGTTTTTCACAAGGAACAGAGATATTACTCATGCTAAGTCAAAAAGAGGTTTTGTTCTGAGGATATAATTGTGGAGCTGGAACAGGCCTGGACAGTCCTCAGAAACCAAGCCTAGAGATTGGCTGCTCTGCTTTTCTTCAAGACACCAGTTGTCTCTGCCTAGCTCGGGCTCACACTCTTACTTGTACACTGACTGCTAGCTCCCCTGAGTCTACTATATTTTATGCTGCCTCCTGGCCGTGTGATGAACATAGTTACTTACATAAAGGCATGTATAAAACTGACCCTCCGGCCTTCAGGGTTGCTTCTCTTTCCTCATTCCAAATAGTGATGAATGTACCATTACATGCCACTCAGTTACATTAGGTAGTCGGTCACATTAGTTGTGTTTCAATCCTTTTCCCTAAACTGCACTTCCAGTAGGTCATTCAAAATGCAAATTGTCACTGAAATAAATGAAGTAATACTCCTATCATTAGCAGTAATTTTTGTCTTCAGCTCTTTAATCTGTACTGGCCTTATTTTCCCCTCATCTTCTGCCACAGTGCTTCCTGTGCACCATATTTTAGTGGTAACCTAAATTTTTCGTCTCTCCTAAAACGTTTCCTGTCTTTAGAAAACATGCTGAACTTTCTGCCTGGTGTACTCTCTCAATACTTGCGCTCTGGTGTCAACTTTAGTGACACCTTTCCCTTCCAAAGGTTGAATTAATCCTGTTCTCTGTGCTAGGATAAGACTGTGTCGCATGATATTACGGTGTCTGTAGTTGGCTCCTCTAGAGCATACTTTGTGGCACAGAGTAGGAATCCAACAGGGACCAAAGGTAGCCAAGTATACTTTTTGCTGCCTGATAGTCCCAGGTTATTAATTGGTAGATTATTACATGTGTTTGATGGAGTTTTGTGCATTTGCTTTATTTTATCAAGTTACATACTACCGTGCTTTTTTACGTGTCATATTATAGGTCTACCACTATAGACAGTTTAACCAGGCTACTGTTAAGTTCACTGTTGCTCTTTTATTTGCATTACAGTTCCCTAATTCTACGCAAACCTCACTTTCCCACCATTTCTACTATATTGCTGAAGAAAGTTACATAATCCTATTATTGACTCCTTTCAAATTTTTAGTGTTTGAACCCTAGTTGGATTCCCAAGGTTGCCAATGCAGTATTGGTATGTGGCATTCCATACATCCCTAAAAAGTGTTGACATAGCCAAATTTATGAAATTTATGAAATTTGGCATGCTGTGTTGCCTCTTCCTGGAGGGAGGCCTTTGGGGCCAGTCTCCTGAATTGAGCTTGAGGACACATTGATTTTTTTTCTGTTTTGAGGGGCGTGAGTATGATTATATTAGGTTATGACCATTCTTTTCTTTTCTTTCTTTCTTTCTTTTTTTTTTTTTTTTTTCAGACGGAGTCTCGCTCTGTTGCCCAGGCTAGAGTGTAGTGGCGTGCTTTTGGCTCACTGCAACCTCTGCCTCCCAGGTTCAAGCGATTCTCCTGCCTCAGCCTCCTGAGTAGTTGGGACTACAGGCACTCGCCACCACGCCCAGCTAATTTTTGTATTTTTAGTAGAGATGGGGTTTCACCATGTTGGTCAGGCTGGTTCTCAAACGCCTGACCTCGTGATCCACCCGCCTCTGCCTCTCAAAGTGCTGGGATTACAGGTGTGAGCCACCACGCCTGGCAGTTATGGCCATTATTTTCTAGCAAATTATACCAAGGGCTGAATATCTTCAGTTTGAGGACCTTTTTTGAGAACATTCTTTTGATAATTTAAAGTTCTTTTTTGAGCTTTTACTTAATGTTTCTTTTTTAGTAAATATACAATTGACCCTTGAACAATGGGGTGGTTAGGATGCTGTCCTCCTGCACAGTGAAGAATCTGTGTATAACTTTTGACTCTCCTAAAACTTATGACCTACTGTTAACTGGAAGCCTTACCAATACATAAACAGTTGATTAACCCATATTTTGCATGTCACATGCATGATAAACTGTATTCTTTAAGCTAGAGAAAAGAAACTTACTAAGAAAATCATAAGGAAGAGAAAATACATATACTATTCACTAAGTGGAAGTGGATCTTCATGAAGGTCTTCATCCTCATTGTCTTCACTCTGAGTAGGCTGAGGAGTCATGCTGTCTCACAGGTGGAAGAGGCAGACTGGGAGTCAGGCACATTCAGTGTAACTTTATGAAAATAAGCAATTTTTGCCTGACTTTGCATTTTCATTTCTCCGAAAATGTTTCTGTGTGGTACCAGTCCTCCTTACGCCTTTTGGTTTAGTTTCAGTGCCCATGTCATAGAAGGATCTGTGTTATAAAAGAAGTCAAAAGCAGCCTTGAATAACTAGAACCCTGTATATATATAGCTAGATTGTCCTATGTCAATTTGTTTTCTGGCACTGCTTCTTCTGCATCTTCTTCCTCATCATCTGGAGCTAGTTTAGAAGCACTGATCTCTGTTATGTCGTCTTCTGTTAATTCCTCTGATGTGTGGAGTCTGTCTGTTAGCCCTTGAATTTCTGTACAAAGATCCATCTCTTGAAGCCCTTCACTCCTTTTTTTTTTTTTTTTTTTTTTTTTTTTTTTTTGCCATATCCACAATCTCTTATGATTTCCTCGATAGGCTGTGGTGTAAATCCTGTCAAGTCAGGCACATCTGGACACTGTTTTCTCTAGTAGGAATGTATCATTTTGGACTTGATGGCTTTCGTGGTTTTTTCTATAACAGCGATGGTATCTTCAATGGTGTAATCCTTCCATACTTTGACATTCTATCAGAGTTCTTTTTCGTAGCATTGACAGTCTTTTCCATGGAGTACTGTGTGTAATGAGCCTTAAAGGTCCTTATGACTCCCTGATTTAGAGATGTTATTAATGTGTTCAGGAGCAAGTAGATCACTTTGACACATTTGGTGTTGGAATCATGGGGTTGTGGGTTACCAGCGGCATTGTCCAATGTCAAAAGAATTTTAAAAGGCAGTCTTTTACTGGCAGGGTACTTGACTTCAGGGACAAAGCATTGATGGAATGAATCCAGAGAAAAGGGTTCTGGTTGCCCAGGCCTTTTTGTTGTGGCAGCCGGTGTTTATCTTTTCCCTTCAAGGATTGGAGGTCAGCAGCTTTATAGAGAAGGGCAGTCCTGATCATAAACCTGGCTATATTTGCACAAAACAGTAGAGTTAGCCTGTCCTTTCCTACCTCAAATCTGGTGCTTGTTTCTGTTTTTGCTAATAAATGTCCTTTGTAGCAGTTTTTTCCCTTAGAATAGAGCACTTGGGTCTGCATTAAAAACCTGTTCAGGCAGATACCCTTTCTCCTCAATGATTTTCTTAATGGCGCCTGGGAACTCATCTACTTTGGTTGACAGAAGCTCCTTTCCTGTTACCTTGACATTTCTTAAGCCAGCCTGTTTCTAAATTCTCAACCATCTTTTACTTTCATTAAATTTTCCAGCTTTAGATCCTTCACCTTAATTTTGCTTTAAGTTGTCATATAATGTCTCCGCTTTTTCTCAAACCATATAATAGTCTATAGGTATGCCTTTCTTTATAGCAATCCTGTACCTACATAAAACCTGCATTTTCAATATGAGATAAAAAGTTGTTTCACAAAAGGTGTAAGATCTTCACACCTGCTGGCCTAGCTGCAGTGGCAGCTTCACAAATTTTCTTTTTTTTTTTAACAGTAGTTCTTACACTGGGTTCATTTATCTTGAAATGGCGGGCAACTGCAGCTGCAGACCTCAGTCTGTGGTACATACCAAGCAGTTGGAGTTTTTATTGTAATGTCATGATTTTTCTCTGCTTCTTGGGAGCACTTTCAGCATCACTAGTGGCACATCGTATGGATCTCATGGTATTAGTCAAGGCTTATGGTATTGCACTACACATGGTGAAAATTACATGAGAAATGTGAGAGATCACTTTTTACTGTGATAATTTACTGGAGAGAAGAACTGCTCATGCAGAGATGATTAGCCTCACACGGTGGATACTCGCAACACTTCCGCTCACCATGATAGCAACAGGAGGTGGCGATGAAATTATTACAGTAGTACAGTATATACTACCTTTAATTTTATGTAGTTATGACTTAATACATCATCTGAATGTTTATATTTCTGGACTGTAAATGGCTCCATGTATGGTCTGTGTTTGTGTAAGTTTTGATAAATTTTAACTTTTTATAGTAGATTTTTGTATTTCATGATGGTAAATGATAGACTAGTATCTACATATCTTTTATGCTTTATAACCTACCTTTTTCTTAGTTTTTTTTTTCAGTGTTTCTAGGCTACCTGGTTTATCTGAGTTTTTTTCAGATTGTCTCAAATCTCCAAGACATTTTGCAATGTTTCTTGAATAAAATCTGTGTATAAATGGACCTATGCAGTTTAAACCCATGTTGTCCAAGGGTCAATTCTATAGCTCTGTTACAACAACCATTTTGTCAGTGCCTCATTAAGTTTGTGATGGCTGTCATTTGGGCTCTCAATTTTTGTCCTCAAAACAATACCCCTTCCACTCTCCATCCACGAACATTTGCCTACATGTACTTGCGGAGGCTATCTGCATGTTATGGACGGAAACTTCTAAGCTTACATCTTTGGTCACTTGCAACCTCCTCCCTTCTGAAATTTGCAATGTGCATTGGCATGTTGAAGCTTTTGAGAAGTTCTTCAGTAAAGTCTATTTAACTTAGTTTATTTAGGAACTTCTTAATGTGTTTGTCCAGGCACCTTTTTTTTTGAATTGTAATTTACATTGCTAAAATGCACAAACTTTAAATGTTCAGTTCTGTGAGTGTTTTTGAGATAGAGTCTCACTCTGTCGCCCAGGGTGCTGGAGTGCAGTGGCACGATCTCGATTCACTGCAGCCTCTGCCTCCTGGGCTCCAGTGATCCTTTCAAGTAGCTAGGACTATAGACATGCACATGGCTAATTTTTTTCTGTATTTTTTGTAGAGACAGGGTTTCGCCATGTTGCCCAGGCTGGTCTTGAACTCCAGAAATCAAGCGATCTGTCCGCCTCAGCCTCCCAAAGTGCTGGGATTATAGGTGTGAGCCACTGGGCTTGGCCAGTTCTGTGAATTTTGGTAATTTGTACTCATGTGTGATTACCTCTCAAGATAGAAAACATTCAGGAATTCAACAGTGGATTTACAGGAGCGAGGGAATAAAACAAAGATAGAGAACACTTTTATCACCCTAGAAAGGTACTTTGTGCTTCTGTCCAAACATTTTCACTTCTCTTCCTCACTGCCTCTGAGACGATCATTTTGACTTGTCATTAGATTAGTTTTGCCTGTTGTGGGAAGCCGTGAATGAAATCAGTCTATATTTCTTTGTCTTTTGCTCAGCATGTTTTTGAGACTGATCCATGTTGTGGAGTGTATAAGCTCATTCATATTTGTTCCTGAGCAGTATTCCTTTTTATGAGTACATTATAATTTTTTGTTTTCTTTTGATATTTTGGCTGTTTTTAGTTTTTGGCTATTACTAACATGGCTACTATGAACATTCTTATACAGGTTTCTTTTTGTGGACATATGTATTTATTTTTCTTGAATGTGTGATACGGGGTAGATCTATGTTTAACTTTTTGGAACTTGCCGGTTTTCCAAATGTGCTATACCATTTTATACTTTCATTTCGGCAGTTTATGAATGTTCTAGTTGCTTGATGTGGTAGACTGAACCATGGTCTCCAAAGATATTCGGGTTCTAATCCCAAGAACCTGTGAATGTTTTATATGGCAAAAGAGACTTTACAGATGTGATTAAATTAAGGATCTTGAGATGGGGAGATTATCCTGGATTATCTGGGTGGGCTTTAAATGTAATGCCAAGAGCTCTTACTAGAAGGCCGTAGAGGGAGATTTGAATACAGAAGAGAAGGCAGTATGACGATGGAAGCAGAGATTGGAATGATGTGCTCTGAAGGTGGGGGAGGGAGCACAAGCTAAGGGAAGGGAGCACAAGCTAAGGACTACAGGTAACCACTAGAAGCTGCAAAAGGCAAGGACGAACTTCCCCTCAGACACTCCAGGAGGAATCAGTCCTGCCAACACTGTGACTTTAGTTCATCGAAACTGATTTTGCTAAATTTGTGCTGTGATTGTGATTATTTGTTACAGCAGCGGTAGTATACTAATACACTCCACATCTTCATCAACATTTAGTAGTGTCAGAAAAATTTTAAACCATTCTAGATGGTGGGAAACGGTATCGCATTATGATTTTAGTTTGCGTTTTCCTGATGATTGGTGATACTAAATACCTCTTAATGTACTCCCGTATCTTCTTTTATGACATGCCTGTTATTCTTTTCCTGTTTAACAAAAAAGCTGAGCTTACCTTTTTCTGTGATTTTTAAATTTTGGTGGTTTACGTTACATACACAGGTTTGAGTATCCCTTATCTGAAACGCATGGGACCTGAAGTGGTTCAGATTTTTTCCAATTTTTAGAATATTTGCATTGTAGCTGTATACTACAATGACCATTTTTTGGGGGTGTCATGTTGGTATTCAAGAAGTTTCAGATTTTGGAGCATTTTAGATTTCAGTTTTCAGATTTGGGATGCTCAGCTTGTATTTTTTTTTTTTTTTTTTTTTTTTTTTGAGACTTGCTCTGCCACCCAGCCTAGAGTACAGTGGAGTGATCTTGGCTCACTGCAGCCTCCGCACCCCTGTGCTCAAATGATCCTCCACCTCAGCCTCCTGAGTAACTGGGAGCACAGGAGGCACCATGCCCAGCTATTTTTTTTGTATTTTTTGTTTTTTAGTAGAGATGGGACCTCGCCATGCTGCCCAGGCTGGTCTTGAACTCTTGAGCTCAAGCAGTCCGCCTATTTTGGCCTCCCAAAGTGCTAGGATTACAGGTGTGAGCCACCATGCGTGGCTCAACTGTATTTCTCTTGTGGTTAATGCTTTTTATGTTTTAAGGTCGTGAATGTATTCTGTGTTTTCCTCTAAGAGCTTAAGATTCTACTTTCCCATTGAAGATGGTATGCACTTGTGGTTGAGGCTTGTTCTTTTCCATGTTGTGGAAAAGTTGTTGAAAACTAGATTGACCTTGGGCCTTACTGGAAAATGAGTTGACTGTATATGTGTGGGTCTATTTCTAGACTTGTTCTGTTCCACTGATCTTTTTTTCTTATGCCTACTCTATACTCTTGATTACTAAGTCTTTTTAGTAAGCCTTGAAATAAGGTGGTGTAAGGCCTCCAATTTTCTTTTTCAAGAATGGTTTGGTTATTCTAGTTTTTTTTTTTTGTTACCATATGAATTTTATATCATGAATTTCTTAACTCTGCTGGAATTTTGGTAGGGATTACATTGAATCCATATATCAAATTGGAAAGAATGGACATTTAAGCAATATGAGTCTTCCAGTCTATGAACATGGTCTCTCTTTGTTCAGTGTTTTTCATTTTTCTTAGCAATATTTTGTAATTCTTAGTGTTGAGATCTTGAGTATCTTTCTTTAGATATGTAGAAAATATCTGTTGTTTCAAGCATATTTGTTGAAATTTCATTTTCCAAATCTTGACTCTTTATCTTGAAACCTTGCTAAATTTACTTACTAGTTCCAGTAAGTAGATTACTTGTAGATTCCTTGCACTTTTCCATGGAGACAGTCATATCACTGTAGAATATAAAGTCAGTTTTATTTATTTCTTTCCTGTCCATCTTTTCTTTGTTGTGTAGTTTTCCTGTCTAGAATATCCAATGCTTTACTGAAAAGAAAGGGTAACCGTGGACATCTTTGTCTTATTCCTAGTTGTAAGGGAGAGATTTAACGTTTCTTTATGACATATGCTAGCTCTAGGTTTTTCATAGATGTCCTTTTCAGATTGAAGAACGTTCTTTTCTAGTGTTGCTGGGCGTTTTAAATTATAGATGAGTGTTGAATTAACATTTTCAGATACCTTTTTTCTTGCTCATTTGAGAGAATCATAGGCGCGTTTTCTCTTTTATACTATAAATGAGGTGCTTGATTTTTGAATGTTAAACCAATTTTGCTCCTTGGGATAAATCCTACTTAGTGATGATGACCTTTTCTATTATGTTGCTGGATGTGATTTGCTAATATTTTGTTAAGGATTTTTACATCTAGTAGTAACAGACCTTTGCTGTGTATTAGTACGGGATCTTGGGCCCAAGTGGGTTTGTTGTCCCTTTTTCAATATCAGACAGCTGTTGATTCTCATTCCTCAGCATCTGTGTGCCTTTGTCTGGGACTGGTGGTAGCATTGTTTCCTCCCTTCCCCTGGCAGTAGAATATGGTGTTTATTGTTACAGAGTGAAAGGCATGTTTGTGTGTGGGAGATGGGCAAGTAAGTTGTGCTCCACAAATCCCCCAACTCAACAGCACATGTCTTTTGCTCTACTCTTCCCTTTGAGGCAGGGGATCTTTGCTTTCCCTTGGGTTTGGTAGACTTTCCTGCATCTCCCATCATAGTTGAAGGCATTTGCTTCATACGAGATGCCACCAAGTGGGAGGAAGGAGCTCTCCCATTTTCTGCCTTTTTTCAAGAGCACTCAGTTGAGGCCCTTGGAAAAGAGCTTGTGAATGAGTGCAGATTCTCTTTCTATCGGGGACTCCCAGGGATTCTTAACTGTTATCCTAGCTCGGCCTTTCATCCTTACTTTTATCTTTAATATTCAGCAGGTTGACCATGAATGTGTTTTCTTTCCATATGTGGATTAGTATCTGTCATCTCTTGAAAAGTTTGTGGCCATTATCTCTTGATACATTTTTTTGTTCCCCATTCTCTTTCATCTTTCTCTGGCACTCTAATTAAACCCAACTGACATTTGGTTTTGGATATTCTGAGTTTTTCCCCCCACACTGTTTTTTCCCTCTTTGTGTTTCAATTTGCATACTTTAATTTGGCCTGTCTTCAAGTTCACTGGTCATTTCTGTTAAGCCCATCTAATGATATCCTTAATTTCTAATGCTGTATTCTTCATTTCTAACGTTTTCCTGTGATCCTCTTTTGTAACTTTGATATCTGTGATGAAATTTTTTCATTATTCATGTTGCTATCTCTTCCATCAGTTTCTTTAACATTTTTATTATAGTTATCTGATTTTATTCATGTTCTGACTGTTTGCTACTCCCTGTATCTTGTAATTTTTGATTGAATGCTGAACATTTGTATAAAAACAATGGAGATTGAAGTAAATAATATTTACTTTTAGAAAATGGTCCATCATTTCTTGTGTTGTCCAAGCGTGATTTCGGATCTCTTTTTGGTTTATAGCTGAGCCATCAGCTTTCTGAACCATGAGAGATTTCTCTATAGCTCAGCTGTCAATTCATTGGTCATTCTTTTTTTCTTTCCCCCACCCCCTCTTTCTCTAGTCCTGCCTCCAAGCTTTTATGCCCAGTGAGAGATCTTTCTGCTATTAATACCTTCCAGAGGTTTCTTTTAGCAATCCTACCCTGTCTTCAAGTTCACTACTCATTTCAGCCTTGGTAGGTCAACGTCCTGAGTATCTGGGTGAAAGTTTTTTTCATCTTTCCTGTCCTACCACAGTCCTTGGCAGCTCAATGTCTAGAGTCTCTTGGGATCATCTTTTTCTCACCTTTCTTGCCTGTCCCTCCCCTCATCCCCCATTGATGAGGGTAGATTGTTTGCATTTGTGGGAGATCTTAAGCTCCTTAGGGGATCTCCCTCAGCTTTCCAGCCCTGTTCCCCAACCTTTGACATAGTTTTTGCAGGTACTTAGTGGAAACCTACGGGAATGAGTGGTTGGGATGGATGCACACTTGCTCTGTGGGATCCTTGCAATTTAATATGTCATGTCATGTACATGTAGGCTGGTTGCTTCTTACTTTCATTTATGGCAGGATTATTCCTCACTAGCCACTCCACCAGGAAAGAGACCATCCATGCAGCCTCTCTCCTCTCAAGGCTCAACACTTGGAATTTAGTTTTTCTTAGGCTACTTTGTATCCTTAACTCTCTGGTTCAGAGATACCATGATTTTGTAGCTTATCTGGCTAGTTTTGATTATTAGAATGAAAGTGATGCCCTGTTGTAACTTTCTACATCCTAATCAGAAGTGGAATTCCTTCTATGGAATACTTTTTAAATATATAGTCTGATAATATATACCTGACACGTTTTCTGTTGTTTCATTATGGTTGATTTTCTCAGGGCTAGGTTTCTAAATTTTTTCCTGTTCTTCTCAAATCTTAACTCTCCATCTCTGTCCTCAAGTGTTAAGTGATCTTGTGTCTTATTTTGAAATTAAAGTCATCAACAAATTATTTCAACATATAGGTTTATAGTTGTGGAAGACTCACTACTCAAATGGAATGAGAACGTTTTGGGGGATAGGATGCAGTAGTTCTTGGTAGTCCAAGACTCTTAATAAAACAACTAGAAAAGCCAGGTAATTTACAAAATTTATATATTTAGCGATACAGAACAATGGGTGTAAAAATGATTAAAGAAAGCAAAATTTTGCACCCTGGGGGAATACCTTTCACAAGTGAGCAGAGAGGTCTGCAGCTGATCATTGTTTTTCCTGGGTACAGAGTAGAGGAGGCCTTTGGGCTGCAGCCTGAGTGGCAGATTGGAAATATGAGGGGCCTTTAAACACAGAGAACCCCCTCAATATATTCCTAAATTCCGTAGTTCAACTGGGCGGGAGAGATAAACCAAAATCTCAGAAAAGGAGATTGTGATATTTTCTAGTCCTGTGGTGTTGAGATAAAGATTCTCTAGGGGAAGCGACTTGAGAACAATAGGTGAGAGTTGAAAGCGTTTGAGGAAGTGGTGAATACACACTGATGATTTTCAACACACCCAATTTCTTCCCCCGTAGACATTTGCCAAATTCTGAAGCTGCTTAGGCTAGAGAGCTAAACCAGAAATCTCTTAAAAACAAAGCAATTCTTATAGTATCTAGGTACCTAGAAGATAAGGATCTGCTAGCTTTTGAAATGAAGGCTCTGCAGAGTCTCATCCTAGGAACAGGGACAAACCAGAGGTAGTCTGGTTCATAGCAAAACTGCTACTCAGCAGTGTTCTATGATTCTGGCATTATAGAGGAAGTAGTAAAAGTCTATGTATGAAATTGTGTTAAGTGAAGGATGAATAAGAATATCTAGGGTAACCACTAAAAGAAAAGAATGTGTAACAAATGAATACGGAAAAAAATTGGATGTAGAATATGTGATAAATTCAGAAGAAGACAAAGAAAATGTAAAACAAGCAGACAACTAAATTAGTAATTATATTACATGGAAATGGGCTAAATATTCCAAGTAAATGGCAAAAATAGACTGGACAAATAATAATTACCTAAATATAAGTACCTAGAAAGATTGAGAGAAAATGATGCGAAAAGATATACCATCCAAATGCTAACTGAAGGAAATAAGTGTGGCTATACCAATCAGGCAGAGGAGACTTTAATACAGTAAACAGTAGTAGAAAAAGAGAACTACATTTTATAATGTAAGGGGATTGATCCACCAGAGTTATCACAATCCTTTATCTGTACCCAGTAAAATAGCCCAAACATCTATAAACCAAAAATTTTATTTTGAACTAAAAGAAACAGACAAATAGGCCATCACAATGGATGCAGGTGTGTAGGACATACATACATCACAATTAGCAGGCTTGATCTAATTGTCATACGTAGAACATTGAAACTATTAATGGTGGTATTAACCATCTTTTCCCTTGCACATGGAAATTGTACTAAAATTGACCATAAGCTGGGGACATAAACAAAGCCTCAGCAAATATCATTGATTTTAATAATTGAATATGTTGTTTGTATTATAGTAAATAAAAATAACTAGAAAATTCCTAGCTGCCTAGAAATAAAATACCATGCTTTTGAATAACATATGACTTAAAGAAGAAATTATGATGGCTATTAGAAAATATTTTAAACTGATTGAAAATGAAGGTGAACTACAATGATCTGGAATGCTGCTGCTGAAATGCTAAGATAAAATTTATAGCCTTAAGTCTATGCATTGGAAAAGAAAGCTTTTTTAAGGAGGTAGAAAAGGAATAGGAAATCAAACCTAAAGACAGTAGAAGTAAGGAAATAATGAAGACAAGAGCAGAAATTAGTGAATAGAAAGTAATCTTAGAGAAAATTGACAAAGCTAAGAAAAAGTTGGTTCTTTGAAAAGATTAATGTAATTGACCACTTAGCAAAACTGATCAAAAGAAGATGGGGAGGGGGAGAGACACCATAAATTTACATAATAGGAATTGAAAAATGTCACATCACTACGGATCCTACAGTCGTTAAATAGAGGCATTTATGAACAGTTTATGGAGAATATGGGATAGGGAGAGTATGCAGAAATTTTTAGTTAGGGGTGGACCATTCAATATGGGTAGGCAGTACCTTTGTGTAGCTATTGAGTACTTGAAATGTGGCTAGTCCTAGTTGAGTTGTCCTGTAAGTGTAAAGTACTCAACAAATTTTGTAGACTTAGTATGAAAATTTTTTTTATATTGATTGCATGTTGAAATGATGGCATTTTGGATATATTGGATTAAATACATCATTAAAATGTTGCCTATATCCTTTTACTTTCTAAAATGTCACTAGAGAACTTAAAGTACATATGTAGCTCATATTACATTTTTATAGAGGTTGTTATATTGGCTTTAAGATAGGTACTGTTATCCTTATTTTACAGCTGAGAAAAGTGGGGTATATAGAGGTTGCCATGCAGCTAGTAAGTGGCATCCTTGGGATTTGAACCGGCCAACTGGCTTCAGAATCTGTTCTCTGAAGCATTACACTGTTTATGTGTTCTTAAAGGATATTAAGTCATTTTACTGTTATTTTTTGCAAATACTGAAGGATTTTTAGTAGTAGGGTGACATGCAGTATGCATTTTAGAAAGCTGTTTGCATCAAAGAAGGTAGAAGGTGGTGACTGAAAGACTAGTTAAATGATTTGTAGATTGAGAAAGGAGTTGGAGCTAAATGTGTCATTCTAATCCTATCTAATGGACTAATTTGTCAGGCACAGATAGCTCTGTTATTGTATAAAGAGCTCAGCCTTTAATGGCTCTTTTTAGGTCTCCAGATTAGCTCCAGATTGTTAGGTGCAACACAATACATTGACACAGTTAAGTACTTGTTCTCTGGCATCATGCTGCTTGATTCAAATCCTAGTGTTGGCACTTAAAAGTTGTGTTATCATGTTGTGTTGCTATAAATTGTCCTTTATATTCATGACACCTTTCTCCCTAATCATCTACTTTTTTTCCACATTTGATAACTCCTTTATATGTATTTCTTAGAATTTTTTTTTTTTTTTTCACTGAGCTTGGCGCTTTCTGAGTTCTCTCGTATACCAGCGTTGTGTTTCATTACCACGTGACCGTTTGATCTCTGCTAAGCTCTAAATCTTTGTTTCTAGTTGCTTATCGGGCACCTCCTTCTGGAATTTCATAGTCATAGCAGATTTAGTTTGACTAACACAACACTTATGTTCCCCAAATACTTCATATTTTGGCGAATTGTATTTTCATTCAACTGGTTTTTCAAGCAAGAACCTGTAATTTGTAACTTTTTCTTAGTAAACTCTGTTCCTTCTGTCTCCCTAATATCTATTCTTTCCTTTTGTGTATTGCAATTCTCTGCCGGTTGATCTCTCTGCCCTTAGAAATTTACCCTTTCTCGATTCCTCGCTCCCAATACCTTGCTACAAAGGATTTCTCTTGTCCTACCCATCCCAGCTCAACAGTGTAGTTTGCAGATGAATAACACAGACTGGATTTGAGAATAAACAGGTAAATACAGGCACAATAGATGGGCAAAAAAAAAAAAAAAAAATTGTTGAATGCAAAAAGGAATGAATAAATGGCAAGCTGCCAAGGAAGTGCAAATATTTCCTCAGGAAAATCTTTCCTGACACCTAAGGCAAAGTTAGGTGGTGTTTCTTTGTGTACCTGTAATCCCCATTGCAATTTCTCTTACTTGTCATGTGTATTTTAATCATGGCAGTCTTCTTCACTAGTCATTGACCATCCTGAGAAGAGGGAATATTTTTTAAAAGAAATTATTTTTCCATGTGGTGCAAACCAAAATAATGGAATTATGGAGAGGTTAGAGCAGGAATGCAGTTTGTGTACATTGGAAATGAATCTTAGCATATAATATATGAAAATTAGCCATGTTCTTTGATGGGAAATAAATTTGCATCTTGTGTTCGGATCTTCTTTAACGTTAAAAGTATGTGCAAAGTGTGTTTAAAAACTGTTTTTTTTTTTTACTTTAAAAATGTTTTATCCAGTTTCTTGTACACACATACACACAAACATACACAATGGCCATATCATTCAGCCTTTTTCATCTTTTCACCCCCTTTTCTGCATATTGGTATATCTGCAACCCATATTAATATCCTAGATTTTTGTTTATACACGTATAATCCTGTTACTAGTTGTAACACATGACCCATTGCCAGATGACTTAGAATAAAGCTGTCACATTTGACCTTTTCACTAGCAATGTGGAATGATAACAGTTTCTTCACATCTTCTCTAGCAGTAGGTATTTTAATTAACTCAATTTTTGCCAGCTAGATTGGGCATGAAATGATGCCTCATTATTATTTTAATTTGTACTTCCTCCTCTATGTTTAATAACTATTGTCTGATCATTATGATTATTAAGGAACAAACTAATGAAAATGTAAGCATCATTGTTTTCATAAAGATACACTTTGAAAACTACAATTTCAGTATTTGGGGTGTGTGATGTAAAGACTACAGACCTCTTTACTTTCTAAAAAGGATGCTTTTGGGAACTTTATTAAATATGGCAAATTGAACACATTCATTTTCCTTTTTCCTATATCTCACTAAAATTGAAGGCAACGGAAAGAAAAGCGTAAGAGCTAAGATATTAAGAGCTTCTGAAGCGAAACAATTTTTAAACCCCAATTAAAGGATCAGGAATAAAAGTTATGTGGGACTTACCAGTATCAGTAGTGGAGTCTAGAAAATTGAGGGCACAGTGCTTTCTAAATTCTGTGTGAACTGATAAGGAATGACCTACAGGGAATTAAGCAAAAAAGTAAAAATAAAAAATTTCAAGATATACAAAATCAAGGAATATTATGCTACTTTTGTACAGGAATAAGGTGGTGAGAATGTGGTTAGTTGTATGTACATATGTTTATATTTGTAAAATGACGCTGAATAGACAAAACAGCTTAATAAAAATGATTCCTATGGAAGAGAAAAGACAAGGTACAGTTCCTTAAATTGGGAAGAGAAACTATCTGACTTTACTCACCATGCAAATTGTTATTTAGATGAAAATGAAAAAATATGTGTTAAAAAATTCCTCTCAAGGGCAGGTGAAACCGGACTACAGCTTTTCTTCACAGACTCTGTTTGCCATGTTTATTTCTTTGTTCTTGATTACTTCACACTTGATGCATTTTTCCCTTCTTGTAACTGTAGATTTTGCCTCCTAATAGTTATGAAAGTTTAAAACCTGGCGGAGAGTGGGCTTACAAATTTTCAGTGTATTTTTGTATAGTCTTTTGAGAGTAGATTGAAGTTCTAAAAAGTAAGAAAACCTTTTGTGAAAATATTTTAATGGACACTATTAAGAGTTTAAAATAGTATTGGTAGTGAAAAATCGTTAAAAGTATCTGATTTTACTTGAAAAATCACTGTATTTTCCCACAAGAAGAGTCCTTATAACATTCTTGTTTTTAGAAGGGTTTGTTTCCATCATTCATTTAAATTCATAAAGATAACATTTTCATGGGTGGAGAAGTCTGTTGGGAAAGTCATAATTTGAATTTCTATCTTGTTTTGCAGTTTGCTTTCTGTGATAAGTTGAAATTATTACTTGATGTTCAAGGTAGTCTCTACATCATCCTTTCAATATCTTTGCTAGGTTCGATACAAGAGGCTGTTTTCCTAGCGTGGCTTGCTGCCTTTGGTAAGAACATGTCGTCCATCTTGCCATTCACGCCGCCAGTTGTGAAGAGACTGCTGGGATGGAAGAAGTCAGCTGGTGGGTCTGGAGGAGCAGGCGGAGGAGAGCAGAATGGGCAGGAAGAAAAGTGGTGTGAGAAAGCAGTGAAAAGTCTGGTGAAGAAGCTAAAGAAAACAGGACGATTAGATGAGCTTGAGAAAGCCATCACCACTCAAAACTGTAATACTAAATGTGTTACCATACCAAGGTAAGTTTTGTTAGATCCCATGTTTGATCAAATTATGTCAAGGAATCTGAAGGAAAGTTACTGAATTTGTGTTCCTTTCAAGTCACCTGTAAAAAGTGATGATTGAAATACGACTGTTTTTAACCTTGTATAAATTGTTTTTGCTAGCTGTCTTGTTTTATAAATTTTCTTGAATAGTGAGAAGGTTTAATCAAGCTAAATAAGATACTTAGATTTATTATCTTCATTGCCTAAATTTGTATGTTATCCTCATTTCTGTGATCGAATGATACTTGAATAAAGAATTGAAGCTTTTTCTATCACTAACATAGTAGCAGCCTACAGTTTGCTCCTCCCTTAGTCAAAGCTTTCATCAGGGGTGAAAAGAGGCTGCTCACTTTTTAATGAATTTTATATGGTTTTTCTTTGCATTGCAGCATTGCTTCCAAGAAAGAATAGTGTGTTAGGTGGCTTCTTAAATGTTGTAGGCGTCAGAACCTGTCTTAAAGACCTGCCTCTTAGGTTAGGAGGACCTGTTACTTTAAAAGTCTGAAGTTTTCTGAGGATAAATTTAATCATTTACAGATAAATAGCACTGTCATAAGTATTGTTTTTTAATAAAGTGGCAGGTGTTTTAAAATATGTTTTACTACTTGTGTACATTACAGGTTTTGGGGGGAGTGTTAAGAAATTTAAGAATTCTCTAAAATGATTGTTTGCAGTGTCATACCGTGGGCTAGCATATAGCATGTGAAACCATTCTACTTGACTTTGAACTTTGAGAAGTACACTTTTGATGCTTGTAGATAACAGATCCCAATAACACCAGTGCAGCCTGTCTAGTTGCAAATACTAACAGTAGAATGTTTCTTGCCTTCTTTGGTAGACCATCCATTTCTTTCCCTTACTTGTTTTATGTATATCTTAAAGGTTGCTTTTTTGGTTTGTTGATTTGTTTTACAAATGCTTATTGAGTGTTTGCTATGTAGAAGACACTGTTTCTAGACATATGGGGATACAGTGATTAACAAAACACAAAACTCCTGCCTTCCTAAGGGATAGAAATACACAATAAACAAGTAAACAAATTAATTATAATTTGATATGGTAATGAGTGCAAAGAAGACAACCAAATGCAGTGATAATGATAGAATGAAGAATTAAAAAGCTGCTTTGGGTTGGATTGTGATGCTTGCGTGGAGCTTTGAGAAGCAGCAGCCAACTGAGGGAATAGTCTTCTAGGCAGAGGGAAGAGAGGGAAGAGCCAGAGTGAAGACACTGAGGTGAGCTTCTTGTATTAGAATATTTAAAAGGAGCCCAGTGTAGACAGAGGACAAGACTTTCCCAAAGCTTATAGAGGGCATCCTAGGGTATGGTGACAGTTTGAATGTTAGTCTAAATATAACAGGATGCAAGTAAGTTTATTCTGATGGATTTTAAAGAGGATCTTATGCATTTTTACAAAGATTTTTCTGGCTGTGGGAGAGAGGTATGTGTGTACTAGGGTAGATATGGAAGCAGGAAAATTAGGCTGTGAGGAATCTAAATGCAAGATGATAGAGGCTGGACTGGCGTGGTGGCTGTGCTAGCACACCAAGTAAACAGATTTGGCATAGTTTTAGAAGTGGAACTGGGAACTTCCTGGTGAATGGGCTGAGAAGTCAAGCTATATTTCATTCTTCATTGTGTAGTGTGTGAGATTTCAGTTAGGTAACCATTTATCATATGCCCACTACGTGGCTGGTGTGCACTTCCTCACTGGAGTTAAGATACAGTGTTTGCTTTTAAACTACTTACTTTCTAGTAAGGGAGATAAACTTAGAAAAAGATGGTTTCATAAGGCTTGGTAGATGTTACAAAAGAAGTATACTTGGGGCTATATCCAGAGGAGGCTTGTGGAAAGTTTCCTTCAGGAGGAATACTGGTGCTTTTGAGTTGAGCGGGGTAAAGAAGGAATTAGGAGAAGCCTGTTTCATCACATGTAGAGCGGTGGTGTGGAGATTGGGAGGTTGGGGAGCATTGGTGAAGTGTTCCAAACAAGTTGGGTATCCTTAGAGTATAAAGTAAGGGGTGGCAAATGGCCAGAGTGTGTATAGGTAGTAAGGAGTCACTGCGTGCTTGCCAGCGTTCACACTTAACCTGAGGGTGACTGGTGAGGTTGGGGCCATTTAAGTGCGGTCTGAAGGCTCAGAAGTCAGATTAATTTCAAGTGCAACGTGGGTTGCAGCGAGAAAACTCCTTGTGAGGCTGTCAAGAATGGAGGCCGGGAGACTGGTATCACTTGATTGAAGGGAGCTGTGTGATACAGCAGAGATAGAGCCATGTTTTTGTACGACTTCAGCAAGGCTCAAGTTGCCATTGCAGTGAGGTTATCCACGGAGCAGAGCCTGAGAGAGTCTAATCTTTTAGGGAGGTACAACAGTACTAAAATTGGCCATTGCTGGTATTTAACCTGTGGAGGAGTTCACCTTAGTCATAGCTCTTTTCCTTATTTCCCATTCTTTTTGCAGCCTCTTTTGGAGATAGAGATCTCTGAGAGCTCATATTCTGGAGCTGCTTCATCATTAAAAACATTTTTTTCTGCTCTTTTGCCTGATTAATGAAGTTGAAGTGATAATTATCCATTATCTTGTTTTTCACTATTAAAGTTCCCTTGAAGCGTAGAAGTTTGCCTAATTTGGTGGTTTTTTTAGATGTTCCAAAAATGGAGATTTGTTGTTATTGATGGTCTATCAAAAAAATCTTAACATTTTACACACTGTAGCTTGGTGCCATATATTTTATAAAGCTTGTTTTTAGTAGTAGAACAATTAAATTGTGTCAGATTATTAGTCATTTCTTAACTAAATATTCTTAAACGTAAGAAATTTAGTTGGAATTCAGGGAACTCATTTATATGTAAAGTGTAAAAGATGGGAAGTGGGATGGAAAAGTTTTGTTATAGATAACAATCTTAGCTTAAGCAGAATTATTCAAAATGTGATACACAATGGATTTGTAAGCACGTTTACTCAGAATTTCAAGAAAAATGTTAGTAAAGTGCCTTTATAGTTTTATAAGCCAGAAAATACAAGTAAGTTCAACTGATGAAGAACAGGAAACAAATTGTTTAATTTTAAGAAATGGCAAATGTTTTCTGTTGAAATGTTTACTGAACAGTTCCTCCTCTACTCTCAGCCCCTTAATATTAGAGTGGGGTTAAAGTTAGGGCAGAAACATAGTCCTGGCCTTGTGTCCCTCCCACTCCCCTCATCTCATTACTCTTGTTGCCTCTGGCAGTTTAAAAGCTGTAGTTATAGATAGGTCACTGTTGCTCCCTTCCCACCATTTTCTGTGGTGACACAGCGTAATTTATAGGTAGAGCTTAACCTCAATAAAAGCTGCAGTGAGCTAAATAATAAAAAATTTCAGGAAGCTTTTTCATCTCAAACATTTTTGAGTCCGAGGGATGGGAGACAAGTTGGTCGTGAAGTCAGAATGGCAGTTGATATTTAGGTAAAGAATCAGACATAAGGAAAAAGCTTTCAATATATTATTATCCACAATAAAGTAAAATTGAAATTGCAGTGGGGATGGAGTTCTGTAAAGTTAAAAGTAAGGGACTCTGAAGTGTTAAACATTCTGTAAAGTTAAAAGTAAGGGATGGAGTTCTGTAAAGTTAAAAGTAAGGACTATGGGGTCTAAAATGGCTATTTTATAATATTGATTATACATAAATGTATAGGAATGCAAAATTTATTTTCGTAAGCATAAATTAAAAGGACTTTCCTAAGGTGCTACTCTGACCATGTAATCACATTTTTGATCTTTCATCCCAAGAAAATAATCAGAATATTGTCAAAGATTTCTGATGTTTGTTTCAGTATCATTATTTCTTTTTTTCTCCCAGTCCGTTGGAATCTGTATTGTTTTTAATATGAATTAGAAAAAAACCCAGTCCTAACTTTTAGTTTCTTTAACTCTAATAAAGAACACTTAAGCTGATTTTATACCACAATTAAACAAGAATAGAAAAGTTTATGCCACTCTTTATAAACATAGATGCAAAAGTCATAAAATATCAGAAACTAGAATTCAGTGGTTTATTAAAAACAAAACCACAAAAACATAACTAGGCACGGTGGCTCATGCCTGTAATCCTAGCACTTTGGGAGGCCGAGGCAGGCAGATCACCTGAGGTCAGGAGTTTGAGACTAGCCTGGCCAACATGGTGAAACCCCGTCTGTACTGAAAATACAAAAACTAGCTGGATGTGGTGGCATGTGCCTGTAATCCCAGCTACTCGGGAGGCTGAGGCAGGAGAACTGCTTGAACCTAGGAGGCACAGGTTGCGGTGAGCCCAGATTGAGCCACTGCACTGCAGCTTGGGCGACGAGCAAAATTCCATCTCAAAAAAAAAAATGACTAGGTAATGTTTATTGTCATTCAAGGATGACTCAACTACAGGAAATCTAGTAGTATAAGATACCACATAATCATATTTAAGAAGCACTTTATGATCATCATGGATCCAGAAAGGGCTTTCTATAAAATTTGCTATTAACAAATTAGAAATGAGTTTTCTTAGCTTGATAAAGCATACTTCTAAAAATGTTAACACTTAATTATGAAACTTTTAGAGATTAATTGGCCAAATTTTTAGTAATGAGTATGGGTGACCCAGAAAAGTCTTGTATTTTTTCCTAATATTTATATATAAAATATCACTTTTATAGTCAGCACAATTAAATGTTTAAATAGGACTTTTGGGCAATTCTTGTCTATTTATGACAAGACTATTCTTGTCTTTTTTCTTTGAAGTCAGTTTTTTCTGTTAAAAGGCAATTCTATTTTTTTAGCATTCTCTTGATATTTGCATGTTTATGACTGTTTTTGCCTTTAAAAAGCATATTTCTAGCCAGACATGGTGGCATGCACCTGTAGTCCCCGCTGCTTGGGAGGTTGAGGCAGGAGGGTCACTTGAGCCCAGAAGTTCCAGGCTGCAGTGTGCAGTGATCACATCTGTGAACAGCCACTGCATTCCATACCAGGCAACATAGTGAGAGTCTGTCCCTTTAAAAAAAAAAAAAAAAGAAAAGTTACTTAAAAACATAAAGTAGCATGTACATAACTGAAAAATCAACCATGATTTTACGGTGGAAAAATCAGTCTCCCTCCCACCCCTGTTCTTTCGTCACCCAGTTTTCCTCTGTAGTATTACTAGTGCCTCATGTATCCTTCCAGGATGTTTCTTTTTAATGTTGCCATTAACATTTGGATTTTGTTTTGCCTCTTAGAAACATTTTTTTTTTTTTTGAGACAGAGTTCCGCTGTTATTTCCCAGGCTGGAGTGCAGTGAGGGGGTCTCGGCTCACCGCAACTTCCGCCTCCCAGGTTCAAGCGATTCTCCTGCCTCAGCCTCCCTAGTAGCTGGGATTATAGGCATGCACCACCATGCCTGTCTAATTTTGTATTCTTTAGTAGAGACAGGGTTTCTCCACGTTGGTCAGGCTGGTTTCGAACTCCTGACCTCAGGTGATCTGCCCGCCTCGGCTTCCCAAAGTGCTGGGATTACAGGCATGAGCCACCATGCCCGGCCACCTCTTACAGACTTTTAAACATCAGAGTAATTAGTAACTTTATGCAGACTATCTTGGAATAGAGCAGTGCTAATTAAAAAAACTGTCATCTTTTATTTCTAACTTCATGTTCATACCGTTTTGCTTCTCTAGGTAACCAGGAATAGCTAAAGAGAAGTCTTTTTGAACCCAAACTGTGGTATTCTTCCATTCTTAAGCGAGCGCTTTTTCATAATAGGATAATTCTTTCTTTTCATTCATACATAGGCATGTGTGTGTGTCTGTCTGTATCGTAATGTGTATGAAGCACTGTGGTGGAGGGAACTCTGAATTTCAGGTTTGATAACCTGTTTCTGTGTCAGCTTCTTTAGTATCGATGAGTGTAGATCTGGGGAATATGACTGTACTTTTTACTGTTCACAGCTGTGAAAGGCAGTAGTGCTATCTGAGTACTTCCACAGTATGACTTTTGGGTCTATTGAAATAATCTAAATGAGCTTCATAAACTATAAAACATTATAGTTAGGAATGTGATTTATTGGAAATATTCAGATATTCTAGGTCTTCGTTTTCTATTTTTGTTTTTCAAGAGAACTGACATTAAATTGTAGACATTAAAATGTATTGTCTCTGCTTAGAAAAAGTTTTTGCCAGGCAACATTGCATGATGTATAATTTAGTTTATTAAATGTATAAAATTTGTTGATAAAGTCAGAACAATAAAACTTTACAAATATGAATTAGAACTTTGAGGTTGTGGGGAATAGGGACCTTTTAGCCTTAGCATCCAGTTTGTCATATATTGTTTATAAATGTGAAAGCACTTGTGATGAGGTCAAGTATCATGTGAAACACACTGTGGAAGGCACTTTGCTAAACCCTGGACCTTATCTGGTGCCTACATTTACAGTTAGGTATTTTGAGGGGGCTCTGCTCCAGGACCTCTGGTATTCAAAGTCCCTTGTGTATATGGTATATTGCATGGGACATTTTTATCACTTACTTTATCAGGGAAAATACCTACCTGCCCTAGGACCTTTGTCCCTTTATAAAAATTACTGAATTATACCCAAATTAATCAATTTCTGTAATTTTATCATGTAACACCTGATGCAATGAACAATATACCCGCTTTTCTCGTCTTATTAGTTTAACATATTAGCGTCAGGAAAGAGTCAACCTAGCTAAAATAGGCATTTAGAAAATTACAGTAATCTTGTTTTCCCAACATCCTTGGTCTGTTTCCAGTCTTTTTTTTTTTTTTTTTTTTTTTTTTTTGAGACGGCGTCTCGCTCTGTCACCCAGGCTGGAGTGCAGTGGCGTGATCTCGGCTCACTGCAAGCTCTGCCTCCCGGATTCACGCCGTTCTCCTGCCTCAGCCTCCTGAGTAGCTGGGACTACAGGCGCCTGCCACCATGCCCGGCTAATTTTTTGTATTTTTAGTAGAGATGGAGTTTCACCGTGTTAGCCAGGATGGTCTCGATGTCCTGATCTCGTGATCCGCCTACCTCGGCCTCCCAAAGTGCTGGGATTACAGGCGTGAGCCACCACGCCTGGCTGTTTCCAGTCTTACTTGGAACCATTCTAGGCTACCCAGGCTTTGTTTTTTTTTTTTTTTTTTTTTTTAAGTATTTACCATCCAGCCCAAAATGTGACACCCAGGACATTCTTGTGTGACTACATTCTGGGGAAAAACCATACTGTTTACTCCTTCCCCTTCTCTTGTAGTAGAGTTCTTCCAGGCCTGTGTGGTCCTCACTGGCAGTATAAGTAAATGTATCACTATCCAAAGTGCCTGAGATAGACAGTACCCACACATGGACTATGGAGAGTGGTGAGATAATAGTAAAACAGCAGTTTAGGATATCTTGCTTTAAATCTTCTCTTGTACTTGGGCTAAAATCAAAACGTCTCTTACAGTCTGTTGTTTTCATTTCCTTTTTTTCTTTTCTTTTTCTCTTTTTCAATTTAGATATTTTCTGTTGATCTACTTTTGAGTTTACTGGTCATGTTTTTGTGCTGTATTCAGTCTGTTAAGCCTACGTAAGTTCTTAATTTCAAATATATCTTTCAGTTATAGTATGTTCCTTTGATATTATAGATCCCAAATCTGTTGAAATTCTCCATCCATTTTGTCTGTTTCCTTAATATATTTATAATAGTTACTTTAAAGTCTTCTGTGTAGCAGTTCTAATGTCTGGATCATTATTGGTCTGCTTCTGTTATTGTTCATTCTTTCTCAAATTTTCCTGCATTTTCATGTCATACAACTTTTATTGTATGCCATATGTTTTGTACATTATGTAAAATTCACTCATAAAGATCTTGCAAATAATGCTCTCCCCAGAGTATTTGACCTTTCTTACCTTTACCAGGTAGATAGAGAGGATGCTCATCTTAATCTAATTAGCGATTGAGCTGGGTGGCGCTAGACTGCCATTTTAATTTGGTTTAGTCTGCCACTGGATTATACCTTCCCTGCAAACAAAGTGCTCCAGGGATTTTGATTGAAAGCTTGTTAGACTGTCACCTAACCCCTGAAACACTGGGAGATTCACTTCTACTTTTTCGAAGTATGAGGTGACTTTGAAAGTATGAGCTCTTCAGCCTCAGCTTTAAGATCTGATAAGCGTCTTGAGGGGGAGTACTCATGTGACTGTCAAAAGTTCTGCTGTTTTATTCCTCAGAGCTTCTTTTCTCAGACCAAGCCTTTAGCCTGCACCTAGAATCTGCACATGACCCCAGGGGAGGAAGTGATAGGCATTTGTCAGTTCACCTAGAAAGCTGCTTTGCTGCAGTTTTAGTTCATCTGGATCTCATTAGTTTGATAGCTCTCCATTGTCTTTTGAGCAAGCTTTTTTCTTTTTTTTTTTTTGTTTCCTTTTTTTCCCCTCTAGTAAGAACATTGGACTGCTGTGACCTGCTTATATTTTACTTGGAAGTGGAACTGTAGCAGAATGTTATAATAGGAAATGTTCTAGTATTTACCAAATCTGGTATTTACCCCAAATCTGAGAACAGTAGATTGCCAATAACCTGCATTCAAAATTGAGTTGCTACAGTGTTCATGCAGGACTTGCAGAAAAGATACCCTGAGTCAAGCATTGCTACAGTTAAAACCTGTTACTCACCTGTAGGCTGTATAAAGATTGTGAGTTCAGGAGAAGGACCCCATAGTGAAAAGATTTTTGGCGAGACTAGTATATGTTAAGGTATTTCTCCCTTTTGTTAATCCAATTTGAAGGACTTGACGAGAACTTCTCAGTTTGACATGTGTCTGCTGAGGTTTGAGAGATAAATAGACTGGTACTTGACTTCTATCTGAAAAAGCCTAAAAAGTGAGATCAAGGCTGGAGCTGCCCCTGTATTGGTAGAACGAAGAAAGGGCACAATGGGAGTGGCCAGTACTTTGTCAGAGTTTGATGGGTCAAACATGGAAGAATTACCCCCATGGACTAAGTAGACTTTAGTAAGACGTAATAGTTGAAGTTGGCTTACCTTGAAAGGATCAAGAGGCCATACTTGGTTGGAGGGTCACCGTGATCCAAGCAGACAAGCCTGAGAAGCTCCTGCATCAGGAACTAACTGTAGGTGAGAGAGTCCACATTTAGACTTCCAACCTCCACAGGACTCCATCACACATTACTGTCACATCAGATTACAGTCCAGCCAGCCACATAAGATCGTGCCCCTTTTCTCTCAGACTCCCTCTTCCTGCTGTTTCAGAACCGGGAGGGGCCTTAAAAATAATAGCTAGAGAGTACTGGAAGAGGTAACGTGAAAAGAATTAATGAGATAGTAAGATTTTGGCTTTGCTGTGGCTGGATTTTTAATTTCTGAAGACATCTGTTAATACAAATATCTGGATGTGACTAGAAAGTGTTGAAATCTTTTTGGGATTTTGTGCAGACAGGATAAAAGCAGCTTGAGAAGAGCTTGTTGTAGAGCAATGACCAGAGTGGTTGCGGGAGGGAGCTCACTAAGTCTAGTTTGTTTTATGAGCTGTCTGTATCCTCTTTTTGAAAACTGAGAATTCCAAATTTAGTGGTTGCTGGGGACAGGGAGAATATGTGGGGAGAAAAGAGGGATGTTACGTGTGTCTGCATGAAATATGTGCCATTTTAACAAAAGCATTTTTTTTTGCATATAATCATGATACTGGTTAAATTAGCCAGTGATGCTTTATTTTCAAAGAAATGTTACAACTTTTTATAAAAACTGAAGATTTCGCTCTTTTGTTACCGTTTTCTTCTGTTACCGTCATCGTTTTCCTTGAAGCGGTAGGTTAGTCTTTACTCTCAAAAGCCAACTTTTAACTCTGACTTTGGGTTATTATGGGAAGTGCTATGAAATGGTCTTGGTGCTCTTATGAAACTGTGATCACTAGTAATACATAAATTAGAACTGAAATATATAAGGAGACTTCTCACTAACTTCTTCACCCCAGCCTTTTGTCTTTTAGAACTTTGCTTATCTTTACGGTATATATATATATATATATATATGTAGATATAGTTTCTCTGAAATTTGCTAGGACAGTGGGGATTGGGGGCAATGAAAGAAGATTTTATATTTATATTTAGGATGATAGGGAAATTGAGAGATACTGAACACAAATTTATAATGAAGTTAAGTAATTTAAAAGGGTTTTCCTGTAATTTTTATATGATGCCTTATATAATTTGCATCCACAGGTATAAAACATTAATCTATGTGCTTAAACATTTGCCTAGACATTTTAACATGTTATCTAAACATCTCTTTGCATAAAAGCAGTTTATCACATTCAGAGTGCTATACAAATTTGAGTTGATTTTTATTTTGTGGGATGCTAATTGTCAAAAATTGTCAGATTATAAAAACTTCTACAGTCAATAAGTCAAGCATTATAAAACTGTATAACTTAAAAAGTTGAATTTCATGTAATCACATTCTGTATTGCAATCATTGTTTTATGTTTGATGTAAAGTCATCCCTTGGTATCCTTGGGATACCCTATATCTCCAAAATCTGGAGACACTCAAGTCCCTTATATAAAATGGCATAGTATTTGCATATAACCTATGTACATGCCCCCCATATACTTTGTTTTGGAGGCGGTGGGGAGACAGCGTCTGGCTCTGTCATCCAGGCTGGAGTGCAGTAGTGCATTCTTGGCTTACTGCAGCCTCTGCTTCCTGGGCTCCGGTGATCCTCCCACCTCAGCCTCTTGAATACCTGGGACTACAAGTGTGTGCCACCATGCTAGGCTAATTTTTGTATTTTTGGTAGAGACAGGGTTTCATCATGTTGCCTAGTCTGATCTTGAACTCCTGGGCTCAAGCGATCTGCCTGCCTCAGCCTCCCAAAGTTGCTGGGATTACAAGCGTGAGTCACCATGCCCAGCCTGTATTCTTCATTGTTGTATTGTTATTTTATATAGTTTTTCCTCCAGTATTTTCTATCCATGGATGTGGAGGCCACAGATACAGAGACCAACAATGTATTCCAGATTTTATGCACTTATTTTAAGATTAGAATGACATGTACTTATATTTTATATTTGTTTATTTTGTCATTTACGTTACTATTTTTTTTATAATTGTTAAAAACAGTATATATTGGCCAGACACGGTGGCTCATGCCTGTAATCCCAGCACTTTGGGAGGCTGAGGCAGGTGGATCACTTGAGGTCATGAGTTCGAGACCAGCCTGGCCAACATAGTGAAATCCCGTGTCTACTAAACATACAAAAATTAGCTGGGCCAAGTGGCGTAATTCCAGCTATCCGAGAGGCTGAGGCATGAGAATTGCTTGAACCCAGGAGGCGGAGGTTGCAGTGAGCCAAGATTTTGCCACTGCACGCCAGCCTGGGTGACAGAGTGAGACTGTCTTGGGGGGGGGAAAAGAAAAATATATATATATAATATATATATAAATATTTATATATTTATATAAATTATATTTATAATGTTATATAATATAAGTATATAATATATATTTATATTATATAATATATGACTAAATCTAGAAAATCGATAAGCTATGTTATTAAAGTAAATGTACCTGAACCCTTTCAGTGTTAGCTTTTGTTTTTTTTTAAGGAAAAGGTTTGTATTTGGAAGAGCTTGAAATACTTCAACCATTTTTAGAATTGATATTTAAATCTTTTCAATAGTAGAGACTATTTTATGCGTGGGAGATATTTTGTTTTTTCAGGGGCAGCAGAAATATCAAACAGTATCTCAGAGTAGAGTTTTTAATACAGCATTTGGAGGTGGAGGTGGAAAATATTGAGAAAGTTTTTTTCAATCATCACCTGGTCCTTCTTCTAAGAAAGGCTATACTATGTCAAAGATGAGTAGAAGTGTCAATTTTATTCTTATAGGACTATGTGACTTATAGGAGGGTGATTATGGAAGTTCTGTTGTCTCCCCCTATTTTTTATTTAGTTATTAATATTTGGAAACCTAAGCTGCTTATTTTAATTTGGAAGGGGCTTTCTTAATTTACTTGTCCAAAGAAATTTTATTTCCTGAGAAAATGTCTCTTAGAGTGAAATCTTCAGTTTTTATAATTAAACATGTTCTGTAAATGTTTTACATACCTAGGATATTATACCAGTTTTATTGTTTTAGCTTTGATTTGCTATGTTTATATTACTTGTTTCTTTTTAGTAACTATATGTGGGGCGGAATAATGTTAATAATTAAGAATGTGGCCTCTGTCTCTTCCACTTGCTGGCTGTAGGACCTTAGACGTGTTACTTTGTCTCTGTGCTTCCATTATCTCATTTGTCAAATGGGGACAACAGTGCCTGATTCATGGCACTGTTGAAGGATTAAGCGGTGTAATATGTGTAAGTTGGTGCTTAATAAGTGTGAACTATATGTGGGATGGGATTTTATATATAAAATTTGATTTTGGTGTGAAACTGATGATGTCACCTGTATTACATGCACCAAGAGGGCGTGAAAAGGTTTATTACTCACATAATGATGCTGTCTGAGTAGAGCATGGCAGGCTTCCAAGTTGGTCCAAAAATGACTTGAGAGAGCAGTGATAGGAGACTGGCTTGGGGTTTTATGGTGATTAGGGAATGGGGCTGTGGGCTGGGTTTTACAGTGTACATATGCTGAGACTTGCCTGGTTTGAAATTTCTCTAATAACAACAGGTGGAGCACCTCGACTTTCTTACCAGCTTGTCCAGATTCCAGGCAGAAGGGGAAGAAGAAATGGTGGGGCTTGAAACCTATCAGCAGTCAAATATCAGAAATGGAGTCGGATTTCCTATTCAACACAAACAGGATAAATAAAAAGAAAACCACACTTAGATGTATCATGGTCAAACTAATGAAAGAAGGAATCTTAAAGCAACTGGTGAAAAATGGCATGCAACATACAAATGACAGGTGATCAGCACAGAGAATATTGTAAAGTGACATCTCTAAATCACCAACATCAGGGAGTCATAACAATAAATTGTATCTGCTTAATAAAGGAACTTAAAAATACATGCAGCAAAACTGGGTAGAATTAATGGGACAGAATCACAAATCCACAATTGAGAGTTCAATTAGAACAAAAAAATCAGTAAAGACATAGAAGTTTTAAGTTACAATTATCAAGTTACATTATTAACTACCTGCATGATATTTATAGAATACTAAACCCAACATGAGTAGAAATACAAGCGTTTCAAGTGTTCATTGTAACTTCACCATGGAAAGACTGTTTACAGGGCACAAGTCTCAATCAATTTTATAAGATTGAAATCCAAAGTATGTTCTCTGCCACCTCTGCCAACAATAGAATAAGAAATTAATACCAATAAGACATCTGTTAAGAATCGGAAATTAAAACTTAAAATTCTGACTTACGGGTTATTTAAGGGAAAAATGAGGTAAAATATATTTTAAACCAAATTATAATGAAAATACAGCATATCACATATGTGGGATGTAGCTGAAAGAGTGCCTAATGGAAAATTTTATAGTTTTAAATAATCTGCTAGGAAAGAAAGTTACCTTAAAAGATAAAATAGAAAGTAAGTAGAAAGAAGAAATAATAAAAATAAGAGTAGAAATCAGAAAGCCAAAAGCGGGTTCTTTGGAGAGAGAAACGCTTATTAGACTGATCAAGAAAAAGACAGAGAGCCCACAGTCACAAATGACCTATATTAGTACTGAAAGACGGATTGTCATGGTAGGTCCTACAGACAGTAAAAAGATTATAAGCAAATATTATAAACAATTTTATGCCATTAAATTTGATGACTAAATGTAATGATGAAATTTAGGTTACCCCCAGCTGATGCATGAAGAAATACAAGATCTGGGTAGCCCTGTAACAATGAAAGAAGTTGACTTCATAATCAAAAGCTTTCCTGCAAAGGAAACTTCAGGCCCACATGGTTTTACTGGTAAATTTAAGCATTTGTGCAACAAATATCACCAATCTTATAGACAAAATCAACTCAGAAAAATGTTTTATGAGGCTCACATAACCCTGAAACCAAAACCTGACAAAGATGCAACTAAAAGAAAAGTTAAAGATTAATATATCGCTAACATACATGAGAAAAGAATACATCGTAATTGAGTTCTATTCCAACAATACAAGGTTAGTTTATAACTTTCAAAAATTAATCAGTATAAGCCAGGCACAGTGACTCATACCTGTAATCCCAGCACTTTGGGAGGCCAAGGCAGGAGGATTGCTTAAGCCTAGGAGTTCAAGACTAGCCTGGTCAACAAAGCAAAACCCCATTTCTATAGACAGATAAAATTACCCACCCAGGCATGGTGGCATGCCCCTGTGGTTTTAGCTACTCAGAGGCTGAGGAAGGAGGATCACTTGAGCCCAGAGGTTCAAGGCTGAAGTGAGCTATGATTGCACCAATATGATTGCACCAATACACTCCAGCCTGCATGAGACATTGGGACCTTGTCCCCCACGCCCCAAAAAAGAAAAATTAATCAGGTCAGACGCGATGGCTTGTGCCTCTAATCCCAACACTTTGGGAGGCCAAGGCGGGAGGATTGCTTGAGAGTTAAGGAGTTTGAAACCAGCCTAGGCAACATAAGACTCCGTCTCCACAAAAAAAAAAAAAAAAAAAAAAAAAAAAAAACCAAGCGTGGTAGTACATTCCTGTGGTTTCAGTTATTTGGAAGGCTGAGGTGGGAGGATTACTTGGGCCCGGGAAGTTGAACCTGCAGTGAGTAGTGATCACACCACCACACTCCAGTTTGAGTGACAGAGCAAGACCCTGTCGGGCAAAAAAAAAAAAAAAAAAAAAAAAAACAAACAAAAAAAACTATGTAATTTACTGCATTAACCAAGGAGGAAAACTGTAGGATCACCTCACTTGGTCAAAAGCGTTGGACAAAATTCATCATCCATTCATGATAAGCACTTCCAGCAAATGAGAAACGAAGAGACTTTCTCAGTCTGATAAAAGGTATTTAAGAAACACCAATAGCTAAGGATATACTTAATCATGAAATACTGTGTTTTCCCTCAAGAACAAGACAGGGATGTCTACTCTTGTGTCCTTATTTTAATAGAAGACCTAGCAAGTGCAGTGAGTCAGGAAAACAAAATATAAGAGGTTTAAAGATCTGAAGGAATGTTTCAAAATTCTATTTGTAGATGACATGCTTATTTATGTAGGAAATCCTAAGGAATCTATAAATACAGCCACTAAAGCAAATGAGTAAATTTAGCAAGGCTGCACTTTATAGATTCAGTGTCTAAAAATCAATTGTATTTTTGTAAATACTAGCAGCAGACAAATAGGGGTGTTAAGAAAATTCATGAATAGTAGCATTAGTACTAAAATACTTAAGAATACATTAAACACACACACAACCTCTGCTTAAAATGCTAAAACCTTGCTGAGAGAAATTAAACAAATGAAGAGGGAGTTGTGATTCTCATATGGCCAGGTATGCTCTTACCAGACTGACACTCCCTCAATAACAAACTGCACAAAATTCTAAAAATAACATGAAGTACTGGAGAATAAACAAAAATAGGCATGTTTTAGAGGGGATTGACACTTGGAAGAAGGAAATGGCATAGGCGAATTTTCTTTTTTACAGCTTTTGTCCATGCAAAGTGTGCAGGGTAGCTAAAATTCCAACACAAAACCAAGTCTTCCTGGCCTTGAAGCACCATAGGTCAGACTTGGGAGAATCACAGCTACTGGAGAGTGAGGCATGAATATCAGCAAGGAGAGTTTCAGAAAGAGAGCCCTGGATTCTGCCTACAAACTCTGCCAAAATCACCTGCTGACACCACATGTGTACGGTAGACAGTACAGCCAGATAATCAGCCTGATTTGAATTGCTCCAGGACAGAGTTTGTGGTTTGAATGCAACCAGGTTAACTGTCTGGTGAAACAAAAGTGAAGACTTTTGGAAGATTGTAACAGAACCTCTAACTACCATCAGATAAAATTCACAGTGTCTGGCATACAATCCTAAATTACTTAACATAGAAAGAACAAAGGAAATGTGACCCTTTATATTGAGGAGACCAACCCTAGAAGACCTACATGTTGGAATTACCATGCAGTAAACTGACGGATACACTTGTGAATTGGAAAACCCAGTAATAAGTTAGAGTACTTAAATTACCTGACTTCAAGACTCACCTTGAAGCCATAGTAATCTGTACAGTGTGAGACTGACATAAAAACAGATAAGATAGCGCCACATAGATAAACACTGTGTGCCTATTTGATTTTCAACAAAGTTGCCAAAGCAACCCAGTAGGGAAAGGAAAGTCTTTCAACAAATGGTGCTAAAACAGCTGAATATCCATGTGGAAGAATGAACATGACTCCACCTTACACCAGTGAAAACAAAATAATTCTGGATAAATTGTAGTGTAATTAAAGCTAAAACTATAAAGCTTTTATAAGAAAATATAGAATATTTGTGACTTGGGGGTAAACAGAGAGTTGTTCAAAGTATATAGAAAGCAGTGACCATGAAAGCTGCTAAGTTAGACTCCATCGGTATACAAAGCATCTTATTAAAATACATTGTTAAAAAATAAGTCAGAGTGGGAGAAAATATTTGCAAAACATTTCTGAAAGGATTGAATCTAGAATTTATAAAGATTTCTATAACTCAGTAATGGAAAGATAGCTTAATTTTAAAATGGACAGTAGTTGGCTACTTCACTGAAGATAAAGGTCCAGTAAAGAAATGGAAAAGAGTGTAATATCGGTAGGCTTCAGGAAAATGAAAATAGAAACCACAATGAAATACCACTGCACAATCATCAGACTACCTATAATTTAAAGACTGACCACACCAAATGTTGATGAGTCTTTGGAATAACCAGGAGCTCTCATACATTGAAAGAGGGAGGACTGTAAAATCGTACTTCCGCTCTGGAAAAAGATCTAGCAATTCATTGAAAAGCTAAACACGCATCTACCCACTGACTCAAGATTTTCACTTCTAGGTATTTACCCGAGAAAAAAAATCATATTTCTATAAAATGACATATACTTTCTTGAATGTTCATGACAACTTTATTCACAATAATTAAAACCTGGCAACAGGTCAGGTGTCTGTCAGTATAAGAATGACTAAATAAATCATGCTTGTTCAAGTAATGGAAAACAACTCCACACACACACACAGACGCGCGCGTCATATACATTAACATGGATGAATCTCAGAATCATGCTGAGTCAAAAACCCAAAATAATATGTACCATATTCCATTCATAGACTTTCCAGAAGACACCACACCTATGGTGAAAAGATCAGATTAGTGGTTGCCTCTGGGTATGAGGGCATGGATGCCAAACATTGAGAAATGGACATGGATGATGATCTTGACAGGGTTGAGAAGTGTACAATGTATGCATCGGAGAAAACTCAAATGGTACTATTAAGATATGTGTTTCATGCTGTGTAAATTTCACCTAAAGAAAAAAAGAACAGCAAACTCTAGTTATATGCATTCTTAAGTGTCTAGATTTGTGGTATCTACAACTTTTTTTTCCCCTCTGAGACAGGGTCTAGCTCTGTCATTCAAGGTGGAGTGAGTGCTGTGGTGCAGTCTTACTGCAGCCTCCACCTACTGGGCTCAAGCCTCAGCCTCCTGAGTACTAGGAGCATAAGTGTGCACCAGCACACCCAGCTAATATTTTGTATTTTTGGTAGAGATGGGGTTTCACCATGTTGCCCAGGCTGCCCATGTACACCCTTATGTTTAATGTTCCAAAAAGTAAGAGATGGATAGAGAAGTTAAGTAGATACATGATAGAGCAAAGGAAGACCCAAATTGCAGAATCTAGCTGATGAATAGGGTGCTTACTCATAACTTTAATGGATGTTTGAAATTTTTTATCATACAGAACTCAGGAGAAGATGGAAAGCTTGTTCATGGAAGTATCTGAGAAGTTGGAATAAATACTTGGAAACTGTTGAGTTTTTCTTTTCTGAGATATTCCTCTCCAAAAGTTTGCTTGATTCTTTTGTTTTGTTTTGTTTTTTAAGATGGGATCTCACGGTTACCCAGGCTGGAGTGCAGTAGTGCGTCATAGCTCACTGTGGCCTGAAACTCCTGAACCCAACCATCCTCCTGCCTCAGCCTCCCAAATAGCTGGGACTGCAGGCACATGCCACCGTGCCTGGCTAATTTTTTAATTATTTTGTAGAGATGGGGTCTCACTTTGTTGCCCAGGCTGTTTGCTTGATTCTTAAGAACGTATAGGGATCCAGCTGTACAGAGCTTTCTGCAAACTTTCGTAATAGAATTAGTTGTTAAAATTGTACTTATTACATGAGCATCAGAGACCTTGGAATAAAGCTATTCCTCACATATCTGGACATATATTTGGACTTAAACTATGTCACTGATTAGGAAGACTTGGTATTAGTTTATTTTTTAAAATTCTGTTTCATGGGTGTTCTTATAAAATTATACAAATAACAGTACCACAGCATTGTGTGGTGAGCTCTAAGAGCTGTGTACAGCTTGGGTATCTGGAAAGTAGACAATGCTCTGTTGTGATTTGAAACTTAGAATGAAACCCTGACATACCGGAATGCATATTTGGTGACTCTGTTTGTTTTTGAATGGTTACTATTTCATTGCTACAAGATAAAATCGAAAAACATTTTCTATACAGAGTGAAGGTTTAAGCCAGTTAAGGACCCTGTTAAACTGTCTCCAGATTTAATTACTGCCCAATTATGCCTTAATTATGAAGGAATGTGAGCACTTACTAGCTATTGTTGATGATTCAACCTTTTTGAAATAAATTTCTTACTATATTTCTTTTATATTTTCAATTTTTATTCAGGAATATCTTGAATTTTCAAGAGATAACAGCTTTTTGCATCTGTAATGCAGCAACTTAAAAAATCATTTGCACCTACTTGTTTCTCAATCAGGATTGTCTACATTTTGTGAACAAAACATAGGGAAGAGACTGGATTCTGAGGCAAATAAAAGGCTGTCATTCTTAATCATTGATTAAAAATTAAAGTTTAATCAAAGCAGTCACATTGTTTTCAGTGATGTGATAAATGACATTTAAACATTTGTAATTGAGTACTACAATCTATTTTGTGACTTTCAATTATATTTGTAGTGAAGATAAAATATACAGCCACACGTAGTACTTGTAATTATGGAGACTTAAAAAATTATTACAATGATTAACTCTTCATTCCTGAGTTGTTTAAATCTAAACTTTTAAGTCACATATAAAAACGAAAGGATTATTTTAAGTAGAAATAATTATGGATGCATAGTTACAAATTACTTCCCTAGAAGTCTATATTAAATGAGTAGATCAGTAATCAAGAGCTGGAGCCTCAGGAAAGTTACTTTGTTGATAGTATTCTGCTAATTAACTAATTTTACTGAGTGTTCAGCATGCTTTAATCTTACCAAGGTGACAACTTAGGTTGTTATCCCTTTTGATTTGTTAAAAAAAAAAAAAATACACTGTTTAGGCAAGAAGATCAGGAAAAATAATAAATTAGTAAAACAGTGGGGTTTATTACTTTTGATATTGGTTGTCTAACTGCAGCAGTAAATCTTGCAGATATGGTAGGAACAGTAAAACTGGTTTAAAGGGTTACCAGATTCTGTGATATGAGCCACCTTTTGCCCAAAGTTGGTGGTGTTTTCTTCAACTTAATTCTCACTACTTCTCTTTTCTTTCTCCATAACAAAGATGTGAATAAATATCTATATCCTTAATGCAAAAAAAGTAGTATATTGACATAAACATAATATCTGGATGATTGGAACAAAGTGCAAAACGTTAATTTAGATGTGTATATATGTAGGCGAGTGTATACTTTGTAAATTGTACACTAGATATTAAATGTTAATTTCAGTTTTCAAAAGTCAGCTTATTAGATGAAGAAAATCTTTGATGTGTTTTACTGAAATACTTATTGTAAAAGTTATTACTAGGGAAATGTGATAAGGATTTATATTAGATTTATTACCAAGTCATCCTGTTAGTTCAGTGATTAATATACTGTATGCCAACAAATGTAGTTGCTATATTAGTATGTTTATGACTTTAATAGCTGTTTTACCTCTCCTCCCCACATCTTTTTAATTCAAGCTAGATATATAAGCAAGAACATTACACAGTTGATGGGGGATAATCTGTCTTTAAGAAACTGTTCCATGCAAAGAACTTTGAGACTTTGCGTGAGATAACATATGTATGCTTGTTTATCTGTATATTGATGCAGGGACATCATTGTAGTTAGTTAATGGTCTGCTACATCTTATTTCAACATATTGTAATATTTCACATTAATTTGTTAGTAAACAATATCAAATTTGTTCAGGCAGAATTTATGAGACCAATTTTTGCTGATACTTTTCAATATATAAGAGTTTTAAGAATATCCTGAAGTTACATGGTCAAATAAATTTAGGAAATGTTGAGCCAATGTGTTTGGGATATTGCTATCATTGTTATAATAATTTAATAATCTCTTTAGGATATGTTGATTTTACATAGCAAGTAGTCTAACATTTTCAGACCTATTTTCTATCCTTAGTACTTTGTAAACAGCTTGATGTTGTACAGGTTTATGTTTTTCACATTTGAGTAATGTACAGACATTTCTTGTGGACTTCCTTTAATATTATTTAAATGTATAGAAACATACTTGAGTGCAAACTTACGCTAACCAGAAGACAAATTTATACTCAGTTATATAACCCACAAAATTCCAATTAACATCAATTTAATAGGTGGTGGATACTATTTTTACATAACTTGCAGGTTACTTTGAGGTCCCTAATCCATTTAGTCTTACGCAGTGCTTGATATAAAGTAGCTAGCTTATGAAGACAATTGTCATTAAATATTTGTTTGTAAGATGCACATTTTTTTCACTTTGAGATGCCCCTTATAAATAAAATTGAAAGAGGGTTTTCAAGTGTTACACAAATAATGTTGCATTTTAAAGTAGATAATCTTAGATTAGTGAAATCTATTGAATGTGTAAAAGGCTTTTTATATAGTTGTTATAATCAGTGCTACTTCTCTAAAATTTTTCCTGCATTTGTTTCTTTTAATATTTTTTAGAAACTGGCCATACTTGCAAGTTATAACTTACACTTTTTATTAACAAAATGAAAACCTGGGAGATACAATTTTTCCCCAGTGTTATTTAGGATGTTATGATTTAATGTGACTAGGAATATTATAATCCACTTCTTGTACTATGAAAATACCAGTTGGATCACCAAATATGTTGTTTGCTGGGTGGTACACAAAGGTCTTTGGGAGCTCAGGGTGTTGTGGGGAAATACGTTGTGGTTAGACAGAATCTTTAAGGAAGAGTGGGTGATTAAAACTGCCTTATTAAAACCTACCAAAGGCATCTTAAAAATTGACCTCGTTTGCTAGACATATTAAAGAATTAGTAGTAAAGTTAAAAGGTGGCTAGGAAGGGGCAGTTAACATAAATGCACGTGGAAGAAAATTGGTACCAAAGGTTCATGTGAGACAGAAAGGACATTGTGTGAGAAAAGAATGATCAGGGCTCAGGCTGGCATGTTATTATGTGTCTCTTATAGTAATGCCTATACTGTGCTTTAAATGATGCAGTATAGGAAGTAATGTGCCTCTGATGTTTTAGAACCATATCTTTTTATAGAAGTGTCAAGATGACATTGACTTGCATTTTATTCTCTGGCAATATTTTCTTCTGTTTTATTTTTACAATTTTGGTGAAAGGCAGTACACTCACATGGCTCAAAAATACATATGTTTATGTATGTATACACATACAAGCATGCATATACACAAACATACATTGGAACCTCTCCCTTCCCACTCTGCACTTCAAGTAACTACTGTTAATAATGTATGTGTGTCTTTATGCATATATTAGCGAGTAATTACAGATCTTTTTACCTGTCGTTTTTTAATACAGGGAGTAGCATATTTTAGACCTTTCCATATCAATTCATAGGGTGCCTTCATCATATGCTAAATTGTCCTATGAATTTTTTGTTGGGACTTTTTCTGTTTTGGTTTTTACTTTTCTTTGCATTCTTTTATGTTTTTCCTTTTTTCAGGTAAAATTTTTATGTGGTGAAGTGCACAAATCATATATTCAGTTTAGTTAGATTCAACAAATGTGTATACTAGTGTTTTAAGATAAAGAAATTTCAATCATCCAGAAAGTTCTTTCATACTCTTTCCTAGTGGTTCTTCTGGAAACAACTACTGTTGTTTTTCACTTTGAATTTGTTCTGCCACTTCTAGAGCTTCATGTAAGTGGAGTCATTCAGTGTAGATACTTTAGTGTTCAACTTCTCTTGATCAGAATATTCCCAAGATTCATCCATGGGTCAGTAATTCTTTTTCAAGATTGTTTTGCTATTCAAGATCCTTAGTATTTCCATATACATTTTAGATCAGCTTGTCAGTTGCTACAAAAATATTTTTGCTGAAGTGGCCACTGTAATAGATATAAAACAAATAGGCAACAATCATTAGGGAATTAGGTCAGATGGACATCTTAGTATTGACTCATCTGTGAATATGCTGTATCTCTATATACTTAGCTTTTAAAAAATATCTTTGAGCAAAGTTGAGTTTGGGCAGAGTTCACAGTCACATTTTGATGTTTTTCCCTTGTGCCTTTCTTTACAGGGTATCTTCCTTTTTTCAAACTCTCTGGCAGCCCCAAATGTGTCCTCTGATTCTAGGTCAGTAAAACTGCAGTTTTCTAAAAACAACCCCCCTGCAGTATTCTGTTTGAATTCTAGTTGCCCTGCCTAGCTGTGGCTGGGGAGTGCCCTTGGGTACACAGCCACAGAAATGCAGCTCTCATCCAGTACAGTTTGCAGCTTTGACAGGTGGACCTCCCTTCAGCTTCTGTCTGTTTTTGGTTTGTCTCCACTATTTTCAAATAGTTGATTATTTTGTTCAGAGTTTATCATTGTTATATGAAGGAAAGTTAGCCTAATTGAGGCTGCTCTGCCATTACTGGAAGTAGAACCTCCATTCTGTTTTGTGTATTCTTTTACTAATTGCATACTGTTTTAATTATTGAGAATTTATAATGTGATTCAGAATCTGGTAGGACAGGTCTTTACTATTAGAATTTTTCTGGTCACACTTACTTGTTTTGGCTTATTACAGTATTTGGACTAATACCTGGATTTTAAAAACATTTATTTTTATTGAGATTGCATCAAATATATAAATTTGGTAGAATTAATACCTCTATGATGGTATCTTCCTGTGTAGGGACGTATGTTTTTCTTTTTGCTCAGTGCACTTTTGTGTTCTTTAGTTATGTTTCAAATGTTTCTTTGTATAGTTTGACACAGTTATAATTAGATTTATCTAGATACTGCTTATACAACTCTCACTAAGGGGGATTGGTTCTAGGATTTCCCACTCATACCAGAATTAGTGGATGCTCAAGTCTCTGATATAAAATGGCATTGTAAGGCTGGGCACGTTTCTCACTTCTGTAATCCCAGCACTTTAGGAGGCTGAGGTGGGAGGATCGCTTGAGTCCAGGACTCAAGAGACTTTGTCTCTACAAAAAGTGTTAAAATTAGCCAATTGTGGTGACACACGCCTATAGTCCCAGCTACTCAGGAGGCTGAGGCTGGAGAACTACTTGAGGCTGGGAGGTCAAGGCTGCTGTAAGCCTTACTTTAAAAATAAAATGGCATTGTATTTGCATATAATCTACGCACATTTTCTCATACTTTAAATCGGCTGTTCCCAACCGTTTTGGCACCAGGAGCCAGATTCATGAAAGACAAGTTTTCCACTGACTGTGGCAGTGGTTTTGGGATAAAGCCGTTCCACCTCAGGTCACCAGGCATTAGTTAGGTTCTCTTAAGGAGTGCCCAGCCTAAAGCCCTCGCATTCGCAGTTCACAATAGGGTTCTTGCACCTATGAGAATCTAATGCCACTGCTGATCTTCCAGGAGACGGAGCTCAGGTGGTAATGGTCTCTCCCCTGCTGCCCACCTTCTGCTGTGTGTCCTGGTTCCTAACAGGCCGTGGACCGTTATCAGTCTGTGGCCTCTGAGACTTCTGCTTTAAGTCATCTCTGTATTCTGCATAATATGTAATACAATGTAAATGCTGTGTAAATAGTTGTTATACCATATTGTTTCTAAATTTTGTATTTTTCAATTGTTGTATTTTTTAGTTTTAAAAATTTACTTATTTTTACTACTTTTTGATCCACAGTTGGTTGAATCCAAGGATGTGGAACCCTTGGATACAGAGGGCTCTATGTTTTATTATAAATTGGCTTATTTTTTGAAATATTTTTTATTATGTAAACAGGCAATGATTTTACTAGCTAGAAGCAAATTTAATATTTTAAAATAAACCTACCAATTTTGTTAGGCATGATAATGATGGAACTGAGGCTTAAATATACCCTATGGCAGCAGTTGGAAAGTGGCCGAATTAGGGTTGGGGTCTAAATCTATCTGCCTCTAGATCGATTGCAAGTTCTTAACAGTTACTGTTTATTCTTCTCTGATTCCTTTCAAGGATTAAATAAAGTACAACTTAAACTTCATGCTCTATTTTAGATTCTGGTTCTCACGTCAGTCCCAGAATAACTTGAGTGAAATGTTCTGATAGCAGAGCAGAATAGCCTCTTGTGCTACACTTTTGTTAATTATTTTCAAAGAATAGTCTCCTGTATACCATTTCTTTAATAAACTCAGACTCAGAAGTCTGTAGAATTGAGGTGATTCTATTGTGATTTAAACTACATTGTGCTATATGTTTCCAATAGATACTTGAAAATATCTTTTAAATAAACCATTAATGTCATGGTTTTTAAATCAGTATATCTTTGGAAAAAAGGGAAAGGTTTAAGCCTTAATTTACCTGGCTTTTTCTGACTTCTATAGTCTGGTAAATTTTGCAGCCTGAAAAAGCAAGAGCGTCTGTAAAATACTTAATGAGGTACTGGAAAATTTCTGAACAGGTTTTGTTTTGAACTGTCCGGTCACTGTAGCCCCCAAAGCAGGGCATGATGTGTTCCTGCAGCCTGATAGCTATGTGACAGCACCTGTAGCACTAAAGCCAAGGATGCCAGGTGGTTCTGTTGCCTGGCCACAGGAAGCCAGCACTTCTCACCATTGCTCTTTGAACTGTTGATCCAGTTAAGCTCACTAACAATGTGTAAATTTGAAATTTAATCAATTGCTTGATTGATTTTCAAAAGATGTTTTGAAATACTCCTTTATCTGCATTGAAGTTTTGATGATTTTGTAACATGTAAGAAATGGACTTTTCAGAAAAGTACAACTTAGTACTTGAGACATTGGCTGACAAAGTTGCATTCCAAAACTTCGTTTTAAGCTCTCTTTCCCTTCTCCCACTGACCAGAAGTTACTCTGAAATGAAATAGAGGTAGGGAAAAAGGGAGAATTATCTCAGCTGCCCATATTCTGGAGAGAAATGTGGGAGAAAAATTTTAAGGCGGTATAGTAAATTACAGTGACTTCAAAGTCTATTTATTCTAGAGATGAGAGCAAAATAATTTTCAGTAAAACTTAAAAATATCATGACCAAATAACCTGAAAATCTTAACTGTGGATATATGTCTATTTTTATTGGGATTTTTTTCTATATTAAAAATCAGTTGACATCTGTTTTTAGATAATTTTTTTAAAAACTGGATTATAAAATGAAGCACTGTTAGTAAAGCTGATGGCAGAGGTTTTAGATCTTTTGAATACAGGAAAGTGATAAGGGCATTATAGGTATGATTCATTGAGCTAGAGGGCATTGGTGTTCACATTTTAAAAACATAATCATGACTTATCTGGAGTCACATGTTCCATTTTATTGGCTTCCTTCATATAGAAAATATAGTAACCAGCACTACATGCCTGTGAAAAAGTGAAGCAATTGTATATTTTCTGGGTGAAGGAAGTATTCTGTACATTCTCCATGTTTTACATCATGGTATTTTGAATAACCATGCTTCCATGTTCACATCAATTTTTTGTTTTTCAATTTATGCACAGCACTTGCTCTGAAATTTGGGGACTGAGTACACCAAATACGATAGATCAGTGGGATACAACAGGCCTTTACAGCTTCTCTGAACAAACCAGGTGAATATTCTGCCCTCTGTCGAATCCTAGAGATCTTGTGGGAGGGGGGTATATTTTGAAAGACCTATATGGGGTTGCTTAGTATAATTTTGCCTAGGATGTTTCCTTAATGTAAAATAAGGCATAGCATTTAAAATATCTGCTTGCCAGTATACAAAATATATTAAATGTTTCAGCTGATGTTTTAATCAATGCAATTCTAGTTTGAATCTTCTTTAAATTACTGTATCCCCTAAAGAATAATAATTTTGATAACAATATATTTATTTTAGCTTGAGATCAGATTATAATCTGTTGTTGGCCTAATTTTTAAGTAGATACATTATCAGTTTTGCTAAATTTCTTGTTATCAGAATCTCATCTTTATACTAATAAATACATATTTAATGAACCCCTTATATCACAATTAACAGTAGGTTAACTCATTTTTATGTTACTTTTTTAAATCACTTCATTCTCTTTTTTGCGTATATGGTATTTGTTCATTTCATCTCATCATATTCATCACCATCCACATTTATTTGTGAACTACATAAATAAACCTCAGTTCTCAAAACAGTCACAACTGGGTAAAGAGTTGCAGTAGTCTGAGGAAGTTACTATCACATCATTGTTGGTATTTATCATTCTTCACACTAGTTCCTTTTCTGACTATTCAGTCACCTCCAGAATTAATATCCTTAGAAGCATCTCTAAAATGAGTTTGATTTACTAAACATAGAAGTTGACAAAGTTTTTCAAGTATAACTGCATAAACTCTTTCTTAAAAAAATCAGTTTTTCCCAAGTTGTTAGCCTTTCATTGGCATTTGAGTCATTTATGTGACATATTTATAAGAAACATCTGCTAGTGCTGCTGCATACTTTTATCAGATCCATTAAATAGTACATTTTTCTTCTTGATTCTCACTAAAACTAACTAGATGGCTGTCATTCTTTTCTTTATGCTTTTACTGTACTAATTTAGCCCATTTGACTGCACTTTTTTTTCTTTTTTTTTAATTAAAGTTCCCTCCTTTCTTTTCCCCTTGCTTCCCAATAGGTCTCTTGATGGTCGTCTCCAGGTATCCCATCGAAAAGGATTGCCACATGTTATATATTGCCGATTATGGCGCTGGCCTGATCTTCACAGTCATCATGAACTCAAGGCAATTGAAAACTGCGAATATGCTTTTAATCTTAAAAAGGATGAAGTATGTGTAAACCCTTACCACTATCAGAGAGTTGAGACACCAGGTAGGAACATTGCAAGTTTTTTTCTTGGTTTTGAATTAAATGCCTGAACTTCAGTATATTTAAGTACTCTTGTGACCCAGGAAAATTTTAGTGTAAATTCTAATAAATTACCTTAAATTGTGCATATTATTTGGTGGTAATTAAAATTTTTTTATTTTTAAAAATTTTTAATGAGAAAACATACCTGTTTCTTGGAATAGCATATGATTTGGCATGAAAGTGCATATCCAGGAAATGCTGTAGATTGGCAGTCTGCTCAGAGCTATGCTGATGTGCTTCTACATGTCCCTGCGGCAGTAACTCATTTTCAAGCATTTTGCACTTGGAGTCCTTTTAGAACTACTTTAATGACATCATTTGTATGTACACCGTTTAGTAAAGCTTGTAACAAGACTTTTCATTTAGTTAGCTGTCTACCTGAAACTATTAAAAAATATAGCAGTAGCTGTGTTTTTGGAAAATTTCCTATATCTTGATTTTACAGATAAAGACATTTCCAATGGGGATTTGTGAACTTTTATGGTAATATACTATTACCAGGATCACATTGTTCCCAAAAGTTTGAGATAAATTAGAACTTGGAAATTTGGATAATAGACTACCTGAGTTAAAGCCATAATCAGATTTGTCATTTTCTCAAAAACTAGTATATATCGAATAGGTGGACCCTAACTTTAAAAATTAAGCTACAACTTCTCTTCTTCTTGTTGAAAACTTTAAAAAAGGTTCCCCCACTCCCTTTTGCTCTTTGCCATTAACTTGGATTTCTTGAACTTTTTCAGTTTTGCCTCCAGTGTTAGTGCCCCGACACACCGAGATCCTAACAGAACTTCCGCCTCTGGATGACTATACTCACTCCATTCCAGAAAACACTAACTTCCCAGCAGGAATTGAGCCACAGAGTAATTATATTCCAGGTATTTTTGCCTTCTGAATCTCCTAAAACTTGGATAGATACAAATTTTGTTCATAAGCATTCAAGTTTTAGTAAATTGTGGTTTCACTTTTTTAAAAATGCTTTCGAGTTTTTAATAGAAAAATCGGATTTGTTGGGTGATTATTTTGTGAAATGTATAAGCCTAGTACATTAAACAGTTTTGTTTGGAGAAGAGTTTTACTTTATATTTCATTTTCTTTTGCAGTGACTTTAATCAAAGTACTGTGAGAAGCAGAAAAGATCTTAGTAAGTTTGTCTTAGTTGTTGAAGCTAAACGAGATGCAGAATGTAAGCAAAACAAATGGTGTAGGAGAAAAGTACCCCCGAAACACATATAACTGAAAATCTACCCAATGATCACTTTTTCTTAGATAACTTGGTAATATTTAACAGAAATACAACATTTCTATAAGAAATATAATACTTAGTTCTATAGATGTAGCAACACTTACATATTATACTGAACATCAGAAAACCTCTTTTAGTTATGTTTCGTCTACATCTCAGTAATTCCTGATGAAAAATGAATTCAGCTACATGGTTCTCAAATTTTGTTCTGATGTTTTATGTCATCCGGTAATACTCCACAATATGATATCTGGCCTTTTCGTTTTTTATGGGTTTTTTTTTTTTTTTTTTTTTTTTGAGAACAACTAATACTTTGTTAGTTTTGTTGCATGTTTTCCTTTTTGTTTGATTTTTCTTCCTAGCAGAAACAGCATGATGTTAGGATAAGGATTAAGCTGTAGTGTCTCGATTTCTTTCTTCCTTTTGTAATATTCTTCTATTCCACTCTTATTTTATACACTAAAAATATGTAAGGAACTTAAGACCATTTACAAAATTCTTAAAATATAGTTTTAATACATTTAAACAATTACTTCTTTTATGTATCCATCATAGAAATAATGCTTATTCATTGAAGATAATTTTTAAAATGTAAGGAAGAAAAAAAAGAAAAGAAAACTAAGATAAGTTTTTTTTTTAAATCGCTGGTTTTACAGATGGGAAGTGGTTTTTGATTGTTTTAATGTATATTTCTTTGATTACTGTTTTATTCCAGAAGAGGATTTAAAGCTGCTTTTTGGGTTGCTAGGAAATACAAACTTACTGAAGTTAAGAGAGGGAGAGGGTGGGGTATAGTATGATATACTAGGAGGAGGAAAAACCCAGGACTATGAAACAGGGCAGTTGCTAGGTAGAAAAGGGAGTGGAGTTTTGTGAACATTGGTGTGGGGAAAGGGAAGCATTTTAAGTCGTTAGTGTGGAAATTAGTTACTCAGCCAGCAATGCTAACCTTAGATATAAGCATGCAGTCTTACAACATGAATATCCAGTAATTATTTGGAAGGATATTCACCAGAATGTTTAGTGGCTTTCACTTGTGAAGATGTTTGGGCTCATTTTTCCTTTCTTTTTTATTCCTTTAGTTATTTAGATTTGAGTATTTTATAAAGTAGAAAATCAGAAGTGGATTATACCCATTTGCTTTTCTGGACAGTGGGGCTTTATCCAGTTTCAAGCAGCAGCAAAACCAAAGGGTTCACGTTTTATTCCACTTAAAAGAAATTTTAACGTTTTCTCGAAAATGCTAATAGCTTTATTATTTATTACAATAATGGAAAAAATAAACAGTAAGATAACGTATTTTAAGGTTCAGCATTTCTTTCTGATTAGATCTTTGAGATACAGGTTAAACTCAAAGCTTAGCACCGTTTAACTTTATTAGCTTTAACTTTTAAAATATGCATAATATATACACTTATTTTTATGTTATTTATTGTTTGAGTATATGAAGATAGTTTATTCTTAGAATTTTTGTTTTAAAAATTTGGGGGTATTGACACTTAAATGAAAAGTTTGATACTTAAAGTTTGTGGTTAGTTTATTGAATAGATACTGTAAAAGGTTATTGAAGGAGACCCTTAACCTGTATCTTCTCTCCCTCTTCTTTTTTTTTTTTTTTTTTTTTTTTTTTTTTTTTTTTTTTTTGAGGCGGTGTTTCGCTCTTGTTGCCCAGGCTGGAGTACGATGGTGTGATCTCAGCTCACCGCAGCCTCTGCCTCCTGGGTTCAAATGATTCTCCTGCCTCAGCCTCCCTAGTAACTGGAATTACAGGCATGCACCACCATGCCCGGCTAATTTTGTATTTTTAGTAGAGATGGGTTTCTCCATGTTTGTCAGGCTGGTCTCGAACTCCCGACCTCAGGTGATCTGCCTGCCTCGGCCTCCCAAAGTGCTGGGATTACAGGCATAAGCCACCGTGCCTGGCCTCTTTCTTTTGATAATTTTAAAATTCTGTTTGGATATGTGTCTGTGTTATCTTGAATCGCTCAAAACTGTTCAGCAGTGTAAATGTTAAACTGATGAAAGTCTTTTGAACTTATTTTTCCTCCCTGGAATTGCAGTTGATTAAATTGTATACATGTTTTTATTTTACGTGCAGTTTATTCAGCTATTCAGATAGCTTTCTGAACATAAATGTTTTATTCAGACAACATGTTGGAAATAACATATTAGAATCCTAATGGTTATTTTCAGGGAGCATTTTACCTCTTCATACAGTAGTCTGTATTTGAATTGAATTTTCCGCTTCAAACACTTAGACTTTACCAGTTAGGAATCCTTGGAGAAACATACTTTTTAGGTAGAATTCAGCCTGGACCAATCCAGAACCATACTCCACCATATTTTACCCTATAGAACTTAGTGTAAGTTGTAAGCCTGTATTATTGAATACTTTTATAATCCAAAATCTTGTGTGTTTTTTAATTTTCTGAGTACTCATAAAATAACGATGTTCATTAGATTAAACAACAACAACAAGAAATTGTAGTTACTGATGGTTTTGCAGCCTACTGATTCAGATCTGAAGCATTTTTGAAGTTACGTTTTTGGCTCTTGCCCCAGAATATATACATATAGGAATGAGCAAGATACGTATGTAGTGTGTATGTCCAGAGAGTAGGATTTTATTAAAAGTAGATGTTAAGGATTCGCCACAGAATTTGGACAAGATCCTGAATTATACACCCTCAGTATGCAATATTACTTTTTATAATAATGTTATATAACATTATTATTTGTTATTTGGAGTGATTCATTGGTTCTCTCTGGTAGCTGAGAGAAAAGGTAGTGAGATTATGTTGCAGTTATGCTTGATTTGTTTTAAACTTTTGTAGAAACGCCACCTCCTGGATATATCAGTGAAGATGGAGAAACAAGTGACCAACAGTTGAATCAAAGTATGGACACAGGTAAAAAAAAAAAATGTCTTTGAAAATTCCTCAGTTATTAGATATACATTTCTTGTATTGTTTGAAATTCACAAAAGATGTTACTCTTAAATTTAGAGAAGTTGAGAAGCATACCAAAAAAGGTGATCTTCTATCTTGATTTAACATATCTGAGCTACCAAAGGGGTCCATGTTGTCACTGAAAAATTAATGTATGCTACTCTGCAGAATAATTGTTATATTTTTTTATTAGAGTAAATGAAAATTTGAAAACATGCACGTGCTTTTATTTCTTTTTAAGTATTTGCTTCTGTTGAAAATTGTAGTTAACCCTATAACTAAATATTTCTCTGTGATAAAAGACCATAATTACTCAAATGACAGATTTTCAGAGGAATTTGGGGGTGAAAGATGGGGATCAGCTTTTCACTGCTTTTTTAACCTAATAGTGAGTTTTGAATTACAGTAGATTAATTTCTTATACTTAGCTATCAACTCCAAACAGTGATGAAGAAAAAAATTAAAGCTTTAAATCACATCTTATGTAATAAAATGTGTAACTCAGCAGAAGTAATAAACTACCAGTGAAATCACTTTGATGTCATTGTAATTGTCCAGTTTGATTCATTTCACCTGTCTGTATCTTAACTATTGGACACCTTAATATCACAACCTGACAAAGTATACCATCAGTCTTTCTCCACATCTTAACACTAATGCATTCTTGGTTATGATAATCTAAATTATTTTTAAATGGATTAACATTGGTGGGGGAGGGAGGGGTTACAATAATTCTGTTGTTGGAGTCCGTTTTTTGGACTCCCAGGTGAAGAAGTTTCTGCTGTAGCTAATCATACATCTGGGTGTTTAGGAGTACCAGATAACTAAGAAAGGTAGATAATCTAATGAACACTGGAAATAACATGTTATACATCTTAATGCAAATGATATTTGACTTTCCACATATGTTTTACTAAAATTAGATGACACTCTTCTTGAAGCAATAATATTCTTTTTTGCGAAAGCAATAGTATTCTTTTGTGATGGACAGCTGTTACTGTGACATTTAAAAGTGAATGATAGGAAAACATACTGAACATCATAAACCACAGTGAGCTACTACCTCATACCTACTAGATGCTATAATCAAAAAAGGACAATAACAAATGTTGGTGAGGATGTGGAGAAATTGGAGTCCTCATATATTGCTAGTAGGAATGTTAAATGGTTCAACACTTCCGTAAAGTTTGCTGTTCCTCAAAAAGTTAAATATAGAGTTAACATATTGTGGCCTGCTATGTACCCAAGTGAATTGAAAACATGTCTGCTCAAAAACTTGTACATGACCATTTATGCAGGTGTTATTCTTAATATTCAAAGTTAGAAACAACTCAGATGTCCATCAAATGAAGAATGGATAAATAAAATGAGGTATGTTTCTACAATAGAATTATTCAACCGTGTAAAGGAATGATAGTATAGCATGACGTGTGGCAACATGGATGGACCTTGAAAGCAGTATGTTAAGTGAAATAAGCCAGAAAAAAAAGGCTGCAGGTATTCTAATTAGTGCACAGACACCTATTCAACAATGTAACTGAAACACAGGAGGAGCAGTAATACGAGTATTCGTTATGTATGATAAATTAATCAAAGTACAAAAGTGGAGAATAAGCTGAATCAGCCAGTTAAAATAATTGCAGTGTTGGGGCTAACTTTGAACTCAACCTAATATTTCTGTTTCAGTGGAGCAATGTTACTGGCTTTCTGAATGACACGTTTAAAATTACTGTATGGCAATAGGAATTTGTGATTCATGAGATGCCAACACTTGGTTTGGCTGCCAGCCTCTTACCCAGTATCAGTTTCTCTCTCGGGGCCATGGCAAGAAACACAATTCTGACTGATGCAGGGCTCCAATTTAGAACAGAGTTGGCCACCTTTCTAACTCTGGTTCATACCTTCCAGAGGGAAGGACATAATTAAATTCATCTTTCATAACCTGCTGTTAAAAATAATGAATTGAAATCTTTTAAAAGGGCAACCAGAGGATAAATTAGGCATAATAAGTAACTGTACGAACAAGCACTTGTTACTTTTTTCTTTTTTTTTAATTTAGATTTCGCTGGTCAAGACTTTATTCTTCCTTTATAGTCTCGTGGATATTAGAGATCAGGCTGGACATTGTTAAGAAATTTTTAAGTTCGATTAACCTTTGTAGTATTGTATAATCAGTCCCTTTTCAAGTCATGATTTTTATGAACATATTTGTTCAAACAGGTATATAGAGAAATAGAATATAATAGATCATAAGATGTGGATTTCATAACTCACAATTCAGTTTTGTATCTTCTACATATGCTGTGCTTAGTCTAAGATACACAAAGAGACTTAAAGGGTTTTTTAATCTGCCTGTGTCCCAGAAGATAAAATGAGGTCCTAACCTCCAATACCTCAGAATATGGCCTTGTTTGGAAGTAGCATCTTTGTAAATGTAATTGTTTAAGATGAAGTCATACTGAAGTATGATGGGCCCTAATTCTATATGACTGGTGTCTTTATAAGATAGGGAGGAATGTGCCATATGAAGATGGAGGCAGGTAACTGGAGTTAGCACCTGCAAGCTGAGCAATTCCTAGGATTGTTGGGAAACCCAAAAGCTTAAGAGAAAGGCATGGAACAGATTCTCCCCTTGAGCCTTTGAGAGAGCATGGCTTTGCTGACACCTTGACTTGGGACTTATGTCCTCCAAAGGTCTGAGAAAATAAATTTCTGTTGTTTTAAGCCACCCAGTTTGTGGTATTTTGTTAGAGCAAGCCCTAAGAAGTATTACAGTGAGTATTAAGATTTTGAGAGTATCCTACTAATATGTATACTTAATTATTTGTAAGTTATATACAGGCACTTCATGTACATTTAAAAATATATACAAAAATGAGAAATTGAAGGATGAGATTAAATAAATAGAAAATACATTTTAATTTTTTTGTTTTTGTAAACTAGTAGTTTTGTGTACTTCTAGACAGTGTTCCCATACACTCCACTTACAAGACTTACTCCTCTTAAGTAAATGCATATAATCAAAATAGCATAGTGAGACTCTGAGCTAGACAACCTGAGTTTGAAATGTTCCTCCTACATATGCCAGCTAGGTAACCTAGCTTTTTAAATCTGTAAAATAGGGACAATAATAGCATTTAACTCATAGAATATTAATAGGGCTAATATTTGTAAGGCATCTGTGTGTTCCTAACCTGTAATAAGCACTGTATGAATGTAGTTAAAATGTTAAGAGGAGTTAACCATTAAGAAAAAGGAAGATAGTGGATTGCACAAAGATTTGAAGGAAAGCGAAGAATTGAGATCCAGACACAGAGGCACTTGATTTTTGTGGTTTAGGATCATCTCTATAAAATAGGAAAGTAAGATTTTTGTCAAAAATGAGGGGTCAGGTTTGACAGCTTCAGGATGATAGTCTTAATAACAATGCCTTTTCTCTGCCATGTGTTAAACAGTTTTTGATGTAGATGTATAGCATGTCTTTCATTAGATAAATTTTTTAGTATTTTATACTTTTAGTGCTGTTATACACGTTTTTGTTTTTACATTTTTCCAGTTGTTCCTAGGATATGGGAAATACTTGATTTTTGTATATTAATCTTTTCTCCTGCATTCTTGTTAAATTGACTTTTTGGTTCTAGAATTCTGTAGATTCTTGAGGTTTTTTGCATACACAGCCATGTCATCTATTGATAAGGACAGTTTTTTCTTTTTTTCTTTTTTTTTTGAGACGGAGTTTCATCCTTGTTGCCCAGGCTAGAGTGCAAATGGCACGATCTCAGCTCACTGTAACCTCCGCCTCCCAGGTTCAAGTGAGCCTCCCGAGTATCTGGGTTTACAAGCATGCACCACCACGCCCAGCTGATTTTTTTGTATTTTTAGTAGAGATGGGGTTTCTTCATGTTGATCAGGCTGGTCTCGAACTCCCAACCTCAGGTGATCCGCCCGCCTCGGCCTCCCAAAGTGCTGGGATTACAGCTGTGAGCCACCGTGCCCGGCTGACAGTTTTTCTTTTTTTCCCCAGTCTTTATGCGTTTTTCTTTTTCTGTCCTAACTAAGACCTACAATAAACTGTTGAAGCTATAAGAATGGACATTTTTGCATTGTTCTGATTATAGGAAGAACACATTTCACAATTCCCCCTTTAAGTATGATGTTAATTGTGGATATTTTGGAGATTGTATCTGATTGAGGAAGTTCTTTTTCCTTTTTGTTCTTAATGTTCTTTTTTTTTTTTTTTTTTTTTTTTTTTTTTTTTTTTTTTTTTTTTTTTTTTGAGATGGAGTCTTGCTGTCGCCCAGGCTGGAGTGCAGTGGCGTGATCTCGGCTCACTGCAGGCTCCACCCCCCGGGGTTGACACCATTCTCCTGCCTCAGTCTCCTGAGTAGCGGGGACTATAGGCACCCGCCACCTCTCCTGGCTAATTTTTTTGTGTTTTTAGTAGAGACGGGGTTTCACTGTGTTGGCAAGGATGGTCTCGATCTCCTGACATCGTGATCCGCCCGCCTCGGCCTCCCAAAGGGCTGGGATTACAGGCGTGAGCCACCGCGCCCAGCCTGTTCTTAATGTTCTAATTGTGTTTTATAAATGGCTGTTGAATTTTGTCAGATGTTTTTTCTGCGTTTATAAAGAGGGTCATATAGTTTCATGGACTTGAATTGTTTTATTTTTGAGAATTTTTCCATCTGTGTTTATGAGAGATTGGTCTATAGGGTTTTTTCCCTTGTAATGTGTTTAATATCATAAAATGTGTTGGAAAGGGCTTTCTCCTGTTTTCTCAAAGAGTTTCTTTAAGGTTGGCATTATTTCTTTCTTAATTTTTGATAGGGCTGGGCATGGTGGTTCTTGCCTGTAATCCTAGCACTTTAGGAGGCCAAGGCTGGAGAATTGCTTGAGCACATGAGGTCAAGACCAACCTAGGCAACAAAGCAAGACCCTGTCTCTACAAAAAAAAAAATTTTTTTTAATTAGCCAGGGGTAGTGGCATTCACCTGTGGTCCCAGCTACTTAAGAGGCTAAGGTGGGAGGGTCACTTGAGCCCAGGAGATTGAGGTTGCATTGAGCCATGTTTGCGTCGCTGCACTCCAGCCTGGGCAACAGCGAGACCTTGTATTCAAAAGAAAAGTTTGATTTTTCCAGAGAAACCATCTCTTGTAGGAAAAGGTTTTTTAAATTGAGAATTATTTAGATTTTTAATTTTGTGTATGTGTTTGATAAACTTGGATTTTGTTAGAAATGTGTTCATTTCATCTAAGTCATAGGATTGATTAACTGAGACAGGATCTCACTTTGTTGCCCAGGCTGGAGTGCAGTGGCCTGGTTGGCTCACTGCAGCCTCAACATCCCAGGCTCAGGCAATCTTCCCCACTTTAGCCTCCCGAGGAGCTGGGACCACAGGTACATGCTACTGCGCCTGGCTAATTTTTGTGTTTTATGTAGAGATGGGATTTCACCATGTTGCCCAGGCTGGAGAATTTATTGATATTAAGTTATTTCTGATATTTGTTATCCCTTTCATATATGTGAGATCCATTTTAAAATTTATAATGTTAGTAATTTGACTTTTTAATTTTTTATTAGAATGTCTTGTAATGGATTAATCAGTAGTCTCAAAGGACTGATTTTTTGTCTTGTTCATTTTTTGTTGTCTTTGTCTCTTTTCTGTTTTGTTTGTATTCATCTTTTTGTCTGCTTACTTTTCATTTAATCTGGTCTCTTTCTAACCTCTTGTGGTATACATTTAGATCATTGATTTGTTTATAATGTACACATTTAAAGCTATACGTTTCCCTCTAAGCTTTATGTTAGCTCTATATTACAAATTTTATATTGTTTTTAAATTATCACTTAATTATTTTCTAATTCTTCTTGATTCATGAGTTATTTAGAAGTTTGGGTTTTTCTTAGGAGTGTGAGGATTTTCTAGATACTTCATTGATTTCTAATTTAATTCTGTTACAGTCCAGCATATAGTGTGTGTGACTTTAGTCCTTGGAAATCTATGAAAATTATTTTATGCTATAACTTGTAACTTATCTTGATAAGAGTTCCATATATAGTTGGAAAGAATGTATATACTATAGTGTGCCAAATGTCATTTAGGTCAGGGTGGTTGATGGTGTTTAAATCTCAATTCTTTATGATTTTTAAAAATCTCATTATTTTGTCAGTTATGATAAGTGTTAAAATCTTCAGCTCTGATTTTAGAGTCATCTGTTTGTGCCTTTAGTCCTGTCAGTTTTTGCTTCATGTGTCTTTAACCTCTGTTATTAGATGATACACGTTTGGAATTACTACATCTTCCTAATGAATTTACCCTAATTATAAAATGCATTTCATATTAACATCTCCATATCTTCTTTCTTACCTCTGGTTACATGATATATTTTTAATTGTTTCAATCTATCCGAAATCTTTATATTTATGGTGTGTTTCTTGTGGACAGCATTTTTTTGGTTTTATTTAATCTAACAATTTTTGTCTTTTAGTTGGAAAATTTAGTCAACTTATATTTAGAGGAATTATTGATACTGGGTTTAGGCCTCCATTTTGCAATTGTTGGTCTGTCTGTTCTCTCTGGTTTTTATCTGTTTGTTTTCTTGCCTTTTAGACTAATCAAATAATTTCTGTTTCATTCTATTTACTCTCTTGGCTTTTTACCAATAACAGTATTACTTTCTCAGTTGGCATTCTTGTGACTACATTGTACTTATGTTATACCTAGAAGGTTATTTAAGTTGTAATATTTTACAACGTCATGTAAAATTTAAGAACTTTGCACCACTCTAATTTCATTCATCTACTTCTGTTGTTTGTACTATTATTGACATGTATTTTACTTAATAAAAATATATAAACCCCAAAGTACAGTGTTATTTTTTGCTTTTGATATCAAGCTGATTTTTAAAGAAAATTAGAAGGGATAAAAAGTGTTTTATATTTACCTACATATTCACCAGTTTTGCTCCTTTTTATTCCTTTACTACAGACATTTCTTTCAGTTGTTTTAGCACCATTTTGCAGAGATGTTCCTTTCTCCATTGATTTACTTTGGCTCCTTTTTCGAAAATCAAGTGATAATATGTATGTGACCCTGACTTTGGATGTGCTCTTAATCCAATTAAATGAGTTTTTAATTTCAGATCCTTTATTTTTTAGCTATATAATTTCCATTTTAAAGTCTTTGATAATTTGTGTCCAGTTAATATGTAACATGGCCTGCTTTTGTTGACAGTTTTATCTCTTGATTATGGGTCATTTTTTCCCCCTCAATCTTTGAATATCTCTTGTTTTTTAATTGGATAGTGAGTGTTGTATATGAAATAATATTAGAGATTAAAGTAGATAACACTTTCTTTGGAAAGACCAACTCTTTTCTCTCTCCATTTGCCAAGTTGAGGAGCTGATCCTTTCCCTGCCCTTAGGATTTGAGTTGGAAAGGTGATAATTTGGTGCTTTAATATCACATCACTCAGGTTTCAGGGAGGGTCAGTTCCCTACCTTATCAGAACTTTCAGATATGAGTATGGCAAGACTGCATATTCTTATTTCTTTCCAGCCTTGCCCAAGACTTCCTATGCTACCATGTACTCAGCTAAAGACATGTATTGGAACCGACTGGTGAAGAGGAGCTCTGTGCTTGCAGCTTCTTAGATTCCTGTCATCTGTGCATGGCCATTGAAATTTTAGTTGGCTTCTCCTTTGGCAAGCTCAGTCCTTTGTCTGTGTCCTGACTTGGCAGATGCTGTCAGTAGTGTCTCTGTTAACCGGGGAGGAGCTCATCCCTCTCTGTAAATTAGTTCCTGTGGACTTACTTGGATCTATATCTGTGTGATAACTTCAAAGAAAAATAGGATATTTTTTTTTGTTTATACACTATTTTCTTACTGCTATTTCAGAAGCAAAGGTTTTCCCCAATCTTCTACATACTAACTATAAGGGGAACTCTGTAGGAGTTTCTAATAAAAACAAAAGCAGCCTTTTTTCTCATTATGAACAGAATTATGCTCTCATAGAAAAATTGGAAATATATAAAACCTAAGATGCTATCGCATTGGGGATTAAGTTTTTTAAAACAAGAAATGAAAAAATGGTCATTTATGCATTATGTATTTCATAAGCTGAATTTGATAATTATAATGTTGTATCACTTTGGCAGGGAAGCTCAATCTCTTATTTCTACCATTATTCTGTGTCAGATAAAAGTTAAACAGTGTTCTACACTTAAGATTATGACACAGCATTTCGAATTATACAACAAATGGTTGTTCATTATAAAAAATTAGGATAGTTAGGCAAAACAGGAAAACTTAAGCATTACATGTAATTGCATCTAGCAAAAAATTAAAATTTTAAAAGGTTCAACTTTTACCAGAAATTAAAAAAACAGTGCTGTAATGAACCTCATTATTTTTATAGCTAGAAAATGACAAGAGAAATTCAGTAGGATGTCAGATTCTAGAGTTCCTGTTCTTGTTTATTACACTGTATCTCTGGCTGGTTTTAGGTGACATGGGGGAGAAGTGGGTGCTTTTGATACATATTGCTGAGGCTTAGAATATGACTAGTGATCATACCTGGGTTAAGGTTGAAGAAGCAACCCAGGATGATTTCCTAGTTTTCTGGAGGGTTTGTGAACACTTTGGTCTGTATTCAGTAAATTAGACTTTTTAAAGCATACATTTTTATTGTGTATGTTTAAGGTATATAACATGGTATTTGGTGTATGTAGTGAAATGGTTGCCATAGTCAACTAAATCCATCATCTCACATAGTCACCTTTTTATGTGTGTGATAAGAGCACCTAAAATTGACTCAGTAAATTTCCAGTATGCAACACAATATTGTAACTGTAGTCCTCAGGTTGTACATTAGATCTCTGGGCATATCTTACATATCTGCAACTTTATACCGTTTGACCTATAATCTCCCTATTTACCCCCCAACCCGTAATCACCATTTTATTATGTTTCTATGTATTTGGCTTAAGAAAAAAAAACCCACATATGAGATTATGCCATGTTTCTTTCTGTGTCCACCTAATTTCCCTTAGCATAATGTCTTCCAGATTCATCCATGCTAAAAGTGGTAGGATCTCCCTTTTTAAGGCAGGATAACATTCAATTGTGTGTATAACCCTCCACTTCTTCATTCATCTGCTGATGGGACACTTGGGTTGCCTTCTGTATCTTTGCTAAAGCAGCAAGAGAAAAAGCAACGTGCCACATAACAAAGGATCTTCATTAGACGATCAGATTTTTCAGCAGAAAGTTTGCAGGTCAGGAGAGATGGATGGTGTATTTAAAGTGCTGAAAGAATTAAAAGACAAAACTGAAATTAGCTGGGTGTGTTGGTATGCACCTGTGGTCTCAGCTACTCAGGAGGCCAAGGTGGGAAAATTGCTTGAGCCTAGGAGGTGGAGGTTGTAGTGAGCCAAGATTGTGCCACTGCCCTCCAACCTGGGTGACAGAGTGAGACCCCATCTAAAAAAAAAAAAAGTACACCTGCCAACCAAGAATACTATAACCAGTAAAGCTGTCCTTCAGAAATGGAGAAATAAAAAATTTCTCAGACAAACAAAAGCTGAGGGGTTCATCAGTGCTGGTGTGGTGAGGATGGGGAGCAACAGGCACACTCATTTATTGCTGGTCAGAATGAAAAATGGTATAGCCACTTTGGAAGACAGTTTGGTGATTTCTTACAAAACTAACTATATTCTTACCATATGGTTTAGCAGTCTTGCTTCTCCTTATGATATTTACCCAAATGGATTGAAAACTTAGGTCTACACAAAAACCTGCAGATTGATGTTCATAGCAGCTTTATTTATAATTTCCAAAACTTGGAAGCAACCAAGATGTTTTTAATAGGTGACTAGATAAATAAACTGATATATCTAATTAATGTACAACAGGTCCTCAAGTAATGTCATTTCGTTACAATGTTGATGATTGGGGAATGTTGGTTTTGTTGTACAATTATTTTGCTTAAGTCAGTTTCCAAAAACCTATGGAAAATGTTAAATGAAGACTTACTATATATGACATTCTGGAGAAGGCAGAACTATGGAGACAGTAGAAAGATAAGTGGTTACTGAGGCTTTGTGGGAGGGAAAGAGGACTAGGTGGAGCACAGGGCATTTTTAGGGCAGTGAAACTACTCTGTTCAAAACTGTAAATGGATACACGTCATTATACATTTGTCAAAACCCAGAGAATGTATAACAGTGAGCCCTGATGTAAATTATGGACTTTCGGTGATAATGATGTGTCAGTGTAGGTTCATTATTATAACAAATGGACCATTGTGGTTTGCGGATGTTATAGGGAATTTGGGGAAGCAGGGCAGGGGTCATATGGGAGCTCTTTGTACTTTCTGTTCAGTTTTGCTGTGATCTTGAAACTACTCTAAAAAAAAGTCTATATTTTAAATTAATACAATTTAATGTCACCTTAAAAGATATAACAGATTTTTTTTTAAAAAGCCTGGGTGAATATTTGCAAATAGATGACAAGCCTAAGAACTGATTTTTAAGTTTAAAAACTTACAAATCAAGAAGAAAAAGATAGTTAATAGAATTGGCTAAAAGAACAGGAATACACTATTTACAACAAAAACAAGAAATTAAAAAATTGCTCCCTTTAAACCTGTCATTGGCAGATGTCAACATGTAGTGACACAGTGTGAAGAAACACTAGCTTATAAATTCTTAGTGAGATGAAACATTTTTGAGAGGGTATTTTGGCACTTATAAAAGTTTAACACATTTTATTTGACATTTGTTAATTTGTCAAACAAAGGTTTGACAAATGTATCCCAGAAATATATGTAAATTTGTATGCAAAGATGCATGCACAGGGATTTCTGTAGTTGGTTTAGCTGTAAGTAGACACTGCTAATTCACGCTAGATCTCAAATAGGATATTTATAATATTTCTCCTAAGTGGAAGGCCTTTGGCAGGTGAGACTCTAGTAGCAGCATTTATGTGTGAATAATTCATAGGCTAATCATCAGTTCCTTGCCTCTGGGTTTTTTTTTTTTTTTAAGGCTTCTATTAATTGTTAGCTTATTTTAAGTTTTTAAAATTTGTCTTTTTTGTAATCTGTAATTCTAACCTGTCACATCTGACTGAACGCCTGTTAATTTAAGTGATCCTACTGGTCATTTCTAAGTATTTAATAGAGGAGTAAACAGTTAAAAGATATGAATAATTGGGCAGATTCCTCCATTTCTAATAGTGGCTTTGTTTATTTTATATTGGCTTCAGGAAACAGCAGTGAATTTTAGCTCATTGTTCCAAATGTATTTTGACCTTTCTTAGTTGTACCTGTTGTGACTTGCCAGCAGATTTGTGACTTGCCAGCAGATTTTTAAAACTGAGAAAAAAGGAACATAATTATGTTGTGGAAGACCGTTCTGTCTTCTAAAAATTAAGCGTCTCTTCTCTGATTCATTTATTTATCTAGGGGCTACCATTTCACCTTTATTGCCTGGTATTTTATGTCATGGTTATAATAGTGTGTGGTAGGGAGGAGGTGTGTAAGATGGTCTGACCTATCTTACTCTTTTTTTTTTTTTCTCTTGAGACAGTCTTGCTCTGTCACCCAGGCTGGAGTGCAGTGGGATGCCCTCAGCTCACTGCAACCTCCACCTCCTGGATTCAAGCAATTCTTCTGCCTTAGCCTTCCAAGTAGCAGGGATTACAGGTGTACGCCACCATGCCCGACTAAGTTTTGTGTTTTCAGTAGAGATGGGGTTTCACTATGTTGGCCAGGTTGGTCTCTAACTCCTGACCTCGTGATCCACCCACCTCAGTCTCCCAAAGTGCTGGGATTACAGGTGTGAGCCACCATGCCCGGCCTGACCTCTCTTATTCTACAATTATGCTCTTGGTATACATTTGAAGCTTGGGTCATGCTCTTTTAGATAACTTTCCCTAAACGTGTAGAGAATGATGATCATAAAATAAAATATATCTTATATATTTAATAAGATTATTTAACAACGTTTATAGCAAACGTGTTTTAAAATTGAGTTGCATGGAATTGAGCAGACTAGTCACGCCATGATTTTTCATCTGTTGTCTCTGGTGGTTGTTATTTTGTATATTTGTGCCCCCTTATTTTCTTGATTAGATTTAGCCTGTTTACCCAAAAGAAGAAACAGATCATTTTCTAAGAAAGTGTAATTTACCAGAACTGACTCCAGAAAATAGAGCTATCTGAACAAGTCACCCTTCATAGAATAATGTCTCACAGTAAACCCTAGAAAGTTACTAACTATAAATAATTTCACAGAAGAATTCTACCAAACTTTTAAAGAATATACTGTTATAATACTATTTAAACCTTTGCAGAGGATAAAGCTGCTAGATTGTCATAACATTGACCACAAAGCCTTACAAACACAGCACTCATGTAAATCTTCTGGCTCATATTGCTTGAGACTATTGATGCAAAAATCCTAAATAAATATTTTATTGCTGTTAGCCTCAAAGCCAATGCCATGCTTAATGGGAAAATGGTAGAAACATTACCCTAAAAGTCAAGAGTAAGATATCCACCGTCATCACTGTTTTATCCCAAAGTGTGACGCTAACCCAAAGATGATTGATAAGTCATGTAGAAGGGCTTTTATTTTAGTGCTGCATGATCAAAATTAGGATTAAGAGTCATAAGACCAATGATTAAATATTTGTAACTCATACCATAAGACTTATATCCCTAATACGTATAAAGAGTTTTCAAACGATCAGTAAGAAAATGATCAACATCGCAAAAGAAAATAATAGACTATTACAGAAAGGAAATACAATAAAAACGTGTAAAGCTACTCAAAATTAAAACTGTGCTTGTGACCATGTTTTCATCTAGAAGCAATAACACCTCAGGCATCCCTTTACTATGTTGTGACTGGGAATGTAAACTGGCACAACCTTGATGAATGATAATTTTACCCAAATCTATCAAAATTGCAAAAACACAAACCTTTCGACCTGGCAGTTTCTTTAAGAATGTATCCTTCAGATGTGATTGGAAAAGCATGCAAAATGGTCAAGATTAGTTATTGCAGTCTTAAAGCGTTGGTTCTTACAGCAAAAGATTGAAAATAGCCTGAATATCCATCAGTATGGGATCCCGATGTTATGTGACTAATTGATATGTAGACAGACAAATAAGGAAACACATTGTGAACAATCTGATAGAATAATATAGAAGATGAAAAACGGTTACCACTTGTGTATGAAAAGAAAGGACACAGAACGAAAATGTATTTGCTTATGTGGTTCATAGAATATTTTGGAAAGATACCCAAGGAACTGTCAACATTAGATATCTTTGGGAAGATGAACTGGTGGGCTAGAAGCCAAAACTGTTGCACCTTTTATACTGGAACCCCCCTTCTCTCCCCCCGACCCCCTACAAATTAAACTAAATTTAAGCACTTACATATTCTGAATTCTTGGTATTTAAATTATCTTTGTAATATTGTTGATAATTATAACCAGATAAAGCTAGTTTTATGATTACTTGATCAGAAGTTCTGGAAATACTTCATTTATTTTTAAATTAAATCCTTTTGTTTTAGGCTCTCCAGCAGAACTATCTCCTACTACTCTTTCCCCTGTTAATCATAGCTTGGGTAAGTTGCAAATATGTTCCCCTCATCATGTTTATACTGTATCACTTACTTAATAATAAAAATCATCTCTAGGAGTTATTTTTTATATATCCGAGAAAGGGATCCTAATGAATAGCCAAATAATTATGTATGTGGTTTACAGTAGTGCTTTTTAAAAAGAATATTGACACCATCCCTCAAAATTATTAAAAGTCTTTTCTGCTGGCACATGTAAGAAATAGGTATAATCTATTTATTATTGAAATCATATTCCTCATAGAAAATTACATAACGGCTAGATTTTTATGGTTATGTTTATTTTATGATGTAATTAATAAAAGAGGTATGTGTATTACATATATATACACATTGATGTAAATATGTATACGTGTATACGTAGTATGGGGGTTTCATATACATATATATATGAGAGTGTGCACGTATATGTACAAATATGTATGTGTATGGTCCCTTCATAACCATGAGTTCAGCATCTGCAGATTCAACCAACTGCAGATTGAAAATAATCGGGAAAAAATGAAAATAACAGTACAACAATAAAAACTAATACAAATTTTATTTATTTTTATTTTTTTGAGACAGAGTCTCGCTCTGTCGCCCAGGCTAGAGTGCAGTGGTGCGATCTCGGCGCACTGCAACCTCTGCCTCCTGGGTTCAAGCAATTCTCTGCCTCAGCCTCCTGAGTAGCTGGGACTACAGGTGCATGCCACCACACCCAGCTAATTTTTGTATTTTTAGTAGAGACGGGGTTTCACTATGTTGCCCAGGCTGGTCTCAAACTCCTGGCCTCAAACGAATCACCCACCTCGACCTCTTAAAGTGCTGGGATTACAGGCATGAGCCATCGTGCCAGGCCCAAATTTTAAAATACAATATAACAAATATTTGTATAGCATTTACATTGTTAGGTATTATAAGTAATCTAGAGATTATTTAAAGTATACAGGATGACGTGAATTTAAGTTACATGCAAATACTACGCCCTTTTATGTCAGAGACTTGAACATCTGAGGGTTTTTAGTTAGGGGGAGCCGGTCCTAGAACCAATCCCCTGTAAATGCCAAGGGATGACTATATATACATGTCTGTATTACTATTATTATTTTTGCCCTGCTATTTCACAATTTCTCTTCGGTTGTTACATGTTTGGAATTTATTCTACAAAATTGTGAGGTTTTTTTCTTTTGCAGTATTCCTTATGATGTGTTTTAGTCAAAACTGCAGAAGCTAAATATATAGTTTTCCAGTGAAATAAGTAGTCTTTTGACTCTGTGGGCTGTTTCCACTTTCATGATCTTTGTGTGTTACTGCTTTCTGGTTCTTATGTATGAGTGGGTTTTCTCTTTTTGTACCTAGGGTATCTCACCAAGAGTTTGATGTTAAAATAGACAAATGTCAAAAATATGTCATATTTTGTATCCTTTTATTATGACTGTTTTGTTGTGTGTGGCTTTTGACTCATTAATCTTTGCTCTGGCTTTATCTTACCCCACATTAGCTTTTTTATGTGCTTTAGAAATGCACCAAGTATGGCAGGTTGACTGACTTTGCTATGATTGTTTTGTATTAGAACAGGAGCTAGACTAAAACTGTTGGTAAAACAAAGAATCCAACATAAAGTGATTTAATGACATGGGGGAAATTTGAAAAAATCTGGTACGATCTGTGAAACTGGAGTTTTGTGTGAAAAATACTGAAAATCTGGTATGATCTATGGAAACCGATATAGATAATATGTCTACTTCCTGAGCTTTTGCCAGTGCAGGCTGGCATAGAGCATGTAAAGATGATTATATTAAATCTATTTATGGCTTGAATTGTTCACACATTTCTTCCTTTTATTATTTTTTTATTTTTCAGATTTACAGCCAGTTACTTACTCAGAACCTGCATTTTGGTGTTCAATAGCATATTATGAATTAAATCAGAGGGTTGGAGAAACCTTCCATGCATCACAGCCCTCACTCACTGTAGATGGCTTTACAGATCCATCAAATTCAGAGAGGTTCTGCTTAGGTTTACTCTCCAATGTTAACCGAAATGCCACAGTAGAAATGACAAGAAGGCATATAGGTATGTTTTATTTTTCTTGTTGTGAAAAACCAATGCTGTATACTCGTAATGTAGGCATTGCATGATGTGCCACATCAAGAGCTTGTGTGCAGTAAAACCAGCTTTCTCTCTGGTGTAAGTGCCAACACATTTAAGTGCACAGGCTTCACTGCTTCTAATAGATCCTGGTGATGCTTCAGCTGCAAACTCTTCAACTTTTATTTGGCACCCTTGATACTGGAGAGTTCTTCAATAAATATGTGTTAAGATAAGTTTAATTTGCTGAGTCTCTACCAGTCATAAAATTGCCATGTTCAGATTTGGGGTTTAATGCTTTTTTATAAATCATGATTTTTTTTTTTTCAGTTTCTTTATATAGCTCCCAGGTTTTTTCCCCCTTTGGTGAGTTTATATGTTAAATGAAATCTGCTTGCTGTTCATCTGAAATGAGATATCTAAAACAAGAACTGCATTTAATATAGTTCAAAATATAATTCAGGGACATCTCAAAATGTGGTCTGGGGACTTCTGGTAGTCCCAAAAACCCTTTCAGCTAGTTTGTGAGGTCAAAGCTATTTTCATAGTAGTACTGAGATGCTGTTTGCCATTTTTACTCTCATTCTCGTACAGTGGAGTATTCCAGAGCCTACATGCATATGATTTTGCAAGAGATGAAATGTAGATTTGATAATGAGACTCCAATTCGGTTACACTAGACATAAATGTTGAAATGTTGCCACTTTTTTTTTTTTTTTGCTTTGGAAATATAGTTGTTTTTCATAGACAAAAATGGTGAAATGTTGCTACTTTTTTTTTTTTTTTTTTTTGCTTTGGAAATACAGTTTTTTATAAACATTGTTAATATGTAATAGATTTGATTTTTAAATGAATTTTTTAAATCTCAGTTTTTATATCTAATATGGTCATTTTCCATAATATTCACATAAACAAAAGCTCTTTGGGGTCCTCAGTATTTCCTTAACGATGAAGTGAAAAAGTGTGAGAGCCATTCATAATTGAACATCATTCGCATCACCTTAACTTCTTTTAACAATAGTTTAATTCTGTTTTTTTTCTAATTAACCATCACCTCCTGTGAGAAGTAATGCTGGTTATCAAAGTGTGATTTTGATACTGCAAAGTGATAGTGACTAAAAGATCTATTACTTGGTTCCAAGTGGAAGTTCTCAAATCTTGCTTGATGTATAAATTTGGATAATCTTATTAAGATACCCAGTGTCGCTGTAGGTGCTTTAACTAAAATAGGTAGTTTTTTGTTTTTGTGTCTTCATTGGGGTTCTGCAAAAAAATTTAATGGGTTTTCTCTGCCCTATTCTCTTCCCCCTCCAAAGTTTTAGATTGCTGTCATCATTAGATTTTTTTTGTTTTTGATTTCTAGTTTTATAGGTGATATTGATCAGGGAATATAGCCTGAAAAATCTCTACTTTTGGACTTAGTGTTTTCCCAATGACCACATGCATGACTGTTTTACAAATATTCCATAGTCTTAAGAGAACCAGCATACCAGGTTCTGTATTAAATCTGGAATGTTAGTTGTTTTATTAGTTTTCTTTTGCTGTGTAACAAATTAACACAAACTCAGTGGCCTAAAGCACCAATTTTTTACCTCACAGTTTCTGTGGGTCAGGAGTCCAGACATGGGTTAGGCGGTCTTTTCAGGGTTTAACAAGGCCAAAATTGAGGTGTCAGCTGGCCTGTATTCTTATCTGGAGCTTGAGGGCCTCTTCTAAGCCCACATGGTTGTGGCAGAATTCAGCTCCTAGATGTCACCTGAATTCCTTGTCACATGGTGCCATCCATCTTCAAAGTCAGTAATGGAGAATGTCTCGTGTTGAATACCTCTCATGCTTTGAATCACTTTGGCCTATGACAGTCTAGTCCCTTTTAAAGGATTGCCTGATGAAGTCAGGCCCACCAAAGATAATCTCCCTTTCTTAAGGTTAACTGATTTGCTACCTTAATTACATCTGAAAAATTCCTTAACAGCAGCATCTAGTGTTTGATTAACAGAGAATGTATGTGCACCTCAGGGCTGAGACTCTTAGGTGCCATGTTAGAAGTCTGCCTCTCACAATTTTTTTTTTTTAATTCTTATATCTCATATTATTTTGCATCTGTGATCTCTCAGATTCTGAAAGAAGTATATTAAAAATCTCCCAGTAGAATTTTTTCTCACCTAATTATGCTTATACATCTAGAGGTTTGGTTTCCACCATAATATATAGTTTTTAAAATGGCAAATGACTCTTAACCTCTTGATGTTTTTACATCTTTTTTTCTTAACATTAGTGGGATCTTTAAGAAAATACAGTTGTAATGAAGATATATTTCTCCAAACATTAGTGAATTCCTTCAAAATTAACTCAATCTTTTACTTATCTTAATATATATCATTTGTATGAAACTATTTTACTATCTGTGTACTTTTTCTACATTGTTTAAATACTTTCAGTACACATGTATTTTAAAATCAATAAAATTATTGTTAGAAAATACTTGGGAGAAATATACAGTAGTATATTTAAAGTTAGACTTCAGAAAGACATTATCTGTGAAAAAGATCCTGGAAATACCTTAAATCATTTTAGAATTTTTCCAAGAAAATGCTTCCAAAGTCACACTGAAATAGTAAATGTTACAAAACTAATCTTATTTGTATTTTGTTTCAGGAAGAGGAGTGCGCTTATATTACATAGGCGGGGAAGTTTTTGCTGAGTGCCTAAGTGATAGTGCAATCTTTGTGCAGAGCCCCAATTGTAATCAGAGATATGGCTGGCACCCTGCAACAGTGTGTAAAATTCCACCAGGTATGGATTCAATAATGTAAATAAACCTGTCATGTCAACTTGCTTAGTTTTTCTTGTTGCTAATTTTAGGAATCGGTAGATGATTGCATGCTCATATTCTAAAACTTGTAACCCTTTTAAAATTACTTTTTAATAATGATACTCTTTTGACAGCTTCTTTTACCTTTTTTAATCATAGGCTGTAATCTGAAGATCTTCAACAACCAGGAATTTGCTGCTCTTCTGGCTCAGTCTGTTAATCAGGGTTTTGAAGCCGTCTATCAGCTAACTAGAATGTGCACCATAAGAATGAGTTTTGTGAAAGGGTGGGGAGCAGAATACCGGTATGAAATACATATTTGGTTCTTAAATTTCCACAGTGTAATTATGTTTCATTGCATTCTTGCATATTCTGGAGTTCATTTGTATCTGTTTTCATTGAGGTTATAGAGTCAGCTGATCTTTATGTAAAATAAAGTTGGAGGCCTCCAAATTCAAAACTATTGCAAATTACTGAGCTGCCATTATGGAAGATATTAAAACATGCACAGGCATGCATTTTAACGTAATTCAGAGTGTTAAATATCATAAAAGGGGTGTATATGAAGGGTTATGTCAGTTTATGGAAGGAGAGATGTTTGCACATGGTGCTCAAGGAAAACTTGATGGCACATGATCTAGTTGTAAAAGATGCATTGGATTTCAGTAGTCATAAATGGGGTGGGCAGAGTTGCGAAGTGATAATCTTGACGATAGCATAGCAATTCAGTTTGGAGAATAGAAAAAATAAGGCTGAACAAATAAATTGAGACAAGCTAGATGTAGGTTAAGAGGAACTTCATTCAGAAGTAGAAGGAATACTTGCTAATGTGCCAGGCACTGTGCTGTTTTAAGTGTAGTATCTAAAAATTACTATTTCTATTGTCAGTTCATTCTTTGTAAGGTTGAAATATATGAAATTGCCATCGTTGGAGGTAACAAGTGGTTCAAACTAATACATATTTGGAAATAGACATAGAAAGCTGATAATTTGCCCAAGGTTACATTATAAGTGGTTGAGATGGGAGTGGAAGATAGTTCTCCTGGACTCTTAACCTCTTCTATAAGGATAGTAGTAACAATTATATGTTTAAGTTTTACAAAAACTAAATTTGTCATCAGTGGATAAGATAGTCTAGATTATTGATGAATTAAACAATAGATTGGATTTCACACCCTAGACAGAGAAGACTTCTTTACCATATTTAAGAGTAGGAATTATGTAAAATACTTAGTCTACTTTCTTCAATTCATATTGCTTACTCCGTATGCCTGCTTAAGAAATACTCATGTAATATAGTGATTGTATTCCTGCTTCTTCCAGCAATGTAGTCCCTTCCAAATTTATTTGTTTTGGACTTGCTTGTCTATCTTAAGTTTTGTCAGAAATCTGACTTTGAGATTGTGAAATGTGAGGTCTACTTGTTGAATACATTTAAAAATATATGTTATATATTTATATCAGAGAATGAAGACTTGTCACTATTTTTTTCTGAGTTATATTGGTAGAATAATTCATTTTGTGATTTTGCTGTACTTCTGTTTTTATTATTACCCTTTTGAGATGTTGTTACCTGTTAAGAATGCTGAATGCCATTTTTTAAAACTTTAGACTTGACCTGAGTTGATAGCAAAATTAGATTTAAATTATATTGTTTAATAAGATTTCAGGTCAGACTTTTTTCTTCAAAAGGTTAGAATAATGCAAAATATGGTAGGAATTTAGTGGAAGTAAGAGTGAATTACAGAGGGAATTCCATATATATCTATAGATCTGCTAAGAACAGTTTTACTTGGTAAAGATACTGCCCTTCATTCACTGTGGACTCTGCTATTCTTTAACTCAGAGATAAAGTAAAATCTGTAATTACAGAAGCAGTAATATACAGTATGTTTTTATAAGTATTGGGAGTCAGGTACATCCGACTTTGGAAAATCAAGTAGTTTCCTGTAACATTTACAAATCAAAATAGCAAATATCCATCTATCTGTGGATATGTGGGTAGCTACCCGGAACTTATTGTCTGTAATCATTCTGGAGCTGAGGAAATAGACCTAATGTTTAGGTTTCTAAAACTATTTTTTTTTAATTTCCTTAATGTCATCTTGGTTGTTAGCACAATTGGGAAATGTAGTAAACAGGGAATTTAGATGTATGAAGAATTCATATTTAATTGAGTGGCAGTCTTCTTAAACCTACTCCCCTTGGGTGACCTGGATTATGAATTATTCTAGAAAGGGAAGTGGGACAGAGGAGAACAGGGCAGCCAGGACCATTGTTAAGCCATCTATCACAGTGGGTGGGTCACTAGAACTGACACCCTTGGGGAAACTCTGGGAAACAGTGAACAGTCTACAGAATTATCCTACCCAGAGGAACAGAAGTGCTGGGCATGTAAATGTCAATTTCTGTTTCCTTGGTTGAGGGCTGCTCCTGGGGATGCTAATTTCCTGGCACCTCTAGCCTTTTAGGGTATATCAGAGAGGTTCCTGGGCACAGCAGTGCAGATACATGCAATTTGAAGTTGTCTGGAGCACACTGAAAAATCCAAAGGGTATATAGTGGGGCACTGATACCAGCTGCCTCAGAAAATGACATCCTTGGAAGTACAGTTTTAAATTATATTGAACATGTGTTGCTTGGAGATGAAGAGTTGGTATTGGGCTTTTCTCCTATTTGAAGGGCTGTTTGTAGAAGCAAGTGGATTTATTGACTTATTCTGTATAGCAAATAAGATGGAACTAAAATCAGTGCATGGAAGTGACAGGATGTCATCGAATAATTTGTAATTCTCATAGAGTTGCCCCTTTTGTTGAAGCACTATTAAAAGCCCGAATGGTGTTGCTAAGAGGGATGTTCATTGGCTTTGGCAGGGAAAGTTGAGTTCCAGCTTTTAACACTCTGTGGTGTGGGTTTAGCTTTGGCCAAAATTTTGTTTTTGCTTTGGTATGCTTTTATTTAGATTCCATTTGATATTTGAGTATCTACTATTCTGTGGTTGATTCGATAACTACAGTTACTTTATGTCTTGGTTTGCTTGGACAATCCTGATTCACGTGTCTCCTTTTGGCCTGATTTTTTTTTTTTTTTTTTTTTTTCGAGACAAGAGTCTCGCTCTGTCGCCAGACTAGAATGCAGTGGCATGATCTCGGCTCACTGCAGCCTCTGCCTCCTGGGTTCAAGTGACTCTCCTGTCTCAGCCTCCTGAGTAGCTGGGACTACTGGCACACGCCACCACGCCCAGCTAATTTTTGTATTTTTAGTAGAGACGGGGTTTCACCATGTTGGTCAGGCTGGTCTCAATCTCTTGACCTTGTGATCCGCCCACCTCGGCCTCCCAAAGTGCTGGGCTTACAGGTGTAAGCCACTACGCCTGGCCCTGGCCTGATATTAATAGTATCTACATTCTCTCTCAGGTGTTCCATTTTGGATGATGGTGAATAATACCACCGTATTAATTTTAGTTTGATGAGAAAAAGATGTTCTTGTAAATCACTTCTGAAACAAGGTCATCAGAAGTACTTTGACTTTGAGGATCAACCATTTTTCGGAATAATCGTGTCCAAAATTATAACACAACCTTTTAATTTCTGTAAATTTTTAATGCAGTGTACCTAAACATAGCCATTTTCCCTGCCTGTGGACTTGAATTTCATAATCATTTTCCTGTATTCTTTTAAACAGAAGGCAGACAGTAACAAGTACTCCTTGCTGGATTGAACTTCATCTGAATGGACCTCTACAGTGGTTGGACAAAGTATTAACTCAGATGGGATCCCCTTCAGTGCGTTGCTCAAGCATGTCATAAAGCTTCACCAATCAAGTCCCATGAAAAGACTTAATGTAACAACTCTTCTGTCATAGCATTGTGTGTGGTCCCTATGGACTGTTTACTATCCAAAAGTTCAAGAGAGAAAACAGCACTTGAGGTCTCATCAATTAAAGCACCTTGTGGAATCTGTTTCCTATATTTGAATATTAGACGGGAAAATTAGTGTCTAGAAATACTCTCCCATTAAAGAGGAAGAGAAGATTTTAAAGACTTAATGATGTCTTATTGGGCATAAAACTGAGTGTCCCAAAGGTTTATTAATAACAGTAGTAGTCATGTGTACAGGTAATGTATCATGATCCAGTATCACAGTATTGTGCTGTTTATATACATTTTTAGTTTGCATAGATGAGGTGTGTGTGTGCGCTGCTTCTTGATCTAGGCAAACCTTTATAAAGTTACAGTACCTAATCTGTTATTCCCACTTCTCTGTTATTTTTGTGTGTCTTTTTTAATATATAATATATATCAAGATTTTCAAATTATTTAGAAGCAGATTTTCCTTGTAGAAAAACTAATTTTTCTGCCTTTTACCAAAAATAAACTCTTGGGGGAAGAAAAGTGGATTAACTTTTGAAATCCTTGACCTTAATGTGTTCAGTGGAGCTTAAACAGTCATTCTTTTTGTGGTTTTTTGTTTTGGTTTGTTTTTTTAACTGCTAAATCTTATTATAAGGAAACCGTACCGAAAACCTTTCCAAGCCTCTTTTTTCCATTCCCATTTTTGTCCTCATAATCAAAACAGCATAACATGACATGATCACCAGTAATAGTTGCACTGATACGCTGGCACCAGTTAATTCTGGGGTACAGTAAGAATTCATATGGAGAAAGTCCCTTTGTCTTATGCCCAATTTTCAACAGGAATAATTGGCTTGTATAATCTAGCAGTCTGTTGATTTATCCTTCCACCTCATAAAAAATGCATAGGTGGCAGTATAATTATTTTCAGGGATATGCTAGAATTACTTCCACATATTTATCCCTTTTTAAAAAAGCTAATCTATAAATACCATTTTTCCAAAGGTATTTTAAAATATTTCAACAGCAGACCTTCTGCTCTTCGAGTAGTTTGATTTGGTTTAGTTACCAGATTGTATTATGAAATGGATCTTTTGTAAATGTAATTGTTTCTGCAAAATACCTAGAAAAGTGATGCTGAGGTACGATCAGCAGATATGGGCCATCTGTTTTTAAAGTATGTTGTATTCAATTTGTAAATTGATTGTTATTCTACACATAATTATGAATTCAGAATTTTAAAAATTGGCGGAAAAGCCATTTATTTAGCAAGTTTTTTAGCTTATGTTACCTGCAGTCTGAGCTGTTCTTGACTGATCCTGGTTTTGTGATTGACAATACTTTATACTCTGTAGTGAGAGGAGATTTCCAAAACTCTGTTGCTAGTTCATTCTGCAGCAAATAATTATTATGTCTAATGTTGACTCATTGCAGTTTAAACATTTCTTCTTGTTTGCATCTTAGTAGAAATGGAAAATAACCACTCCTGGTCGTCTTTTCATAAATTTTCATATTTTTGAAGCTATCTTTGGTACTTGTTCTTTGAAATCATATCCACCTGTCTCTATAGGTATCATTTTCAATACTTTCAACATTTGGTGGTTTTCTATTGGGTACTCCCCATTTTCCTATATTTGTGTGTATATGTATGTGTTCATGTAAATTTGGTATAGTAATTTTTTATTCGTTCCACAAATATTTATTGTTCACCTGTTTGTACCAGGAACTTTCTTAGTCTTTGGGTAAAGGTGAACAAGACAACTACAGTTCCTGCCTTTGCTGAGACAGCAGTTACACTAACCCTTAATCATCTTACTTGTCTATGAAGGAGATAATCAGGGTACTGTACTGGAGAATAACAGATGGGATGCTTCAGGTAGGACATCAAGGAAAGCCTCTAAGGAAAGGATGCATGAGCTAACACCTGACATTGAAGAAGCAAGCCAAGTGATGAGCCAGGGGAGATAAGCATTCCTGGCAAAGAGAATAGCATCAAATGCAAAAAGGTTCACACTAAAGGAAACTCATGATTAGGTATTAATGCTTTATACAGAAACCTCTATACAAATCCAAACTTGAAGATCAGAATGGTTCTACAGTTTATAATATTTTGAAGGTGGCCTTATTTTGTGATAGTCTGCTTCATATCATTCTAATACATCTTCTTCCTCAACCTTTGCTGTAAAAATTTCGTTTGCACCACATCAGTACTACTTAATTTAACAAGCTTTTGTTGTGTAAACTCTCACCGTTTTAGTGCCCTGCTGCTTGCTTCCAGACTTCGTGCTGTCCAGTAATTATGTCTTCTACTACCCATCTTGTGAGCAGAGTAAATGTCCTAGGTAATACCACTATCAGGCCTGTAGGAGATACTCAGTGGAGCCTCTGCCCTTCTTTTTCTTACTTGAGAACTTGTAATGGTGTTAGGGAACAGTTGTAGGGGCAGAAAACAACTCTGAAAGTGGTAGAAGGTCCTGATCTTGGCGGTTACTCTTGCATTACGGTGTTATGTGAAGCAGTGCCTACTATGCTGTTTCAGTAGTGGAGCACATCTCTACAGTTCTGGTGTGATTTTTCTCTACAGTATGAAATTGGGACTCAACTGTTTGAAAACACCTATTGAGCAGTTATACCTGTTGAGCAGTTTACTTCATGGTTGTAATTACATTTGTGTGAATATGTTTGATGCTTTTTAATGAGATGATGTTTTTTGTATTTTATCTACTGTGGCTTGATTTTTTTTGTTTTCTGCCCCTCCCCCCATTTATAGGTTTGGTTTTCATTTTTCTAAGTGATAGAATCCCCTCTTTGTTGAATTTTTGTCTTTATTTAAATTAGCAACATTACTTAGGATTTATTCTCCACAATACTGGTAATTTTCTAGGAGTGATGACCTGAGAACTGAATGGCCATGCTTTCTATCACATTTCTAAGATGAGTAGTAGTTTTTCCAGTAGGTTCCACAGAGACACCTTGGGGGCTGGCTTAGGGGAGGCTCTTGGAGTTCTCACTGACTTTGGTCTAGCCAGTGGCATCTTTATTCTGTACTGAAGAACTGCATGGGGTTTCTTTTGGAAAGAGTTTCATTGCTTTAAAAAGAAGCTCAGAAAGTCTTTATAACCACTGGTTGAGATTAGAAAATATAACTGGATTTAGGCATACCTTCTGGAATACCACTGATTGCGCTCTTTTTATCCTACTTTAAAGAAGCTTTCGTGATTAGATTTGAGCTATATCAATTATACTGATTATACCTTATAATACACATTCAGTTAGTAAAGATTTATTGATGCCTGTTGTTTGCCCAGCCACTGTGATAGATATTGAATAATAAAAAGATGACGGATGGGGCCCTGACCCTTGAGCTGTGCTTGGTCTTGTAGAGGTTATGTTTTTTTTCTCAGGACCTGTCACTTTGGCAGAAGGAAATCTGCCTAATTTTTCTTGAAAGCTAAATTTTCTTTGTAAGTTTTTACAAATTGTTTAATACCTAGTTGTATTTTTTACCTTAAGCCACATTCAGTTTTGCTTGATTTGTCTGTCTTTTAAACACTGTCAAACGCTTCCCTTTTGTTAAAATTATTTTAATTTCACTTTTTTTTGTGCTCTTGTCAGTTTAAGACTAAGACTTTGAAGGTAAAACAAACAAACAAACATCAGTCTCAGTCTCTTGCTAGTTGAAATCAAATAAAATGTATACCCAGTTGGTTTCTCTACCTCTTAAAAGCTTCCCTCCCATATATACCTTTAAGATCCTTCTCTTTTTTCTTTAACTACTAAATACTTTCAGCATTTATTCAGTGTTAGATACCCTCTTGGTCTGAGGGTGGGGTAGGTTTATGGTGGGATATAAAGTAACACAAGACAATCTTCACTGTACATAAAATATGTCTTCATGTACAGTCTTTGCTTTAAAAGCTGAACATTCCAATTTGCGCCTTCCATCCCAAGCCCCTGCCCACCAAGTATCTCTTTAGATATCTAGTCTGTGGACATGAACAATGAATACTTTTTTTCTTACTCTGATCTAAGGCACTGATATTTAGACATATCAAACATTTCTTCCTTTCATATACTTTACTTTGCTAAATCTATTATATTCATTACCTGAATTTTATTCTTCCTTTCTACCTGACGACACACATCCATTGGTACTTGCTAGTTATCCTCTTTCTTGTTAGCCATGTTTTTGTTTGTTTGTTTGTTTGTTTGTTTGTTTTTTGTTTTTTTTGTTTTTTTGAGAGGGAGTCTTGCTCTGTCGCCCAAGCTGGAATGCAGTAGTGTGATCTTGGCTCACTGCAAGCTCCGCCTCCCAGGTTCACACCATTCTCCTGCCTCAGCCTCCCAAGTAGCTGGGACTACAGGCGCCCACCGCCACGCCCAGCTAATTTTTTGTATTTTTAGTAGAGACGGGGTTTCACCGTGTTAGGATGATCTCAATTGCCTGACCTCGCAATCTGCCCACCTTGGCCTCCCAAAGTGCTGGGATTACAGGCGTGAGCCACCGTGCATGGCCTAGTCATATTTTTATCTGCATATATCAGAATGTTTCTCTCCTTTGAACTTATTAACAAAAAAGGAATGTGCTTTTCATACCTAGAGTCCTAATTTCTTCATCATGAAGTTTGCTATTCAAATTGATCATTTTAATTTTACAAGTGGCTCAAAAATTCTGTTCAGTAAATGTCTTTGTGACTGGCAAATGGCATAAATTATGTTTAAGATTACGAACTTTTCTGACAGTTGCAGTCAATGTTTTCCCTACGATACCAGATTTCCATCTTGGGGCATATTGGATTGTTGTATTTAAGACAGGAATAATGATAGTGTGTGGTCTCCAGAGGTAGTCAGAATCCTGCTATTGAGTTCTTTTTATATCTTTCAATTTTTTATTACCATTTTGTTTGTTTAGACTACGCTTTGTATGTGAGGATTGAGGGGCAAATTATCTCTTGGAGTGGAATTCTTGTGTTTTGAGCCTTACAACCAGGAAATATGAGCTATACTAGATAGCCTCATGATAGCATTTACGATAAGAACTTATCTCATGTCTTCATGTAGTTTTTTTGAGTAGGAACTGTTTTATCTTGAATATTGTAGCTAACTATGTGTAGCAGAACTGCCTCAATCTTTTTAAGTAGGAAATAAATAATGTGTGTGTATGAATTTATATATACATATACACTTAACAGTTGGGGTCATTCTAACAAACTTAACAGTTGGGGTCATTCTAATAGTTAAAACAATTGTTCCATTGTTTAAATCTCAGATCCGGGTAAAATGTTCTTAATTTGTCTGTATACATTTTCCTTTCATGGACAGACTATTGGAGTACATTAATTTTCTTAATCTGCCATTTGGCAGTTCAGTTAGTATACCATTTTTTGGCAACTTGGTAACTAAGAATCACAGCCAAAATTTGTTAACATCAAAGAAAGCTCTGTCATATACCCCGTTACTAAATTATTATACATCCAGCAGACTCTGGGATGTACTAACTTAGGGTTAAGTTTGTTGTTGTTGTTGTTGTTGTTGTTGATGATAATACTAGATTGCTCCCTCTTTAATTCTTCTTCTGGTGCAAGGTTGCTGCTTAAGTTACCCTGGGAAATACTACCACAAGGTCAAATTTTCTTGTCTCTTACAGCCTGATGGAAGGTGATTCAGATCTTTGCTCAGCATAAATGGATTTTCCAAGATTCTCTGGGCCATCCTTGACCCACAGGTGATCTTGCTGGAGTATATTAACTTAATTTCAGTGCCAGTTGGTTTGGTGCCATGAGATCCATAATGAATCCAGAACTTCACCATTGCTTAGATGTAAGAGTCCCTTGGAAGAAGAATGCCACTGATGATGGGGGTCAGAAGGTGTATTAACTCAACATAGAGGGCTTTTAGATTTTTCTTCAAAAAAATTTCAAGAAAAATATTCTTTTACCCTCCAAACAGTAACAGCTCTTTAGTTTCTCCAAAATATGCTCTTTGGTTTACTTATTTTTAATAAAGATGGTAATTTATTGAACAATGAAATCCGTAATATATTGATTTAAGGACAAAAGTGAAGTTTTAGAATTATAAAAATACTTAAATATTATATATTTTCCATTTCATAATTGTTCTCCTTTCTCTGTGGCTTTAAAGTTTTTGACTGTTTTACAATGTTAATCACTAGGTAACTTGCCATATTTCTGGTTCTATGTTAAGTTCTATCCTTTATAATGCTGTTATTATAAAGTTGGTTTTTAGCATTTGTCTGTAGCATAGAAATTTTACTAAGTCTCTGTTCTCCCAGTAAGTTTTTTCTTTCCTCAGTAAGTCCCTAAGAAAACATTTGTTTGCCACTCTTACTATTCCCAATCTTGGATTGTTCAAGCAGAAAAAAAATGTGATGAGAAACAGGAGGGTCCTTTTCTGGTGAATATAGTTTCCTGCTTTAAGAATGTGGAAATCCATTGCTTTATATAACTGATATACACACAGATTAGTTAAAATTGTGAGAAATAGTTCACACATAACAAGTAGGTAACATGCATGAGTTTTGAATTTTTTTAAAAACCAACTGTTGGAGAAAATACAGAACCCAAATTGGTACTTTCTTAGACCAGTGTAACCTCACACCTCATTTTTGCTTTTCCAACCCTGACTTGAAAAGCATATTTCTATCTTTTTATTAGTGATAGTGAAGCTGTGACACTAACCTTTTATACAAAAGAGTAAAGAAAGAAAAACTACAGCGATTAAGATGAGAACAGTTCTGCAGTTGTTGAACCAGATCACAGCATTGTAGGCAGAATAAAAAATGTTCATATCTGAGAATATTCCTTTTGCCATCTTTTCCCAAGGCCAGACCTCCTGGTGGAGCACAGTTAAAAGTAACATTCTGGGCCTTTGTAATCGGAGGGCTGTGTCTCCAGTTGGCAGCCTTTGTTTTAATATATAATGCAGGACTGTGGAAAACAGTTGGCATAGAATATTTTCACCTAAAAAAAAAGAAAAGACACACAAAACTGGATTAATTGCAAAAAGAACACAATGAAATACCATATAACTGGACAAAGCTAGAAGAACCTTTAGATTTGTCTGAAAACAGGTTTCAAGAGTGAGCTTTTATACACTTCTCACTAATTTGCTTGATTACTACCAACTCTTCTTAAAGTTAACACCTTTAAATAAGGTATTTCTGGACTTCTAGCCTTTTAGCAAGCTTAGAGGAACTAGCCATTAGCTAGTGATGTAAAAATATTTTGGGGACTGATGCCCTTAAAGGTTATGCCCTTGAAAGTTCTTACCTTTTCTCTAGTGACACTAAGGAAAGAGTGAGTAGTGTTCTCAGGGTGACCAGCTTCTCTAATGTGCCTGGGACTGAGGGTTTCCGTGGATGCGGGACTTTCCCTGGATACAAAATTTTTAGCAGAGTTTTGTATATTTGTGGATTTTTCTGATAAGCAGCAAATCAGAGGTCTTAACCACTGCCCAACAGCAATTCTCCATTGAGAGTACGTATCTTGAACTTAAGAAATACATTTGCTCTGATTTTTAATCTTGTAAAGTTTTTGCTAAACCCAAGCAAGTCCCAGGCACACCAGAAGGAGCTGACCACCTTAGGTGTTCTTGTGATTTACCCTCACTTCCTTATGTTGTCATAGTTGCTTCTAAACTCAGCTGCACTATGGCTGTCAACATTTCTGATACTTACTGGGATATGTGCCATCCAGTCACTTAGTACTGTGAATGGAACATGAGATTTATAACACAGGTAATAGCTGAAGGTGCCAGTATGGTGGTGAGACTCACGCTTAGTGATCCAGCTAAGGTAACTGATGTTTTAATGGAACAGAGAGGAGGCCAACTAGATAGCTAAGTTATTCTGAACCTATGTGTATATGTAAGTACAAATCATGCGTCCTTAACGGGGTTAAACAATCTGAAATTTACATTTTTCATAGTAAAAGGAAACCAATTGTGGTCGCAGATTTCTTTTCTTGTGAGGAAATACATGGCCTTTGATGCTCTGGCATCTACTGCATTTCCCAGTCGGCTCTGCTCACGAAGCCAGAATGTGTTGTTATATTTTTCCCTGAATGTTGTGTTAAAATGATTAAATGCATCAGCCAATAGCAAGTGAAGGAATTGGGTGTCCTGATGCGGACTGAGCAGTTTCTCTCAATTCTAGCCTCATACTAATAAGGTGCTTACCAGCTAGAACATTGAGCACGTGAGGTGAGATTTTTTTCTCTGATGGCATTAACTTTGTAACGCAATATGATGGATGCAGACCCTGTTCTTGTTTCCCTCTGGTAGTCCTCAGTGGCTGCATCCTTGGTGCACTGTGATGGAGATATTAAATGTGTTCTTTGTAAGCTTTCGTTCTATGATTGTCAAAAGTACGATGTGGTTCCTTTTTTTATTTTTATTAAACAATGAGCTGAGGCTTTATTACAGCTGGTTTTCCCGTTAAAATTGTTGAATACTGATGTCTTTCCCCCACCTACACCAAATATTTTAGTCTATTTAAAGTACAAAAAAAGTTCTGCTTAAGAAAACATTGCTTACATGTCCTGTGATTTCTGGTCAATTTTTATATATATTTGTGTGCATCATCTGTATGTGCTTTCACTTTTTACCTTGTTTGCTCTTACCTGTGTTAACAACCCTGTCACCGTTGAAAGGTGGACAGTTTTCCTAGCATTAAAAGAAAGCCATTTGAGTTGTTTACCATGTTATTATGGGACTAATTTTTAATTGTTTTAATTTTTATTTAAACTGATCTTTTTTTATATGGGATTACATTTTGGTGTTCGCTCCCTAAATTATATGGAAACCAAAAAAAGTGATTGTATTTCACATATGGACGTATGATTTTAAGAGTGCACGTTTTTGCTTTTTTAATTTGGTGTTATATAAAAGATTATCTTATCCCCCTGGGAGATAAATTTATATTACTTAATACAGCCCCACAACAGGCACACACCACACACTGCACAGTGCTATTTATACATTTTTATTTATTTCAGAGTTTGCCTATGCCACATTAGCGCTCTAATACATAAGATCTATGCTGTAAACAAAAACATCTTCAAAGTTGAAATTTGCTAAAATATACTTTTAACAAAATAACATTTTTAAGGCTCCATTGAAAAATACAAGGTAAGATATAATCTCATATAATCAGTATGAATAATTTTAAAACTGAGAAATATTTAGGTCAGCCACACTTCCTTTGTGCCTTGCAAGAATTCAGTTCTGTGGATGAATCAGTACTGGTTAGCAGACTGTTTTCTGCAAACCATTTTAAACATGCTTTAGTGTGCAACAAAAAGGGACCTCAAATGCTAAAATACACTATTTTATGTGGCATTGAATAGCCTTGGGACTGGTGCAGTTTTGTCAACACTTTTTTATTAGGAGGAAACCCAAGAAAATTTACTGTAATTGCTACCACCTGCCACTATATAAATAAAAGGAACTTCCCAACATTGAACAACAACATTGAGGGCTGACTCGAGGAGATCCTTCTGCATTGTCGCCTCATGCTGGCATTGCCTGCCACTGCTTGCTTGAAGTAGTGACACTGTTCTGTATCAGGAGATTTTTATAATGGCCCTAGCATCCATAATTCCACACGTTCATCAAGTGGCTGAAGAGTATGAGAGAAGTATTAAGGTCTATGTTGGGCTGTCTCCCCACTTGGCATATTCTGTTTTTCACTCTTAGTGCAGGAAGCAGGCATCAGTATCAAACTGATGTCATCCAATGCAATTATTTTAAGCTCCAGGTTGTCTAAGTTTGGGTGAAGAATGTTCATGAACGTGTTTGCAACATACAGTTATCCAGCTTCCCCTTTGACAGATTCACCCTTCCCATCAAAATACACAGTAAGCCCAACCTAAAAATTATAAGTTTACAAATAAAGGAAATGAAAAACCCAAAAAGCTAATTTACACATAAAAATTATCTTTTGCTGCAATAAATAGGTATGGAAATATTTGTAGCATTGGTTTAACTGATTTTGTAAAACAAATGTCATCGTATTTTGCCATAGTGAGACATGCAGTAATTCTTAAAATCACGTCAATAGAAGGCAAGAACATTGAATCAGACCTAGCAGATAACAGATTCAGTGATAAATGAACAATAGACTAAGCATGGTCTTTAGGAAGCTACATGAGAACAGAATATTACTGTGCTCCCGTCCAAACTGCATGACTTTATTGGTTGTAGAATAAATGGAACTTGAGATGGGGATTTGCCAGTTTTTACAGTCTGTCTTCAGTAGTTTTGTTGGCTGCCTCTGCACCTTTCTAAATGTTATGTGAAAATAAAATTACTTAAGTTCTAAAGTAGTTTAGGAAAGAGATGTGATGACAGGAAAAAGAAGTTAACTTCTGAACAGTTTGGTCCAGGAAGAAGATGGGCAGAATACAGTACGCCCAGGGTTGAAGAATACATTCAATTTGGAGAGATGGAGAAGACCTTTGAAGAAGGTCAAAATGAGATCTTGGAACAGAACTGTCACCTGTGTGTCTGGATATACATGAAAACTGGACAGTGTTATTGAGCTACTGCTTATATGGTGAGCAGAAAATTGATAACCACAAGCCTAGTAGGTTCTGTTATGAAGCCCACATACAATCACAAGGCCTAGATAGCTTGGAGTTAAAAGCCAAGGATAGCTGTATAGTTTGGGTTCCATAGTTTACAGTGAGATTGTGCTACTGAGCAGTCATTTGGGGGCAGTGGTTCTGAGATTACAAGCCATAACCCAGCCAAGAATGGGCTACATGTGGAATGAGGATGAGGAAGTTGCTACATATAAACCCTAGTGTGTGTTTGTATTTAAGTGAAACTTAGTTAACTTTTTTGCTCACAGCCAAAGATTATTCATCTAGAGAAGCCATTGGAATTTTAGCAGAGTTTTGTATATATGTGGATTTTTCTAATGAGTAGCAAATCAGAGGTCTTAACCACTGCCCAACAGCGATTCTCCATTGAGAGTATGTATCTTGAACTTAAGAAATTCATTTGCTCTGATTTTAGATCTTGTAAAGTTTTTCTTCATGAGAGGTCTAATCTCTAAACTATATTGTGGCAGTATTTGATCAAACTACATAAGTACCGTGTAAATAAGATTTTAATACAAATGATGACTCACTTCTAAATGGTTTGCCGTTAAAAAATGTGCTGCTGTGAGAAAAATGAATTTTTTTTTTTTTTTGGAGACAGAGTCTTGCTCTGTTGCCCAGGCTGGGGTGCAGTGGCGCGATCTCAGCTCACTGCAGCCTCTGCCTCCCGGGTTCAAGTGATTCTCCTGCCTTAGCCTCCTGAGTAGCTGGGATTACAGGCACACACCACCACGCCTGGCTACTTTTTGTATTTTTAGTGGAGACGGGGTTTCACCATGTTTGCCAGGCTGGTCTTGAACTGACCTCAGATGATTGGCCTGCCTCGGCCTCCCAAAGTGCTGGAATTACAGGCGTGAGCCATCGCGCCTGGCTGAAAAGTGAAAATTCAAGCCTAGCTTACCACCTGGAATAAAAATGTTTTATAGGAATGTCTAGATTGCTCTTTTATATTGAAAAAAAAAAACTTATTATCTGTTTTACCTAAGAACCACAAGCTACTTCATTTCAACTTTTAAATCATGAATAATAGCATGTGTTATCACCACATTTAAAAATGTACATAGTCAATCACAAACACATATTCTAAGGAATTTTTTAGAGATAATTGAATGCTTTCATCTGTAAAAAGAATTAGTGGCCTGCAAACCACTGTGGATTCTTGCTATGCTTTGAAGTTGTCAGTGGGGGAATTTGCTGCTGCAAGTTACTTACACTTGTAGGCAAAGGGAAATTCAAATTTTTAATTCTGAAATGAAAACCACTGACAAAATTTTATACTCTGAAAGTTTGGTTATTAGCTTAGTCATTATTTTTCTGTTCTTTATCGTTTCGGGATTCAGATGCTTAAATTTAACATACAAATTATTTGTTGGTAAAACATACAAAACATAAAAAGCTACATTTGGTAAACTAAATTTTAGGATTCAAAGTCTCTAACAATTTCTATGTGACATGTCATATGGTGCAATTTTTATTTGCCAAAATGTCTACTTCATACTGCCTATGCACTGCTTCCCGTTTTTACCTCTCTACCCCTAACCCCCTGTAATTAAAGAAACCCTAGAAAACTGCCTTTTTTTAGAACACCTAATTGATTAAATATTTTTTCAGAATCAAAATTACAAAAGAGAGAGATACCTAAGAATCTGGCTTGTTTATATTCTTTAAAAGATCGCATTTGATTGAAGGTGGGTGCATATTTTTTATATCCGTTCTTTCCCCATTTGTATGTGACCATTGTAAAAATGGATGTGCTTTTTTTCTAACCGTTATTGCCACCAAGTAATAATGTCTCAATTCACAATTTACATAGTGATTGGCTGGAGAGAGGTATTGAACATAAATTTGTTTTTAAGATTAAACTGGGAAATGGATGATTTACATGATTTTAGTCTCTTTAGTTGTCTGGGTATTTCTCGACTGGGAATAGCAGTATCTTAAAGGCCATTTTTAACAAGAATGCTAAGGATGGAACGCTTGAAGGAAACAGTCCTGTACAGTCAAATACTTCAGTTACCTTGGATAATAGAATGAAAACTCAATTGCCTACTTTGAACAATTTTTTTTTTGGATTTTAATGGCTGGACAGAATAACATTCTGCTAATTTTAATCCTTGGTCATTTCCGATGTAATGGAAAATGCAGTTTGACTCAGAATCAGAGGCCTGGGGTTTGGACCCTGATCGTGCCAATTTGTGTGACTTTAGATAAATCTTTTCATCAGTCTGCCTTAAAGTTCTTCATTTCCTCCAGTTCCCTAAAATGAGGAAGTTAGTTTTCAGGGTGGTTATGAGAACTAAATGAGAGCACTTGAGAGATCGTTCAGCCGAAAGTGGGTACTCAGTATTAGATGGCTAAATCTGCACAGTCTAGAATACCAGGCAAAGGTTACTCTGAAGGTCTTTGCTAATAACAAATCTTTCTCTAGGAAAGTTTGCAAATGTGATGTCAAACTCAGAAATGTCACATAGAGCATATTGGAGGAATTATTGCCGCAAAAGTAACTCGTAGCAACCACAAAAACCCAGTGGTGTGCCGCAGTAAACAGTTTATGAATTAGATAAGTGATTTTGGCTAGGTGTCTCTGGAGCAGTTGTAGTCTTCCCTCGTTCATGAGGGAGTTGGCCTCAACTGGAAGGACTTGGCATTTTTCCACATGCCTCCTATCCTCCATTAAACAAGCATGTTTTTGTGGAGGTTGTTGAAGGCAACAACAGCCAAGCCCAATCCCATAACTCCCTTTCACGTCTGCGTGCTTCATGCTAACCAGCATTCACCAGAAACAAGCCACATGGCTAAACCCAGTGTGGAAAGGCACTACAGTTATTAGACCAAGGGAGAGAGAGAACACGGGAGGGGTGAAGAATTGGAGGCTTAAATGCAGTCAATCTACCACACCCTTGCTTTGTATTTTTAACAGGTAACTGTACTAGTTTGCCAGCAAACAATGGAAAATATGGAGAAGCTGAAGAGTGCTCAAGCTGGGAATAGAGCAGCCTATTTGGTTCGAAATGTTTTAACTTATAGAGCGTTGAGTAGAAGCCTAATCTAATATACATAAGGAAGACAAAAGCAAAGGAATGTGTTTTCTATCTAAAAGTTAATCATTGTGGTTGCTCCTGGCCATTATCACATGACTGGAAGGTAACTCTCTAAACGCTGAGCCTATCCTGTACAGCACTAGAAAGTAGAAAGAATCACTCAATTCAGGGAAACCGTTTTCTCTTAAGGTGAACATTTACATTAATGCCATTTCCAAAACCTTTCTGGGACTTCTTAAATGCAAAGATGCTATCTGCTTTACTTCATGCTGGCGGTTTTTTTTTTAGAAGCTTGGAGTGCTTTAGGAAGCTTCCCAATACTGGTTTAGCAGTAATTTGGTTGACTGATTAAGGCATGTTTTAACTTTGACACTGAAATTTGAAAAAGACAACAGTTACCTTGCCTGGAGAGTCAAGTTTCTGCTTCCAAGGAGGTCAGGAAGTGTTCTCTTTGGTGATGTGGCTGTGCTTGGTAGCCCTTGAAAGTGGAGTCGACATCAGTCCTCAGCTTTTGTGTGCCTGTCTTAGTCTGTTTTGTGTTACTATAACAGGATAGCTGAGGCAGGGTCACTTACAAAGGAAGCTCACAGTTCTACAGGCTGGGAAGTTCAAGGGCATTGCTCTGGCTTCTGGCAAGGGCTTTGCTGCTGCTTCATAGCTTGATGGAGAAGGTCAGAGGGGAAGCATATGTGCAAACAACCCACTTGTTAACAACAACCAAACAAGTCTCTTTTTAACAACCCACTCCTGGGGACTAATCTAGTCTTGAGAGAGTGAGAACTCATCGCAAGAGCAGCACCAAGCCATTCATAAGGCATCTGCCTCAGTGAACCAAACATCTCCCACTAGGCCCCAGCTCTCAGCACCACCACAAGATAAAATCTCATGATACATTTGAGGGACAGTTTGGGAGACAGACCATAGTAGTGCTCAGTATTTCTACCCAAATGTTCAGGTAACTTAATATATTTTTCCTTGAATATATGTTTAAATGGGCTTCCCTTCCCCACACTCATCTTGAATGGTCCCACAACAACTTTTGATTATCCCATTCCTGTAAATACACAAAAATATTTTGCGGTCTTTTACTGGCAGCCCAGTGGATGGGACTTTAAAAAATCACCCAGATTCCAACAACCAGAGAAAACGACTGTTTGGTGTATATTTTTTCCAGTCTTTATTTGGATGTCTGTGTATATTCAATGGAAAATGTCTGAAGCTCCACTCACAGCACATTCCATTAGAGAAAGCTACTAAAATCATAAGGAAAATCTAAAATGCAGTAAGCCAGTCAGCAAGCCATAATGGGCATATGAAAACAAAAGTTTTTTTGCCATGATTTGTGGACCGCAGAAGATCTGTGTTATTAGTTCATTTAAGTTTGGTGTTTGAAATTAAATATAAAAGTGTTCGACATACTTTTTGTGTTTTTTTTTAAATGTATACTGTCTATATTTAAAAGTGAGTATACTGTACTTTAGTGTGTTTGGAAGCAGATGTCCCCAAATAAAAGTATACAGTAGAACCAAAGAATTTTATTGATCAGCTAGAATTTAGTTTTCAGGTGTAATAACTGTCAACCTAAATAACAGGCTTTCTAAAAGAAAATGATGTTTATTTGGGAATAGGGCATTGTGAAGGCAATATGCATGCCATAGTAAACTGTGTGTATTCAGGAAGATAAAGGAAGACAGGTTTTTAAAGGACAGATAAAGATTATATAATTGTCATGAGATAATTATTCTTGGCCACAAGGATTAATAACAAGGATGCTGCCAGTTCGGGGTTGGACAGTCGGCTTCTAGGCAGATGTCCCAAAAGTACTTTCTGTGTAAGGTTGCGAATAGTGTTTGTGCAAGCTGGCGTGGTTTCTTTTGGGTCTTTGAGGTAGTGCGTAAGAACCCTCTCTTCATGGACTTCCCTGGCTCCATTTGTCAGGGCTTTTGGAAACATGACTCTGTTTTGATTCTGACAGCTTTCACCTTTCCCTCTCTTGATCAAGATCTTTTTCCAAAAGTATCTATGATCAATCATCTTGTAGTTAGGCTTTGATTGTCCCTTGGTGACAGAATAGACCTTTCCCGGATTATTGGTCTGGTCCTGCATCCTGCATTGGCAGGAGTGATTGGCAACTAAAAGTCAGTGTTAAAACCCTTTTAGCTGCCTTTGAGGGTAGGGAGGCTTTAAGGGAGTGGCACTCAGGCTAAGTCCACCTGGAGTCTATTATTAAGTTCAATTTTTTCCTTAGTCCTTTGTTGTCCCCTCAAAGTGCTGGGCTAGCATTATTCTGTTAGGAATTGTACTTCTTTCTGCAGAAAACTTGGCAAAGAACAGATACAAAGTTTAAAAAGGAAATACACAAAGTAAAATTAATAGTAATGTGACAATCCCCGTTTGCATAATGATTTTGAGCCCTGAACCTAGGCTTAAAGGCAACTAATTGAGTAAATCAAGTTATAATACAATTCTTGCTCTGATGTCTTAGGAAAAATGTCTACAGCCTGAAATCATCAACGTTTTGTCCTGGTTTGCAGTTTGAATGTCTCTAGCTATGGCATTGGTTGGTGTGGTGAACTTTTGTGTGACCCATACATCAGCATGAGACTTGCTCCTTTAAAAATTCATCACATCTTAGCTTATAGGCCTCAGAGCATGGGAATAGTTTTTTTTCTTAGAGAGTCGTAGCCAAATATTGAAGGAAATTAGGAGGATTCAGGAGCAAATCCAGTCTGCAGGTGGATAACAGGAGTTTCAAAACGGTACAGAGCTGTGATCTAATAACAGGAACGTATAGCTTTCTTCAGAAACTTAAAGTTATCCTGATTTTTACCAAAGATGTTCAGAATAAAACAGATTTGTAAAATTTATCAGATTTTGTCTGCAAGAATAGTAGTATGGTCACAGTAATCTCAGATTTAAAAACCTCCTTGAGGCTAGGAAGCTAAGTCAAGGTAGACTTTAGATTTTACCTATAGTTTTAAGGTTCCTGGGCCTGCCAGGAAATGATAATTTTTAATTCAGTGTAATGCTGAGAACCATTGAAGCCAGGCATTCTACACATTCTCAAATATGACATTTCAATCAAAGCCTTGGTAATATAACCAGTGTTTCCAGTTGTATCCTGTTATAATGAGAGCCGATTTTTATTGAACTTAAGCAAATCATATTGCCTTAAGAATACTCACAAATAGGCTGGGCACAGTGGCTCATGCCTGTAATCCCAGCCCTTTGGGAGCTAAGATGGGTGGATCACCTGAGGTCAGGAGTTTGAAACCAGCCTGGCCAACATAGTGAAACCTCCCCCCTGCCACCGTCTCTATTAAAAAATACAAAAATTAGCCGGGTGTGGTGGCACATGCCTGTAGTCCCAGCTAGTTGGGAGGCTGAGGCAGGAGAATTGCTTGAACCCTGGAGGCAGAAGTTGCATTGAAACAAGATCGCGCCACTGCACTCCAGCTGGGGCAACAGAGCGAGACTCCGTCTCAAAGACAAAAACAAATGAATACTCAAATAATTTGTTTCCAAATTGGAGGGATCAAGAAGAAAGGAAAAGCAAGTATTTCCACTTTTGTTCGCAAAAAGTATTCCAAATTGCTGTAAACTATAGATAGCATGAGAGAATTTCCTTAAACATGGAAAACAAAACATTTAAGTAAAAAACCAATAATGCTTCAAATAAAAGTCACAAACACATCTTCAGTTACTCAGTCTCGTAACTTTTTTGTTGTGGTTCATCTTAATTAGTAGTTACATGGATTCATCCGTTTAAGTTCTGAAAAAATATTTAGTCCATTGGTATTAAAGTGATTAGTAACCTGTATTTAAAAGTGTGTTAGCATCTTTTCCATGAATCTGATTGCAAATGCTGAGAGAAAAAGCAATAACTGGGAATGACAAAAACTTAGAATAACCATGATTAAAAATCTGATGAGAGTTTACCATAACCAGAAATAGACAAAGAGTTTTGGTTATTTTTGTGGCAAACAGCGTAATCAGAATTATGACTGATGACAGATTTCTAATGGCATCATACGATTTTGGAACACTCATATCAACAACATACTCATAAACGTAACTGTGTCTAGTATTACATCATTAGACAATGCTTTTCATACAATTTAATACATCAAAGAAGCCTAATTAGCTAACATCTCTACCAGATGGCATACACATGCTCTGAGGCTTTCCAGAGGCCCAAGTGGAAAACTCCAAAGGTAATTTTAAGTCAAAAACACTTAATTTAGAACTTGACCCTAGAGAAGCCTGTCAAAGATGTCAAAAGTTTAAAACAGGATCACAGGTCACTGTAAAATATTTAACAAACGATAATCAAAAGACTTAAGAAGCAATGTAGAAAGTTACATACATTAAAAAACCTTCATCTTTTCAAAGCTTCATTTTTCCCAAGGAAAAAAAAAAAAAAAAAAACAAGAATTCATCTTGATAGAACATAAAATTTTTCTTAGGCCAGTTACCAAAATGGTAAAGAAAAATCTCTTGCAGTGTGACTGCCTTTCCTTATGGGAAGCCTATTTGGATATACTGAAAGTTGAATCTGATGAAAAGGTACTTGAATTTAAACAGACAGGAAGAGTATTTCCAAGGTTATGAGTGTATGCCTTATAGAGGAATGTAAATAAGAAAGCTAGTATGTTGAGCAGAATACATGGCTCTTGGAAAAATTACGAGAAATTTCCTGGTTGCGTGGAACAATTCAAACATCAAGAAAAGCCAAGAATTCAGAATCAAGTTATACTGGAGGAAAACATTGCTTTTCTAGGCCTTCTGCAGAACATTTCAGTATCAAGTTATAACAGCAAGAGTTAGAACCAGAGGAAAAAAGTTACAGGAGCTAATGAAAAAGTTACAGGAGCTAATGAAAAAGTTAAGAGTTATCACCCCTGCCAAACAAAAAGTTGTACCTTCTTAAGGGGAGAAAGAGCTGAAGGCAATGATGTGTGACGTGCAAATAAGGTGCAGCAAGATACAGCAAAGGTTGAACTTGTGAGATATAAATCAGGATCTTCAAGAAGAAAACTACCTCAAGAAATGACCATCTTAAATGAAAAAAGACAGCCTTTCTAACCTGAATCTAGGGGAAATTAAACGGATCTCGGAAGGAAATACGGCAGAAATTTAACCGCGGTTTAGAAGATGGCTGATTTTAGAATTAAAAATTAAAACCTCTTTCAATTTTATTAAGGCCAGATCCTTAAAAAGAACCTTGTTCTAACATTGGGGACCAAATTGTGTGTGTGTGTGTGTGTGTGTGTGTAGTGCATGTATAACATTTACACTATAGTGTATATACAAATATATAGCATATATATAGAATATACTGTATTACATATGTATAAGTGTATATGTAAGCTCAATGTCTTATGATTTCATTCTAACCTATAGCCAACTTCATTACACACAAAACTCCTTTCATAAATGTATCCTTCATGAACCTTTCATGACCTGCACAGACCTTCAGTTACATGCTTAAAGTTTCTGCTTTGTTTTATACTTCCCCTTAAACAACTGGTCATCCTGCTTTAGGACAAAAAGTTACTATGCAAGACTCATACAGAATTATTCTGTTAACTTTGTAACCGTCCTTACCAAAGGTACATTCTCACACCCATTAACTTCCTTCATATTTCTGTCCTCCTCCTACTTAGTGGTTCCTTTCTATCTTGTTTCCATATTTGAAACAACCTCTAATAAACTCTAAATTTAAACAACTATTTTTTCCCAATAAAAAGCAATTTTTATGCCTTATAACTTTTCTCATCAAAACACATCTTTTTTTTGGTACACTTTATATATGGAATTGTGTATTTTCAAATTTTAACTTATTAATCTTAATTTTTAGTGAAAACCCAGGAAGCAAAATTTTGAACTGTTATATCTGCATTTTATAGATGAGAACCATATTATAATTTTTAGAAACATGTTTCCTTATAACTTTGTGTATTAATAGGCCCAAATATATTTAGTCTTTCTATAATTTAGGAAGCCAAGAACAAACTAATATTTTCACGAGTTTATTTGGAAATGATCTAGACACTTAATGAAGATTATAAGATTTCAAATTACATGAAAAGTTCACTAACATTCTATTTTTAAAAACATTCTTTTGGTTTATTTTTTAGAGACAAGGGCTTGCTGTATTACCCAGGCTGGAGTTCAATGGCTGTTCACAGGCACAATTGTAGCACACTGCAGCCTCAAACTCCAACTCACACAGTCCTCCTGCCTCCGTTTCCTGAGTAGCTGGAACTATAGATGCATACCACTATGTCTCACCCTTGCTTATCCCATTTATATCCATCCAATTCTTTTCTTTTTTTTTTTTTTTTTTTTTTTTTTGAGACAAGAGTCTCGCTCTGTCACCCAGGCTGGAGTGCAGTGGCATGATCTCGGCTTACTGCAAGCTCCGCCTTCCGGGTTCATGCCATTCTCCTGCCTCAGCCTCCCGAGTAGCTGGGACTATAGGCGCCCGCCACCGCGCCCAGCTAATTTTTTGTATTTTTAGTAGAGACGAGGTTTCACCGTGGTCTCGATCTCCTGACCTCGTGATCCGCCTGCCTCGGCCTCCCAAAGTGCTGAGATTACAGGCGTGAGCCACCGCACCTGGCCCGCAATTCATTTTTAACAATTATTCCTCGATTACTTATAAAAACTGAGATATTAGAGCTAGTCATTTCAAGTTATTTTCCTGTTAACCATTTTTATTACCTGTATCATGTGTTCAATTAAGAACCATAAAAATACGTGGGTATTTTGCCAGTAACTCAGAGGATACAGCTGTTTTCATTAAGTCAATAATACTAAATTAGTCCAACTTACAGTTATACAAAGATCATTCTGTTTTTAAGTTGAGTTTATAGTTTTATGACCTTAAAAAGTCTTAACAGAGACAAATATAAAACTGAGTAGTAAATGCAGGCAAAAATTTTAAAGACACTAATTTTTGATTTACCAATTATTTTAAAACCAGCTTATCAAATGTTTACGTTGTATTAACTAAAAGGCATTTGTGTTAATTACTATATACTTTGTATTAGCACTCATTTATCTGATGAATAGAATTCCTTAAGGGATTTGTGACCAACTATGCCAGATTTTACCATGTAGACACAACATACAACAAATATGTACATATGTGTAAACACCTAAACATACACATACACAAACATAGATTTCATTTTAGAATTTTAGTCATACGACAGTGATACAGACTTGCTGGTTTATAAAAGACAGTTATTGGATTCAAATTATATTTCTGAGAAAATGGGACCTGCTCAGCTGGGTAAACATGCAGAATAGGTAATCTTACGAAGGCTGTGAACCAAAAGTTTCGGTAAATAGCAGTTTGGATTTTTAAAAAATCTCTTATCCCACCTCCCCAACCCCTTTTTTCCCTTTTTTCAGTTTCAAATGAGTTTAATGTTAATATTTAAGTGCTTACATTTTTAGCTAGGACTGGCTGAATTGTATAAGAAAAAACAATCTCCAAGTGGCCTTGCATTTTTAGTAACAAATTGTTTGCCATTCTGGTTTTTTTGACTAGTCAGTGCAGGCAGGGAAGCATTTTAGCAGTTGTTTTTGTTTTTTTTAGCCTTTGCATAGCAGGCAAACAATTTTTATGCTATACCAGAGATACCTTATATTATTGCCCTGAGCTCGAGATTTTGACCCATTTGAGAGCCTAATTTTTATACATATTTATCTAGTTCTTTTAGGCTATTAACCCTTTAATTAACTGTTCACCCTAAGCAGTTATTAGGCAAACCTAAATTTACATTAAAAGGGATACTTCTTAATTCTAGGTGTTGGTTGCCAGGGAGCTATTGTAATTTATAAAGCCATTAATTTGAAGGCCCTTTAAGACCTTTTTTTTTCTTTTTGTTCTTGGCTGGAATGCCATAAGGAGTGAGTTTTATCTCAATACCGGCAGAAACTTCAGCAAATTTAAAGTAGGCAGAAAAAAAATAGAGAGCTTAGAAGACTCTACATATCAACTCTGTAGCTGTAGTCTCTTGGTACTAAGAATTAAAAATCTTGGGGAGTTTAATCTCTGTGATGGTCATTGATCCAAAAACATGCATGAGGAAAAGCCACATAGCTGACCTGAAGTCCCAGAAAAGTGGGCATGCCTTAATGTTTGAGAATTTCCATTTTGTTTCTTCTCAATCTCTTTTAAGAGCAAAGAACATTCTATAAATCCTGACAGATAAGTCAGGTGTTTGGACCGGTGTTTTAGTTGGTGGCGACTGCCCTAGTGGCTTTTAACGAGCCATCCTGTGCCCAAAATTTAGAATGTTTATTTTCACTCTTGGGAGATGTTCAGAAACAAGGGAAAAGAGCCAAATCATTTACAGATGCATGTAACCAAACCAAAATGAAACCAAAATCAGTGTTCCCAAAAGTGTTAGTCATGCAGATTAAAAAATAATAAAAACACAGAAGAACCCAAAGCAAATTTACCAGAAAAGGCATGCCTCAGAATCCAGAGTACTCCGCCAGGCGCAGTGGCCCACGCCTGTAATCCCAGCACTTTGGGAGGCCAAGGCAGGAGGATCGCTTGAGCCCATGAGTTCAAGACCAGCCTCAGCAGCATAGTGAGACACCGTCTCTAAAAAAAATTGTTTTTAAATCCAGAGTACTCAAACCAGAGGAACACTTGTCTTTATATCAAAAGGGACTTGCCAGGAAAGACGAAAAGTCTTTGTCATCCCAGGAGGGATGTAAAGTCCTTTATTAAAGTGGACTTAGAACCAAGACAAATCCAAAGTCAAGTCAAAAAGCCTCTGCCAAAAGTGGGAGGCTCTGCCTGAGAGAAGACTCACTGGGGCAGAACAGACAAGCTATGTAAGCGGAGAGCCCAAAGGGCTCCTGTGAGTACTGCATACTGGTTCTGAGATCACCAATTCTCTCTGAAATGTGTCCTACTTCAGGTCCTACTGCTGAACACTATGTCAACACAGAGAGAGGCTCTCTAAAAGAAAACTCTATTTGGGAATACAGCATTGCAGTAGAAATACGCATGTCATGGGCCGTGCACGGTGGCTTATGCCTGTAATCCCGGCACTTTGGGAGGCTGAGGCGGGCCAGTCACGAGGTCAGGGGTTTGAGACCAGCCTGGCCAACATAGTGAAACCCCCTCTCTACTAAAAATACAGAAAATTAGATGGGTGTGGTGGTAGGTGCCTGTAATCCCAGCTACTTGGGAGGCTGAGGCAGGAGACTCGCTTGAACCTGGGAGGTGGAGGTTGCAGTGAGCCTAGATGTGCCACTGCACTCCAGCCCGGGCGACAGTGCAAAACTCCGTCTCAAAAAAAAAAAAAAAAAGACCCATGTCATGGTAAACTACGTGTATATTCAGGGAAGTAAAGGAAGACAAAGATTTTAAAGAAAAATGAGGAGGGTTGCATAATTGTTTTGAGATAATTGTCCTTGGTTACAAAGATCAATAGCAATGGTGGTGCCAGTCTGAAGTTGGACAGGCAGTGGCTAGGCAAAAGTATTTTGTGGGTAACCTTTGTGAAAGGTTGCAGTTTTTGTAACACAAGTTACTTTATTTTCCCAAAAGCTTTCACAGTACATAGAAAATATATTGGACGTGTATTAAATGTGCCAAATTAATCAGCAATATTACATTAAAATATGTGTTATTACTTGTTAATGTTCTTAATAAGTTGTTCAGGCAGTTATACCAGACTCTACCTTTTCTCATTTTCCACTTTATAAGTGTATTATCCAAAAATGTTAGTTTTAGGGTGACCACTGTATATTTTGGTATTTTTTAAAGCTACCCAATTGTGTATAATTTATAAAAATCTTTTTTTCATAAGACCTAAAACTTCTGAACAATACATAGGTGCAAATAAATAAATTCCTTTTTATCTCGAACTCACTTCCACTGCCCTCCCTGAAGAAAGCCTTTTTATTATTGTTGTCTTGACTAAATGTGGCATGGGAGCTAACATTTTCAAGGGAAGCTGATCTTATCTCCGGGCTCTAGAAGCCAAGACATGAGGTACGTCTTTACCATCTCTTAGGTGACTCTCCAGAACTTTCATTCTCAACCTCCTCCCTCACTGCCAGTTCCTCCTCAGCTTCTTAGCCAAGTGTCAGAGGAAAAATGGTCTCTTATGTCAGGACTAAGCCCTGTGCTCTGAGCCCCGGGTAAGTCTGCAAGGCTCCTCTAGAGCTCATACATATGTCAATTATTCCTCCTCTGAAAACTTAAACTCTGGCACCACTAGCTTTTTCCTACAGCGTGCATGGGCTCAGTAAATCCTCTGTTAAGACAACAGGAAAATTAAGACAACGTCCTTGCAAGCCCCATAACTACTTTCTATCCCTGCTATTCACAGCCAAGTGTGTCGAGACCAGTTCACACAAACCATGTTGATTTTCAGTTTCACCCCCTCCTTACTAAATCACCCCTCCATTTGCTGCAATTGCCCTTAGGTGCTGTACTCAGACTTGGAGGAAGTGATGTCTTATTCAAGGCCAGTTTTTGTACTAGTGGTTAAATAGGTGGTTTCCAAATTGGAGTCACAAGGAGAGCTTCTAAAATGCAGGTTCCCTGGCCTCAATTGTGAGATTCTGATTTAGCAGGTCTGGAATTGGAGCATTGCGATCTGCATTTTCAGAAAACCCAAAATGATTATCAGCCAGGACTTAAACCTCTGCTTTAGACCACATTCCCTGTGGGCTTTCAGATTTTCTATCAATGTTCTTCCCTCTTCCCAGCTCCCACACATTAAAACTCAGATCATGCAGAAAAGAAGTTACAGTTCCTTCATTTCACATCAATTTCTCATGCATCCCATCTGGCTTTGGGAAGGTGTGGGAAGAGGTGGATGGCCTTAAACTTGCCAATCAAAGATAACGTTCTCTCGTTCTCTTTCGATTCAAATAGCCTATCTCAGGCTTAAAACCATCTCTTTGGATAAATGCTCAGCTTTTCAAAGGTTCTTCTTAGCTTCTTCCTCATGATGGCATCTAGTGGGTGAGAAGAACAGTCATCTCCAGGTGACACAGGAAACAGTTTCTCTAATGTATGTGCTGAGGTCCTTGACAGTCCTGCTGCTGGTGCTCATCCTGCCATCGTTGCTGGATGTCACTGAGTCTACTGGGTAATGTAAGTGGGTCCCTGGCTTTTGTTCACTGCTGTCATGCCCTGCTCCTGACCACAACTCTGCCATTGCCTTTGATCTCAACTACCTTAATAGCTTCCATCTCCCAACTATGGGACTGTTAATCTGCTGGGCTTTGGAGTGGGTGGGAAGGGATGATGTTGGAACTTTGGGATGTACTGAACATCTTGCTCAAGCTTTGGGAAGCCAACATATTCTCAGACTGACTAGACACCTCCTTCCACCAATGCTGAGCTAGTGCTCCTGTGCCATACTGGGTAAGCCTCTAAGTCATGAGCAGGACTTTTCTGAGTGGCTTGCAGTCTTCCCCAGGCTATGCCAGGAAAGTAGTTGACTAACCGTGCTGCTCCAAGACTCGCATTCCCACCCTGAAGTTTCCGTTTATTTCCCAACAGGGCAATTGCAATCTCAATCAATCTCTCCCTGCCCTGGGAGTCATTCCACTTCCTGCCTAATGAAGAGACTCTTCTCACATCATATTCTGAGTTTCTCTTATCCATGGCTCGGAGTAAAACTCATGTTCAATTGTCCAAGCTTTGCTTTTAGTATGTGAATGGAGCTCTTAACATGTAGAACTCCCTTCTCATTCTCAGTAAAGTCTGACTTTGAAGACTACTTATCATCTTCCTAGAGATGCCAAAGAATAATCAAGATAATAAAGGCAGGCTCTGAGGTTCACAGCTGAGTAGCGACTGTGCTGTTACTCTAGTACACACCCTCTCCTTTTCTGTGACTGTGAGGCTTCAGGGCTTACCTTTATTGGAAAGACAGCAGGGGGGCATATATGATGAAAATGGAATCTTCAATATTGTCAAAGTTTTGACCCAACAGAGATGTTCTTGCCCCAGACTCTCTTGCTTCAGTGCCTTTGCCTGTTCTGGTCCTAAGTACCTTGAATATCCTTCTCTTGATGCCCTGATGTAAAACTGTTTATTCCTCAAAGCCAAGTTCAGGTTATCACCTCCACCACAGACTTTTCCTTCCCTCCCCAAACTTCATTGCCTCTTCTCATCACTCCCTTTGTAATTTGTTTATACTGGTAAGAGAGCATTCATCATATTATAATTAGGCCTATCTGTGCCTAAATTTCTTGTTAAATTATGAGCTCCGTTCTGCCTTGGAAATCTCTCTGGCCTTTGCTCTGCACTTCCAAATGTATCCATTATTCAAGACCCAGGTTTCCAGCCTGATCAACATAGCAAGACCCCATCTCTCAAAAAAAAAAAAAAAAAAACCATGGTGGGGCCGAGTACAGCGGCTCACGCCTGTAATCCCAGCACTTTGGGAGGCCAAGGCGGGTGGATCATGAGGTCAGGAGTTTGAGACTAGTCTGGCCAACATAGTGAAACCCCGTCTATACTAAAAATGCAAAAAATTAGCCAGGTGTGGTGATGTGTGCCTGTAATCCCAGCTACTCGGGAGGCTGAGGCAGGAGAATCGCATGAACCCGGGAGGCGGAGGTTGCAGTGAGCTGAGAGCGCACCACTGCACTCCAGCCTGGGTGACAGGGTGAGACTCCATCTCAAAAAAAAACAAAAATTAGCTGGGCATGGTGGCAGGCACCTGTAGTCCCAGCTACTCGAGAGGCTGAAGTGGGAGGATTGCTTGAGCCCAGAAAGTTGAGGCTTCATGAGCCATGATTGTGCTACTGCACTCTAGCCTAGATGGCAAAGTGAGATCCTGTCTAAAAATAAGGACCCAGTTTATTTTATTTAGTTAGTTATTTAGTTATTTTTGAGACCAAGTTTCACTCTCATCACTCAGGCTGGAGTGCAATGGCACAGTCTTGATTCACTGCAACCTCTGCCTCCTGGGTTCAAGCAATTCTTCTGCCTCAGCCTCTCTAGTAGCTGGGATTGCAGGTGCCCGCCACCACACCCAGCTAATTTTTGTATTTTTGGTAGAGACGAGGTTTCACCATGTTGGCCAGGCTGGTCTCGAACTCCTGACCTCAGGTGATCCACCTGCCTTGGTCTCCCAAACTGCTGGGATTACAGGTGTGAGTCACCGTGCCTGGCCAGAACCCAGTTTAAATTCCATGCTCTCTGCAGAGTCTTCCTTAACCACCCCTATTGAAAGTTACCCCTGCTTCCTACAGGAAGTGGTACTTGGATGTTCATGAGATACCTGCGCAAGGCTCCTGTGGGGGTCCTGGGGAGACAGTGACACGGACACTCATGAAAGAAACCTTGGAATACCGAGTGTGTGTGCTACAAAATGTGCTTTAGATTTGATTACCACCACTTAAGTTATGAGCTCTGATACGGTTTGGGTCTCCATCCCCACCCAAATCTCATCTTGAATTGTAATCCCTACACATTGAGAGAGGGAGGTAATTGTATTATGGGGGTGGTTCTCCCCTGTTGTTCTCATGATAGTGAATTCTCACAGGATCTGATGGTTTTATAAATGGTAGTTTTTCCTGTACTTTCACACACTCACCCTCTCTTCTGCCACCTTGTGAAGAAGGTGCCTGCTTCCCCTTCTGCCATAATTGTAAGTTTCCTGAGGCCTCCCCAGCTGTATTAGTCTGTTCTCACACGGCTAATAAAGAGATACCGGAGACTGGGTAATTTATAAAAAAAAGAGGTTTAATTGACTCACAGTTTTACATGGTTGGGGAGGCCTCACAATTATGGCAGAAGGCGAAGGGGGAGCAAGACACATCTTACATGGCATCAGGCAAGAGAGAGCTTGTGTAGGGGAACTCCCCTTTATAAAACCATCAGATCTCGTGAGACTTATTCACTATTATGAGAGCAGCACGGGAAAGACCCACCCCCATGATTCAATTACCTCTCACCTGGTCCCTCCCGTAACATGGGGAATTATGGGAGCTACAATTCAAGATGAGATTTGGGTGGGGACACAGCCAAACTATCTCACCAGCCATATGGAACTGTTGAGTCAATTAAACCTCTTTCCTTTCCTTTATAAATTACCCAGTCTCAGGTATTTCTTTATAGCAGTGTGAGAACGGACTAATACAAGCACCTTGGGGTCAGAGGCTAAAATCACTTTTTCCCAAACATTTGCTTTTTATATATGCTACATCTTTGTGTCTGCTTCAACATTTCCAGTGGTGCTTTATATATGGTAGGCATGCAATAAATGCTTCTTGATCGACTGACAGGTGCTCAGAAGATCTAGGTTGGTTGATTCTTTTGTGATGCCATCTTTTCCTGAGAGCTCATTAATTTTTAAGTTGTTTTCCTTGAAACGCATGGTATGTTTCCTCCACCCTGCTCTTTGCCTTTCATAGGGTTCCATCTTGATCAGCTGCTCTCATTGCCTGTTTTGTGATCAAAGGTTCTGATGAACTTTGGAATATGTGTATGTTTGGAGTGAGGATGGGGCCTGGAGGAGATGCATGGTTGAGGACCAATTCACCCAACCTGGCTTATAGAAGTAAAGTGGCCCCTAAGGAGGACCGAAGCATTGCTATGGATTTCAGAATTACCTTCTTTCTTTCTTTCTTTCTTTTTTTTTGAGATGGAGTCTCATTCTGTCGCCCAGGCTGGAGTGCAGTGGCGCTATCTTGGCTCACTGCAACCTCTACCTTCCAGGTTCAAGCGGTTCTCCTGCCTCAGCCTCCCGAGTAGCTGGGATTACAGGCACATGCCACCACGCCTGGCTAATTTTTGTATTTTTCGTGAAGATGGGTTTTACCATGTTAGCCAGGATGGTCTCAATCTCCTGCCCTTGTGATCCGCCCGCCTCAGCCTCTCAAAGTGCTGGGATTACAGGCGTGAGCCACCGTGCCCGGCCAGCTTCTTTCAAATCAGCATAGGCCTTCCAATGTGGCAGGCCATGAGATCTGAGATTTTTCACCCTGTTCCTGGAAGCCAAGTGGACAGCAACTAATTTTTACTTTCTTTATTGCACATTTGGGGCTTGGGGGATAGAGTCAGATGTGTGTCAGTTGAAACTGTAGCTACTGCATTCCACTCCTTGGGGGATCGTAGTGCTCACGCCAACAGAAAACTTCGAGGCTAATAATTACTGTCTTCAGAGTACAAGACAGGCACGGAAGTTGTTTTGGCATAAGAAAACCATGATTTGCATCCCACAGTGTAAGGAAGACAATGCTGAATTCAGAAGATGGTGCAAAATTGTGACAGTTCAGCTGTGGCAGCTGTTGCTGATGCATGGGGCTATTTTATTTACATTTCCTTTTTTGTTTTTTAACAGAGACAGAATCTTGCTGTGTTGCCCAGCCTGGTCTTAAACTCCTGGACCCAAGTGATCCTCCCGCCTCGGCCTCCCAAAGTGTTGGGATTACAGGCGTTGAGCCACCATGCCCGGGCTTTATTTATATTTCCAAGTCACATGTTAGTTGGTCAATCAGTCTTTTTAAGCACCAATTTTGTGCCTAGCCTTGTGGGAACTGTAGGAAAAAGATACTCTTTATTTGGCAGGACCTTGATTTATTGTCACAGGTGCCACTAATGCCAATTATAAGGCAGTGTGGAATCAGGTGATTGAAAGCCCAGTCTGTACCATAAACTGCTGCAGGGTTCCAGTGCGGGCAATTAAGGTGGTCAGGGAGGGTGGATAGCATTTGACTTTGACAGCATAGCCTGAGCAGAGGCACAGTGGGGATGGTGAGTGTGCAGTGGGAGGAGGGAGAGAGGTAAGTGGTAGGGAAGAGGTGGGAGGGGGCAAGGAGAAGGCTCAGGAGGTTTTGGGACAGGGAAATGACTTGGTTGGCGACCACTTAGTTTCTTCTCACATGTGTACAATTTGGAATTCACTTGGTTCTTAGTATTTCTGGGTCAGATGACTTCTTTCCAGTATGAGAAACCATTTCCCAGGCCGGCTACCTGGGCTGTGGTATCTTTCAGTGCTCCTCTGTGATTGTACTCAGATCAGCTCGTCTAGGCAGGCAGGAGGGCAGTAGCCCTCTGACTTCATGTCTGAAAGAGTATGTGTTTCAACTCTATAATTACAGCAATTAACAGACGATATCAGCCCTCTTTGGGATGGCTTTTGGCAAATGGGCTAGAAGTCTATTGTGCATTTAAATGATACTGCATCTTCTCTTTAAAAGGTTTCTCAGTGAGTCCACCCTACTCTGTATCCAAGTATGTCTCAGGCCATGAGTCAAAAGGAAATGAGTAGTTCTTTTGGTTGGAGAATTAAAAAGAAATCTCCACCCAAGTAACAGGTACATAGTGGGAAAAAATAACATCTCCCTGAAAGCTTAATCTTCAGGCAAAGAGAGGGTCAGGGGATGGGGGCTTAGCGATGGGGAAGCCTCAGAAGATTTAAAGAGAATTACAGACAGACAAGGCTGAACATTGGCTGTCATCCAACAAAGCTCTTATAAGATTGGAATCACTGCCCGGTTCTTGAGCTCCGACCTGGAGGGAAGAGGAGTCTGGAAGACTTGGCGCAGGCCCGAGTGCTTCATTGTCTTTCTGGTTCCAAGTCCTCCTTAGCTCACTAGGAAGGAAGTGGGGTGGAGGCAGGTAGGCCACTCTGCATAAGTACACACATCTACACTGGCTAGTCTACTTCACAATTTCCCCGCAGGTTATCCTCACCTCTACCTGGTTCCAGTTCCAGATGGGAGGGATATAGAATGCCATCCTCACCCCTCACCTTGCTTGCTCTGCCTGGAAAGCTGTCATTCCTTTACCACCAGCTGGCATCTGCCATATGCTTCAAGGAACTGAATAAAGAGGAAGGGGGAAAGAAGAAACTAGAGAAACTGGAATGCTTCCTATCTGACCCCCAAGTACAGGGACTGCCTCTTTCCATAACAGCACAGAACATCTCCATCCCTTTGACCTCCATTTCCCCGGAGATGCCCAAGGAGGACAGCCTTGTTTCTGTGATCTGTTGTTGAGAACTGCTGGCTGAAAATTCTTCCTTCAGCACCGCCTTAGGCACCATTGGTTTTTCACTAGGTCCGCTGTAGGAAACAGTCAGGAATTACTTAGTTGACTACCATCTGAGGTGCTGTTTGGTGTTGGTAATAAAGAATAAAGGTGGAAATGAAGCAATGAGACTGTTTTTCTTTGTCAGGCCAAGGCGGGCTGATCACACGAGGCCAGGAGTTCAAAACCAGCCTGGCCAACATGGCGAAACCCCTTCTCTACTAAAAATACAAAAATTAGCCAAGTGTGGTGGTGCACATCTGTAATCCCAGCTATTTGAGAGGCTGAGGCACAAGAATTGCTTGAGCCTGGGAGGCGGAGGTTGCAGTGAGCCGAGATCACACCACTGCACTGCAGCCTGGGCAACAGAGCAAGACTCTGTCACAGAAAAAAAAAAAAAAGAAAAGAATAGGAATAATGAATTAATTGATAAAGATATAGAAAATTTTAGGAGAAATATGGAAACTGTTAAAAAACTATTATAATAGTCTAAATAGTGAGGAATAATAATGTCTCACAAATAGAAGCCCCAAAGTAGCCCAGGCCCTGTATTGCAAAGGAGTGAGTTACTTCCTATCTCTGTGTTCCACTGTCCTCCATTCATTTGTTCATTCAATGAATATTTATCGGGTGAATACTTCATGTCAGGCACTGCTCTAGGGGCTGGAGTCCTATCAATGAACAACCAAAATCACTTCTCTTGGCATTTACTTTCTATTTTGGAGAGACAGACAAATAAAACACGTGGTGATAAATTATGTAAAAAGCTGGGCAAGGACTAGAAAGTGACAGAAACTAAGGAGTCTCTTTTACATAGAATGGTCAGAGAGGACCTCTCTGATAAAATGGCATTCGGGCAGGGACCAGTGGAAGCAAGCCAAGTGAGTGTCTGGGAGAAGAACCTTCCAGGCTGAAGGAAGAGCAAGCACCGCGGCTGACGGCAGAGTGGCTTGGTGAGTTTGGGACATCCGCATGGCTGGGGTGCGGCAGGTGAGGTGTGCTGGGAGCTGAAGATGGGAGGTGGAAGCAGTGGGCCAGCTCACACAGGCTGTGGAGGCCATAGTAAGGATGCTGGATGTACTGAAGCCCTTTCAGGATTTTGAGAAGAGGTGTGCCTGGATTGACTTCGTCTTAAAGAATCACTCCCTCCTGGAGAAGGGCAAGTGCAACAGCAGGAAGCTTAGTTGAATGGTGCTTGCAATAGTCCAAGCCAGGCGTGGTAGCATGTACCTGTAATCCCAGCTACTTGGGAGGCTGAGGCAGGAGGATTGCTTGAGCCCAGGAGTTTGAATCCAACATGGGGAACACAGCAAGACCCCATCTCTAAAAAATAAATAAATAAAAATAAAACAAAGGGCCAGCACGGGAAAATAATAGCCCAGGTGAAAGATGATGGACCAGGGTAGTAGCAGAAATGGTCAGATTTGGGATATATTTTGAAGGTGGGGCAAACAGAGTTTGCTGATGAATTGGATTAATTGAAATCTCAAGGTTTTGGACCTGAATGACTTGAAGAATGGAGCTTCTAATAACTGAGGCAGAAGACTGGGGGGCAGTAGGGGAGTAGTAGATTTATGGGTTAAAATAAAGAGTTTAGTTTTGGATGTTTTTAAACCTTTGTTCAAGAGGAGCTATTGATTAGGCAACTGAAGATGCAAATCTGAACTCTGGGGAGATGATGGGGCTTGAAACCTAAGTTTGATGTCTGTAGGATGCAGGGGTGCTCAATGTTGTGTGACCGATGTGCCACACACCCAGGACCTGAGCATGGGAAGAAAGAAGGTAGATTCCTAGATTCTCCCAAGTTTAAGGATTGGAAAGATTAGTCGAAACTAGTAAGGAGACTGAATGGAATGACCAGCAAAATAGGAGGGGAACAAAGGGTCTCAGTGCCATCCCTGTGACCAAGTTTCAGGAAGATGGGATTTGTCTGTGTCTAAATGCTGCTGGTGGGTGAGAAAGGTAAGAACTGACTATTAGATTAACAACGTGGAGGTCATTGGTGACTAGACAAGACCAGTTTCTATGGGTGGTGGACAAAACCTCCGAATGGAATAAGCCAAGAGAGAATGGAAATTGAGGAATTTGGGATGGAGCACAGAGATTTTTGAAGGGCATTTTCTGCAAACAGGAGCAGAGAAATGGGTGGCAGCTGGAGAAGGAGGTTGGTCAAGCAAGTATTTTTAAAGATAAGGGGTGAGGCAGCATGCTCAATCCTAAGGAGAAGGGAAAACGGAGGATGTCAGGATATTGGGGTGATGACCGCGAGCAGGTGATAGGAGATGACTTGAGTGCCCACATGGAAGGGCCTTTGAGAGGAGCGTGGAGACTTCAAGCACAGTGAAAGGAGAGCAGGCCAAGGGCATGCACTCAGGCGCAGCTGAGCGAGCAGACTTTGTGGCCAAGGTGAGTGAAAGCTGTCTTGTGGTTGTCTCCTCAGGGACATAAGGTGAGTCATTAATTAGCTAGAGTGAAAATGAGGAAGGAGGTGCTGGGCATTTGGGATAAGTGGAGAAGGCATAAAGTAGGGGTCAAGGAGTTGGGGAATTGAGTGGACTGGGCAAATGGAAGAGAGTTCCTTAAGGCATCAACAGCCCATTTGACGTGAGTGGTCACGCCTTTTAGGCGAGACAGTATGCTTGTTTGCTAGACTGTTATTATTCTGCAAAAAAATTCACCAGCCCTCTCTGGAGGAGAACTATATTTTCCTTCTCTGATGACATCAGGCTTGAGCATAAGATTTGCATTGATCAACAAAACATGGATGGAAGTGATATGTGTCACGTCTAAGTGGAAGCTTTATGAAACGGCATGTCTTTACCGTGTTCTTTACCCCTTGGCCAACTGGCCATATCCCAGGGGAGCTGCTCCATCATCCTGGAGACTGGAGTGAAGACAATGAGCAGCAGAGCCACAGCCAGTTTGCAGTGAGCACATTCTACAAGTGAAAGATGCATCTCTGAAGCAGCCGGGCCCTGAGGCTGAGGTTGGTTGTTACAGTGGCATGGTCGGTGCTGACCGATACAGCCCACTGTGTGCCTTTCTCCAGCTGTCTTCCCTCTGCCTCTCTGCAGGTGCAAAGAGGATCGACTCAGTTTAATTAGCACTGGGGCTTTGAGAGGGGCAGAGCAGGGAAAGCCGAGGGCCCAGGAAACTGAGGGTGTATTTAAAGGAGCCTGAGTTGGGGAGGAAGGGAAGCAAGGGACATGCTAGAGTCATCCTTGGGTTCATTTCTTATAGTGACAAGACGGCTGCCAGGGGCAGTCAGGACTACACGTGTCCTTACTCATGTCCCTGAGGAGAATGTGTCCATGTGTCCAGTTGGAACTTCTGGCGACAAAGAGTCACCAGAATTTCTTTTTGAAAGGACTTATTTTAATTTGTCTTGCCAGCAGAGCCTCTGCCCCTGATATTTCAGGTATCTGCTTTTGTTTGTCCTTTTGACCTTTTCAGATTGAATTAAACTGGAGACACACACACACACACACACACACACACACACACACACACACAGAGAGAGAGACACACACACAGAGACAGAGACAGAGAGAGGTAGGTTGTTCCTGGGCTAGTAGGAGTTTCTGATGCTTGGGTAAGGATGGTCCTGTGTGGTCTGCTCATACCCTCCAAGTCCTAATCGCTGCCTATCCATTCCTGATGGGGATAAGGTCCAAATCACCTATTTTGGAAGCTGGGCAAGATGGAACCTGGTCTGTCTGACTGGAACCCATTAATTCCCTGTACCTTCCTGCCCAGAGGCTAGAAGGCTTCCATACTCATGACCCCCCTTCCCCTTATTAGAGAAGCCAGACAGACCTGCACAGCCATGGGCCCTGCCCCTAGAGACTGTCTGCTAGTTCTGGCCCTGGCCTTCAGGCCTGTTGCCCAACCAAGCACAGGAGAACCTCGGCAGTCCTGCCTGGATGTCTCTCCCAGCTGCCTGCCCCTCCAGCCATAGACACTGGACAGGAGCCCACATGCTCCTTACTCCCCCTCATTTGGGCATCAGCACTTAAAAGAGGCTTTATGATGAAGAGTGGGAGGTCCAGACAGGCCCCATTTCCCAAGATTGCAGGGTACAGGCCTTGGCGGGGCTGAGCCATCCCCTTGATCTGGGTGCTTCTCCCACAGGAGTCTAGCCTTGCTTCAGGCTGGCTCTGTGAGCCCACCTGGCCCCTCACTCGTCCTCAGCAAGCCTCCCACTGAAGTCAGGGCATGTGTGAGGTGACCACACAGCAGGGGGTGCTGAAGATGTCATGGTGCAATGTTGGGATTTCTGCAGTGTTTATGTTCAGTGACCCTCAAAAAGGCCCAATGGGGTGGGAAAGGCCAGGACAGGTTTACAGATGGGAAGCTGGCCCTCTGAGAGGGGAGCACCCACTCAAGGTCACATGGCTGGTTGGTGGCTAACCAACCTGTGGCCTCATGACAACAAGTCCCATGATCTTTTCACTGCCTCTCACTCCCAGGGAGAGCCACTGTCATTCAGTGTGGTGTTAACCTGGACTGCAGCAGACCCTCAGGCCTTGGCTAGCTGGTAAACCTCACCCACAGCTCCAGGCTGGGCTTGCTCAGGGACTGCTGGAACACACCGGTGGTCAGGCCAGGGGAGGGTAGAAGATGGGGAGTCCCTGCCAGACTTCCGTGGGGTTTCCCAGGTGCCCTGCGGCGGGGGTGGGGGGGGATTGGAGGGAACCTGCTTTTGTGTTTCATGGAAAATTAGTTTGTTATTTGCTCAGTGACCCAAAATTGAAACTCAGGTCCCTTGGAGGAAGCTCTAGGCTCTGAAATTACTTCTCTCGGCCTCAGTTTCTCCATGGGTTTTGGATTCAGGGGTTGACCACAGTGATTCTGAGGATAGTTTGCATGATGCCTGGCCTGGCTCATGGGCCTCATTTTGCTGCAGTGGAGGAGGGCGTGCAGGCCATCTGGCCGGGTGGGGAGTGCCAGCTGGCAACAGGGTCCACTGAGGCACTGACTCCCTGCCCTGGGGCTCTCAGCAAGTCCAGCCAGCCAGCCTCCGTTTTCCCAAGTGTAAAATGGGTGTCAGGCCATTTGCTTCTGTGGGAGGGCCTGGAGGGCTGTAATTATGGGAGGGTGTGTGAAGTCCTGGGAGCCCTCGATGGGGTTTTGCAAGGAAGCTGCAGATAGCCATGGGTCATGACTGGTTAGGAGAGTTATGAAATTCCTTTAGTAAAAAGAACCATGTGGGGAGTGGGCGGGAGGGGGAGATGGCAACTCAGGAAGAAAGTGTCTGGCGCCCTTGGGAAGACATCTTGGTACTCACCAAAGCCCTCTCTCACAATTCAATCAAGTTGTTGCTTCTGTTCATACCAAAAGGGCCTTTTTAAAATACAATTAGGCTCTGTTTTATTATGTGTGACAGACGAGGCCATTAACCATTCCGACTATTAAATCAGACTTCATTAAAAAAAATGGAAGTAACTGTAAATTGCCTTGGGTCACGATCGTTTAGAGCCGAGACATTTCAAAGAAAAACATTAGGGAGCTCACAACCATGATGAAGTTAATCAATTTGACATCCCACGGAGGGCCAGGCGTGTCTGCACCAGAAGAGCGGCTTCACAGCCTCTCCCCAGAGCCTGGCTCCTGGGGAGCAGGGGGGTCTCTGCCGCTCCTCTCTCCAAAGGAGAGTTGGGAAGGCTGTGAAAATAACTTGGAAATTTGGGGGAAAGGGAATTTCTTGTCTCTCAGTGAGGTGTTATTGGTTTGCTTTTCTGAAAAACTATCTAAATATATCAAATGTGATACCAAGTCATACATAATACATTTTCATGTTTTTGCACCAAAAAGTGACTTTAGAGCTGTAAGGAGCAGTGCTATATAAGTATAATGTATCTTGCCTAGCCCTCTAAGTGGGGTGGGGTGACTTCCACAGACTTCCTCATTTCTGAACAGGTTGTGCCCTTTCTCCAGGTATCTACTTCTTGGCAGGAGTCCTGAGGGAGAGACCCCTGTGCTGGGGTGAATCTTGCCTTCCTCTCCTTTGTGGGGGTAGAAAAGGGGGGATGGACAGGGCAGTACAGCACAGAGGGCTACAAAAAGATTGGAGGAAACCCAGCCCCTTCACCTTCTTCTCCCCCAGGCAGTGCTGAGCCCGGAGAGAGCAAACCCCAGTGTTCCTCCAAGGCTAAGGAGAGGTGGGGGCTGAGTTGTGTCTGGGATGCACCCTGGCCTTGAGATGGCAACAGGCATGGCAGGGGTGGGGATGGGCGGAGACCACTCAAGGCCAATTCAGGAGGGGTGGGAGCCAGGGTCAGGGATAGGTAATGAGAGGAAGGTCTGGTTGTAAAGCCCTGGAAGGTGGGATCCTGTCTAAGCAGGAATTTCCTGGCTGGATTATTAGCGTAAGTCCATGGTGGGGGTGGAAGGGGAGCATGTTTATCTGGAATGCAGAGATGGGAGGAGCGGGCGCCATCAGCCTCAGAGAGCTTGCCTCTGGGACCTTGTGCGCTGTCTCTCTTTTCCCACTGTCCTGCTGATTGAGATGCACCATGGGCCCACCTGAACGCCAAGCTTGCTTTCCTTCTGGTATGGCCTGCACAGGGCTCACTTACCTCCTCCACGAAGCCCCCCAGACACTACCCCGGCTGCACCCTCTGCTTGGGGACTCTTTTGCCTCCCCACTCTGCTGGCACTGTCTGAAAGCTACTAGATCAAGTAGGCCCTTGCCAGCAAGCCTCTGTTCAGTCTCCATCTCTCTCTCTTCCAGCACGCCTTCTTCCCGGTCCTCTGCTGCACTGCTCTAGATCATTCCTACAGCCCAAGGACACCTTTGCTGGCCTCAAGCCCCTTCAGAAGATGTCCCCACCCACCTCTCTGGCCTCACCTCCTGCCTCTCTGCTCCAAACTCTTAGCACTTTGCACTGTCGTTTTTTCCAGCTTCCTTGACTTTGCAGGTTCCTTTTGCCTGAACTGCTTGTTCCTGTCTTCTCAGCCCAGGGAAACTCTTTTCAGATTGCTCAGGGTTGGTGACTCACAGTATCTTCCTTCCTTTCTTAACTCTCTTTCCCTTTTTCCCTTCCCTCCCTTCCTTCCTTCCTTCCTTCCTTCCTTCCTTCCTTCCTTCCTTCCTTCCTTCCTTCCTTCTTTCCTTCCACTGTGCCAAGCACAAGATCTCTACTTCACAGAATTGCAAAGACAATAAAGAAATGTACTGTCAGGTGGTGATGGCACTGTGTAGAAACACAGGGCACGGTAAGGGGAGAGGGAGCGAAGGGGAGTGGTCAGGGAAGGCCTCCATGGCAAAGGGGCGTTGGAAAAGAGACCTGAAGGAAGTGAGGGAGTGGTCACTGCCGCAGTGTCCCAGGGCCAGGGGCGGGGACATGCCCACGTGTGTCCCACAACACAGCTCCATGACTGGGACAGCTCTGGGGCCAGTTGTGCATCGTATTGTCACAATCATAGTTATGCCAGTCTGTTTCCCCTGGCCCCTCGAGACATGCAGGGGCAAAGATTTGTCCTGTTACTCTTGGAATCTGTCCTCCGGAGCCACGCGCAGTATCAGGCACCTGCAGGTAATTGGCACGCGCCTGTGGATTAAGAGAACGAATGAATGCCTGAACATGGGGAAAAAATGAGCAGATTTCTGGACTTGTGCAAGGCTGTGGGGAGGAGAGAAAGAAGGAAAGATGCATCTGGTTTTTGTATTCAAGGAATTTTCAATTAATTAGAAAAGACATGCACACACCTAAAATTAAGATAACTTAAACCTAGTTTAGATACAAAGTTAAATAACTTTAGGTGATACCTTAGAATCCATTAATTCCACATTTTATCCAAGATGAGTGTCAAACACTTCCAAGTCCCTTAGATGCCCCTACATTTACTCCAAGAATACTCCAGAACGTTTATTTGGGGGTGGCTTCCCAGGCTGCTTCAGACTCATGAATTGTTCCCTGGACTCTTGAGATCCTTACTTACCTGTTTTTAACCCCAAACTCTCTCTCCGGAGTGATGTTACTCCCTCACTCAGCAATGGTTGTACATCACGGATTCTTCCTATTGTCTTCCTAGCAAGCTTCATGAGAAACTGCCTCTGTATGTTTTTCTCTATTTGCTTACTTGGAGCAAATAAGCCAACTGTGGTAAGCTTGTGTTTTATCATCTGTCTCCACACCACCAGCGTGTAAGCTACCTGAGGGCAGGGACCATGTCTGTTGTGTCTGCTTTGTATTCCCATGCTTACAGCAATGCTGGTTCTCAAGAAATACATAATGAATGAATGAATGAATGAATGTCAAGAAAACCTGTACTATTTCCAAAAACTCATCCTATTCTGGAAGGATGGAGATTGTTAGCCCACTACAGGCAGTTCCTTGATGATGGAGCCATGTATCCCTTGTCTCTGGATTCCTCATCCTGGCATGGGGCTCAGCATGTAGGTTTGTCCGACACATACCTGCAGGGGGTACTGGGCAAAAGAGGGCCCTTTGGAGCCTGCAGCAGTGACTGGCAACTCTCTGTGGCCAGCAGTGTCAGGCTCCCGGGGGCAGTTGGCATGTGCCTGTAGAAGGGCAAAATGAGCAAATGTAGGGACAAAGGGAGAGATGAGTGCATTTCTGGACTTGTGCAAATACCTGTCATCAGGTGTCTACTAATGCTATCTTGCCCCAGTAAAGCAGGACAGAGCCTTACATTCTGGCCACAGTGCTCTGTGACCCCAACTCGTGGCTCTTCTCCAGCCAGAAGCAGGCCACGGGGGTGGCTTCTCGGGGACTCCACACTGCCAGTGTTCATTCTTCTTTCCTAACTGTGCCAGTGCTGACAGAGTAAAACCTGTGTTTATTTTAATTTTTTCTTTCTTTTTTAAAAATTTTATTTATTTATTTTGAGACGGAGTCTCGCTCTGTCGCCCAGGCTGGAGTGCAGTGGTGCGATCTCGGCTCGCTGCAAGCTCCACCTCCTGGGTTCACGCCATTCTCCTGCCTCAGCCCCTCGAGTAGCTGGGACTACAGGCGCCTGCCACCATGCCCGGCTAATTTTTTTGTATTTTTAGTAGAGACGGGGTTTCACCATGTTAGCCAGGATGGTCTCGATCTCCTGACCTCGTGATCTCCCCACCTCGGCCTCCCAGAGTGCTGGGATTACAGGTGTGAGCCATTGAGCCTGGCCTTCTTTCTTTTCTTCTTTTTTTTTTTTTTGAGACAGAGTCTCACTCTGTTGCCCGGACTGGAGTGCAAGTGGCACGATCTCAGCTCACTGTAACCTCTGCCTCCTGGACTCAAAGGATCCTCCCACCTCAGCCTCCCAAGTAGCTGGGACCACAAGCGCATGCCAGCACACCCAGCTAATTTTTGTATGTTTTGTAGAGACAGAGTTTTGCCATGTTGTCCAGGCTGGTCTTGAACTCCTGGACTCAAGCAATCCACTCCCTTTGGCCTCCCAATGTGCTGAGACTATAGGTATGAGCTGCCGTGCCTGGCCTATTTTAATTTTAATTAGTTATTTTTAGACAGAGGCTTTTGCTCTGTCACCCAGGCTGGAGTGCAGCAGTGTGATCACAGCTTACGGTAGCCTCAGTCTCCTGGACTCAAGTGATCCTCCCTCCTCAGCCTCCCGAGTACCTGAGACTACAAGGCACACACCTCCATGCCCAGCTAATTAAAAAAACAATTTTTTTTTAGAGATAGAGTCTTGCTATGTTGCCCAGGCTAGTCTCAAACTCCTGGCCTCCAGCGATCCTCCTGCCTCAGCATCCCAGAATGCGGGGATTACAAGCATGAACCATCACACGTGGCCCAAAATGTGTGTTTGGATAAAACCTTTGAGGGTTTGGGATGAGGTTTCGTGGGCCCTGGCAATGAGAGTGTATCAGTGAATGTCTATATATTTTTTTCTGTTTGTGTCATTCCCCTATGTGTGACTTTCTGCAAAGATGGGGTTTAATAGAGAAGAGAACCAGGCCTCAATCTTTTCTTTGAATGAGAAGTCTAAAATACAAGTCCTTAAAAATTTTAGCCTGGGGCAAGCAAAATCTGAATTATCTTATCCATGGGTACTCACACCTAGGGATGTGATGAATTCATCACTCCTGGCCAGTTGGTTGCATGATCTTGTTCTTGGGTTGCAGGCAGGCCCCTGGGCCTTGTCCCTGCCATGGGCCAGAGGAAAAACGGGATCCCGCATCCCAGCCAAGCAAACACCATCTTCCCCCTCATCATACTTCCTGCACATCCCTCACCAGGCACCCACGTGCCCTGGAGATTGTTGCTGTTGCCAACCGTTGTGATTTTAATCCTTGCTCTGTTTTTCCTTCCTGGAGACCAGGGACCTTCCTGAGGTTTGTCCCTGCAAAGCTCCTGCTGGGCACTCCGTGGCCGTTTCCTCCAAAGACCACTCCTTGGGGAGGAGTGAGTCACTAGAACGGATCTAGGGGCAGGGGACTGGCTTCTGGGGAGTGGGGGGTCCCACTATTCTTTTCTTTGGCTCTTTGCCTGGAGCACGTCTAAGCGATGACCCGAGCTTGGCGGGCCCCTGGTTCTCCCGGCAGCCACGGTGCTTTTCACAGCTTTCCATTCTGAGAGGGGCCACTGTCTCTGGAGGTGGGGGAGGTTTTCTGCTCCTACCCAGCCGTGGCCGCTTAGCAACGCTGGTGCCAGGAGAGCGCCCAAGGAGCCGCTGATGTGTCCTGGAGCAAGCTCGCTCCTTGGGGTCCTGCCCCAGCTTCCTGCCCTCGGATCCTAACCTTGACTCCCTGAGCCCTGACCTGGGAGCCAGCGATGATGAATTCCAGCTGAAACTGCCTTTCCCTAGCTGGGTAGTCTTTGCAAATCACTTCTCCCCAGCCCCTAGCTTCTTCGCCTGTTAAAGGAGGGTTAAAAAGAAAAAAATTTAAAAATAACACCCTGTCTTGCCAACCTCATGGAGCAGGAGCCTGCTGTGAAAGTCACATTAGCTGAGGCTGGAGACATGGCTTAGAAAGTGCAGAGCACTGTGCAGATACAAGGCTGCAGCTATTTTATTTTTAACATTGTGATCCTGTGTGTCTCTGGGCAATCCCGGCCTCGAGAAGAGACAGCCATTAGGGGATACATGAGCCTTTAAAGGGGAGGTAATGAAAAATATTGAGGCCAAGATTAATTTTCTTAAGCAATCATGAAAAAGCAAGAGATTTGTGCTAATCGTTAACAAAAACATCACTTGCCTTTTTTCATTCTGCCATGTTATTATATAAATACATAGTCTATGGAAAAATAGACTATGATAAAATGTTTATTTATAAAATAAACAGAAAGTAAATCACTGAAGGAGCAAGCCAAGCCCATCACCATTGGCTACGCTATTCTCTGACTTCTCCACTCTGGAATTACGGTGTTTTCACAGAGCCTTTGCCACGCTCAGAAACACCCCCCTCGCTCTGGGGGCACTGTGCCCACTGTCCCTTGCTCAGAGGTGGCCTCTGGCTCTGAGGGAGATGAGTCTTCCCTCTTCACTGTCACCGGGATTTCCAGCTGACTCCAGTGATCCTTTACTTCAGGGCATCCTCACTGGGGGACCTCCCTGCCCCATCAATGAACAGTCATGATTTCAGGGTTTGGAAAAGGGATTAAGAGAGGCATTCAAAAACTGGTGCCTGGGGACGGGGCCTGGCAGTCTTATTGGGTTTCTTGAACAACCCTTCCCCCATTCCCGCCTCACTCTCCATGACTATTTCAAGCCTTCCTCATTTTCCTCAACTCTCCTGTGTGCCTTCCCCTCACGGGCACCTGAGGACCAAGCGCCGTGCTCGGAGAACAGCCATCAGATGGCAGCCCATCCTGAGCCTCCCAGCTGGCCTCCTCTCGCTGCCTTTCCTTCTCCCTTCCTGCTGTGACACCCCTAGCCTTGGTCCCGTGGTCAGCTTCTCCCTCTCCCATGTCTTGACTCCCCCCTCGCTCCTCGATCAAGATGCTTTGCCTCCCACATGGCGAAAGAAAACCTCCCTCAACTCCTTGTCCTTCTACTGTCCTGCCCAGTCAAGCTTGTCAGAAAAGGCACCTACACATCCTTCTGCTCTCCTTCACTCTGCTTTGTTCCCCAGCCCACTCTGGGTGGATTTCTGACACTGAACCTGCTTCCTTGGTGCTGTGTGGGACTCCAGTCGGTGGGTGGATGGGTGGGGTGGAACTGGCCCCTTCTCCCTTGTTACTCTGTCTCTTCAGCCTCCACAAGATCAACTCCCCCAGGCTATTCAGGCCACAGAATTTCTTACCCAGGGCTTAGGAGAGTTTCAGGAGCTATGGAGGGCTGGGACAAAGATTCGACTTCTGGCTGTTTTTTTTTTGTTTGTTTGTTTTGTTTTGTTTTGTTTTGTTTTGTTTCTGGTTTTTTACCTGCATTTTTCTTTTTTTTTTTTTTTTTTTTTTTATTATACTTTAGGGTTTTAGGGTACATGTGCACAATGTGCAGGTTTGTTACATATGTATCCATGTGCCATGTTGATTTCCTGCACCCATTAACTCGTCATTTAGCATTAGGTGTATCCCCTAATGCTGTCCCTCCCCCCTCCCCCCACCCCACAACAGTCCCCAGAGTGTGATGTTCCCCTTCCTGTGTCCATGAGTTCTCATTGTTCAATTCCCACCTATGAGAGAGAACATGCGGTGTTTGGTTTTTTGTCCTTGCGATAGTTTACTGAGAATGATGTTTTCCAGTTTCATCCATGTCCCTACAAAGGACACGAACTCATCATTTTTTATGGCTGCATAGTATTCCATGGTGTATATGTGCCACATTTTCTTAATCCAGTCAATCGTTGTTGGACATTTCGGTTGGTTCCAACTCTTTGCTATTGTGAATAGTGCCGCAATGACTTCTGGCTGTTTTGCACTTCCCCTTGGATCTCATGCAGGGAGATACCTAAAGACATAAGTCATTCAAATGAAACCATGGAAAGGTGCTCAACCTTACTGCTAATTAAGCAAAGTGCAAATTAAAATCCCAGAAACATACCGTTTCATACCCATTAGCATGGTAAAAAAAATTTTTTGTTTTAAGACAGAGTCTTGTTCTGTTGCCCAGGCTGGAGTGCAGTGGTGTGATCTCAGCTCACTGCAACCTCCACCTCCCAGGTTCCAGTGATTCTCCTGCCTTAGCCTCCCGAGTAGCTGGGATTACAGGTGCATACCATCAACCCTGGCTAATTTTTGTGTTTTTAGTAGAGACAGCGTTTCACCATGTTGGCCAGTCTGGTCTCGAACTCCTGACCTCAGGCGATCGTCCCGCCTCAGCCTCCCAAACTGCTAGGATTACAGGAATGAGCCACCGCGCTGGCCAGTAAACATTTTTTAAAAGCCTGATAATACCAAATGTAATCAAGGATGTGCTGAGATCAAATGTACCCAGCTGGGAGTGTCATTGGAAGAACTACTTTTGAGAGAAGTTTGGCAATAGCCAGAGAGTTGAAGATGTTCCTGCCCCATGACCTGGGCATCACACTTCTAGATCTGTGTTGCAGAGGAGTATGAGGAGCCTGGTTGGTGCAAGAATATTCTTGCAGGATCATTTGTAACATAAAAAATTGGAAACAACCAGAAAATAAATGTAAAGGTTGTGCTCTATCCATATAGCAGTTAAAATGAATGAACTACAGTCACAGGCATCAACATAGATACATCTCAAAGACATCATGTTGAGTGGAAAAGACAAGTTACAGAAGGAATGTCTAGTATGAGACTATTTGTATAATGTTTTAAGACATGCAAATTAGTACTATAAAATGTGTGTGGATACATAAATATGTATTAAAACTATAAAAATCTGCACAGGAATGATAAACACCAAATTCCTAAGAGGTTCTTCTTTATTTTCCCTGGGGAGAAGGGGAATGATGGCAGGAACGATATGCAGGGTCCAACTTGATCTGTTGTTCCATTTCTTAAAAGTGAAAATCTGAAGCAAATGTGGCTTAGTGTTCAATTTGATAAAGCCGGGTTGTGGGTAGATGTTTATCTTTGATGTTTATCTATATGTTTGATATATTTTCTAATAAAGCCAATCCATTCATGAAAAATGCTACTTGGGCCTCCTCAACATTGGGGAGCATGAAGGATTTCTCCCATTCCAAATGGCTCTCCTGTCCCAGGGTGGCGTCTTTTCTACTCAGCACTGGTGCCCCTTCTTCAAGGCACTGAGTTGGAAAATTCTGAAGCACAATGGTGGAAAATTCTGCCCTTCCTCCAGGCTGAGCCTCTCTCCCGGAGTCCTGCCCTTCACATCACATCATACAGCTGATCCTTTTGGTCTGGGTAGTGGCCCAGCTTCAGCCTGATGCAAGAAAATATGGTGTTTAGGAGCCAGATTGGCTGGGTCCAGATGCTGGCTCTGCCACTTGACTGCGTGACCTTGGGCAAGTTACTCCGACTTTCTCTGCCATAGAATGGAAGGTGCATGGGAAGGGGAGAAGGTGGCCCATGAGTCCAGGAAAGTGAGCAGGGGCAGCTCAGGGGGCTTGAGATCCTCATCCTATCCAGAGCTGGGCTACTTGGCACAGAGTGACCAGGTTATATTGATACCGGGCAGCAGGAAATGGCAGCCCGCTGTCCACCTATCCCAAACCACATGGGAGTTGAAATGAACAGGATTGATGCTAAAACAATTTACTTGGACTGGTTTCCCTACCCAGATAACCAAGCAAGTGTCACTGAAAGCAAATCTGCTGTTGATTGCAGCAAACCCTTAGATAGGACAGGAAAGAAACCCAAGACCCTCCAGCTGGTGCACAGCAGCTCAGAGGCCTTGCCTCTGTGAAAACTCTTTCCGGGGTTTATCTTCTTACATCAAGCATTTCAAGGAAACCTAGATAATCCTGCTGCATGGGATCTCCACAGAGCTCTCCAGGAGAGTCGTGAGCCCCTCACACCTCCATGCTCCTGCCTCTTGGGGGTGTTACAGCCACGTCTCAGTGGTCCAGATCCTGGGGAGCTCACACCTGCCCTTCCATCCTGTCTTCTTATCTTCCCCTAAGAGCATTCACATGCATGGCCTTCTGTGACACTCGAGATGCAAGCCGTGCTGGGATGAATACAGGGAATTGCTGTGGGTTAAATTGTGTCCTCCCAAAATTCATGTGTTGAAATCCTCACCCTCAGTACCTCAGAATGGGATCTTACTTGGAAATGGGGTCATTGCAGATGGAATTAGGTTAAGATGAGGTCACTAAGGTGAGCCCTAAGACAATATAACTGGTGTTCTTATAAAAAAGGAAGAACGTGGACCCATACACACACACACACACACACACACACACACACACACACACAGAGAGAGAGAGAGAGAGAGAGAGACAGACAGAGACAGAGAGAAAGGCCATGTGAATATGAAGGCAGAGATTGGGGTGATGCCTTTATCAGCCAAGGAACTCCAAAGATGAGCAGCAAACCTCCAGAGGCTGGGAGGGAGGCCTGGAACAGATTCTCCTTCACCGCCCTCAGAAGGAACCGACTCTGCCAACACCTTGATCTCAGACTTCCAGCCTCCAGAACGGTGAGAAAATACATTTCTATTGCCTAAGCCCCCAGTTTGTGGTATTTTGTACGGCAGCTCTTAGCAAGCCAATACAGGGACTATGTGACCACCTTTCACCTGAGGACCCCTGAGAGCAGTGGTGTGCTCAAGGTCACTCAGCTACCAAGGAAATCTAGCCAACACCTGGCTTCTCTGATGGTGTCTCCTTGGATACTTATATGAGGGGGTCAGTGATTTCAATAGGGACTGGGAATAAAAACGTATTGCTGTTTATGCTTCTATGAAGTGTGATATATCACGATGGCTTCTGGGTGGGCTGTTCCTGAGCTTGATTGAGATGGTGTTTGGGGAAAATAATACTTTACTTATCACCTATAGGAGATCACACAACATGCCAGATTCAAGTGATGGGCCCCATCATAAAGACCACAGCCTTCAGACACACTGTCAGTGTGGCAGCTCATTATATAGCTAGTCCGGCATGTCTGGCTGCCTAATTTATAGGACCTATGGCATTTTGGCATGACCTTGGCCTTCTGATCCTGGCGTCTTTTCTGCCTTATATCCATGGGTGTGGATGATTCTAAGCATTTTTGTTTGGGAGTTATTCTTTTCCTCCCCACAGTGGTGCCAAGCTGGCTCCTACACTGTGGGTTGGAGGGCTGGAGTTGAGCAGTGGGGAATGTGTAGGAGGAGGCAGGATAGTGGCTACCCATCAGGAGATTCGTGACACAGTCTTGCCTCCATCTCTCCACTCACAGCTATGTGGCCTTGGTCAAGCCACTTCCCCTTCTGAGTCCCAGTTTTCTTACCAGTAAAGGGGAGATTGGGGAGTTGGGAAGACGAGTGCTTTTCAAATTGGGAGGAGGCTGGAGACCAACAAAGATGGTAAGAGACACCAAGAATGGGGCTGGCTCACCAGCTATTTTTGCTGTTTTAAAAACCCCACCTAAGTGCTGGGTTTTTCTCCAGCATGAGCCTGAGCAGGACAGTCAAGGCTGAGCATCTGTCAGTGCACCTGCTTTGCTCATGGGAGCCTGTGGCCAGGAAATACATGTTTTTAGATGAAAAATACAGGACACATGCATGAATTCTTAATTTGTACAATTTAGTTGGCAAGCAGCTCTTAAAACAGAAGTCTCTTGAGATGGCGCATACTAAAAGGTGTCTTTGGTTTTGAAAAGATGGAACCACTGAGTTTTAGGGCCCAGGTTACCTCCTGCTCTACACCTATGATCCTAGCCCCACACTGGGGTGGCACCCTTCCTCTCGGTGATCCAGGTGGATGGCAACCCCCCCTGGATGGCTGGTCGATGGCTGTGCCCTATAACTCCCTCCCTCCCCTAGTCATGTTACATCCTGCCTCTTCAGGTTAGAATTCAAAGTCACCTGATATAGGAGAGTTTCCATCTCCAATTTGCAGGCAGTTGCCAACACCATCCTTGGCAATTTTTGTCTGTACCTCTGTGCTGAGTGTGGTTTTTGTATATGTCTTTGTATTGAATGTGGCATACCTTCCTTTAAGATGTGAAGCTCCTTGAGCATTGGAACAGAGTTATTCCAGCTAGAACTGGATCTGGGGCTATGGATTCTTTCAGCTTGTGGCCAGGACCTGTGTGTCTGGTGCTGCAGCGTCAGGCTCAATGAACAAGAGGCTCAGAGCTTGGGTTGACGATGGTCAGCACATCTGGTGAGGGGCAGAGCCGGAAAGCCAAGCTGAGTCTCACTGATTCCCTGCACAGTGTTCTCCTCTCCTCTCCTCAGCAATGCAGAGCCATGCCACAGCCCATCTGGCTCAAGGAGGCGGCAGAGATGGACTCAGAGGGCAGGACAGCCCTTAAGGGGCCTAATAACAAAACCTGTAATAGCAACCGTGGTGGGAGACAGAAGTGTTTTCCCAAGCTCGGAAGAAACACTGTGCAAAGGAGACATGGGCTCAAGGCAGACTTCAGAGGCAGGCAGACGTGTGTATTGAAAGTCTGGGCTTGGCTTGACTTACACGGACCCCCTAAGGTGACTCCTGGAGGCACACAAGCGCAGTGGAGAATCATGAAGCCACAGAGATTGCTATTGTTCATCCACCTTCCCCTTCTTCTCTAGTAATATAATTTTGCTTGCTATTTTTTTTAAGTGAGGCACTTGGCTGCCCAACATAAAGGTTACATTTCCTGGTCTCCCTGGCTGTGACTAACTTCTAGCCTATGGGGATGTAAGCAAAAGTGAGGAAGTGTTCTTAGAAAGAAGGGATGGGGCCGGGCGCGGTGGCTCACGCTTGTAATCCCAGCACTTTGGGAGGCCGAGGCGGGCGGATCACGAGGTCAGGAGATCGAGACCACGGTGAAACCCCGTCTCTACTAAAAATACAAAAAAAAAAAAAAAAAAAAAAAAGAAAGAAGGGATGTTCCTTTTTCTTCTCCTTTTCTTTTTGCTGCTCTCTGAAAAGCAGAGGAGATGGCTGGTGCTGGAGGAGCATTCTTGGGCCTTGAAATGACCTTGTGATGGAACTCCAAGATAAAAGCCACCTCGTCATGACACTATGGGGTGTCTCAGCAGCCCTGGTCCACCTACTTTTCATCTTCTGTGTGAGATAGAAGTAAGTTTCTATTTTATTTAGGCCACTGTTTCTTTGGGGTTTCTGTCCTCTAATCCTAAGCTCCAGAGAACACTTTATTCCTTTTTCCAGTTTTCTTGCAGTTCTTCTGATTACCTTTTGATGCTGGTTTATCACGAACACCTCTCTACGACTTGTTAAAACTCCCCTGTCTTGGTAAAAAGAGAACAGAACTTATTCAGGCTCTGAGCCTTTGGTAGGCAGTAGATCTAAGTGTAATTTATTGACATTGTTTTGTTTTGTTTCTATGGTATTTATTTTTAGGTTACCATTTACTTAAAGTAAATGATATTACTTTTCCATTTACAATAGTGACATGAGGTCATTTTCCTTTTTGAATAATTTACTTAAGCAAAAACAATTGAGTCGATTCAAAAGATATTAAGTGACTAAAAGTGCAGGTTATGTCAGCCATGGCCGAAATCAAAGAGGTGGCTGGAGTATGACAATGTTTGGGAAGCAAGGCTCTAGGTTGTGCTGCTTCAGAAAAAATTGTCTAAATATTCTTCCTCTAATATTTTATGGCTTTCATTTTTGATAATTCAAAATATTCTTGTAATGGGGCTCCCCTAGACCAAGCATAGTAATTAAGAATGTGGGCTCTGAAGCTAGACTCCCTGGGTTCAATTCCTTGCTCCTCCAATTGCTGGCTGCGTAACCTTCGGCAAATTACTGTACCTCTCTGTGCTCAACATCTCATCCGTAAAATGGAGCTGATGATGTGTTTGGGAGGACTAAGTGACTAATTGCTTATAAAGTACTGAACAGAGTGTCTGGTGTGTATTAAATGTGCAATAAATGGTAGCTGTTATTGTTCTTGGTTTGTGTGACTTGAACACACCAACATGTCGATGTTGAGAGCTTTATATTAAGCTTTTTGGAGTAGAATAACTCTGACTTGATGCTTGAGGAGTTTCATATTGTAAAGGGAAGGTACACCACATTCAACCCGGAGAAATATACAAAAGCCATTCTCAACATGGAGCTACAAACATAAATCACCAAGGATGGTCTTGGCAACTGCCAGCAAATTGGAGATGGAAATTCTCCAAATCAGGTGACCTTGAATTCTAATCTTTAGAAGGAAGGTGTCCTTTTAGAAGTCCTTTTCTGATATTTTGTAGAACATCCCTCAATTTGGATTTGTCTGATGCTTTCTGATGGTTAGAGTGAGGTTATATAATTTTGGGAGGAAGACCACAAAGGTGATGTGTCCTTCTCAGTGCATGGTATCAGGGAGTGTGTGGTATCACCAGGTCTTATTATGGTGATGTTAACTTTGATCACTCGATTTAGATGGTGTCTGTCAGCTTTATCCATGACAAAGTTAATATTTTCCTCCTCTTACACTCTGTTAGAAGAGATTCACTATGTCCCAGCCCACACTCAAGGAGAGGGAAATTAAGGTCCACCTCCAAGGGAGGGGTGTCAAAGAATTTGTTAACATTTCTCACTACAGTAACTAATAAGTATTTTGAGGAAGATATTTTGAACATACGTCCTGTTTTTTTCTTAAACTTTTACCTGTTAATGTTAGCATTCATTCGGAGATGGAGCCTACCTCTGCTTACAGTAATTGTAATTGAGATGTTCTAATGGTGATCTTCTATTTCTCTCATTTGTTCTACATTTATTAGTTGGAATTATTATTTTTTTTTACAGGCAGGGTCTCGCTCTGTCACCGAGGCTGGAGTGTAGTGACATGATCACAGCTCACTGCAGCTTCAACCTCGTGGGTTCAAGTGATCCTCCCACCTCAGCTCCCTGAGTAGCTGGGACTATAGGCATGTGCCACCATGCCCAGCTATTAGTTGGAGTTTATTTGTTTATCCAATCATTTATTTATTTATTTTGTTCTTTGGGATTTAATTCAATAACATCGTATTGGGAGCCTTTTCAGAGTGGCTTGTGTCCTTTGACATGACCCCATTTTTTTTTTTTTTTGAATACTTTCTTTCTTTCTGGTACCACGGGATACTCTTAGTTCATCTTGTATTTTTCTTACTCCAACTCTGGATCAACCATTTCTCCAAGGAGCCCTGATTCCTTTTACTGGGAAATGGTATTTAGAAACCAAAATCTTGGTATTAGATATGCACGTTGCTATTGGGATGTCACTCTTTCTAAGTCCTTTCAGTACACAGAGATAGAAATATGAATCTATCTATCTATCATCTATCTATCTATCTATCTATCTATCTATCTATCTATCTAATCTCTATTGTGATGATCATAAATGAGTTTGTGCTGATGTCTCTAACACTAATTCAATGCAACAGGTTTCATTACAGTTTTCTGCCTTTGCTTATTTGTAACTTCTTTGTCCAATAGTGAGAAACTTGATTCTCATTTCTGTAAAAAAAATTTACTTATTTGTTCAACCCTAGTGTATCTATAAAAGAGTTTCAGAATCTAACAGTATCCCTATAGGAAACAAATTTACTAATGAAGACACAATGTTCTTTAGGTCAAAAGCATTATTTTAAAAGTTGAAACCTAAATTTAAAATATACTTATTCTATGTGCAGGCAATGTCATTTTTAGGATTTTATATACTCTGTCAAATGTGTAAAAATATATGTGCAAGAATGTTTGCTGCAGCATGATTCGTAACAGTGAAAAATGGAGAAATACTAAAATGTCAGTTAGAAGGGATCACATTAAATACATTGTGGCACATAAATATTATGACACTTGCATGCAATAAAATGCTATATAGCCAATGAAAATAAATAAAATCATTTTATTTGTAATGATTTGGAAATTAACAAAAAATAAAAAACACATTTATTATAGTATGATTTATTTGGTGTAGACGAATGCAATATACATATACATACTGATGTGGAGTGGAGCTGGAGTTGGGGGAGGTGTCTGACGAGGACTGAAAGACTAATTTTTATTCTCTGTTCTACTCTGTGCTATATGATTTTTTCTTATCTGAGTATACATTACTTTTATAAAAGAAAACATTTAAAAGTGAAAAAATAACTTGAAAAGAGAGGCATAAATGGGTACATGGAGGAGGTTTAATAAATAGTAGCTGGTTCCATTTCTGATCTGGTGGAATGAGCTCCTGATAAACTTGTAATCCTTCAAATAATAACAATAAATTCTGGAAAAAATACAAAAAAGCAATGACTTGAAGCCTCTGCAAAGTGAGAAAAATCAGGGAGAATTTGGAAGGGAGTTGAGACATGGAAAAAAGAACTGGCACATGGTGAATTTTCTGTTCTAATGGCTTCAGGCTGAAAACTGCTTGCTATGGCATTGTATGGAGTGACTAAAACCCTAATGGAAAATCTATCACCTTTCTGGCCTGAAATGTTAGAGGACAGAGCCTGGGGTGGCCACAGCCACTGGAACATGTAAGGATAATCCCAAAAAGAGGAGAGCCAGAAAGAGCAACTCTTAAGTTCTGTGCGTGTACTCAGATACCCAAATTGAGGGATGTTGGTTAACCCTTGTACCATACATGTGCTTGCAGGTAAGGCTAACAGAACTGAACTGAGATTTGAATTGCTATCTACTTAAGGCAATTCAACTGAAATTTGAGTCTATCAAGTTAATTGTCTTCTAAAACAATAACATTAGCATTCTTTGGAAGAATATAATAGAGTTTAGTATCTCCATGATATAAAATTCACAGTCTATGGTGCAGTCCTAAATAACCTGACATTCAAAGAACCAGAAAAATATGACTTTTCTTAAGTGAAAAGACAATCAATGGAGGTCAATTGTAAGATACCCTGCTAGAATGATCACATAAGAACTTTGAAGCCACTATTATATGCACGCTCAATGAGGTAACGGAAAATACATTCATGTGATTGAAAAGATAGGAAAACTCAACAAAGAAATATAAACAAGAGCCATATGAATTTTCTAGAGCTGAAAAATAGCATATTTGAACTAAAAAATTTGTAGAGTTCATAGCAGTGTGGACCTAATAGCAGAATGGAGATGTCCCCTACCCCCCACCCCCCAAAAAGAATCAGTGAATGGAAAGGTACATCAATGAAAATTATCTAATCTGAAGAAGAAAGAGAAAAAAATGTTTAAAAAATGAACAAAGCTTCCAGGAGCTGTAGAACATATGTATGTGTACTTAGAGTCTCAGATGGGGAGGAGAGAAAGAATGAGGTAGAAAAAATATTTGAAGAAATAGTGGATGAAAATTTTCCAAATCTGGTGAAAGGTATAAATGTATAGATTCAAAAAATGTGGTGAACCTCAAGTAGGATAAATGCAAATAAAACCACATCTAGGTACATTAGAGTGAAACCATTGAAAATCAAAGATAAAGAAAAAATTTGGGAGTATCCAGAGAAAACAACACATGACATTCTGGGGAACAATGATTTTAACATCCACAGATTTCTCATGAGAAAACATAGAGGCCAGAAAATAGTGGAACACCATCTTTAAAGGTCTGAAAGAAGAAGAAAGAAAAAACCTGTCAACCCAAAATTCTGTACCCAGCAAACATATTCTTCAAAAAAAAAAAAAAAAAAAGAAAACAAATAGACATTTATTTATTTACTTTTTACATTTCCAACAGACCTGCACTGGAAGAAAAGCAAAGGACATTCTTTAAGCTGAAAAGAAATTATGTAAGAGAGAAACTTTGACATCTAGGAAAGAATAAGGAACATCAGTAATGGTAAATATCTGGGTAAATATATACAATTATTATTATTATTATTATTTGAGACAGGGTTTCTCTTCTGTTGCCCAGGCTGGAGTGCAGTGGGACACTCTTGGCTCACTACAATCTCCACTTCTCAGGCTTAAGTGATCCTCCTGCTTCAGCCTCCTGAGTAGCTTGGACTACAGGTGTGTGCCACCACACCCGGCAAATTGTTGTATTTTTAGTAGAGATGGGGTTTTGCCATGTTGGCCAGGCTGCTCTCAAACTCCTGACCTCAAGTGATCTGCCTGTCTCAGCCTCCCAAAGTGCTAGGATTACAGGCGTAAGCCATGTACCTGGCCATAAGATTATTTTTTAATTGCAATTTCCTTAAAATACATATGACTATTTTGGCTAGGCACAGTGGCTCACATCTGTAATCCCAGCACTTTGGGAGGCTGAGGCAGGTGGATTGCTTGAGCCCAGGAGTTTGAGACCAGCCTGGGCAACATGGTGAAACCTCATCTCTGCAAAAAATACAAATATTAGCCAGGTGTGGTGGCACATGCCTGTGGACCCAGCAACTCACTAGGCTAAGGTGGGAGGATCACCTGAGCCTGGGAGGTTGAGGCTGCAGTGAGCTTTGATCATGCCACTGCATTCTAGCCTGGGTGACAGAATGAGACCCTGTCACAAATACATACATACATACATATGACTATTTTAAAAAGAAAGCATAGTGTTTCTTGCAGGCTACAGTATATGTGGATGTAATATAAATTGCAGTTACAGCATAGGGAGTGCTGTGAGTGGGGTGGGGTGAGGGATAAATGGAACTGTACAGTTGTAAAGCATCCAAATTTTATGGGAAGGGACACAATATCAACTCTGTGAGAGATTAAGGATGCACACTGTAATCCCTAGTGTAACCTCTAAAAAATAATACAAATAATTTTAGCTAAGAAGCCAATAGATACATTAAAATGTAATTCTAGAATATACTGCAATAGTCCAAAGATGGAAGGAAAGGAGGAACAGGGGAACAAAAACTGAGAAGGGATAAACAGAAGATAGGTAATGAAATGGTAGACTTAGCTCCAATCCTATCAACAATTAAATTAAATGTTACTGGACTAAGTAAGCACCCTAATTAATAAATAGTAATTCACATTATTATTACCATCACTACCACTATAGACTGCATGAGAGTGTGGTCATCTTCTGTTCTGGTCCATCTTTTAGAATATCACTCAGCCCATGAGCATCTAAGATTTGGCTTTGAGTTATCTGCTGCTTCTGGAATAACCTTACTTGTCTCCCCAGCAAGCAGGCAGGGTGCCCCCTGAAAAGGCCACCTCTCTGCCCTTTCTGTCCCTGCTGAGTGCCTAGGCTAAGCTCATCTTGGATGCTTAGAGCAGCACAGATGCAGAGCAGCACAGAATCAGCACCAGAGAAGATACTAGGACTATTGAATCTATCTTGAAAAATGCCTCAGTTTCCCTTGATAGAAATCTGTCAACCAAGATTAGTTTCTAAGCAGAAGTTTTTTTTTTTTTTTGAGATGGAATTTTGTTCTTGTTGCCTAGGCTGGAGTGCAATGGCATGATCTCATCTCACTGCAACCTCTGCCCCCCGGGTTCAAGTGATTCTCCTGTCTCAGCCTCCCGAATAGCTGGGATTACAGGCACCTGCCACCATGCCCGGCTAATTGTTTTTTTTGTTTTGTTTTTTTTTTTGTATTTTTAGTAGAAACGGGATTTCACCATTTTAGCCAGGCTTGTCTCGAACTCCTGACCTCAGGTGATCTGCCTTGCCTTAGCCTCCCAAAGTGTTGGGATTACAGGCATGAGCCAAGGCACCTGGCTCTAAGCAGAATTTTAAAGATAATTAGCATGCACATAATATGTTTTGAAATTCTGTACAAAAAGATTTGCAGTAAAAAGTCAGCCTCCCTCCTATCCTGTATCCTTGAATCAATTTGAAAGAAGTTTTTAATGTGTTTAGCCTGAACTACCTCTTGCAGGAGTGGGGCTGGGGGGCCTAGAGACACTAGCAGCAGGAGCAGTTGGGTTTTACATTTTCTACTCAAGCAGATGTCTGCCTCATGTTCTTTTTTTAGCATTTTAAACCAACTTCCTGGAATCTATGTCCTCACTATGGCAAGCAATAGTATTCCAGAAAGCTTGTTTTTATGGAAAAAAATGTAGCTAAGCATGGTGGACTGGTCTTGCCAGCTTCATAAAATACAGAATTTGCATGAAGATGAAAGTCCTTTGTAACTAGGAGTTGAAGAGGTGTGGGTGGGTAGGGTACCCAAAAATAGTCTCTGCTGGTTAAATTTGAGGATTAAAAAAGGTCATTGGTAAAACACCATTTAATATTGAAATGGTTTGGGATTTTGTTTTTCTGCAAAGGACAGAAGTAGAGTGGAAATGTGAGAAGGTCATGGACTATGAAATCTAACAGGATTGGTTTTCATCCTCATTCTACCACTAATAGCTTTGGCAAGTCACCTCTCTAAGCCTTAGTTCTGCCATCTGTGAGATGATCCTGGAATAAAGTAAATATTCAACAAGTACAGTTTTCTTACCCAACTCTTCCTGTCTGTGTTTTGGTGTTTTCCCATTATCTTACACTGCATAACAAACCATCCCAAAACTTAGTGGATTAAAATAAGCAAAACATTCATTTTTCTCAGTGCAGAGGCAGCTTCTGATATGGCTCCTGGGATTCTCACCCTTGGATAATCCCTTCCTCTGGAGCATGAGATAGATGTCGTGACTTGATTCCAATGAATAGAACATGGCAACAGAGATGGGATGTTGCTTCTGTGATTAGGTTATAAAAGACTGAAACTTCAGTATTGCTACCATTTTTACTCTACTGCCTTCTTGGCTTGTGTGAAGTAAGCCATCGTGTTGGGGAGACCCATGTGGCAAGGAGCTGCAAGCCATAATTCCGCAGGCCTCAAGGAAATGAACCCTGCCAGCAACCACCTGAGTGAGCTTGGAAGCATCGCCTTCCCACCTTGAGGCAATAAAAGCTCCAGCTGACATCTTGATTACCACCTGTGAAGGACGCTGACACAGAGGACCCAGCTGAGCCGTGCTCACAGTCCTGAAACACTAGGTTAGCAAAGAGGCTGTGAGAAAATAAATGTCTCGAGCCAGTTGGTTATGGGGTAACTTGTTATGCAGCAATATGTAACTAACTCATCAGGAGTCCACAGTTGGGGAAGGGCCTGGCAGGGATAACACGGCTGTGTTTCACTTATTGTCAGCTGGAGTGGGCATAGAGGCTGGGGACTGAAGTCACATGAAGGATCTCACACTCTCAGTCACATGCCTGGAAATTAATGTCAGCTGTGGGATGAGACTTTTGCTGGGGAACTTGTTGGAACACACGTGCATGGCCTCTCCATGAGGCCTGGGCTTCCTCATAGCAAGGAGGCTGGGTCCCAAGAGGAGGGAGGGAGACAGAGAGAGAGAGAGAGAGAGAGAGAGAGAGAGAGAGAGAGAGAGAAAGAAAACCAGATGGAAGCTGTATCACTTTTTCTAACCTCACATCAGAAACCATGGCATCACATCCACTAGACTTTATTCCTTAAAAGAAATCCCCGAGGAGACTGAGCAGGATACTCAAGGGGAAGGGAATTAGACTCCACCTTTCGTAAGAGGGTTGTCCAATAATCAGGAAATCCATGTGGGATCAGAAACGTTGCTGCGGCGGTTTTTGGAAAATGGCATCTGCCGCTCTTGGGAAACGCAGTCCTTCTGCTTTCATCAGGTGTCTTCTTCTTGTCATTATTTGCCTTAACTTTAATTGACCCTCTTTAGGGGATAGGGTACTTAGGTAAGACAATATTTCAGAAAAGTCTTCTTCCTAAACCATTCCATTTCCCAGGGAATCAATATGGCCATAGGCTCTAAATGCCTTAGGAATAAGGACTTTCCCTCTTTTATTTTCTTTGAAGACAAAATCTAAGTGTTGTGCACAACATACTCGGGTAACTCAGTTTTAATTTTTTAATTTTATTTTTTGAGACAGGGTCTTGCTCGTCACTCAGGTTGGGAGTGCAGTGGTGCAAGCCCTCCTGGGCTCAAGTGATCCTCCCACCTCAGCCTCCCAAAAAGCTGGGACCACAGGCGTGTGCCACCATGCCTGGCTAATTTTTTGATTTTTTGTAGAGAGGGGGTCTTGCTATGTTGCCCAGGCTGGCCTTGAGCTCTTGGGCTCAAGTGATCTTCCCACCTTGGCCACTGCACCTGGCCTAACTCAGTTTTGACCAGGAGGAAGCCCTGAAGCTCAATTGTGGCTCATTGACTCACTGGAAAGCCACTTGCTTGGTGATGTATCAGTTCTCTGCACGAGCAAATCTGCAAAGAAAATGCTTCTGAGAATATCCTGCAATTCTTTTCTTGAGGAGGGAGGGAGAGGGAGAAAGAAGAAAGAGAGAGAGAGGGAGGAGAGGGAGCCAGAGCAGATAGATGAGTGGGATTGAAATGTGAAAAGAAGGAAAAGAATGCAAACTATAAAACACAAGCGACCAATGGCCCAATTCCATCAGAATAAGGAAGTAAGAGATAACACTGTTTTTGTTTTGTTTTGTTTTGTTAGAGACAGCGTCTTGCTGTGTTACCCAGGCTGGAGTGCAGTGGCACAATCATAGCTCACTGCAGTCTTGACCTCTTGGGCTCAAGTAATCTTCCTGCCTCAGCCTCCTGAGTAGCTAGGACTACAGGAGCACACGACCACACCCAGCTAATTAAAAAAGTTTTTTTTGTAGAGATGAGCTCTTACTGTGTTGCCCAGGCTGATCTCAAAACCCTGGCCTCAAGTGATCCTCCTATCTTGGCCTCCCAAAGCTCTGCGATTATAGGTGTGCGCCACCACGTCTGGCTAATACTGTTTTTTAAAAACATCTTTATTGGGATACAATTCACATACCATACAATTCACTCATTTAGATTGTACAATTCAATGGTTTTTAGTGTGTTCACAAGAGTTGTACAATTTTCAGCACAATTAATTTTAGAACATTTTCATCATCCTAAAAAGAAACCCTGTATCCATTAGCGTGGGCACCAGTGCAATGACCATTCCCTATCTCCCTCCACCCTCCCAGCCCTAGGCAACTGCTAATCTACTTTCTGTCTCTATAGATTTGCCTTTTCTGGACATCTCATATAAATGAAATCATTCTATATGTGGTCTTTTGGCTTCTTTCACTTAGCATAATGTTTTCAAGATTCATTTATGTTGTAGTATATATCAAGACTTCCTTTTTATGGCTGAATGATATTCCATTGCACACATATGCTACATTTTGTTTATTCATTTATCAGTTGATGAACATTTGGGTAGTTTATTTTTTGGCTGTTACGAATGCTGTTGATATGAACATTAATGTACAGCAGGGGTCCCCAACATTCATCTATAGCAGGGATAGCTGTCCATGGCCTGTTGGGAACCAGGCTGCCCAGCAGGAGGTGAGTGGTGGGTACTGAGTGAAGCTTCATGTGTATTGACAGCTGCTCCCCATTGCTTGCATTACCTCCTGAGCTTCACCTCCTGTTAGATCAGCAGAGGCATTAGACTCTCATGGGAGCACGAACCCTATTGTGAACGGCACATGCGAAGGATCTAGGTTACACACTCCTTATAAGAATCTAATGCCTGATGATCTGTCATTGTCTCCCATCACCCCCAGATAGGACTGTCTAGTTGCAGGAAAACAGGCTCAGGGCTCCCACTGATTCTACATTATGGTGACTTGTATAATTATTTCACTGTATATTACAATGTAATAATAGTAGAAATAAAGTACACAATAAATGTAATGTGCTTGAATCATCTTGAAACCCCCCTCCCCAGTCTGTGGAAAAATTGTCTTCTATGAAACCGGTACCTGGTGCTAGAAAGGTTGGGGACCGCGGGTGTACAGGATTTTATGTGGGCCTATGTACTTGGGTATATACTTAAGAGTGGAATGGCTGGGTCATATGGTAACTCTATATTTAACATTTTGAGGAACTGACACATTGTTTTCCAAAGTGGCTACACTCTCACCAACATATACAAAGGTTCCAATTTCCCTACAACCTCACCACATTCTCTGTCTTTTCTATTATAGCCACCCTAGTGGGTGTGAAGTGATATGTCACTGTGGTTTTGATTTCCATTTCCTTAATAGCCAGTGATGTTGGGCATCCTTCCCTGTGCTCACTGGCCATTTATAGATCTTCTTTGAAGAAATGGCTGTTCAGATTCTTTGCCCATTTTTAAATTAGGTTATTTGTCTTTTCATTATGGAGTTGAAAGAGTGCTTTGTATATTCTGGATACAAGCTCCTTATCAGATAATATGATTTGCAAATATTTTCACTTATTCTGTGGGTATTTTCACTTTCTTGATGGTATTGTTTGTATCACAGAACTTTGTAATTTTAACGCAGTGCATTTCATCTATTTTTTCTTTTGTTGTTCCGGCTTTTGATGTGGTATCTAAGAAGGTTGTGCTTAACTTAAGGTCATGAAAATTTCCTCGTATGTATTCTTCTAAGAGTTGGGATTAAAAAAAGTTTAGCTTACATTTAAGTCTTTGATCCATTATGAGTTAATTTTTGTGTATGGGGTAAAGAAGGGGGTCCGACTTTATTCTCTTGCATGTGTCTATCCGTAATCCTGTTTTCTTCATATAATAAAACTTATAAATCAACCTTTTAAACACTGCTTTTTTGAATGAAGCAAGAGGGAGTGGAATCCACTTTCCCGTTAGTACTACCATATTTTAAACATGAGATTTCTATGACTTCTATTCCTTCTTCACTCTCTATTGTGTATAATGTGAACATGGGCACATTTCTAAAATTAATAATTGTGTAGAGGGGCTTCAGTTCTTTAATTTGTGAAAAAAAGAGGATTGCACTAGCATAGTGATTCTCAACCCTATCTACTTATTAGAATCACCTAGGAGCTTTACAAAACACCCACAGCATAATCCCTTGTCTGGTTATTTAATTGATCTGGGGTAGGGTCTGAGTATAGGTATTTTTCTAAGCATCCCAAGTGATCCTATGGTGCAACCAGGATCATAACTCCTGCTCTGGAAGTTTTCTTTGGGAGATTTCCAAATCTATCATCCTGTAGTTGTGTGGCAGTTCTGAATAGCAGGAACCTGACAGAATATGGCACTCAACCCAGGTGAGCCATCCCTAAGCACCCACACTGCAGAGCACTCTATGAGTAGCTGGTGTCTGTCTTGGGATTGGCAGGGCAGATTTTCCTATCGGTGCCTGACCCCTGCAGTAGCCTTAAGGGGACCTCTGCAATGGGTCCAAACCAATGGCCACTGTTCATGGGGCCCTACTCCAGCCATACTGGCTTCCCTCAGCCACATCTCTTCTCGCCTACCTCCCACCTTCACAATGGCTGTTCCCTTCACCTGAAGCTCTGTTCCTTTCCTTCTTCTCCACTGACTTCTTCCTACCCTCCTCTAGTCTTAACCTAACATCGCTTCCTCAAATAAACCTTTCTTGTCTCCTTTTCTCTCCTTCAGATCCCCTCTTATATACCTCCAGAGTGTCATAATGTTATATTCCTTCTTGCCTGTGTCCCAACTATGAAGAATTATGGGTATATTTATTAGAGTGATTTTCCTCACTCACTTGCAAGCCAGTGACCGTGTCTGTCTTGGCCACTGTTGTTATTCCTAGTGCTAGAACAGGGCCTGTCATCTAGCGAACAACCAAGGAATACATGAACGACCCTGAAATGTTGAGAAAAGCCTTAACTCTGTTGAGTGCCCGCTCTTAAAGAAGACAGAGCTGTGTACAACTCATTTAGAAAGAGGTTTAGTCAGGAGAAGTTTAAATGGCAACAATTTAGATGTTTCATGGGAATCTTGGCTTATCCCGAGAATGTCTTCACCAAGAACTCCTCATTCTCTGGCTGTGCAAGGTTGAGGCAGCATCAGGCTGTGGCTTTGGGAAAAGGAAAGTCACCCTCGCGTAAGAAGTCATCCCATGTAAGTGTATCACACGGATGGTTTGCCATTTATGAGTGTGAGTTGAGCATGCATCCACTCAATTCACTGGAAATCTGATTGATGGATGATCCTGCAAAGCACTCCAGAATTCCTTGAATTTAATCATTAATTAACTGGACAGGGCATCATCCCTATTTGTACCTCCATTTCCTCTGAAAATGGAGAGGTTGGACTAGATTGCCAAGTGCCCATATTGGACATCATCTGCACAGAATTACTTCTCCTCAACTCTATCCATCAGACTGTGTTAGGAACTGTTGTCTCATCCTTATCTCAGCTGACAACTGAGAGACCCAGGGGTGAGCACCTTGGCCCAGGTTGGACTCATCTGTCTCTTTCCTGGACTTCAGGGTGGGGACTAAGAGAGAAGTCCGCCTTATTCACATTTTTTCCCACGTCCTGGAGAAGGCAGTCTAAAGACAGAGAAAGACTGAAGGAATGGAGCCTTGTAGAGCGTGAATGATGCAGGGAGAGTGGACCCCAATTCCAGTTGTTTCTGAGCCCCAGCTCATCCTTGCACTTAGGTTGTTTTTGTTTTTTTGTTTGTTTTTTGTTTTGAGACAGAGTCTTGCTTGGTCTTGCCCAGGCTGGATGCAGTGGTGGGATCTCAGCTCACTGTGCAACCTTCACCTCCTGGGTTGAAGTGATTATCCTGCCTCAGTCTCCCAAGTAGCTGGGATTACAGGCACCCGCCACTGCGCCTGGCTAATTTTTTGTATTTTTAATAGAGACGGGGTTTTACCATTGGCCAGGCTGGTCTTGAACTCCCAATCTCAGGTGATCCACCACCTTGGCCTCCCAAAGTGACTGCACTTAGTTTCTTATAAACAATTTTCACTTGAGCTGAAGCCAGTTTGAGTTGGGGTTCTGTTACTTACAGTGAAAATATGAGCCTTCGTGCTTTCGTATTTGGAGACCGGAGTATTTATGATCAATATTTAAAACAAGACCTAGTTCCTACCTTTATCAGCGGCATTAACGAAATGGTTAGAGACCTAGACAGGCTGACAGCCCCATCGACCTCTGTATTGGCAGAACCACTCTTGGGTCTTTGGGTCCATTTCCAAGAGATACAGTGCAAGATAATAAAATGAGGAGGGTGGGGGCCTGGGAAGGGTTTGGGAACAGAGATCTAACTCTAAGAAGCTCTTTGCCAGGACAAATGAAGGCAAGGCATTGTTTTCCTTTTCACTGCTGTGTCTCTCGAGCCTCAGACAGGGCCTTGAATAGTGCCTGGCACATGGGAAATGCACATAAAGCATTTATGGAATGAGTGTAATGTGGGAGTGCTCACTTCTCCTCTGGTGTTCTAGAATAGAGGGCTTCCACGTTTGTGAGAAGTATTGGTGGCTAGGGAGAGTGGGAGAATGGAAGATGTGGATTGCAATGAAACTGAGGTTTGATGGCAGGAAGATACCCTAGGGAGGGGGTGGTGTGGAAGTGGCCCACGTTCTGTGTTGCTGCCTCCAGCTCGTGCCTGCTGGCCTCTGTGCCATTACTTACGTCATCTCACCTACCAACCTTGGGGACCCCATTTCCTCAAGTCCCATCCCTCTGTGATGACTTCGCTGACCACCCCAGCTGGAAGAGCTCCTTTCCTCAGCGCAGCTCACCTGGCAGTTATTTACATAGTGTCTGGCTTGACTGCTCAGTTGGGAACTCCTGAAGGACAAGGACGGGATCATCATCAGCACACCCCTAACCCCCCTAGAACCTGCCCCACAGCAGCATTCAGGGCACAACAGCTGATGAGCCCAGGCCTGGACCAGGCTGGCTGACATGGAAGGTTCAGGGAGAATGTGGGCAAGGTGACTGAGACCTCTGTTTCTACTGGTCCTTCTTCACTTCTGTCAGTCCATGATTCTCTCAGCATTTAATTTGTGCCCTTTTATTTCTTCTCCTGGACTGTTAGTTTACAGTCTTGTTAGGGGTAATTCAGCCATCCCAGAAATCAATGCCTTATGACCTGTTGTGCAAAGTGCATGGGCTCCCTGAGACCTTCAGAGCAGCCCACAGCGCACAGAGAAGGCGGCAGTCTCTCCTGCGTCCTAAGTCCTGCCTCCCCGTGCTCCCTCCCTCTCCAATGCCACCCTCCCTCCCTGATTCCTTTTGGGAAAAAGAACATTAGTTATTGGTTTTTTTTTTTTTTTTAAAGACAGGGTCTCACCCTGTCGCCCGGCTGGAGTGCAGTGGTGCAATCTTGGCTCACTGCAGCCTCTGCCTCCTGGGTTCAAGCAATTCTCCTGCCTCAGCCTCCTGAGGTGCTGGAAGTACAGGCACACGCCACCATGCCTATCTAATGTTTGTATTTTTAGTAGAGATGTGGTTGGCCAGGTTGGTCTCGAACTCCTAACCTCAAGTGATCCTCCTGCCTTGGCCTAACCAAAGTGACGGGATTACAGGCATGAGCCACTGCCCCCGGCATGATTTTTTTTTTTTTTTAAATTCCAGGTTTGAGGCTCCTAGACAATCACTCAGTTCATAATCCTCCAAGTCGCAAAGTACCCACCCCCACCAACTTTTATAAACCCCTGTCTTCCAACAAGATGACCTTGGCTTTCTTTCAGCCTCCTTTGCTGAAGCTGTTGACTGGTATCACCAGGATAAACACAGGCGTGGGCTGACCACAGGGATCGGAGGTGCTGGGCCTGATTTAGCCTCTAGGCCTTGAGCAGGTAGCTGATGGGGCAAGCTTCCTGGGCAGGATTACAAGAAATCCTAGGGCGTCCTTGGGCGGTGTGTCTGGGGGGTCCAAGGGTGTTCTGAATCTGTGTGACCATGGTGAGCGGATGTGCTGGGGCATTCTTCCAGGGAGAGGGTCAGTAGTTTTCATCGGTTTCTCAAAGGAGCCTGTGACTTTCAAAACTTTAAGGAGGCTGGCGTGGATGATCTCCGTCGAGGTCCTTCCTGCTTCAGCCTCTGCACTCAGGAGTTAAGAGCTTTGTTAGGAGCCACGGAGTGGAGACACAGGCAGTGGCTGATTCCTGTGCGCCGCCTGCTGGTCGTGGAGTGCATAGCACCTTTGGGCAATTGGAAAACCCCTGGGCCGACTTCCTGTCTGGACAAGCCCTAGGAAAGGCTCTGGAAGGAGTTTTTGGAATCTGGGTGCAGCTGCCTTCCCTCCCAAGAGATGGAGAATGGTTCTGGTCCAAATCTGGAAGGCAAACCCTGGCAGGTCATATTCCTCCTCCTCGTTCACTCTGCACTTGGCTTCTGAGCCCCCTCAGGAGGCTGCGTGGGAGTTGAGAGTCAGGAACCACGTTAGCCCTGGTCTGGTCTGGGTAGAGGGTGTGGCAAGAGTGACCTTGCTTTGGGAGGGAGGAAGTTGTGCCTTAACTGGGGGTAGAAGACCTAAGGAACCCTGGCCAGAATAAAGGCAGAGCTTTGTACATCTCAGAAGGCTTCCCTCAAATCAGCTCCTTCACTCTACTTCCATCGGGAGAGGCAGGTCCTGTCTAAGTCCAATTCACAGATAAGGACAGTGAGGCACACGTAGGTGATGTGATTTGCCTAAGACTACACAGCTAGACGGATTTGGATCCAGTCTTTCCACTGGAAGTCCCACTGCAGATAAACACTCCCACCTTCCTCAGCCTCCCTGCCTCCTCCCCTGACACCCCAGCTTGGGCTGCCTGGGGTCAAGAACCTGCATTTAGCTCAGCGTGCTTCTGGTCAGTGGAGTCCAGGGGGAAGGGTGAGAGTCCTGCTTTCCAGTTTCTTCCACCCTCTATGTGCAGTGGACCAATAGGACCAGACCAACTGCCTTGGGCCTTGGGCAGAGCAGGGCAGGAAGCTGAGGCCACCTCCTCAACAGGGGTGCTCCCTGTACCATCCTCCCTGAGGCTGGAAGGCAGCTGCTTTGGGATAACAAAAAGGAAGGCCCCAGTTCCCACATCAGAGTGTAAAGCAATGGGATTCAGCAACCCAGTGGGTGTTGGAGGCTGAACATGCAATAGAAGCCACGGAAGGTTTGATCATCAAGTGACAGGTCCATGACATGTTACTGAATGTAAGTCGGGTTGAAGCTGGGAGGATGGTATTACAGAGCCCTTTGTCTTCTCAGCTTAGTTGCCACTTCCTCTGGCAAACTTTATCTTTTAACTGGAAAGTTAATCCATTTTGTTTACAGTTTTAATGATAAATTTGGATTTACTAATATTATCTTATTTTGCATTTTCTACTTGTCCAAGTTTCTTCATTTCCTTTTTTTTTTTCTTTTTGAAACAGGTTCTTGCCCAGGCTAGAGTGTAGTGGCACGATCATGGCTCACCACGGCCTCGACCTCCTGGGCGCAAGTGATACTTCCACTTCAGCTTCTCGAGTAGCCCTGATGGCCACTGTGAGTTTGGGAACCTTCCCCCGTCTTCCTCCCTGGTACACAGAACTCACATGCTCATTGCATTTGACACTCTCCATTGTATTTTCCTATTTGCTTGTCGGTAGCCCTCTTAGGCTCTGGGCATCTAAGGGTAAGACCCCGTTTGTCACATTTCACTATGGTAACATCACATTTCACTATGGTAACCCAAGCAGTTAGCCCACAGCCTGGCACATGATAGGTGCTTACAAAAATGTGTTGAATGAGAAACAGATCCTATCACATAGTATCCTAGTCAGAGACAGAATTGTTGGGAAATTTCTTACCTGGACAAGAATTCTGAGATGTTCAGAGGAGGACAGATAGCTACCAGGTTCCTCAGAAAGACAAAAAGGGGCAAGGATTCCTTGGTCCTGCCTCGAGTCCCAGCATGAGTGGGTCTCCTGGCTGCAGTGATTGTGAGTTCTGTGTCTTGGTTGAGCTGTCTCAGTAGAGACTTGACTGTGCAGGATGCTGTGAGTTTGTGTGAAGTTCATGGTGATCCTGGGGGAAAGGCCTTTTCATGGCTCCATTCATTGTATTTTTTTTCTCTGGGTCAAAAAAGGGATATACTATCAGGCTTTCAGTAAATTTTAAAGAGTTATTGAATTTTAAATACATTTTAAAGAACATTATACACATGCACATATAAAAGATATAAAGGAAAACAGTAAAATGAATATACATCTACTGTGCATCAAGCTTAAGAAATTGTTTTTATATATATTGTATGTTATTATTTAGTTCAAAATAATTACTAAATTTCCATTGTAATAACCTTGAAAATTCCCATGTCATCTCTTCCAAATCGCTTTGCCACCTCCGGAGGCTCCAGCGTCCTACGTTTTATGTTTATTGTGTCCTTTTATTAAATAACTTATCACATGTGTATCTGTCAAAAACAATATGTTATTTAGTTTTGAATGTTTTTGAAATGTATTTAGGTGGCATCATATTGTATACATTCTTCTGTGACTGATTTGATCCATTCTGGTAAGTGTAGCTATGGTTCACTTGTTTTCACTGCTGGTCAATATTCTATTTTATGACCAAATCACAGTATATTTATCTATACTCCTTTCTTTAGAATAATATTTTGATGGTATATGTATTTTCCATTCTTTTGCTTTCAGACTTTCTGTGTTTCTGTGTTTTAGGAATGCCTCTTGTAAGTAGCTTGTAGCTAGATTATTAAGAATTCAGTTATACAAACTTTATCTTTTAACCGGAAAGTTAATCCATTTTGTTTACAGTTTTAATGATAAATTTGGATTTACTAATATTATCTTATTTTGCATTTTCTACTTGTCCAAGTTTCTTCATTTCCTTTTTTTTTTTCTTTTTGAAACAGGTTCTTGCCCAGGCTAGAGTGTAGTGGCACGATCATGGCTCACCACGGCCTCGACCTCCTGGGCGCAAGTGATACTTCCACTTCAGCTTCTCGAGTAGCTAGGACTACGGGAGTGTGTCACCATGCTTGGCTAATTTTTGCATTTTTTGTAAAGATGGGGTTTTGTCATGTTGCCCAGGCAGGTTTGGAACTCCTGAGCTCAAGTGATCCTCTTGCCTTGACGTCCCGAAGTGCTGAGATTACAGATTTGAGCCAATGCACCTGGCCCTTCATTTCATTTTTTCCCCCTTTCTTATTTTCATTTGTACTGCAGACTCCCATTCTTACTGGCCCCCATTGGGGTTATACATCTTAGTTCTGTCCTTTTAGTGGCTACCCTAGAAACTTTAACAAGCATAGTTACTCTAATAAAGTAAAAAGCTAATCAGCGTTTTACACTGTGCTGTTTCTGTAGATTTAACCTCGGTTACCCCGTTTGACTCGGTGTGTCAGGCAAACCCCAGTGATCCACATTTTTGTACCATCCCCTTCCCTTGAGTATGAGTGGAACCTGCGACTTGCCTCTAAGCAATAGGATATGGCGAAGATGGTGGCATGTCACTCCCATGGTTATGTTTCTTTATATAGCACTCTGTCTTAGACTGAAGAGAAAGATTTTCCCCCTAGTCTCTGTTTTTTTAAATAAATTTTATTGTGTACATTTGAGGTTTAAAACATGTTATGGGATACACATAGATAGTAAAGTGGTTTCTATAGTGAAGCAGATTAATGTATCTATCATCTCACATAGTTACTTTAGGAGGGAGGGCCTGCTAGTCTTAAAGAACCAAAAAATTATGTATGAATGTCTGTGGAGAGGGCCATGTGGCAGGGAATGGAAGGCAATCTGTAAATGATGAGAAAAAATGGAGACCTCAGCCTTATAGATGTAAGAAGATCAATTCTGTTGACAATTGTGTGGGAACCTGGAAGCAGAGTTTCCCCAGTCAAGCAGCTGATGACACTGTAGTCCTGCTGGCACCTGATTGCATGCAGCCTTATGAGACCTGAGCAGAGGACCTGGTTAAGCTGTGTGAGATAATAAATGTATGTAAGTTAACCATTCTTATGAAGAACATTTAGGTTGTTTCTAGTTTTTGGCTAATTTAAGTAAACCTGCTGTGAACATTCATGTACATGCTTTTGTATAACCATAAGTCTTCATTTCTCTGTAAAAAAGCCCAGGAGTGGAATTAATGGGTTGTATAGTTTTTAGTTTAGTTTTTTGTATAGTTTTATAGTTTAGTTTTTTTGTTTTGCTTTGTTTTTTTTTTTTTTTTGAGATGGAGACTCGCTCTGTCGCCCAGTCTGGAGTGCAGTGGTGCAATCTCGGCTCACTGCAACCTCTGCCTCCTGGGTTCAAGCGATTCTCCTGCCTCAGCCTTCTGAGTAGCTGGGATTACAGGCACGTGTCACCACGCCCAGCTAATTTTTTGTATTTTTAATAGAGACAGAGTTTCATCATGTTGGCCAGGATGGTCTCGAACTCCTGACCTCAGGTGATCCGCCCAACTTGGCCTCCCAAAGTGCTAGGATTACAGGCGTGAGCCACTGTGCTCTGCCACATGTTTAGTTTTGTTTTTTTTTTTTGAGATGGAGTCTTGCTCTGTCACCCAGGCTGGAATGCAGTGGTTCGATCTCGGCTCACTGCAACCTCTGCCTCCTGGGTTCATGCCATTCTGCTGCCTCAGTCTCCCGAGTAGCTGAGACTACAGACACCCACCACCACGCCCGGCTAATTTTTTGTATTTTTAGTAGAGATGGGGTTTCACTGTGTTAGCCAGGATGGTCTCGATCTCCTGACCTTGTGATTCGCCTGCCTCGGCCTCCCAGAGTGCTGGGATTACAGGCGTGAGCCACTGCGCCCGGCCCGCATGTTTAGTTTTTAAGGAAACCACAAGCTGTCTTCCAGAGTGCCTGTGCTGTTATGTATTTCCACTAGCAATGTATGAGTGATTAGTGCCCTCATGAATGGAATGGACACTAATTCCATTCATGAGGGCTCTGCCCTCATGACCCAATTACCTCCCAATGACTTAACTACCTCTTAGTACCATCACCTTGGGGGTTAAGATTTCAATGAATCAATTTTGAGGGGACATACGAATTCACATCATAGCAACTGGGTAGAGTGATTTCTCCCACTTTATTCTTCTTTTAAAACATTGATTTAGCAGGAGGTCGAGACCAGCCTGACCAACATGGTGAAACTCTGTCTCTGCAGCCATCAGCATTTGGTGTTGTCACTGTTCTTTAGCCATTCTGATAGGTATGTGTTGATAACTCATTGTAGTTTTAATTTGCATTTCCCTTATGGCTAATGATGTCGAAGATCTTTTTGTGTGCTTATTTGCCATCATATATCCTCTTCAGTGACATTTCCTTCATGTCTTTTGCCCATTTCTAATTAGATTGTTTTTGTTTTCAATGTTGAGTTTTGAGTTTTTTGCACGTCTTGTTGGATACGTGGTTTGCAAATTTTTTTTTCATCCTGTGGCTTGTCTTTTCAGCATCTTAACAGTCTTGCACATAGCAAAAGTTTTAGTTTTGTTGAGGCTGATGCTATGGTTTGAGCTTGTTGCCACCAAAACTCATATTGAAATTTGATCTTCAATGAGACGGTATTGGGAGGTGGGGCCTAGTGGGAGGTGTTTGGGTCATGGGGGCAGATTACTCATGCATGGCTTGGTGCAGTTCTTGCTGTAGTGAGTGGAGTTTTTGCTCTGGCAAGACTGTATTGGTTTTCACAGGAATAGGTTAGTTCCCATGACAGTGTGTTGTTAAAAGCCAGGGTGCCTCTGTGGGTTTTGCCTGTTTGCATGCGTCTGCTTTCCCTTTGATGTTCTCAACCATGTTATGACACTGAGAAAGTCCTCACCAGAAGCCAGGGCCATGCCCTAGAACTTCCCAGCCTACAGAACTGAGCTAAATAAGCCTTTTCTTTATAAATTACTCAGTCTCAGGTATTCTGTTATGGTAACACAAAATGAACTAAGACAGCCAATGTATCAATGTCCTTCTTTTCTTAATTGTGCTTTTGATGTCATGTCTAGGAACTCTTCTCCTAGTTCTAGGTCCTGAAGATTTTCTCCAGTCTTTTCTTTTTCTTTTCTTTCTTCCTTTCTTTCTTTCTCTTTCTTTCTTTCTCTCTCTCTCTCTCTTTCTTTCTTTCTTTCTTTCTTTCTTTCTTTCTTTCTTTCTTTCTTTCTTTCTTTCTTTCTTTCTTCTTTCTTTCTCCTTCCCTCCCTCCCTTCCTTCCTTCCTTCCTTCCTTCCTTCCTTCCTTCCTTCCTTCCTTCCTTCCTTCTTCTCCTTCCTTCCTTCCTTCCTTCCTTCCTTCCTTCCTTCCTTCCTTCCCCCCTTCCCTTCCTTCCTTTTAATGGGGTTATTTGGTTTTTGCCTGTTGAATTAAGTGCCTGATAGATTCTGGCTATTAGACCTTTGTTGGATGCATAGGGTTTGTGAATATTATCTCTTATTCTGTAGGTTGTCTGTTTACTCCGTTGATAGTTTCTTGTTTTCTTTTTCCTGGTTTGTTTTTTTTTTGGGATGGAATCTTGCTCTGTCACCCAGGCTGGAGTGCAGTGGTGCAGTCTTGGCTCACTGCAACCTCCATCTCCAAGGTTCAAGCGATTCTCCCACCTCAACCTCTTGAGTAGCTGGGATTACAGGCATCCACAATCACATCCGGCTAATGTTTTATATTTTTAGTAGAGACGGGGTTTTACCATGTTGGCCAGGAGGGTCTCGAACTCCTGACCTCAAGTGATCTGCCTGCCTTGGCCTCTGAAAGTGCTGTTGATAGTTTCTTTTGCTGTGCAGAAGCTCTTTAGTTTAATTAGGTTCCACTTAGTTTTTGTTTTTGTTGAAATTGCTTTTGAGGGCTTAGTTATAAACTCTTTCCCAAGGCTGATGTCCAGAATGGCGTTTCCTAGGTTTTCTTTTAGGATTCTTATAGTTTGAGATTCTACATTTAAATCTTTAATCCATCTTGAGTTAATTTTTGTATATGGTGAAAGGTAGGGGTCTAATTTTGTTTTTCTGCATCTGGCTAGCCAGCTATCCCAGCACCATTTATTGAATAGGGAGCCCTTTTCACATTGCTTATTGTTGTTGACTTCGTTGAAGATCAGACTGGCTATAGGTGTGTGGCTTTATTTCTGGATTTCTATTCTGTTTCATTTGTCTATATGTCTGTTTCTGCACCAGTACCATGCTGTTTTGGTTACTGAAGCCTTATTGTATAGTTTGAAGTTGGGTAATGTGATGCACTTTGGCTATTTGGGCTCTTTTTCAGTTCCTTATTAATTTTAAAATAGTTTTTTCTAATTATGTGAAAAATGATGTTGGTAGTTTGGTAGGAATAATGTTGAATATGTAGATTGCTTTGTGTAGTATAGCCATTTTAATGATATTAATTATTCCAATCCATGAGCATAGAATTTTTTTTATTTGTTGGTGTCATCTATTATTTCTTTCAGCAGTGTTTTGTAGTTCTCTTTGTAGAGATCTTTGACTTCCTTGGTTAGAGGTATTTCTAGGGTTTTTTTTTTTTTTTGCAGCTATTGAAAATGGAATTGCCTTCTTGATTTGGCTCTCAGCTGGAACATTAATGATATACAGAAATGCTACTGATTTTTGTACATTGGTTTTGTATCCCAAAACTTTACTGAAGTTGTTTATCCATTCTAGGAACCTTCTCGTGGAGTCTTCAGGGTTTTCTAGGTATAGAATTATATTGCCAGTGAAGAGACATAGTTTGACTTCTTTTCCTGTTTGGATGCCTTTTATTTCTTTCTCTTGCCTGATTGCTCTGGCTAGGACTTCCAGCGTAGGTTTTTGTAGATGCTTTTTATTGAAGAAGTTTCATTAATTTCCCAGTTTTCTGAGGTTCTTTTTTTTAAAGTAGGAATGGATGTTGAGTTTTGTCAAATGCTTTTCCTGTGACTATTGAGATGATTAAATGATTTTTCTTTTTCAGTTTGGTGAATTACATTGATTATTGAATGCTAAGCCAACCTTGCTTTCCTTGTGTAAACTCCACTTAGTTATTAAGTATTCTCTTTTAAAATATATATTGCTTGATTTGACTTGCTATTTTTTTGTTTAGAATTTTTATATGTTTCCCTATCTCTGTAGTTTTGTTTTGTTTTCTTGTCTGGTTTTGGTATCAGGGAAATGACTTCATAGAAGAAGTTCAGAAGTATTCTTTCTTCTTTAACTTTCAATTGCCTATAATTAATACTATTTTTTCTTAAATAAAAATTATTGGTAGAATTCACCAGTGAAATTCTCTGGGTTTGGAGGTTGTTTTTTGGGGGAGAGGAGAGAGTTAAACATATTTAATTCTTTAGTAGATATTCAGGCTATCTATTTCTTTTTGAGTGAGTTTTTGGAATTATCTCTTTCAAGGAATTTATACATTTCATCTAAGTTGTCAAATTTACTGGCATAAAGTTGCTAATAACATTTCTTTGTTATCCTTTTAATATCTGTAGAATCTATAGTGATTTATTTCTGATAATGTTAATGTATGTCTTCCTTCTTTTTTTCTGGATCAGCTTAGCTAGGGGTTTATTAATTTTATGTTTTTCTCATAGAACCTGCTTTTATTTAACTTTTAATTGACTTTTAAAATTTAACTTTTATTTAACTTTTAAAATTCAACCTGTTTAATTAACTTTCTCTTATTTTTCTATTTCTGCTCTGATCTCTGTTTTTTATTCTGCTCACTTTGGGCTTACTTTCATCTTCTTTTTCTAGTTTCTTAATGTGAAAGCTGAGGTCATTTATTTGAGAGTGTTCTTCTCTTAAATAGGCAGTTAGTGTTATAAATTTCCTTCTAGGTACTGCTTTAGCTGTGTATCAAAACTTTTGATATATATTATTTTCACTTTGATTCAGTTCAAAATACTTTCTAATTTCCTTTTAGATTTCTTCTTTGAACCACATTTATTTAGAAATGGGCTTCTTGTGGATATTTCAGAGATATTTCTGTCATTGATTTCTAAATTCTATTATGGTCAGAGAACATACACCCTATGACTTATATCCTTTGAAATTTATTACACATGTTTTATGGCCCAGAATATGGTCATGGGCACTTGAAAAAAAGCTTATTCTGCTGTTGTTGGGTAGAATGTTCTATAAATGTCATTTAGGTCAATTTTTTGTGAGGTATTTTTGCTGGGTATAGAATTATAGGTTAACACATTTTTTAAAAAGTATTTTTAAAGTATTGTGGGTACTATCTTCTCATTTCTATTATTTCTAATGAGAAATCTTCTGTTATCCTTTGTTTGTTTATTTATTTTTATTTATTTTATTTTTTTTTTGAGACAGGGTCTTACTCTGTTGTCCAGGCTGGAATGCAGTGGTGTAATCATGGTTCACTGCAGCCTCAATCTCCCCAGGCTCAGGTTATCCTCCAACCTCAGCCTCCCAAGTAGCTGGAACTATAGGCATGTGCCACCATGCACAGGTAATCTTTGTATTTCTTACAGAGACAGAGTTTCGCTGTGTTGCCCAGGCTGGTCTTGAACTCCTGAGTTCAATTGATCCACCCACCTCAGCCTCCCCAAATGCTGGGATAACAGGCATGAGCCACTGTGCTCAGCTGTTGTCCTTTATTTGTTCCTTTGTTCATTTTTCCACCTTGTCTGCTTTTAAGATTTTCTTTGGCATTAGTTTTGAATAATACTATTATGATGTGCGTTGGTGTGATTTTATTTATACTTCTTGTGCTACAGCTTTGTGAGATTATTGCTCTGTATGTTTGTGGTTTTCATTAAATTTGAAAAAGTTTGGCCATTATGTCTACAACAATTTTTTTTTCTGCCTTCCTCCCTACTTTGGAAATCCAATTTCATATATATTAGGTTGCTTGAAATTGTCTCATATCTCACTGATTCTCTTATAACTTCTTTTGGTTTCTTTTTTTCTGTATATTTCATTTCAGATATTGTCATATTTTCAAGTTTACTCATCCTTTCTTCTGCAAAGTCCAATCTGCCATTAATCCCATTCAGTGCATTTTTCATCTCAGATATTGTATTAAGTTCTAGAAAACCAGATATTGTTTTAATCTCTGGAAGTTCAATTTAGCCCTTTTAAAATGTCTTCCCCATCTCTATTAAAGTTTTTGAACATCTATAATACAGTTGTAATAACTGTTTTAGTGTCCTTGTTTGCTAGTCTTAACATCTATGGCATTTTGGGGTTAATTTTAATTTATTGGTTTTTCTTATCTTCAGAGGTTAGATTTTTCTGCTTCTTTGCATGCCTGGTAATCTTTGATTGGATACCACACATGTGAATTTTACATGTTATGTGATGGATAGTTTGCATGTCTATAAATATTCTTTATTTTGTGATGCAGGTGAACTAGTTGGAAGCAGATTGATTCTTTGGGTCTTGCTTTTAAGATTTGTCAGGCAGGGCCAGAACATTTTTTAGTTTAGGTCTAATTATTCCCCACTACTGAGGCAAGGTCCTTCTACGTGCTCTACCCAAATGTCCCATAAAATATATTTTTCAGTCTAGCTGGTGGAATCAGGTACTCTTCATCTTAATCCTCTCAGATGTTTTCCTCCCAAAACTTGGTAGTTTCCTCAGATGTATGTATTTATTTGTACTATACTGAATACTCAAAAAGAAACCCTCTACAAACCCTTGGAATTCTTTCTTTCCTTTTTTAGATGGAGTTTTGCTCTGTCGCTCAGGCTGGAGTGCAGTGGCATGATCTTGGCTCACTGCAACCTCTGCCTCCTATGTTCAAGCGATTCTCCTGCCTCAGCCTCCTGAGTAGCTGGGATTACAGGTGCCCACCACCACACCCGCCTGATTTTTGTAGTTTTAGTAGATGGGGTTTTGCCATGTTGGCCAGGCTGGTCTCGAACTCCTGACCTCAGGTAATCCACCTGCCTTGGCCTCCCAAAGTACTGGGATTACAGGCGTGAGCCACTGCGCCCAGCCCGGCGTTTTTATATAAGAACCTTTGAACACTTAATGTATTCTCCTTCTGACATATGTTATCTATTTCATTTCTATTTGTTAAGTACGAACATCATTATTTTTGTTTCATATAATTAATGTTTGTTTATATATGCTATTTTTCATTGCTCTTCATTCCTTCCTGCATTTTTGAGTTTCTACCTGGAATAATTTTCTTTCTGCCTAAAGAACACTTTTCAGTATTGCCCTTAGTGTTGGTCTGCTTTGATGAGTTTCTCTAGTTTTTATACATGTGAATATATTTTTATTTCACTTTCATTCTTGAAGAATATTTTTGCTGGGTATAGAATTCCAGATCAGCAGTTATTTTCTTTCAGTACTTAGAGATATCTTCCAGTAGTCTCTGGCTTCCAATTTTTTTGTTAGGAGGTTTTTAAATGATAGTTTTTCTTTTCCTTTTAGCTGCTTCTTAAATATTTTATTTATTTATTTATTTTATCAATTAACTATGTGGTTTTAATTCTTGCATTGAGTTTGAACAAGGCTCAACCATTTTCCCTTCAGAGATTGCTTCTGTTTCATTCTTTTTTCTCTGGGGTTAGAATTGCATGTACGTTCGACTTTCTTATCGTATTCCTTATTTCTCTTACATCCTTATGTGTTTTTCATCTCCTTTGTCTCTCCATAATTCATTTTATTTTTTGACCATTGTTACCTTTTACTAATTATTTTTGCCACCTTTTTCTAATCAGTTGTTAAACTCATTCATTAAATTCCTAATTTGGGTATTTTATCTTTCAGTTCTTGAATTTATAATTTTTCAAATTTTAAATATTATTTTGGTTCTTTTCTGAAATTCTACGTTTGTGTCTTCAGTTCATTGTACAATAAAACACGCTGATCTTTTCCCCATGAAAAGTAATGTCTTCTCTACCACATTGCACCTGTACTGTTGATGTTCTGAACATAAAGTTTATTGAACATAAATTCAGTCTTTTACTTTATGTTGTTAGTTTCTGCTTATCAGTCTAAAATTTCGAGGTCTTTTGCGGTCTTAACTTGGCCGATGATTTTATGAAGAGGCCAGGAAATCAGCAGAAAGGACTCTAACTCAAAGAACAATCAACTTTATTCTCTTCTGATACAAGATTTTCATGCCTGAAGGCAGCTGAAAAATAAGTTTAGCGTGGAATCCAGGAATGCCACATCCATGATGGCAAATCTATTAACTGCAAATTCAGCAAATAAAGGAAAGTTTCTGCTATGAAGAAGCTTATCATTTAACTTGGAAGACAAAAAGAACACAGATGAAGTAATTAGTAGGACATATGAAAAATATGCAGTTGGCAGAACTAATGATGAAGTACAGATCTGAGTGTAGTTCACTTTCTAGTCTCTAGATGGAGACTCTGAGGACTAGAATAGTTTTGAAAGGCCCCATGTGTGCTGTTACTAGGCATAAGAAGAAGGGTCCCACGATGAGTTACTTTCTTAAAACTTTAATTCATTCATTCATCTATTCAGCAAACATTTTTGGACATTATTATATTCCAGGCACTGAATGCTGTACCGGCCCCACTGGAGAACAAGATGGGCTGGACCCCTGCTCTCACAAACCTTACATTCCGGACACTCCTGATTGTGGACCAGAGTGGGAAGCAGAGGAGCACGGCTGGAGGAGGCCTTGCAGAGGAGCAGCCTGAGAGGAGTGATTGGGCCCGTGACCCTGATCATGATCTGCCATCTCATCTCCCCAGAACAGTTGGTCCTTTTTTAGGGGTTGAGATCCTGGAGGTTCTGCCTGCCGAGGACACAGTACTCACAGATGGCCTCGCTCTTGCCTTCTGGGTTTCATGCAGGGATTGGAGTGGGGATCAGAAGCCCACCACCTCTTCTTTCTGTGATATGAGCCAGATTGAGATGTTAAGATCAGCAACTGTATCTTTTCATCTCTGAATCTCCAAAGCCTGACACATTGTAGGTGCTCAGTAAATGTTTATCACTGAAAGATGTTACCTCGAGAATTACCTGAGGTCCCTACCTTTAAGCACTTTGTGTTATCTCCATTTACAGATGAGGCCTTGGTCGTGGTCACAGAGCCTACATTTTCTGCAGAGCCCTGCCTCAGTTCTTACCTCTTCCATTACTCTCTCTGTCATAATTCCAATTCATAGTTGGGTTAACCTTTTCCTGAATTCTTTTTTTTTTTTTTTTTTTTTTGAGACAGAGTATTGCTCTGTCACCAGGTTGGAGTGCAGTGGCACGATCTCAGCTCACTGCAGCTTCTGCCTCCCAGGTTCAAGCGATTCTCCTGCCTCAGCCTCCCAAGTAGCTGGGATTACAGGTGCCTGCACCACGCCTGGCTAATTTTTGTATTTTTAGTAGAGATGGGGTTTCACCATGTTGGCCAGGATGGTCTCTATCTCCAGACCTCGTGATCCGCCCCTCTCGGCCTCCCAAAGTGCTGGGATTACAGGCGTGAGCCACTGCACCTGGCCATCCTTTTCCTGAATTCTTGCAAGACTAAGCCTGAATTAATCATTTTGTCATTTCAATAATAGCATCCATCTTAATGTCACTTGCCCTCTGCCAAGCACTGTGCTGAATGTTTTAATACTTCAACTCAGTTCTTTACAATATCCTTTTGAGAGAGGCATCTTTATTAATCCATGTTACAAAGAGAAACCTAGGGCTTACATAAGTTAAATAATGTACCTGGAATAGCACAGCTAGTAAGTGCTACAGCTAGGATTTGAACCCTGGATGGTCTGACTCAGAAGTCTGTACCCACAAGCATCATGCTATACTGCTTCTGTTGCACCGTGTTAGGCTCAGTTCTCCACTGGAAGGCAAGTGCTTTACGGTGCAGGGAGCACATCTCAAGGTTTTATTTGTTTGTCTTTGTGATTTTCTGCCCATCTGTGAAGGTCTGGCATAATGCCTTGTGTATGGCTGATAATCAGTAAAGACTTGCTGTGCTGAAATTTCACTTGCAGTGCTGTCAGGCTGAAGGCTGCCACTAGGTGGTGCTATATTCCAGAGAGTGGACAGTGGCTGGCCATTTGATTGGCAAGAGGCAGGGTTCTGATAGGTCTGGACAGGGGGAGAGGAGTGTGGTCTATTCAGAAACGGGAAGGCTGGGGCCATGGAGGAGGGGGACTTCATACCTCCTGAGAGGATATGGGGGGAGAGAGAATCTACTACCCAACTGGTGCCTAATGCTGCATCCCAGGAAGCACCGCAGTTATAAAAGTGGGCTGGCCAGACAACAGAAGGGCCAGAGTGCGTCTGCAGCCCACAGAGGTGGGATGGAAACAAGTCAAGGTCATAGGGCATCAGAAAACCTACCAGGCTCTTGGTAGAGAGGCCCTGGCCTGCCTTTCTGCCCAGGACCATAGGAGGTAAATGGCCAAATCAACATTTTAATTCCAGTCCCATTCAGATGTGTGGCTCCCCATCTTCTAGTTGGGCCCTCAGGCCACTATTGTTTCAGGTGCCCAGGGGAGAAATGTGCAGTGACTGATTCTAGACCCTGGCCCTCCGGCCCCTGCTACCTGTCTATTCTCCTCTTCCACACTCCCCTCTGGCACATTGTAGGTGGAGCCACACTTTGGTGGAGAAAGGAGTTTAGTGCTGTCTACCAGATTGGGATGGAAAGTGTTGAAGGCAGAGTTCAGATATGGATGGGTCTCTGCAGGCTGTCCTAGTCAGGGAGGGCTTCCTGGAGAGGGAGATCCCAGTGGACAGATGGGGTCTGATCCTGTACCCTTGAGTGTCAGGTCTTGGTGTTTGGCAGTGGTTTAGCTCAGCAGGAAGAGCAGAGGATGTTAGGAGACTTGGGCACTGGCCACAGGCTAGCTGTGGGCAGTGACTGCATCTCAGCCTCAGTTTCCTCTTCTGAAGGGTGACCATATTTATTGTCCACACCAGGATGGTCTTGTGAGTGAAAGGAATTATTAATTGCCCTGGGTCAAAGGCAGAAACTGGGATGCTGTCTGGGAAAACCAGAATATAAGGTCACCCAATTTCTATGTAAAATCAGTTGCCTTCTAAGGACCATCAATTCGAGGTCCTCTGATTTCTGACTCTAAGGGAAGCACACAGTAGGGACACAGAAATGAGGCCAGAATGTCCTGGTTCTGTCACATTCTAGGATGCATGGGAGATTTGAGTGATGCTCACTCATGAATCCATGGCTGTAGTCATCCAATCCAGCTGTCCATCCATGAGTCACACAGAACCAACAAGTCTGCGGGAAGCCCCTGGGTCCCAGGCTCTGGAGGGCTGCACAGACACACCGCTGTTCTCAGGAGAGCTGAGGCGCCCTTTCACCTGGCAGGGTTCTCTTGTGCTGGAGTTGGGTCCTTCCCTCCCTTCCTGGTCCTACCCTAGCTCTGCCCCTAAGGAATTCTTGACGCTATCTGCGCTCCTTTCCTTGGGCCCCTGGTGCACAGAGTATGCCGCACCCCCCGACCCCAGGAGGTTTGCTAGGAAGCACTTGGGATGGCCCCCGGTTCTGTCTGGCCCTGTCTTACCCACCCATCCTCATCCCATCCCAGCCTCTGCAGCCTAACAACCCCATGACAAATTATCCCATGGCGAAGTTAAATTGGCTGCTGCATCCAATACCGTGGATTATAGAGAAAGGAAAATACATAGCTCATTAACTCAAATCCCAGCCCCTCTCCCAGGCCTCGTTTTTTCTTCATCCCTCCTCTACTTATCTCTGGAGAAGAGACCTGGCCAGACGACTGCCTCCTCTTCCCTCTAACGACTTCTTGGGAGAGGGAGGGACTTGAAGGTAGGGGACATGGGCTTTCAGGACGCCAGGACCACGTGAGCACTCTCGCACTGCGTGGGACCCACCAGCAGAGGGCGCCACGGCACAACGGGACCCGCGGGAAAGATGGAGACCTGCGGGGCGGGACTCCTGGAGGCTGGAGTGGACGCGGACTTTCCCTTACATTAATACAAGGGAAAGCAGGGCAGATCTCGCCCTGGAGACCCTTTCTGGAGCAGGGAAGGGGACCGCCCTGCTGAGAGCCAGGGCCATCCACAGCAGCAGGTCTGTGGCGTGGAAGGAGGGGAGTTGCGCCGGGTGCGGAGCGCCCTTGTCTTGAACTGGCCCGGGGCTTCCGGGTTCAGCGGACCGCAGGAGCGGTGGCGCCAGGACAGGAGGCTGGGGAAGGAGGCTGGGATCCTTGTTGGGTGGGACACTTGTTGCTTGAGAAGATGTCCTTCTTCCCCATTCCAGGGCTCACCTGTGGCCAGATAGGGAAGAGCCGCACTTTCAGAGGGTCATGAAGAATTCATCCAGCCTTTGTGCCCGCCTGACCGTGAACTCGAGCCGAGACAATGGCAGGGCTGGGAGCCTTTGTCTCCCTCCCAGCAGAGGCAGTGTCAAGTGTTGGCCACCTGTGGGCGGGGAGCCCCCTCTCTTGGGAGAGGGGCAGTCCTGTAACTTGACGAGGGGCACCAAATTCAGGGCTAATTAATTGGAAATTAAATTTTCCATTTGGCTGGGCCAGAAACAATTGGGGGTGGGGACCTAAAGTCAGGAGAGGCCATTGGAAAGAGGGAAGATGTATATGGTGTGCGTCTCCGCTAACGTTACACTGTGGAGGAAGCAGGGTGTGCCCCCAAGACGCACAGTCAGAAAATCAACCAACCAACAAACAATTCAACAACAGAATGGTAGCTGCACTCAGCAAGCTTTCCTAGCAAGGAGGCAGGCCAACGAAGGCGCTTGCAAAAGCAAGAAGGCCCCTCATTCCACAGAGTTTCAGGTACCCACCATGTGCTTGACACTGTGCCATGTCCATCAGCAATGCATGTACTGCCTGAAATTCCACCATTAGAAATTCATTTCTTTGTGACTTTACAACTGTTTAATTAACTTAGCATTTATTGAACCCACATTATATGCTGGGTACAATTTCACATGTGAGGCTGCGTCAGTGAACAGAAGGCAAACTGCCTGCTCTTGTGGAGCCTCTAGTACAGTGGGGTAGACAAAGATAAAGAAATAGATGTATGATTTGAAATGTGAAGGCATTCTGTGTGGGGCAACATGGGCTGTTCTTTTAGATTGGGTGGTCAGGGTAGGCCTCATGGAGGGGAACTTGAGCAGCCATCTGAAAGCTGTGATGGAGTTAGCCGGGTGGCTGTCTGCGGGAGGGCATTGCAGGCAGAAGGAAGGGCAGTGGTGCAAGATGGGACTTTGCTTGGTGTCTATTGAGTGGGCCAGCCTGGCTGGAACAAAATGAGCAGGGAAGAGAAATGTAGAAGCTGTGGTTGGATTTCAGCATGTGGGGCCTTGGAGGCCATTGAGAGGACTTTGGCTTTAATGGTGAATAAGATGGGCTGTGGGGGTTTTGAGCAGGGAGGGACCTGATTCTACCCATGTTTCACCAGGTAATTCTGGTTGCCATGTGGCAGGTGGAGGGATAGAGGCGGGGACACGGGGCAAGCATGGAGGCCAGTTAGAAGCTACTGCAATGGTCCAGGCGTGAGATGGCATCCCCAGACCCCATCAGCGATGCTACTGCCTCTGTGTTTGGTGGTGGGGCTAGTCCCTCATCTAAGTCCTTCTCAGCCCTAATAGACATGCCCCCACCTGCCCCACCTGGCTGTGCCAACGCCTGCCCTGGAATTGAGATGGTGACACCCTCCCTGCCCTGCCCCTTGCCCTTGAGAGAAGCCTCAGAGCCTGTCTAGTGGTCCAGAGGCCTGGTTCTTCCTCCCAGCTCTGACTCAGTGAGTGTTTCCAGCCATTTGTTTCTTACCTCTGTGCTTCAGTTTCCTCACTGTAAAACTGGTAAGTGGCCGGGTGCGGTGGCTCATGCCTGTAATCCCAGCACTTTGGGAGGCCGAGGCTGGTGGATCATGAGGTCAGGAGATGGAGACCATCCTGGCTAACATGTGAAACCCCGTCTCTACTAAAAGTACAAAAAATTAGCCGGGCGTGGTGGTACGCACCTGTATTCCCAGCTACTTGGGAGGCTGAGGCAGGAGAATTGCTTGAACCTGGGAGGCGGAGGTTGCAGTGAGCCAAGATCACGCCATTGCACTCCAGCCTGGGTGACAGAGCAAGACTCCATCTCAAAGAAAAAAAACAAAAATCAAAAACCAAAAAACTGATGAGTACATTGCCTATTCTAGGCAATTGCCTGTTCTAGGCCAGGCATGGGGGCTATAGACATGAGTAGGCTCTCCAGGAGTCTGTGGGTCCTGCAAGAGGGCAAAAAGGAAACAGATGCATGGGACACCACAGGTATCAGGGACTCTGTATTATTTTAAAAGTGTGCCAAGAACCTGTGGGAAGGAAAGACTGGACCGACTCTGCCTGGAGCAGGGAGGGAATGCTTCCTGGAGGAGGCAGCTGTTAAACTGAGGCTGGAAGGAGAAGTCAGCGTTCACTAGGCAGACAGTAGAAAATGGTGTATCTGGCAGAGAACAGCAGGTGCTAGGGCTTGGAGATGCAAAAGTGACAGTTAAAAGATATCACCTTAAAATTATTGAATTTTAGAGCCAGAAGGGACCTTGGAGATCATGAAATCTCGTGGTTTTTCAAACATGTTTTGGTCTTATTTCAAGCATATGTAGAATTCCATTGTATATAGCAGTTAATATTAATAGCTAACATTCATTGATCGTTTACCTTATGCCAGACACTTTACCTGTGTTAATTCAATTACTTTTCCCAACAATCCTTTGAGTTAGGTTACTACTACTAACATCTTAATTTGTAGATGAGGAAAATGAGGCACAGAGGAGTTAAGAAACTTGCTCATGGTCACACAGTGTCAGTGAAAAGGCTAGGAACTGAACCCAGGTAGCCTGGTTCCTAGCCTAGGCATGTGGTTACCAGGCTGTATGGCCTCTGTAGATGTGAAGGTGGAGCTGCTTGTTTAAGGAGGGGTGGGACCCAGAAGCCCTTGTCCCCTCCTCATCCACACATTTCCCACTGAGACCCATGGATAGAACCTGCTAGCAAGAGGCTCCCTCTGAAACCACTGATTTAGATCAATCATATGATAGAGAAGCCATATCTCTCAGGTTATGCCATAGATGCCAAGGTTGTCCTGTAATGATGGGTAAGTCAGGGAAGGCTTTCTGGGGAGAGAATGCCCATTTCATGTCATCAACGCCCATTCTCTAACCGTGTGGGGTGTTTTCTAGCAAAAGCTTCAGCCTTGTGGGGAGGCTGCATGGGGCTTGGCAGGACAGCACATGCCTTGGTTTCCAGACAGGACTCCTTGGTCAGTTTTCTTCAGCACTGAAGTACTCAGGTCCCAGGCCTGGGGGCAGAGGCAGGAGGAGCAAGACTCTCAGCGGACTCCATGTGGTTGGTGATTGGCAGGTGGAGACGAGGAGCATGTGGGAGGTCTGCAGGTCCCGGGCAGAAAGTGCAGTGCCAGGGCATCAGTGCAGGTCCCAGGCATCAGTGCAGCACCAGAGCATCAGTGCAGGTCCCAGGCAGGGCATCAGTGCAGTGCCAGGGCATCAGTGCAGTGGGTAGGAGAGACAACTCCCTTCACACAGACCGCCCCCCCAAGCTTGCTTTAAAACAGAAGAGGGTGGGATTTTGCCCTGGTGTTGGGAAGGGGCACGGTTATGTGAGGGCTGGTGGACAGGGGAGCAGTAGTTTGATTTTTGTTGGAGGCCACCCCTCCCTGTTCCCCTTACTGAGGTACTGGGGGATACTAGAAACCCTCTGAGCTTCCGGGTCCTCATTCTAAGCCTCTAGTGTCAGCTTCCAGGGGCCAGCGGAGACCCTGCCTCCTCCAGGGGTCTTTCCTGACCTCCCAGCCCGTAGGGTCCTCTGTCCCTTGGGGCATCACTGGATCCCTCTCTGGTTCTTGCTGGTACTTTTGGCCACAGCTTTACACCCTACTTTCCCATTCCCAGATGCCGTTTCCCCCAGGTCGGCATCCAGCCTGTTCCAGGTATTGATTCATCCAGCATTTAGTGAGTGGCTACTCCAGGCATCAGGCACCAAGAGGGGCCTGCCCTCAGCAGCTCCCAGTGTGGTGTGTGTGTGTGTGTCTATGTGCATATGTATATATCTATATGTATGTGTACATGTATGTGTATGTGTATATATTAGCATGTGTGTATGTGTGCATGTGTGTATGTATATGTGTATATGTGTGTATGTGTATATGGGTGTATGTGTGCGCATATGTTTGTATACATGTGTATATGTATTTATATCTGTGTGTATGTGTGTGCATATGTCTGTATACATGTGTATATGTGTTTATCTGTGTGTATGTGTGTATATGTATGTGTATGTGTGTATATGTGTGTGTATAAGTGTATGAATATGTGTGTATGTGTGTATAAATGTATGTATATGCATGTGTGTATAAATGTGTGTATGTATATGTGTGTATGTGTATGCATGTATATGCATATGTGTATATAAATGTGTGTATGTATATGTGTGTATAAGTGTATGTATATATGTGTATGTATGTATAAATGTGTGTATGTATATGTGTGTATGTGTATGCATGTATATGCATATGTGTATATAAATGTGTGTATGTATATGTGTGTATAAGTGTATGTATATGTGTATGTGTGTATAAATGTGTGTATGTATGTATAAGTGTGTGTATGTATATGTGTATGTGTGTATGTATGTGTATGTGTGTGTATGTATATTTGTATAAATGTGTGTATGTATATTTGTGTATAAGCATGTATATGTGTGTTTATGTGTATGTGTGTATATGTGTGTATATGTGTGTGTGCATGTGTGTGTATATGTGTGTTTCTGTGTCAGACTGACAGCTGAGCAGGGAGACCAAGTCAGTGACTGTGGTTTGGTCTGAGGAGGGCTGAGACACACACAGACTGAGGGCCCAAACTTACCCTGAAAACTGCGGCCGAGCCCAGTAGCGTTTGGGGCAGGGATGGGAGGCTCTTGTTAACGACCCTGTCAGTGGTCCGCAAATCCACCAGAAAGACGTAGCGTCCTTGTTAATTTTAAGCCTCTCAAAAGCAGCCCTGCCAAGCCTGTCCTGGCCCTCTCCCCTGAACATGTCATCCCTAAAATCTTGACCTCCTACACTGGAGGAGGGCCCTCCTTCCCTCCATCAACCCCATGCCCAAAGCAATCCCCTAAATCCACAGCATCCCGAATTCCAGTAGCCCTTTAGAGGTTCGCGCATCCCATTACTGTTTTGGCCCTGTCCTCTCCTCCTTGGGCCAGCCAGTGTGATGTTGGTTCCTTAGCAGCCCTGCGGAGAAGCAGAGGGCGGGGGGCGTAGGGAGAGTCCAAGGAGCCATCCTGGATCCGTAGGCCTCCCGTCCGTCCGCGGGTCAGTGCGGCCTTGCGGACACCAGGGGGCGCCAGAGCGTCGGGTTTCTCGCGGCTGCCCTTCGCAGTCCAGATGGCGCGGCGCGTGGCGGCCGCCAGGGGTCAGCAGAGCGCAGGACCGCCGGCGCGGGGCGCGGGGCGCAGGGCTGGGCGGCGGCAGCTGCGTTCCCGGCTCCGAGCGCCGTTCTCTGTTAGGAGGGTAATTTAGAGCAATTACACCGATTATTATTGCTTTTCTAATTAGTGCTTTTCCTACAGAATTAGCCGAGTGTTTATTAGGAGCTGCTTGTTGCCAGCCGCTTAACTGCTTCGCTGCCGGGCGCGGGCGAGGGGAGGGGCGCCGCGTGGGGCTGCCTGGTTATGTGGTTTCGCATAAAAGCACGGATTAAATATTCATTCTGCTTTGTTACATATAGCATTAAATTTTTATCAGCTGTATGTTTTCCCTGAAGTTTTCCCTGCGTGTTAACGTTCAGGCGGACTGCAGAGGAACTCCTGAGCCTTGGCTGGTGGGGAGGACAGATCTGTGATCCTGGAGGCCAGAGGGGTCCCTCTGACATCTGTGACACCGTTAGACTTTTCCCAAGCGTGTGTCCCCGGATCCTTCTAATACCGCTGGGACGGAAGCAGGATGGATGGGGAAACTGAGACCCGCGGTGAGGGGTCTTGCATGACACTCCCAGGACTGACACAAACCAGATTGTGGGGTCGGGCACGGAGTCTCCACCACTGTCATCTTTGGGACCTTCTGAGTCTTCAGGCCCCTTGGGAACCTCCAGCGTCACCCTGGCCATGCGGTGCCATGTGGGTGGGCCCAGGCCTCCCCTCTCACAGGAACACAGGCTTCAAACTTTTCCCAGCTCTATCCATCTAAGCCCTGCCAGGAGGGGGTCGGATACCTATGGTGCTCCTGAATTCTGCCACCTCCCGCGCAGGTGAACCTTCTGGAGCGCTTGACCCAGAGAAGTGGCTACACTTGGGGCGGGAGGCAGAGGGGAGAGATTTGGGGTTTATTCAGTGCAGTCCCCTTTATGGCGAGTAATTGTTACTTGCTTTGCCTCCAGGAGGCGGGGGGCTCTTCTCACTTCACCAGTCCTGGGGAACCCATGTGAGAAAAACTAGAGGTACAAATGCACCCACAGCAAACCAGAGGGTGTGGTTTGTACTGCCCGGCCTTGGTTCACCGTTCAAAAGGCTTCTTGGAAAACCACTCCCCCGGTGCATCCAAGTGCTTGTTTACAGCTCATTAACTACTTGATGGAAAGGTTGGGGTGGGGGAAATATTGACAGAAAATCAATCAGAAATGAAGATTAACGATCTCCAAAATATTCCTGTGGGTCCATAGGGAAATGGGACTTGAGTTCTAAAACCAGGGTCTGATAAACTGAGATTTTATTTCTCCATTTGCCATTGAGCAGAGAGAGGACACCAGGAATCAGGTTGTGAGGAGTGGCCACACCTGCAGGTAATTTGAGACTGGGCTCCAAGGGAACCTTTTAGCTGTAAGGCCTCTTCCTCCTGGCCTTTGTTCCTGTCAGCAGGCAGAGAATAGAGAAGAAAGTCAGGCTGGTTCACTTCACCACCACCATGAGACTGGGCAAGCTGGGACCAGGACAGGGTCCCACGGGTGCCTTAGCTGCGTCCCATGCCTCTGTTCCTGTTTTATTCACTGGGTGAGATCAGGCTTCCCAGGTGGAGCTGGAAGGGAAAGCCAGGCAGATATTTTCAAATAAGCCCATGGGAGCTAGAGGTCAAATAACAGCTGGAAGATGCCTCACGCCAGACCCAGGGTGGCTCTGGAATGGCACCGGCCATAGTGGGTCCAATCACAGGGTGGAGAGGAGCCCAGGCTTGGTCCCCGCCCCCCAGTTCTGCTTGCAGGCTTCCGTCTTCATCTTCCCTCTTTCCACGTGACTGCAGTTCAGGCAGGGTACAGTGGTGCTTTAAGCTTCTGCCCCTCACCCTGAACACAGCTGCGTAGGACCCTCCAGAGGCCCTCCGGTCTGGGGCAGTGTGTCTCTACGGAGTCGGGCCCCAGGCTGCTTCGGTTGCCTGGGAGAATTCCCAGGTTCCCCTGCTGCAGAGGCCTGTTTGGGACCCTGCACTTTTTTGGCAGGGCTGGATTTCCCAGGCTTAGGGGCTGGCTCCCCAGGTGCACCACACTTCAGTGTGCCCCCGAGATCTGGCCACCTCCGCTAGGTACCACCATTTCTGGCTCCCCTCTCCCTGACTGTTGAGGGGCTTTTCTGCTTTCCATCCTGCAGAGATCCTTGAGACTAAGAAGCTGAACAGAGCCTGGCTGCCTGTTTAAAATGGAGAGGAAGAAAACAGCAAGGGAGAACCCCAGCGTTTGGATTGCAGTCTTCACATCTTGCCTCATGGGGATCCACATGGTGAATGTAAACACGGTTCTGACACTTGTGTGGAGTCTGGAGTCCACGAGGCTGGAGCCCCCAGGGCAGAAGGTGGACCACCAGAGCTCTCATGCATGGGAGTGGCTCACAGCCATCACCTTTGAAATCTATTCTCTCGAGACATTGGCGAGCCTGGGCCGCGAGGGTCTTCTGGAGACACGTTCCTGAACTTAACACTGATGTCACTGACGGGGGAGCTCTGGAAGAGTGCCATGAACTTTCAAGGCTGGAAGAGGTTTCAGATGGTCTACACTGGAGTGTCTACTGGTGGCACTTAGCACTACTGACATTTGAGGCTGAATACCTCTTTGTCAGGAGACTGACTTGTGTGTTATGGAATATCTAGTAGCATCCCTGCCTCTACCCTCTAGATGCCAGCAGCATGCACACATCTCCTCCCGTGTTGTGACAACCAAAAATGTCTGTAGACATTGTCACATGTTGTGGGGGAACAAAGTCACATGGTGAGACCCATTACTCTAATCTTCTTTAACAAATGCACAAACCAATACCAAGAAATAGGATATGGCATAAGCAACATCATTGAAGGCTAACAAGTAGAGGGCCCAAATGCTTGGATTCTGGAATCAGCCACATCCAGACTCAAATTCCACCTCTACTATTCACTAGTTCTTCTGTGATCAGAGACAAGTAACCTCTCCCGGCCTTAGTTTGCCCCTCTATTAAATATGCATATTAATTTTACCACCTGTATGGGTTGCCATATTCAATAAGATGATGCACATGAAGAGTTAACAAATTGCCTGACATCTTGGAGGAGCTCAATTAATAGCTGTGAATATCAGAATCAGAAGATAGTTCTGGGCTTTTCTACTGATTAGGAATAGAACGGCCTGCAGAAGATATGAGACAATGGCATTCTGAGGACACCCAACAACCCCTCTCTCTCTCCAAAAACACATAGACATAAAGAAAAGACTTTTGGCAAAGTTCTTATACATGCTCGAGCATAATATGCTGAGGCTGGGCGTGGTGGCTCATGCCTGTAATCCCAGCACTTTGGGAGGCCGAGGCGGATGGATTACGTGAGGTCAGGAGTTCGAGACCAGCATGTCCAACATGGTGAAACTCCGTCTCTACTAAAAATACAAAAATTAGCCAGGCCTGGTGGGGGGAGCCTGTAATCCCAGCTACTCTGGAGGCTGAGGCACAAGAATCACTTGAACCCAGCAGGCGGAGGTTGCATTGAGCTGAGATTGTGCCATTGTACTCCAGCCTGGGCGACACAGTAAGACCCCTATCTCAAAAAAAAAAATAAATAAATAATAAGCTGGGCTGTAACCCACAAGGAAAGATGGAAAGGAGATGGGAGCAGATTAACCAAGGAAACAGCGGTGGACCTGACCCTGAGAGGGCCCCAAGGTGGAGGTGGTTCGTGGTGACAGGGAAGGGCATCACTGGGACAGTGGACAGGCGACTGGCTGGGATATCGCAACAGGAGCAACAAGTGGCCCTTGTGTTTCTTGCTTCTGCCATCGGCCACGTAGTATCCACAGGAGTGGATGCCTGGGGCAGGTGCATGTGATAGGTTTGGTATCAAACGGGGTTTCCTGGGGCTGGGCAAGTCTTAGAAGGGATGAGGATCCTTCACTCCCAGATGTCAGGGGTCTGTGGCCATGCCCATCTTCTGCTCTCAACAGTTGTTGCCTTTCCCTTCAAGCAGGGTGAGCAAACAGAATTGCCCGTGCTCAGCCTCAGAGAGGAAGGCAGAATCAATAATGGCCGAATGTTTGAGGAGAGCTGATGTCATAACGCAGGAGCATCCAGGTGACGAGTGAGGGAATTAGCTCTGAGAAGACACAGGGAACAGCACAAGCAGAAGGGACTTTAAGGTAAGAAAAATTAATGTCCTCTAAAAGATGTGAAATCATTTGGATCTATACAATAAGAATTAGTGGCTGGGTGCGGTGGCTCACACCTGTAATCGCAGCACTTTGGGAGGCCGAGGCGGGTGGATCACCTGAGGTCAGAAGTTCGAGACCAGCCTGACCAACATGGTGAAACTCCGTCTCTACTAAAAATACAAAAATTAGGCGGGCATAGTGGCGGGCACCTATAATCCCAGCTACTCAAAAGCCTGAGGCAGGAGAATCGCTTGAACCTGGGAGGCGCAGGTTGCAGTGAGCTGAGATCGTGCCACTGCACTCCAACCTGGGCAACAGAGTGAGAATCTGTCTCAAAAAAAAAAAAAAAAAATTATCTAGCGATTGTGCAAATGGAAATTTTGCTAGTTGAACCAAAATCTCAGAATTGATGGATTGAATTGCAGGATGAGCATAGGTGAAGAGAGAATAGCCAAAAGGTCGAGGCAAGAATTTCTCCAGGAATGATGCAGAAGGTAAGATGACAGACAGCGTAAAAGGACAGTTAGTCAACACCAAGGACATTTAAATAAGGAGCACCAGGAGAATAAAATAGAAATAATGGAGAGGAGGTGACACTTAAAGAATTAGCAAAAGAATTTTCCAGAACTAAAGAAAGACATAAGTGCTCAGATTTAAAGGGCCCACACATAGCCGGCAGAACAAAACAAAACACAAGCATGGACATGTAAGTGAGATTTTTAGGACAACAAAGATAAGGGAAAAGTCCTAGATGTCTCCTGAGAGAGAGAAAAAAAAACTTAAATACATAGCGCAGTTAACCCTTGAACGATTTGGGGGTTGGGGCGCTGACTTTTTGTATAGTAAAAAATCTGTGTGTAAATTTTGACTCTACTAAAACTTAACTACTAAGGCCTGCTGTTGACTGGAAGCCTCACCAATAACATATAAACAGTTGATTAACAGATACTTTGTATGTCATATGTGTTATATACTGTATCCTTACAATAAAGGAAGCTAGAGAAAAGAAAATGTTATCAAGGAAATCACAGGGCCAGGTGTGGTGGCTCATGCCTCTAATCCCAGCATTTTGGGAGGTTGAGGCAGGAGGATCGCTTGAGCCCAGGAGTTTGAGACTGCAGTGAGCTATGATGGTGGCATTGCACTCCAGCCTGGGGGTCAGAGCAAGACCCTGTCTCTAAAAAAAAAGAATAGAAAAAACAGAAAAAAAATCATGAAGAAGAGGAAATCTATTTATTATTTACTAAGTGGAAGAGGAGCATCATGTTGAGTAGGCTGAGGAGGAGGAGGAAGAGGAAGGGTTGGTTTTGCTGTCTCAGGGATGGCAGAGGCAGAAGGAGACCTGCCTGTAAGTGGATCTGTGCAGTGCAAACCCATGTGGTTCAAGGGTCAACTGTATATTCACTTCCTGGGGCTTCTGTAACAAATTATCACAAACTGAGTGGCGTAAAACAACAGAAATTTAATTATCACAGTTCTGAAGTGTAGAAGGATTGATTCCTCTTGGAGGCTGTGAGGGAGAGCCTGTTCCATGCCTCTTTCCTAGCTCGGGTGGCTCCTGTCAACCCTTGGCACTCCTTGGCCTGCAGCTCCATGATCCTGCTCTTTGCTTCCATCTCCACCTAGCCTTCTCTGTGTCTCTGTCTTCTTTCCTCTTCTTGTAAGGACCCCAGTCCTTGGATTTAGGGCCCACCCTAAAAGATCCCATCTCAAGATCCTTAATTATATCTGCACACACCCTCCTTGCAAATAAGGTCACACTCAAAGTGCTGGGGGTTGGGACTGGGACTTAAATGTGTCTTTTTGGGTAACTCACTCCAACCCACTACGCATAGGAACAAGAATTGGATTGATATCATATTCCTCATCAGCACAATTGGATACAAGAAAATAATGGAGCAATATTTTCAAAGCTCTGAGGGGAAATGGCTTTGAACATAAATGATCATTCAAGTGCGAGGGTAAAATGAAGCTACATCAGACAAGTAAGAGTTCAGAACATTTACCAGCCTTCCAGTTCTTCTTTGGAAGAATTATTGTCTTCGGCTAGTGTGTAGGATGCCTGCCTTCCTCCATCTCCTCCCCTGTCAGCAAGGAAAAAGTATCCCAAGTCACCTGGCATTAATACTTTTAAAACATTAACATATTGATATATAAAAATATTAAAATATTGATATTTAAAATATTAATATATTTATTTATGTTGTTTAACAAACTATTATAGTTATTTAGACAAAAATATTATTAGGTAACATCAGAGAGTGGTTTGTTATCCTGTTCTCCCCATCCTAAATCCGCACTCCCCAGACTAACCCCTCTCAACTCTTTTAGCTATTTAATCTGCTATTTACTTCTATATTTTAAAATTTCTTGCATATATATAGCTATTTCTTGACTTCTCAGTTTTAAGAGTTATTGACTTTCAACCACAGATAATTAAATTTTAGCTCTTTACACACCCATTTGCTCTCTCACCAAACACACAAACTATCCTTCCCCCATCCTCCAATAGAGCTATATCACAGTTTTTCATAAAAGTCACTATTTGGGTATTTATATTAGTATGAGCATATAAATATTATTCATAGCTCAGCCATGTAGGGTGCTATGATTATAATTCTTTTTTCTTCCTCCTGGATTGATACTTGCTTTTGTTTTCATTTGCTTAGTTTATATACTTGTTAGTGTATTGCGAATCCATTCCTAAATTCTTCTACAGAATTGAAAATCTCTTTAGAATATATTCAAATATGTTAACTATTCGATTAGCTGTCATCCTGGGATTTTTCTTCACCTCTTTTCTTGGTGGGATTCTTGGGTCCCATGTCTTTCTTTTTCTAGGTTTACTTCCTTATTTTGGAGATCTGTATCATTCAGTAGTTTCCTGTGAAAAATGAAAAACTCTCACTCTTGGCAGTTTGGTTGGTTATAGAATTATAAATTGGAGAATATTTTTCTACCTTCTTTGAAAGCATTGTTTCATTGTCTTTTAGCTTCCAGTATTGCTATAGATATTCTGATTCTGAATCATTTGGATATGACCTTTTATTTTAAATGTGATCTTTTTCTACACTCTGGAAGCTTTTAGGGTCTTCTGTTGATTAATCTCTTTAAAAGAGTGGGATGCCCTTCTTTTTCCTTCTGCATGGAAAGAGATGTGATGGTTGTAGTCCTAGCAGCCATATTGAACCATGAGATAACGTTGGAAGAAGCAGCCCTGTTCTGCAAAGCAATAAGATAGAACAAGCCTGAATTCCTGACATCATGCAGAGACCACAACACCCTTGGGCTCATTGCCATTGAGCTGTCTTTCACTTGAGAGAAAAATACATTTCTACACTTTTAAACTATTATTTTGTGTGCTATTTGTTAAACAAAGCCAAACATTTCTGAATGATAATATGGACACAATAACATATTTTCCTTCATGAAATCACTTTTAAAACACTTTCAAATAACTCTCAATGCTTCTATGATAAAAATACACAATTACTTTCTCCCCAAATTTATCTGAATAAAATTGAGATGGGCATTATATAATTGAGCATCTTACATACAACAAATACAGGAAAAGACTGAATCTGAAGGAAAAAATAATAAGGTGAAAAGAAACTAGTAAAACTTGTTGTTTATTGTAAAAATGTTTAAAAGCTGTAAACCACCCAGAAAAATTTCAGATGCCATCATAGGGGATAGCAGGGTTGAGGCGGTGAGGAACCGAGGGAGGGATAGGCAGTCGGTTTGTTCTTAGTTTGATCTAAGGCTGAATACTTAGATACTGATTATTTGTAGATATTGTTATAGAAATGCAAGGGATTGCTGACAAAATTTTAAGGGTAAACACCAGAAAATAGAAATCCAGGGTATAACTTTTAAAATATTAGAAAAAATGGAATCAAATGAAGACAGCTCAAATGAGTTACCAAAAGGCAGAAAAATGGGTAGAGATCAAATAAAAAAGCATAATAAATAGAATGCATATAGAGACATACACACATACACACACATCATTGTTAGAGTAACTCTAAGCATATCAGCAATCACAATACTTTTGAATGAGTCACATTCCTTTCAAATTGGATTTTTAAAAATCCAGTTTCATGCAGTTTTCTAGCAAGATACATATAATGTAAATAGAAAAATTTAAAGCAAAAGGAAAAATGTAAAGATATATATCAGGGAAGGCTAATAAAATAAAAATAGGGATAGTAACATTAATAGCAAATAAAATAAAGGGGAATATTTTATGTTGATGAAGAAACTCCCTGTTAAATGATATATGATAATTATGAGCCATTATGCATATAACAGAAAACTTACATATATAGAAAACAAAGTCGATAGTACCGCTGGGAAATATAGATAAATATAATATTATAGTCAGATACTTCAACTTACTTCTCAACAGATCAAACCAACAAGTAAGGTTATAGGGGATGCAAATAACATAATAAGGTTGGTGATATATAAAATGCTTGATATATAGTGAACAAATAGAGAATACAAATTTCTTTCAAACATGCGTAGAACATTCACATAGTTGCCCACATATTAGGTAACATATAAAACATTAATATATTTTTTCTTTTTTACATTGATACATAATATTTGTACATATTTATGGGGTACATGTGATGCTTTGTTAAATGCATAGAATGTGTAATGATCAAGTCAGGGTTCTAGCATATCCATTACCTGAAGCATTTATCATTTCTATGTGTTGGGAACATTTCAAGTCCTCTCTTCTAGCTATATTTTGAATTATGCAACACATTGTTGTTAACTAGAGGCAGCCTACTCTGCTATCGAATATTAGAACTTAATTCTTTCTGTCTAACTGTGTGTTTTGTAACCATTAGCCAACCTCTGTTCATCTCTACACTCCCACCTCACATTTCTCTGCCTCTGGTATCTATCATTCCAGTTCTCTACCTCCATGAGATCAACTTTCTTAGCTTCCACGTATGAGTGAGAACATGTAATATTTGTCTTTCTGAGCCTGGCTCATATCACTTAATATAATGACCTCCAGTTCTATCTATGTTGCTGCAAATGACATGATTTCATTCTTTTTTATGGCCTAATAGTATTTCCTTGTGTATATATAGCGTATATTTTTTAACCCATTCATCTGTTGATTCCCACTTAGGTTGATTCCATATCCTTGCTATTGTGAATAATGCTGCAATAAACATGGCGGTGCAGGTGTCCCTTTGTAAAATGTTAATACATTTTTAAAGATTACCATGATACTTAAATGCCACATTCACAAGTCATAATGCAATAAAATGAGAAACCATCAACCAAATAATGGCAAAAATAAAATCTCTGGGCTTGTGATTTAACTAACACATTTATCTCAATAATTACTGAATTAAAGGGTTAATCAAAATGGAAATAACACATTATTAGAAAAACACAAGAGCACAGTATATCAAAATATGTGGAGTATGATTCTTCAGAAGATGTTGTAAAGCTTTAAGTTCATTAATTAGAAAATACCAAGTCTGAAAATAAATAACCTATGATTTCAACTTAAGAAATTAGGTAAAAAACAGTATAAAACCAAAGACAATAAAGAGAAAGAATTAATAAAGATGAAAGCTCAAATGAACAGAAAACAAAAAGTGGAGTTAATTCATAAAACCAAAATCTTTTTTTCTTTTTTTAAAGACCACTAAACGAGATAATCCTTTGCCAACACTGATGAACAAGGATTGAAACAGATAGACAACAGCAGGAACTAAAAATGGGCCTAATTACAGCAGAAAAATAAAAAATAAATTATAATTGGAGAAAGAATATTTATGTTAAAATTCTCACTCTCACTCTCAGCTTTTCATATCTATAAGTATACTATAAAGATATTATTGAAGTTGTGACTTTTTCATAGAAAAAGTCACCACTTTAAAGTTGCTAACTTGTGTATCTTTAGATGATAAAGGGTATCATTGTATTTTGTATGTATTTCAAAGTTATTGTTCTTTTAAAGGTTTCTCCCCTCATGGTTTCAACCATTCTGGATGTGTCACAAATCAGCTTGCACTTCATCTTAGGTTTGGCCTTGTCTACAATGCTGTGCCACTTCCTGGGGCACCCACACAGAGGATGCTCATTTGGTGGGTGCTAGAGTGAATATTTGTGTCCCCCCAAAATGTTCATATGTTGAATCCTAACTTCCAAGGTGGTGGGACTAGGAGGTGGGGACTTTGGGAGGTGGTGAGATCATAAGGGTGGAGCCCTCATGAATGGGGCTAGTGCCCTTATCAAAGAGAACCCAGAGAGCTGCCTTGCCCTTTCCACCATGGGAAGACACAGGAGAAAATGGCCCTCTAGAAACCAGGAATGAGCCCTCCCCAGACCCTGAATCTGCCGGCACCTTGACCTTGGACTTCCCAGCCTTCAGAACTGTGAGAAGTAAATTTCTGTTGTTTGTAAATCTCCCTATTCTGTTACAGCATCCCCAGTGAGTGAAGATAGTGGATATATTCAAGCTAGTCTTTTTTGGTTGTGAAGGGTAGAGACTTATTTTGGAACAAAAGGTCTTTGTCAAATCTCGTTTGGATTGGTCTGGAATTGAAATCTGTCAGGGCTCTCTCGCTCTCTTTCTCTGTCTCTCTCCCCATCTATCTCTGTCTGCAGGTGTCCTCCAGCCCAGCCCTCTCCTTCTCCCAACAGCCTTCTTCATCATGTGTGTTCCCCCCTATCACGCCGGGGTAGTGTGGTTCTGAGTTGACTCCACCTTCTGCCTCACTGGCTCCATCTCTCACTCATCTCTAGTTGAAAACCATGAGAGGGCTCAGCTTCCCTCTCCAACACTAGGCCTTAAGAGGTCACTGTCCCTCCCAAGGTGTGGCTGCCCCTTGGTTGGGTGCCCGCCTCTGGTCCAGTCGGGTGGATTCCAGGGTCTCCTGGCAAAGCACACGCAGTGTGGGCAGCAGCTGCATGGCTTTGGCCATTTCCCCTTAGATGGGCCGTGAAGGTGTCCTCCATCACTGACATCTCCAGCACAGGCTGATGTGGTTGCCTGGGAAAATGAGCACAGTCTCCAAGGCAGGTCACTCAGAGGGTCTGTGTCTCTCCTGCCTTCCTTTATGGCTGTCCTCTCCCAACCCCTGTGTCTGCAGGGAGAGGGCTCTGAACCTCTCAGAATCTGGGGACTATGTCAGGGGGCAAGGAGGGCATCCAAAGGCCTTGCCTGTGCTCTTGGAGACTGCACATCCTTAGTTGGGATGAAGCCAGTGACATCCCAGCATCGAACTGGCCTTTGGGCAGAGGTCCTGGCAGCTCCAACTACAGCTGCTGCTTCTTCCATCTTTGGAAATTTGGGAAATGTACAGGCTTCCACAAGGCCTCTGGGGCCACTTCCCTGTGGGTGGAAGCCAGCTCAGGCAGCCATCACCCGAAGCCTCACTTTTGGTCTTTTCCACCTCTAGCAGGAATGGCTGAATCCCACTCATACTTCACTTAGCTCAAGTGCTGCATCCCTGGAAGCAACTCCAGCACTCCTGGCTTGATCACGGAGCCCAGGGGTGTTCTGCTATTGCAGTGTTTGCGGTTGTCTGTACCATGGCTCAGTGTTTGCTATCTCTCCTGACCAGGCCATCCTGAGGGAAGAGGAGATTTCCTGGCTGCCTGATGGCAGGCTGGGCCATGTGGCATGCTTCAGACAACGAAATGTGGGTGGAAGAGACACGCGCGACTTTGTTTTTTAAAAAATTTTATTTATTTATTTATTTATTTATTTATTTATTTATTTATTTAGAGACAGGGTCTCACTGTGTTATCCAGGATAGAGTGCAGTGTTGCGATCACGGCTCCCTGCAGCCTCGACCTCCTGAGCGCAAGTGATCCTCGCACCTCAGCTACGTAAGTAGCTGGGACTACAGGCATGCACCACCGCACCTAGCTAATTACTTTTTTTTTTTTTTTTTTTTTTTTGTAGAGACAAGGTCTCTCTCTGTTGCCCAGGTTGGTCTTGAACTCCTGGTCCCAAGGGATCTTCCTGCCTCAGGTTCCCAAAATGCTGGGATTACAGGCATGAGCCACTGAGCCTGGCCAGACATGTGCCATTTTGAAGCAGGCACTTCGAGACCCTTCTGTGTTGCTCCATTGTTTCTCTTTTCCCCATGCCATAAGACCTGCACGCCCAGGACCTGGCATGCTCCTAGATGCTCCTTCCACCTTGGTCCTGAAGTGAAGAGGTCGTGGAGCAGAGGGTGATGACCAACCTGTGATGGCCATGAAGGTAAGTAAGAAGTGAGCCTTTGCTGTTGGAAGCCTCTGAGGTTTGGGGTCGCCTCTCCCTGCAGCATCCTTAGCCTGCACTGTGACCCCCTATTTGCTTCTGTCTTCTGCCCTAGACTGTGGGCAACTTGGTAGCAGGGACCGGGCCTTTCATTTATTCAACAGCTACTTATTTGGTGATTTCTATGTGATGAGCACTGTGCTAGACCTTGAGGATAAAGACATGAAGAGATTGGTCCATGACCTTGAACCTCCCCGTCTGATGGGGACCCACGCACATGGCAGTGATGAGAGCCTAAAAGAAATGTGCCTCAGGGGCTGTGGGAGTCAGAGAAGGGGATCCTCACCTGCTGGGGATGGGAGGGCCAGGGCAGGTGGCACATAAACCTTGTTTATGGAGGTGAATATGTCTCTATTTGTCAATTAATGTGTACGTTTGGGCCATCCCTCATTCCAGAAAGGTCTTGAAGGTGAGGAAGCCTTTGGGTCTTTGCCTATGGCCCTACTGCCAAAGAGAAAGGTGGCACGTTAAGTCCCTCTGGGCGTGTTTGTCGAATGTCAAATGTCCCAGCTTTGCTTCTTTTCTGTTCTCTTCCTTCCTCTGTCGCAAACCCATCCTCCTGCCCTCCTCCTTCCTCGGTCCCAAGGATTTAAGCTTCTTCTCCACCCCCCAACCCCCACACCAAGTGGACGGCTTTCCTGATACACATTAACACCTACAAGCAGAGTCACTGGCCTGGAATATAAAGAAGGCGCTGTTTGATGTAAATGTTATTCCGTAACACATATTTAGGATCTTCAGAAAATCCTCATCCACCTTTCGGCTTCAATACCTTAGATTGAAGGTGCGAGAGAAACAATGTGTAAATGGCATTTAGAGGTAAATTATTAACATTAAGACCCTCTTTATTAGACAGTCGTACACAAAGGAATTTTATTTCAGATCCTCTGACACATGACAAATGGCTGCTTCAGACAGAAGTAAACCGCGTTCTCTGGCAAGCAGAACCGAGGGCTGTATCAGCTGGGGGAAGAAAATCCAATTTGCTTTTAAATGCCATTTGCAGACTGCTTCTTTCATGCTAACAACCCAAGTTATTGAAGTTGAGAATGTAAAAATTTAGACATTAAGGAACTTTACACAGACCCTGTCTAGGCAAGGAGGTCCCTTCTCAAACCTAGGTGGAGACAATGTCAGGGTGTTTGGGCAAAGAGCAGTCCCATTTTTCGTGCATGCTCTTTCCCCTTGTATGCCAGGGGTTTGTGGAATAAACTGCTTTGCCAGACAGTGAGCAGAACATAAAATCCACTGAATTACATCCTACTTAGGAGCTTCCAAAAGGCGGCTTTGAAACAAATTCCCGAGGATAAGTAGGATAGGCGATCGTGTAGCCAATATGTGTGCACACATACCGTGGGCAAAGCCTGTCTTCTAACTGTTTAAATAGCCAGAGGTGGGAGGAGAAATGGAATTCGTAGTCAATAGCCCATTGTTCTGCTGGTTCTTTTTCGCCCCTCCTGCCCCTCCCTGTGGTGACTGGTGTGCTAGTTGCTGGGTCATAGGCGAGGTGGGGAGTGGGCTGGCAGAGGGGTGCCATGTTGGATGGAGGGCTATGTGGAGTGTGCAGGCTGGATGGGGAGTCAGAGGCTGAGGGTGTCAAGGAAAGGCTGGGAGCAAGGTGGAGTGGCCACTGGAGAGGGCCAGAGGGATAAGGACCTGGGAGTCAGCAGGCAAGACACAGCCAGGGTGCTCTGAAGCCCAGGAGGGCTGATGGGGCTGGTGAACGCATAGCAATGAGAGATAGCAGGGTTTTGTAGGGGTGATGTGGTAATGGTGGGATTCAGTGGCAGGGATGGTGGTGGGCGCTGGGGGAGGTGGACATAAAGGGGGGGATAAATAGAACAGAGGTTTGGGGGCAATGTGAGACAAGACCCATAATAAAAAAAACAGGGAGCACACAGACTCCTGAGGTCAGGGCATGGGCTCATAAACCAGGCAGGCGGTCTCAGCAGTTTCCATAAGACCAGAAAATAAGCTCATGCCAGCTCAGCTTCAAAAGCGCTGTCTGAATTCTGTTACTGGCAGGAATCAATATGAGGACATGTAAGCCTGGCTCTGCAAGTGGGAACAGGTTTAACACAATAACAGGCTGTGTCTGGTGACTGTGGTATTGGGGTCAGGAAGATCATGACAGGACAGGAAGGGAAGTGGACAGAGATCCAACCAAGGTGGGCAAGAACTGAGTGGTCCAACTTGTGAGAGCTGTGGAAATGCATCTTGCTATATCAAGGCGAGGGAATTGCAAGGGGTTGATACGATGGTTGCTATAAAATATTCCCATTCCCCACTCAAACTCCTTCAGAGTCCAAATCCAAGAATTCAGTTTCTTCAAGTCTGTCAGAAAATACTATGGCATGGATGAATTGGCCATGATCCCGATATGAGAGTGGGCAGTAGAGTTAGTGAAGAGGAGAGGTGGCACCCAGTCCTGCCCAGGACCCTCACAGAACTCTCTTCACCCTCAGTATGGTTGAGACTCTCTATGAAAGTCTTTGTTGCATGGGCTCAGAGAGTGGCCCCAGGAACCACTTCCCAAGACTTCTCTTTATCTCTCTTGACTACTGTAGCTAAAGCATCAACTTGGATTACGGTCTGCCTGTCTACCTGTGGTTAACCAACTAGTAGGATGTGTGTGTGTGCATGTGTATGTGTATAAAACATACATCTTGATATATAAAACATATGTAATATAATGCATGTGTATGTGTGTGTGTGTACACACACACACACATATATGAAGAATTGGCTCACATTGATTATGGAGGCTGAAAAATCACATGAGCTGCCATCTGCAAGCTGGAGACCCAGGAAAGCTGGTGATGTAGTTCCACTGGGAATCTGAAGGTCTGAGAAGCGGAAGGGCTTGTGCCAACCCATGCTGGGGAGGGCAATCTGCTTAGTGTAGTCCGCTGATTCAGATGATAATCTTGTCCAAAAACACTTTCACAGACACACCCAGAATTTTTTTTTTTTTTTTTTTTTTGAGACAGGATCTCACTTTGTCATCCAGGATGGAGTGCAGTGGCATGATCTCAGCTCACTGCAACCTCCACCTCCTGGGCTCAAGCGATCCTCCCACCTCACCCTCCCAAGTAGCTGGGACTATAGGCATGAGTCACCATGCCCAGCTAAACACCCAGAAACATTTAACAAGATACCTGAATATCCTGTGGCCCAGCCAAGCTGATGCGTAAGATTAACTGTCACCCCAATTGCCCATCATTTCCCAAAGCTGCTGTCACCAAAGATATGGACTTGAGTGCTCTGTCTTCCATTCCCACAGCAAAGAACCAGGCCCTGCTTCCCAGCATCCCAGCCTGTGCTGAAGTCTCTCTCCTTGCCTCCCTGGGTGAGAGATTAGTTGGCTGGACACAAGGGAAATGGAGACCCCTGGTTGGTTGACCTTTCTGGCCCTGGCACACCCAGATATCTACCTTTATTATGACAATGACCACACTCTGTGGCAATAATGATATTGTGGACAGGCGTGCCGATACAATGTGGAGCCCTAGCATGCGCTGACACATAATAACCATGGGGTGGGAAGGTAGCTGGGCACCTTTGGGAGTCATGTCATGGGAGCTGGGACTGAGGGTTAGGGGAACCTGGATAAACCCTCAAGGGCTGGAGCCATAGGTTCAGCGCAACCTGTCCCACATCTGTGCTAAGTTGCCCAGCCCCCAAACACTCCATATCCTAGTCCCATCCTCCCGTGTCTTTGTCCCCTCCCAGTTCAGTTCAGTAAACATTTATTATCTCCAATTGGACATCCATTTGAGGCACGAAAGCAGTGATGAAGAAGGCATGGGGGCTTTCTATGGGCAACATCTCTGCCAGATTCTCAGCACTGGGTTTTCTGGAAGTCGCCATGTGTGGGGACAAGGTGTGGATATGTTTTGGAGAAATGTACTGAGTGGCAGGGGTCAGTTGAGAGCATGTGGGTCACATTCCTTTCCATGGAGCTTCCCAGAGCCTCTGGGAGGTCTTTGGTTGAGGTTGATTTGGCCTCTTTACCTTCACGTGTCCTCCTGCAAGTTTCTGTCCTGGGGTAATTTCGAACCTGTGATGCAAGATCTGGCTCTTTAGTGATTTGGGGGAGCTCTGGTCTTCCACAAAAGGTGAAAAGCCACTGGGGAGCAACACACCTCTGGAGACTTGGCCTGGTTAGAAGGGGAGTCAACCAAGAATCCACGTGGTAATTTCTTTCTATTTCCAAGTGAGTCCAGGACTGCCTCCTCGAGGCAACCACTCCTGCCTACAGGCCTCTCCTTCGTTTCAAGCCCAGCCAGCATTCCCTTCACCTTTTCATTAGGAGATATTTGTGTGATGGCTTCGAGTCCCTTTCAAATGCCTCTGATTGTACTTTCATCTAGATTGTTCTGAGCGGACTTCAGAGTCCAAGTCCCAGATCCTTTCTTCTTTCAGACTCTTACCAGTCACCCCAAAACTACTAATAATTACATGAGTATATTATAATTATCCAATTATTATTATAATAAAGGACTTATCAAATGGTCCCACCCACTGCACAATCATTACTACGTGCTTTCATTTTTCTAGCTTTCCATTTAATTTTTGTCCTATTCATGCTTACCTTTTATAATTATAATCATCGTGGGGTCAAGGTTTATGTTCATTTTAAACATTGAAATATCCTTTAAATATGTCATTGAGAGTATTTTTTCCATATTGTGTCATGGAGGCCACCTCTATTCCCCTTCCTCAGTAATGCCAGGGATCCTGTCTTCTTCTTCCTCTTCCATGGCCACGGTCAGTAAAACTGATAGGGGCTGGGGAGTGGAATGTCTACTGGAGATGTGTGAAGTCATTCAGTAAACTCTTGGAAGAGACAGGTACAGTGGCTGCACTTGGTTTCCCCTCTCCAGACCTCCCTCTCCTCCCCCTTCCTCCCCTGTCTCTCCCCTACAAGCTGTTGTTTGGTTAAACACGGTTTTGCTTTGGTTGTTTCTTCCTGCATGCTAAGGCTTGGGGAATAACTACATCAGAAACTACCAAGCAGAGGCTGAAATCCACGCATTATATCCTACTTAGGAGTTTCCAAAGGCGGCTTTGAGATAGATTTCCAGGGATAAATAAGATAAAAAATACACTGGGTAATGTTTGTACACACACAGAGTGAGCAAAGCCTCCCAGACTCGTTAACAGGGGAAAGTGGGGAGGGGAGTGCTTGCTGTAGGCTGGGGCTTGCAGGGCCCATCCCGCCCTGGCATGGAGTGAGGAGAAGCTGCTCTGGAATGGAGTTGGCCCTGGGCTCCTTCAGGACCTGGTTTGGCATTGCATGGCACCGTTTCTGGGAGTCTATGGCCATGTTGCTGAAAAATTCGTTCTCTGGGTGTACTGTTGGAGGCTGGCTCTCATCAGCCGCTGAGGGAGTAAGGCTTAAAATTGAGGTTTGATGTCATGAGCTGCCTTGACACTTGCCGAAACCAGGACGGCCTGAATGGCCTACAGGCATGTTCCCTTCCCCATTCTGCTCTCACGGACAAGGCCACCTAGCCAAAGAGACCGTTGCATCAAGGGGGCCAGGCACAGTTCTTTCTTATCCTCTAGCAGGGGGTTTCAGTTTGCTGCTAAGCCACAGAAATGTTCAGACAAGCCAGCTGCATTCTCTTGTGGGAATCAGTGATCACCTCACCCCCTTGGTACTATAAAGCTGCCTGCCATGTCCCTGGTTGTTCACTCTATTCCTTTCACAACCCCATGTGGTCCTGTGTGGTGTGCTGGGTGCTCTTCCTTGGAATGTGAGTCTATCTGACTGATACAATGCTGTTGACCTCATCTTTCCAGTGTCAGGCATCAAGTGTTTGGCCACCCCATATCCCCAGGGGGGAATCCCACCCTCTCCAACAGGGTGAATAGGAGATGATGAAAATAGCCTCAGAGACACCAAGGGAGGGGTAGAGGCTGAGAGTCTACATGCACAGGAGGTGTGACCTCAGACCAGGCACTGAGACCTTCAGGACCTCATTTTCCTCACCTGTCCATTGGGATAATAATTTCTGCCCTTCCTAAAGGGATTAGCAGGAGTAGTCTGTGAAACTAAAGATGCCAGGGCAGAGTCAGCTGTGGGGTGCTTTGCAATGTAAAAGTGATGGAATCACTGCTGCCCTGAAAAAGGGACTGAGCCACGGGGCAGGAGGCATGATGAGGGCTGAGGGATGACAGGTGCTCGTGTGCATAAAGTATTATCATCACGGTGATCATTGCTCAGTTGGATTCCCTTCTCTTGAAGCACTCCTGCTTTATTTTCATTGTTTATCTTTTTCCACTGGAAGCAGCTAGAGACATTGTGTGTGTAGGTTTCTTTGTCAAGCCTCCCAGCTTCTCCATTGAGGAGTTGATGATCTGTAAACAAACGCTTCAATGCACAGGGGAGCTCCCTCATTTAAAGGCACCTTGGGGGGAACCCTTTTACAATGAGAATGATTGCCATGCAATGTCTGTATTTGTGAATTTGGAGTTTTGCTTAGCAAGTTACTTTAAAATGCATATCCTGGGCACGACAGACTAGGAACAGTGTGGAGAAGACTTTCAAATCCTGTGAAATGGTGCCAGCTACAGAGGCAGCCAGGCAGGGTTTGCTCCTGTTAGGAAGTTTGCTTTGAGGGACTCAGAGGCTGATAAAGGATGAAGCTGGGGGAAATGGTGCAATGCATCAGAAAAAGCCTCAGCCTCTGCACATTTCTAAGTATGTGATCATGGCAGCCTTCCTTAGTCTTCTCACTTGTTAAATGGAGATAGTAATGGTAGCTTAAATGTTGTTCTGATGATGAAGTGAAATGTCGCATGTGACATACATGGGATCTGCAAGCCCAAGGTGCTGTCCGGGCTCTGAGCACACCGTCTTTCCACCTCGACAATCCCCGACAGAAAGCAGAAAAGGCTGGTTGACTCTGCCATGGTCTCCCCCTTTAGCCTAATTGTTGGTGGACTTTTGCAGGAGCCTCTGCTGTCATCCCTGAAGCTTGGGCTTGCAGTAGGAACGCCTTACAGTTGTCAAAGTCCTTCCTGGGGTGAGTGCAAAGGACCTCACTTTTCGCCAGTGGCTCTAATGCTTTTTCTTCTGAGTCCTCACTCTCATCTCCCTCATTTCTTGTCTCCTGCCCCCTAATTCAGGGGCCCCACCTCTCTCTTTCCTCCATCTATTCGCTTCTTCCTCCTTCTTTGCTGCTATCTTCCCTTTGTCCCCCGACCGTTCCCTTCCTCCCTCTCCTGCTTTTTGTCCCCCAGTTCCACCCTGAACCCCACAATCTGTGTCACAGAGTTGGAGAGGCAGATCCGGTGGCCCCTACATCCATAGCCCCCTCCCTGTGTGCCACCATACAGAATTGCCTGCGGTCCTGTCCCATTTTGCCCTTCTCCTGTGGCCAGGATTTGCACAAATGAACCTGGGCCCCAGCATGGGGGCCAGGGCCACTGAGCTCTGGAGTGCAGGCTCTCAGCCCAGCCCGGCTGCCCCCTGGAAACAAGCTGCTCCCTTGCCCAAGTGACTAAAATAAGAGAAAGAAAGGAGCAAAGGCCTGCACAGGCAGGCCCAGTAGCAGTGAGTGAGACCACACCAGCCTGCGCAGGAGCTTCAGTGAGCTGGGCTAATTAGAGGGGCCTTGCAGTCCCCATGGTAATTTGCTTAAATGGAAGAAGTTGCTTTTCTCTCCTTTTTCTGTTCTCAGGAATTCCAGTTTTAGGCTCTGGCAGTCTCTAACCACCCTTGGCCCTCTGGGGAAGTGTTTGCTATGGAAATATGCAATTAATATTGCAGCGATCATAATTGCTAATTATTAAAACAATGCTACCCCCTTTTCCTGGCCTAGTTTCATGTTTAAAACCATTTAAATAACAGGGAGGAAGAAAAAAAAAGGAAAAAAGTTAAACACCAGTGCTGAACTTGTGCAGAGCCAAATGAGATGGTCCCTGGGCTACCCAGGATTTGTCCTGGTGTTCGGAAGGACAGAGTTCTCCAAAGCCTCCGGTCTAGGCTCCCCTGGAGCCATGTGCTAGATATAAGTGAGGTACAAATTGCATTTTTTGTCACTGGAATCCTATTTCCACAGTGACACAGAGCTATTTTCTTTTCTTTCTGATTGATCTCCAGTAGGATCCTAGACCATTAGGACTTAAAGTGTCCTGTCTTTGTCTCAACCTGTTCCTGTTCGCTTCCTTGGAGTCAGGGCAAGAATTTTCTGGAAATAAACAGTTCAATGTATTGGTGCTTGGCCACTCTGAGGGTAAAGTGGAGGAATGTCTCTGATGAATGACTATAGCCATTTCTAGGGGTTCTTTCAACAAGGAGGTTTCAAAGCATCAGTAGCAATGGCTGCTTGGTCACTACCCCGTAAGCACAGTTTGCGTCATGCCACCCCACAACAAGAACCTTTCAGTGTCCTCTCCATGCTCAGCCTATAGGTTTGAGCCCTAATCCTAAACTTGGCATTCAATTCTTTCATGACCCAGGCTCGGCCCATTTGTCAGGCATTATCTGCCACTACTTCCCACCCCAGCCAGTTTGGCCATTCCTGAGATGTGCCCCATGCTCCTAGGCTTCTGTGGTTACATGGAATGTGCTTCTCAGCTTTACTAAGCGAAATCAATTCCATCCTTAAAGATCCACCCTAAATCTCCCTCCTTCCCAGGACATCACCCTCTACCCTCTGAACTCTCCTACCAAGTACTGTATCTCCCTCAGGCCCTCATTACACACTTCTTTGTACTTGATCCATCTCCATACATACCCTCTAGTCATGACTAAATGCTAAACTTCTTGAGGATGTTGATTTATAGTTACTGACTTCAGTCATCTTCGCCTCTCCAGGGCCTAGCCCTACACTTTGCCCATAGTAGGGGCTCAATGATGATTGAGGAAATAATGGATAAAATCCAAGAAACGTTTCAAAAAAAAAAAAAAAGGATATGGACATTATATTCATTTCCTACAGCCACTGAACAAAGTGCCACAAACTCTGTGCCTTAAAACAACAGAAATGTACTTTCTTGCAGTTCTGGAGGCTAGGCATCTGAAACCAAGGTGTTGATGGGGCCACGTTCCCTCTGAAAGCTCTAGGGAGGGTCCTTCCTTGCCTCCTCCAGCTTCTAGTAGTTGCTGGCAATTCTTGGCATTCCTTGGCTTATAGATGTGTCACTCCAATCTGTCTCCATTGTCACATGGTGTTCTCTCTCTGTGTGTCTATGTCTAAATTTGCCCGTTTCTAATAAGGACACTAGTCAGTGGATTAGGACACACCCAAATCCAGTATGACCTCATCTTAAGTAAATTACAACTGTGAAGGCCCTATTTCCAAATAAGGTCAGATTCTGAGGTTCTGCATGGACCTAAATCTTCAGGAACATGATTCAATTCAGGACAGCCACCAACAGGTAATGGAGGTGCATTTGAGGTCTTCACATTTTTAAAGCCCAAGTAACTTGAATCACGATGGGGCCATAGACAAAGAATGGAACTTTTACAGGGTCCTCTGCTTTTTGCCATTTGACAGGTAGGGGTATTTATCTAGAAGCTGGAGTTATAATGGGATAGAAGTGACAAAGATAACCACTTGACAGTTATCAACATAGACGATAGAGGTGACAATTTCAGCACAATCTGTTTCAGCAGAATCCAAGTTTTATACTTTATTCCACCAAGCATTTTCCAATAAAACATATTTCTTCCAACTTAAAATATGCACTATGATGATAGCAGAGAAATTAAGAAGGTGTTGTCACAAGTATGAAGAAAACAGGGGAGGAGACAGCAGGGCATGGAGGATTTTAACAATGTTTTGGGAGACGGAGAGGGGATTGAGGCATGCGTTCGAGATAGTGGAGTGGCAGATATTACACTCTAAGGATCTGCAGAGGGGAAGCCTCAGGAGAAGTGAGCAGTTTGTCCTGCAGGACCTCTGAGGCCCCTGGCATGGAGGCCCCAAGTTATCCCAAAGGATGAGAATGAGGCATGAGGCTGTATCTGGTGGACTGGTTGAACATTTGCTTAAAACTAGTTGGAATCTCCAGGCTCCTCCCCTCCTGGTGCAAACAGACATCACTCTCTTTCCCCACGACCTCCCTTTCGTAGAGGTATTTTGTTTTCTGGACAAAGGAGCCTCCATGCTTCACTCTGTCAGTAGAGGGAGGGGTAAAGCACTCAGCTGGGTAACGGGGATTCTGCTTCCCCCTTACCCCATTTTTATCCAAGTCATACACATGTTGAGGGCTAGTGGAAAATCTGTGCCAGATGTATGGGGAGAAGTCCTAGGCTTACATTTGACTTTGCCTCTTAATAGCATGTCACACTATGCTGGCTAGTTGGCCTTCCTGAGCCTCTGCTTTTTTTCTCATCTGAAAAATGGGGCTATTTGATAATGCCTACCTCCATGGGAATGGGATGGGGGTGTGTTGTACATGAGAATGCTGCATCAGATGAGAGGGTTGCAAACTATAGAAATGTGCATAGTCTAGCAAAGGCTGAGCCTCCAAGTCAGAGTGGGGCCAGGTCCTGGAGTCAGGGTTGGGATGGACCAGACATTTTGAGCATAGTGTTCATGTTTCCAAAGCAATGGCATGCCTCCCCCACCCTCCAGTTTCCCAGGAAGTGTCTATCCCACCCTATTATTGCATCAGTTTCCAAACCTTCACTTTTTGATGAAGCATTCTTGGGTTCCGTTGCTCATGCAACAGTCAGATTCTGAGCACCTATCACATTCCAGGTGCTATGCTACTGCTGAGGATACCATGAGTGGAACAGTCATGGTGCTTGCCCTCATGGAGCTTACAGTCTATAGGAAGGTAGATTGTAACCAATCATCAAACAATGACGTCAGATGACAGTGGTGGTGATCGTTACAAGGGAGAGGCAGGAGGCACTCTGAGAGTGTGCGGAAGGGAGAACCAGACTTTGTCTGGGGCTCAGAGAAAGCTTCCCTCAGGGGCATGTAACAGAGCTATGATCTGAAGGCAAAAGTTAGGGTATCGCCCAGGAGCAGAGGGCAGGCAGGAACCAGATACAGGACAAAGCATGATGTGGGAGGAACCAAAGGACGCTGGGTGGGGCCAGGGTCCCCTGAGCAAGGGTCCATGTGTATGAGGAGGCTGGAGGGGGCAGGGCATTGGTATGCAGGACCTTATGGGCTGTGCAAGGATGATGGTCTTGATCCTGAGAGCCAGGGGATCCATTGAAAAGCCTTCAGCAGAAATATGTGGGATTGACTTTGTCTTCTGCAAGCCTGCTTTGGCTGCAGCGAAGGGAAAGGTCACTGCTTTCTTCTGCTTCTCCCAGTTTGGACACAGAACCAGTGGTGCCACTGTTCTTGATCTGGGTCCAATTCTGCATTATCCTTGTCCTCTCTCTCTGAGATGCTTCAGCTGCAGTTTTTATTTTTGGAGGCTGTTGTAGACAAGCCCAGTTCTTCATTTACCCTTGCTGGAAATATGACCCTGCTCTACTGAGAAGTCGTTTACTGAGTCCAGGCTCGTAGTTTCTGGAGGTACCAGTGTGGTACTGGAGTAGCCAGCCAGCTGATCGCTCAGGGTGACTGGGGCTGATACATGGTCCTTTCAGGTCCCCCTGGTATTGGAGGCAATGTGGTGATGTGAAAGGAGTTTGGGCTTCGGACACTGGGGTTTAAATTTCCCCTTGGCCACTTAGTAGTTGTGTCACTGGGGCAGGTGACATGCCATGAAGGAGACCCAAGTATGAGCTTCAGAAGCTCTTGAAATGGATGATACATGATATGCAAAAAGGCAGACCTTGCATACACCTATGGTTTCATAAAGGTTGAACAGCTGCACTGCTGCCAATGTGATGAGGCTAATCAAGGGCCTCGCTTGTCATGGTGCAGGAGTGGGCGGCTGCAGGGACTGGCCCAGCTACAGAAGCTGGCCCCTGAAAACCACCCAGCAGGAGCTGCAGTGCCCCAGCAGTTCTGCTCTGAAAATTCAAGTCTCATAAAGGCTTGAGCATGGAAGAAGCTTCCTGGCAGAGGCAATTCTCCACACCGAGTTTTGGAGGGAGCTGTCCAGCCGTGACAGAAACCTGGCTGGTGGTTGTGGCTGGGGGTGTGGTCTAGGGAGCAGGACAAAAGCTGGGCCTGGTGTCTCCTCTGAGCCTAGGCTGTAGTCCAACAGGGGTGGGAAGACACAGCAGGCAAGTGCAGTGCACAAGCCCCTCCTGCTCCTCTGGCTGGAGCAGAAGGACAGGAGCAGGCTGGAAATTCTGACACTCTTGGGCCCCTGGGGGGTAAAGGGTGTTTTAAGCCCCAGTACATGTCCGAGTTTGAGCAGGATGATGGATTCCAGGCCACTGCCGGCTGTTGGGGTCAAGGCTGCCGGTCCTCTGCCAGCAGAGCTGTGGGTGGACTCCATGTCCAGGCTGGGAGAGGCAGGGGAAGATGGGGTGTGGGAGTGCTGGGAGCGCTGATTTATGACTGCCTTTGCTGGTTTGTCCACTCTGTTGAGACACTGGCCACACTGGGGATGCATTGTGGGGGCTGCTCTGCTCTTGGGGTAGCAGCTAAGTGTACAAGCTTGGGGAGCAGGGGCTACATGGCTCTGTTCACACAGGGTCTCACCCTGGGCTGGATGTGATTGAGATCTTCATGTTTCTGGATGATACTGGGGTAGAGAAAGTGACCCCTGTCTTCTCCACCTTCCTCGAACCTGAATCCACAAACCCAAGGCAGGGGGTTTGCTTTCTACAAAGCTGCCCTTCAATAAGTAAAAGTGTGTCTGTGAATGCCCCTCCTAGAACCAAGGGTCCATTTTCTTCCCCACATAAAAGGAAATGAAATGTGCAGAGCTCTAATAAAACATGAAAGGCTTAGGTGTAAGCCGGGAAGCAGGGCTTTGAATGGGATTCAGTGGTCTCAGCTGCTTGGAGGTGTATCTATTATATGTCAAGCAATTAGAAACAGGTTTCTATTAACTGGCTGACTTTGTTTGCAGCTACCAGTGAAATGGACCGCTCTCCCAGTGGCATCTGCCAACCCTTGCACACCTTGGAATCAGTTACAGGTGTTCAGGGTTGTAGGTCTTATATCTATATGTTGAATATGCACATGGTTTTTGCAAAGGCACTGGGATCTTAGTTATAATACTGATATCAGATTGATTGATTTATTCATTCGTTCATTCAGCCATGCATGTTCATAAATATCGCATGACCATGTGTGTGCAGATGACATCAAGTAATTCAATAATAGGAGGAAGTAGATAATAATTGTCACCTGTGTGGAACTGATAACTGCCATGGGAGTTTGAAACTGGAGGATTGTTTCTGGGGGGGCGCCATGGAGAAGGAGGATGGAGCTGGATGTTGGGGCTGAGTGAGATGGAGTGAGGCAGGTGGGTCAGAAAACGGCATGAGGCAAAGGGCAGACCCAGTCTAGGGGGTACCATGAGGAGGCTGATCTGGCTGAAGGGACAAATGAGGGAGGGTGAGAGAAGGCAGTTTCCATGGGAGGCAGTGGAGGAAGAGCAAATCCAGAGATCCTAATACCTCCTGCTCTCTTCTTATGTGACTGCCACACCCTATTGTGCATGGCCCGACAATGGTTTCTGGCTGGCCTCACTGAAACCAGCCCTGGGGTCACACATGGGAGTGCACAGTCCCAAAGCTAAGCCTCTGAAGCATATCCCAGGACCCTCCACACTGGTGCATTTGGAAGTCTGTTGAGGAGTCTGCAGGTGGCTGGAGCTCTAGAATCCTCGGTCCACCCCTGAAGAGCTAGGGCAGGGCCTGGTTGCCGAATGTCAGCTCCGCCTAGGAGGAACTTCTCCATAGCAGAGTGGGTGTGTTTTTTGCCGTGCCCAGGTAGGAACTGGGAGATCCTTTCTTGGATGGAGGCACTTGTCACGCTGGCTGGACAGTGAGACTAGAGGAAAATCTGGGTTTTCCTTGACTTTCCTGCCAGTGCCTTTGTCTTGTAGAAGAAGCACCATGAAAGGTGCTTGAATGCCAAGCAAAGGGAGGGAAGGTCTGGCAGTGACTGAGAACAGGGTTGCCCTGTGCAGCTGCACAGGTTATCTACTGCACAACCCCAGCAATGCCTTTCATGTAGAACAGAGCCCGTAGGGCTGTGCAGGATGTAATCCCAACATCCTTGCATGGCAGCCCTGGCCTGGGTGAGGAAGACTTAATTGGTGGAAGAAGAAATGCCCCTTTAAGAGCTTACAGGCCCAAGGGGTAAACTCAACAGCTGTTCAGACACAACTCTCCCTCTTTAGGTTCCCCTTAATGGCATTTGGCATCCCATGGTTCATGGCCAGTCTGTTTCCAAGTTTTACTGAAAGAAAACTTGTGGCTTTGACTGGGATTATCTCTGAAACCCTTCCTCTACCTGCAGAGGTGAGATATCTGGCCTGGCCTGGGGAAGAGGCAGTGATGGGGTTTGGGGGAACAGCAGATGGCTCAGCAAACTAGACAGTTAATCCAACCAAATTACGGCAACAGATGTTTGAAGATGTTTGCATTCAAATTCAAACTGTTAGGCCTCTTGGAAGAGCCAACCAGAATGGGGAAGTTCGATCTCCTTCTTAATTAAAGCAAAACAAAACTAAACGATCATTTTTAAAAACCAAGCCCTGATATCAAGTTGTCAGAGATCATCCACCAGCAATGGCGGAGACTCTGGCTGCCTGCCTGGGGGTTGGGGTCCTGCCCTCAGAAGAGAAGCTTGCTGCAGGAGGGGGACGTCGGAGGAGGGTGGTCAGCGGCCCGGCAGGTGGGGTGAAGGATTGGAGGACGGTAATGATGTGCGGCCGGGAATGCCCACCAGCAATGGCTGGCCCTGCATCGCTCCTTCAGCGTGGGGGACGCGCATCTCGAAGAGGGAGCATTATTGATGCTCTTGCCTCGGGGAGGGAGAGCCGATAATGGATGGTGGAGGGGGGATGAGCTTTGTCATCAAACAAGGGGCCTGAAAGATGGTCCGCCGGAATGTTATCAGTCATGCCTTGATCAAGATGTAAGACTCTCAAGGTCTTCTGTCTCCTCTCTCCTCCCTTCCTGCTGCTCCCCTCTGCTGCCCTTCCCCTTGCCCCTCCCCGAGCTCTCCGTCCTCATCTGCCAGGCCCCACACTCTCCTCTTCCTCCTCTCCCATCTCTTCTTTTCGTCCTCTTTCCTTCCTTTTATTCTATCTCTTCCTTGTCTTTCTCCTTTTCTCACTTTTCTCTCCCTCCTTCGCTCTATCCCTCCCTCCCTTCCTTTTTCTCTCCTCTTCCCTTCCTTCCTTCTTTCCTTCCCTCCATCCTCCCTGTCTTCCTCCCTGTCCTCCTCTCTCCCTCCTTCCTTCGCTTTTCCTTCTTTCTTTGTCTCTTTTACCCTTTTTTCTCCTTCCCTGTTTTTCCTTTATTTTCATCTCTTCTTTCTCCCTCTTCATCTCCTCCTCCTCCTATTCTCCCTCATCACTCTCCTTTTGTCTTATATTTTCTCTAATCCAGGGTCCATCTCCTTATCACTTCCCGGGCCTAGCCTGGCCCATGCATTGTCTGGGTAAGATTTTTATTTCAAACCAAACTACTAAGTGCTGCTTTTATTCTCAGTAGTTACTACCCACTCTGCTGCCTCTCCCCTCCGCAGGGCCTGGCTTCCAGCTGTGGAGGTTACTGCCTCTAGAGCCGCTGCTGTCAACTGCCCCAGACTGAGTGCTCCTCAAATAACAAAGGCACGGGGAGCTGCTGCCATCCCCTTCCATCCAGACCAGGGCTTGTCTGAGTAAAACCAGGACACCATTAGGTTGGTCCAGAGGCCTTCTCCTCCCTAGGCTCACGTTTCTGTGCACACTGTCCCTCATATTCAGTGCCCTCCTTTGGCCAGCAAGCATCAGGTGACATTAGTCTCTTTCACCCGATGCTTTCTTCTTGATGCTCACCCACTCCGAGGAAGGAGTGCATGATGGCAGCCCAGTGTTGGGATGAAGCTGCCATGCTGGGATTTTAGGTGTCTTTGAGCAGGTGTGAAAGGTATTATTTGAGTCAGGAGATCTTCTTTGTGCCTCTAAAATCACAAAATGTAGAAGACTCAGTCTATATGTGGGGCTGATATTTCTGTGTTTGCGGATTAGACATAGCAGTACTTTCCCAACCTTAAGGCAAAGAACCAATCCCAGTCCAATTCTTAAGAAGCATGGATAGGGCCAGGGATGGTGCCAGGTGCAGGGTCCCTTTCAGCATTTCCTTGAGGGTCCTCAAATCTTAGAAGCATGCTCTCTGGGTCTCAGTCCCCACAGCTGGCTATGTGTATTGAGTGCTGATTCTAACCAGTGCTGTGCTAAGTGCCTCACATACAGGATCTCATGTAATCCTCATGTTTCTCATGTAAATGATATCGACCTCATTTTACCGATAAGGAAACTGAGGTCTGACAATGTTCAGCAACTTCCCCAAACTCATCCACCTTATTTCAATGACACAGCTGGGATTTCACCCCGGATCAGATTGACTCAAAAGGCGGTGTCTTAACACTCCCCCTGGCTTGGAAGAGAGCCCTGCCTTCATGATAGGGGTGACACTGTAATGGAGGGAACAGTGCCAGGCTGTGGAGAAGCCATGTTGGGGCAAGTGGGTCTCTTCAGCACTGTTTTTGTGGGGGCGTGCTGGAGCTGGATCCATGACACCCTTTAATCAATTAGTAACTTGAAATTGCCACAGTGAGGGTATTTTCACCATGGAAATTGGCAAACACTCCAATTCAGGGCTTCTCCCCCTAGGAGCTGGTTGTTAAATATTTACACACCACTGATCCTGATCCATGCATGGGTGAAGTTCGGGTAGTTGCCTGGATGCATGTCCCAGCCTTTGCAAGGTGGGGAGCAGAAGAATTGGAGTGGCCCATCAGTTCAGGAAATTCACTCTTTGGGAGAGGGCAGCAGGAGCCTGGTGTGGAAATGGAGTTGGAGAGGTGGTAGGGAGGGCCCGGGGAACTGGCTTCCAGAAAGAACAGGTGCATTAGCATTCCCCATAGAGCCACAAGGATGGCTAATGCCTGTACCTAATGCCTGATGGAGCAGCTGCCTAGGCCTCCTGGCCCTGGCTTACGTAGGTAGGATGAGGAGCCAGGGGTACTGTTGATTACAAAATCAATGTGGACATGGTGGGGCAGGAGGTGGGTCAGATTATCCAGAGGAGCCAAGGGAGGGACCAGGCTGGCCCCTTGCCCATCACCTCTCTACATCCGACCTTTCTGACTTTGAGCTGGCAAGTGCTGAGGTTGTATGGGCACCTGATCTGCACTGTGCCCCGTGTGGAAAAGTGGTGCCTGGGAGCCTCCTTCAAAATGCACACCTACATGGACTTGGGTTGAGAGTGAGCACAGGGTGGTGTCTCATTGGGTGCAGGCTGTGTGGCCAGCAGGAGGAGGTGGCTGAGGGCTGGAGTTGGGCACCTGCCAGACCACTTCAACAGCCTCCTTCCCCTGAAATGCCCCAGCCCATGGCCCAGTCATGTGGCCCTCCTCTGAACTTCCACAGCATCCCCTCATCCTTCCCTAAAAACTTGCCAGTTACTCACTGCTCCTCCCACTGTGACGGAAGTCCTTGGATTTACTCCCTGTGTCCCCAGGTCCTGCTGCTGCCCATCCTCATTGCCTAATGAGTACCTGGTGAGGAATGCTGAGCAGAGGAAGCAAGACGTGGGTGAGGAGTAGTAGGGGGGCAGTATGGCTCAATGAGGTACCAAGGAGGGGTGAGCCTCTCCTGCAGGCCGTGAGGGAGGACATGGCTGAGGCTGGGATGGTGTAGGAGGTGGGTGGGGAAGGGGAATGGCAGGTCCAGGCAGGAGAATTCCCTGCTCCCCAGTGAAAAAGACCTGACATCAGGGTGGGAGCAACACTTCCTGATCAGAGAGGTAGGACTGGCTTGGAGTACAAAGCTGTGACTTTACTGCAGGGGGCCCTGGAACGTGCAGGCTCTTCTCAGGCTGCCAGCCACATGTGGGCCACAAGACATCTCTGCAGCAGATAGAATAGTGGTCCCCCAGAGATGTCCATGGCCAAATCCCCAGGATCTGTGAATACTTTGCCTTCTATGGCAAAAGAGATTTTGCAGCTATGATAAAGTCAAGAGTCTTGAGATAAGATGTTTTTCTGGATTATCTAGGTGGGCCTGATGCAATCACAGGGTTCTTATAAGATGGGGGCAGAGAGTCCAGGGTCCAAGAAGGCAATGCCATGATGGAAGCAGGAATTGGAGTGGTTCAGCAGGAGCCAAGGAGTGCTGGCAGCCTCTCGAAGCTGGAAGAGATTCTCCCCCATGCCTCCAGAAGGAATCAGCCCAGCCAGCACTTTGATATTAGCTCCTTAATACTCACAGGGGACTTCTGATGTCTAAACTGGGAGAGAATACATTCTTGCTGTTTTAAGCCACTAGGTTTGTGGTGATTTGTTGCAGCAGCAACAGGACACTACTACAATCACAAAGATCAGGTGAGAGCAACACAATGCTGTGTGGTGCAGCAGGTGGACCTACTCTGTCCCAACTCTATGCCATTGGCTCAGGCCCTTCCTCTTTGTCTCCCGCCACTTGGGCTCCTCTGCGCTTTCATGGACCTGCAGAACTCTCGCCCACCTCAGGGACTTGCTGTTGCCTGGAACACCTCTTGTTTGACTATTCGCACATCTGGCTCCTCCTCAATCTTCAGTCCTTGCCTAAATGTCATTTTTAAGTGACATTCCCATCATTCTCTGCCTTAGCATCCTATTTACACACACACACACACACACACATGCACACACACACACACACACAATTTATCTGCTCGTGGTTCATTGTCCATTTCCTTGTCATTAGCGTGCAGGTCCCTTGAAAGCAGCATGTTCTCATCATGCTACCCCGACTCCACTTTATCTTTCTTTATAGCCCATACACCCTCAACCTTAGGCATGGATCACCTCCTTTTGCTTACTAGCCTGTGAGCTCCAGCAGGCAGGGGCTTAGTGTTTGCTCGTCACGATGGCCTGGCACAGTGCCTGGCACAGAGCAGGTGTTCATGTATATCACTGGATGGATGATGGATAGATGGATGCTCTCAGAAAATGTCCTGAGAGCTATTGGTGACACCTGAGTATGGATGTCAGGGCTTGGGTTCTCTTTCAGGGGAAGTTATACCTCCATTCTCCTGACACATCCAATGTCTTGAGCAGTTTCCTGGGGCCAGGTCCTCCCAACAAGCCAAACATGTGGGCATCATTATCTCTGTTTTACAGTATAAGGAAGCTGAGGTGCAGTGAGATGGGAGATTTGTTCAAGGTCACACAGTTGGAGGGCAGTAGGAGCTAGTTTCAGACCAAAAGGCAGCTACTGCCCTAGGCCACAGGCCTCAGGGTCAGAAAGCTGGGCCCATGGGAAAGGGATTTTAAACATCCCAGGACAGGATGGTGGGGGGGATCTCTGGGGTTTCTCAGGGGCCCTCGTAATCATACCTAGAGAGTTCCATCTTGTGAGGAGCTCTCCAAGCCTGTGTCCAGCATCCAACATGCTCAGAGAGACTCCTTTACACACCTGCCCCTTTCCCCTGCAGTTGATCAATCATATGCCTTAATTTGGAAGCCCCCTCCAGACAAAGGGCTGGTGAATTCACATCTATAACCCCTTTCCAGCACCTTGGGCAAATGGCTGTGTGGTTTTATGGTTTGATAAGCCATAAAACACCCTTGGTACAGCACATCTTTTATTGACTCTTCAAATTGCCTGTTGTCATCGAAGGTGGGGGATCATAAAATGCCAGCCTTATTAGTTTTCCTGCAGTGGAAGCTGCTCAGAGAGAGGTGTGGGTGTCAGCTGGGAAAAAAGGAGGCAGAGATCCCCACTCTCCACCCTCCCAGACTCAAGGAACACCTTCTGAGTGTGGGGTTAGAGACGGCTGGGTCTGTCTTCATCTTTCCATCTCGGCTGCTCAGTGAGGACAGGTGGCCAGACCCTTCAGGACTCGAGTTCTCTGGGCTCTTTCTCTGAATGGAAGAATGACAGAAATCACCCAATACACCCCCTTCTTTACAGACTGGAGACAGGGGGTCAAACCAAGCATTTTGCCCAGGAACCCGCAATGGGGAGATGGCAAAGGCAAGACTAGAACTCAGGTTTCCTCACTCCTAGGGCTTTTTTTTTTTTTTTTTCTGGAAAGGCAGAACAACATATTGGCTAAGTCCAGAGGCTCTGGAGCCATACAGCCTGGCTTTGAAGGTTTGCTCTGCCACTCAAGAGCTGTGCAACTTCAGATGAGTTACTCAACTTTTCTGTGCTGCAGTTTCCTCATCTGAAAATGTCAAGTAATAATAATGCCTACCTCCTGGGTTACTGTGAGCAGTAAGTGAAGTAATACATTCAAAGTGCATGGAAGAGTGCCTGGTTCATATAGCTTACACTGGAAGGGCTAGAAAATGTTTGTTGAGTGAACAAATAAATGAATGATCAAATGATTGAATGGTTAAGTGTGAGCTGAACCCTACAGTCTGATCAGGAGTAGGAACTGGCCTTTCAAAGATCTGGACCCTTCCAATATTCAGATCTGTTACTTACTCTCCCAGGCCTGAGTTTCTTCCTCTATGTAATGGAGACCCATGGTCTGAGTCCCTGGACTTGCTCAATTCCAGCCCCCTACCGTGGCCTTACCTCATGTCTTCTCCTTCCCTTCACCTGTTCTCCCAACTCCCTCCTTGTCATCAGTTTTCCATTCTGTGCTACCTCATGTGCAAGCCTCCTCCACCCAAAAGCAAAAAGCCCTTCCCTTAGCTCCAGTGCCCTGCAGTTCCTGCCTGATCTCTTCCCTTCTGTCCCATCCCACACTTCCTACTTCCTCTCCCCACCTTCTGTCCACTTCTGAACCATGCACTGTCCTCAGCTCTGCCTGCCCACAGCCATGGTTCAGTTCTCCAGTGACCTTCTCCCCGCCGACTGTCAAGCCAATGAGCTTCTTCAGCTCAAATATATGGGGCCTCTCTTCACTGGATGCCGTTGGCTCCATCTCTGCCTGGGAACCTTCCTTTGCCTTAAAGATCTGGTTTGTGCCTCTTCAAACAGATATTCTTTAGACATTTGATGACATTCATTAAGAGAAGGGGCCTGAGTGGCTTGTGGGGGAAATGGGGGATGGAGGAAGGTCCTGGTTTGTTTCTCTGTGGATGCTCTGCTCTGGCCCCAGATTTTCAGACCCCATTCAGGTGCAGAGTCCCAGCAGTAACCAGCCCCACCAGCCTACAGGCAGCTTTGAGATCTGCTGTTGCTTCTCTAGGTTGGCCTCCTGTGGCTCCCAGCCCTCTCTAAGCATGCCTCTCCTAAACACCTGTTCTCATCTCTTTCATGTCAGTGATATTTTAGTGACCTGTGACCTCGTGGTTTGTCTCCTGCAGATGCCTGGCTGGTGACCCCACCCTGGAATCCTTGGTCTCTGTCATCTCACATGCTCTAGGCTTTTCCTAAACTTTTGGGACTGCCATTGCCATGTTGCTTGGTGAGTCTCTCTCCTTCTATCCGGTCCTTAATTTTTGGGGAATTCTCCATATTTGACCACCTGCTCTTCTCGTGCTGTGACTCTCCAGGGATCTCAGCCACTCCCATGTGTCAACTCACACAGTGTACTGATGATACCCCATATGACTATCTCCAGCCCAGACCTCTGCTCAGACTCAGTTGTCCAACTTCCTGCCTGAAATCTTCACCAGATGTCTTGGATTCTTCATACTCTATGCATACAACCCTATTCCCCAACCTGCTCTTCCTCTTGACGTCTCTCCAGCTAGCCAGAGGCTGGGGGCTCCTCCCTCAGCTCCACTGCTCCCATGAAGCTTTCATCAAGTTTTGCTTACTCCATAGCTAAGTAATGGTGATAGCTGACATATATTGGGCACTTGGTGTACATCAAGTACTTCTCTAAGCTCCCTGAAGACTTCGACTCCCATAATCTGGACAACACCCTTACAAAGTAGGGAGCGTTAGTAGCATCCCCATTTTGCAGACAAGAAAGCTGAGGCCTGGAGCCACATGGGTAGGAAATGGCAGAACCAGGACATGAACCAGGTGCTCTGGTTTCAGAGTGTGTGTGGTTATTTGCCACCCTCTCACCTCTCCAATAATCTCTCCAACTCACTCTTTTCATTCTGACCCACACTGTCACTTGCTTGGACTACAGTCTCTATGGAGTTCCCTGTTTCCACTGGGTCTTCCTCAAGGCCACTGCTGAGCAGCCACCATAGCAATCTATTAAAAATGCTCATCTACAAGTCTCCTCCACTGACAATGCCAAAATGCATTGCCACCTGACATATTATGTATTTTGTATTTATTAGTGTATGTGTTTTTTTATTTTTATTTTTATTTTTTTATTATTATACTTTAGGTTTTAGGGTACATGTGCACAATGTGCAGGTTTGTTACATATGTATCCATTGCCATGTTGTTTTGCTGCACCCATTAACTCGTCATTTAGCATTAGGTATATCTCCTAATGCTGTCCCTCCCCCCTCCCCCCACCCCACAACAGTCCCCGGAGTGTGATGTTCCCCTTCCTGTGTCCATGAGTTCTCATAGTTCAATTCCCACCTATGAGTGAGAACATGCGGTGTTTGGTATTTTGTCCTTGCGATAGTTTACTGAGAATGATGTTTTCCAGTTTCATCCATGTCCCTACAAAGGACATGAACTCATCATTTTTTATGGTTGCATAGTATTCCATGGTGTATATGTGCCACATTTTCTTAATCCAGTCTATCGTTGTTGGACATTTGGGTTGGTTCCAACTCTTTGCTATTGTGAATAGTGCCGCAATAAACATACGTATGCATGTGTCTTTATAGCAGCATGGTTTATAGTCCTTTGGGTATATACCCAGTAATGGGATGGCTGGGTCAAATGGTATTTCTAGTTCTAGATCCCTGAGGAATCACCACACTGACTTCCACAATGGTTGGACTAGTTTACAGTCCCACCAACAGTGTCAAAGTGTTCCTATTTCTCCACATCCTCTCCAGAACCTGTTGTTTCCTGACTTTTTAATGATGGCCGTTCTGACTGGTGTGAGATGGTATCTCACTGTGGTTTTGATTTGCATTTCTCTGATGGCCAGTGATGATGAGCATTTCTTCATGTGTTTTTTGGCTGCATAAATGTCTTCTTTTGAGAAGTGTCTGTTCATGTCCTTTGCCCACTTTTTGATGGGGTTGTTTGTTTTTTTCTTGTAAATTTGTTTGAGTTCATTGTAGATTCTGGATATTAGCCCTTTGTCAGATGAGTAGGTTACAAAAATTTTCTCCCATTCTGTAGGTTGCCTGTTCACTCTGATGGTAGTTTCTTTTGCTGTGCAGAAGCTCTTTAGTTTAATTAGATCCCATTTGTCAATTTTGGCTTTTGTTGCCATTGCTTTTGGTGTTTTAGACATGAAGTCCTTGCCCACGCCTATGTCCTGAATGGTATTGCCTAGGTTTTCTTGTAGGATTTTAATGGTTTTAGGTCTAACATTTAAGTCTTTAATCCATCTTGAATTAATTTTTGTATAAGGTGTAAGGAAGGGATCCAGTATCAGCTTTCTACCTATGGCTAGCCAGTTTTCCCAGCACCATTTATTAAATAGGGAATCCTTTCCCCATTTCTTGTTTTTGTCAGGTTTGTCAAAGATCAGATAGTTGTAGATATGTGGCATCATTTCTGAGGGCTCTGTTCTGTTCCATTGATCTATGTCTCTGCTGTGGTACCAGTACCATGCTGTTTTGGTTACTGTAGCCTTGTAGTATAGTTTGAAGTCAGGTAGCGTGATGCCTCCAGCTTTGTTCTTTTGGCTTAGGATTGACTTGGTGATGCGGGCTCTTTTTTGGTTCCATATGAACTTTAAAGTAGTTTTTTCCAATTCTGTGAAGAAAGTCATTGGTAGCTTGATGGGGATGGCATTGAATGTATAAATTACCTTGGGCAGTATGGCCATTTTCACGATATTGATTCTTCCAACCCATGAGCATGGAATGTTCTTCCATTTGTTTGTATCCTCTTTTATTTCATTGAACAGTGGTTTGTAGTTCTCCTTGAAGAGGTCCTTCACATCCCTTGTAAGTTGGATTCCTAGGTATTTTATTTTCTTTGAGGCAATTGTGAATGGGAGTTCACTCATGATTTGGCTCTCTGTCTGTGATTGGTGTACAAGAATGCTTGTGATTTTTGTACATTGATTTTGTATCCTGAGACTTTGCTGAAGTTGCTAATCAGCTTAAGGAGATTTTGGGCTGAGATGATGGGGTTTTCTAGATATACAATCATGTCATTTGCAAACAGGGACAGTTTGACTTCCTCTTTTCCTAATTGAATACCCTTTATTTCCTTCTCCTGCCTGATTTCTCTGGCCAGAACTTCCAGCACTATGTTGAATAGGAGTGGTGAGAGAGGTCATCCCTGTCTTGTGCCCGTTTTCAAAGGGAATGCTTCCAGTTTTTGCCCATTCAGTATGATATTGGCTGTGGGTTTGTCATAGATAGCTCTTATTATTTTGAGATACGTCCCATCAATACCTAATTTATTGAGAGTTTTTAGCATGAAGGATTGTTGAATTTTGTCAAAGGCCTTTTCTGCATCTATTGAGATAATCATGTGGTTTTTGTCTTTGGTTCTGTTTATATGCTGGATTACAGTTATTGATTTGCATATGTTGAACCAGCCTTGCATCCCAGGGATGAAGCCTACTTGATCATGGTGTATAAGCTTTTTGATGTGCTGCTGGATTCGGTTTGCCAGTATTTTATTGAGGATTTTTGCATCAATGTTCATCAAGGATATTGGTCTGAAATTCTCTTTTTTGGTTATGTCTCTGCCAGGCTTTGGTATCAGGACGATGCTGGCTTCATAAAATGTGTTAGGGAGGATTCCCTCTTTTTCTATCGATTGGAATAGTTTCAGAAGGAATGGTACCAGTTCCTCCTTGTACCTCTGGTAGAATTCGGCTGTGAATCCATCAGGTCCTGGACTGTTTTTGGTTGGTAAGCTATTGATTATTGCCACAATTTCAGAACCTGTTATTGGTCTATTCAGAGATTCAAATTCTTCCTGGTTTAGTCTTGGGAGGGTGTATTTGTCAAGGAATTTATCCATTTCTTCTAGATTTTCTAGTTTATTTGCATAGAGGTGTTTGTAGTATTCTCTGATGGTAGATTGTATTTCTGTGGGATCGGTGGTGATATCCCCTTTTTTCATTTTTTATTGCATCTATTTGATTCTTCTCTCTTTTCTTCATTAGTCTTGCTAGCGGTCTATTAATTTTGTTGATCTTTTCAAAAAACTAGCTCCTGGATTCATTAATTTTTTTGAAGGGTTTTTTGTGTCTCTATTTCCTTCAGTTCTGCTCTGATTTTAGTTATTTCTAGCCTTCTGCTAGCTTTTGAATGTGTTTGCTCTTGCTTTTCTAGTTCTTTTAATTGTGATGTTAGGGTGTCAATTTTGGATCTTTCCTGTTTTCTCTTGTGGGCATTTAGTGCTATAAATTTCCCTCTACACACTGCTTTGAATGTGTCCCAGAGATTCTGGTATGTTGTGTCCTTGTTCTCGTTGGTTTCAAAGAATATCTTTATTTCTGCCTTCATTTCATTATGTACCCAATAGTCATTCAGGAGCAGGTTGTTCAGTTTCCATGTAGTTGAGCGGTTTTGCGTGAGTTTCTTAATCCTGAGTTCTAGTTTGATTGCACTGTGGTCTGAGAGACAGTTTGTTATAATTTCTGTTCTTTTACATTTGCTGAGGAGAGCTTTACTTCCAACTATGTGGTCAATTTTGGAATAGGTGTGGTGTGGTGCTGAAAAAAATGTATATTCTGTTGATTTGGGGTGGAGAGTTCTGTAGATGTCTATTAGGTCCACTTTGTTAGAGCTGAGTTCAATTCCTGGATATCCTTGTTAACTTTCTGTCTCATTGATCTGTCTAATGTTGACAGTGGGGTGTTAAAATCTCCCATTATTATTGTGTGGGAGTTTAAGTCCCTTTGTAGGTCACTCAGGACTTGCTTTATGAATCTGGGTGCTCCTGTGTTGGGTGCATATATATTTAGGATAGTTAGCTCTTCTTGTTGAATTGATCCCTTTACCATTATGTAATGGCCTTCTTTGTCTCTTTTGATCTTTGTTGGTTTAAAGTCTATTTTATCAGAGACTAGGATTGCAACCCCTGCCTTTTTTTGTTTTCCATTTGCTTGATAGATCTTCCTCCATCCCTTTATTTTGAGTCTATGTGTGTCTCTGCATGTGAGATGGGTTTCCTGAATACAGCACACTGATGGGTCCTGACTCCTTATCCAGTTTGCCAGTCTGTGTCTTTTAATTGGAGCATTTAGCCCATTTACATTTAAAGTTAATATTGTTATGTGTGAATCTGATCCTGTCATGATGATGTTAGTTGGTTATTTTGCTCGTTAGTTGATGCAGTTTCTTCCTAGCCTCGATGGTCTTTACAGTTTGGCATGTTTTTGCAGTGGCTGGTACGGGTTGTTCCTTTCCATGTTTAGTGCTTCCTTCAGGAGCTCTTTTAGGGCAGGCCTGGTGGTGACAAAATCACTCAGCGTTTGCTTGTCTGTAAAGTATTTTATTTCTCCTTCACTTATGAAGCTTAGTTTGGCTGGATATGAAATTCTGGGTTGAAAATTCTTTTCTTTAAGAATGTCCAATATTGGCCCCCACTCTCTTCTGGCTTGTAGAGTTTCTGCCGAGAGATCAGCTGTTCGTCTGATGGGCTTCCCTTTGTGGGTAACCCGACCTTTCTCTCTGGCTGCCCTTAACGCGTTTTCCTTCATTTCAACTTTGGTGAATCTGACAATTATGTGTCTTGGAGTTGCTCTTCTCGAGGAGTATCTTTGTGGCATTCTCTGTATTTCCTGAATCTGAATGTTGGCCTGCCTTGCTAGATTGGGGAAGTTCTCCTGGATAATATCTTGCAGAGTGTTTTCCAACTTGGTTCCATTCTCTCCGTCGTTTTCAGGTACACCAATCATATGTAGGTTTGGTCTTTTCACATAGTCCCAAATTTCTTGGAGGCTTTGTTCATTTCTTTTTATTCTTTTTTCTCTAAACTTCCCTTCTCGCTTCATTTCATTCATTTCATCTTCCATCAGCGATACCCTTTCTTCCAGTTGATCGCATCTGCTACCGAGGCTTCTGCAATCTTCGCGTAGTTCTCGATACTTGGCTTTCAGCTCCATCAGCTCCTTTAAGCCCTTCTCTCCATTGGTTATTCTAGTTATGCATTCTTCTAATTTTTTTCAAAGTTTTTAACTTCTTTGCTATTGTTTTGAATTTCCTCCCGTAGCTCAGAGTAGTTTGATTGTCTGAAGCCTTCTTCTCTCAACTCGTCAAAGTCATCCTCCATCCAGCTTTGTTCCATTGCTGGTGAGGAACTGCGTTCCTTTGGAGGAGGAGAGGTGCTCTGCTTTTTAGAGTTTCCAGTTTTTCTGCTCTGTTTTTTCCCCTTCTTTGTGGTTTTATCTACTTTTGGTCTTTGATGATGGTGATGTACAGATGGGTTTTTGGTGTGGATGTCCTTTCTGTTTGTTAGTTTTCCTTCTACCAGACAGGACCCTCAGCTGCAGGTCTGTTGGAGTTTACTAGAGGTCCACTCCAGACCCTGTTTGGCTGGGTGTCAGCAGCGGTGGCTGCAGAACAGCGGATTTTCGTGAGACCACAAATTCAGCTGTCTGATAGTTCCTCTGGAAGTTTTGTCTCAGAGGCGTACCTGGCCGAGTGAGGTGTCAGTCTGTCCCTACTGGGGGGTGCCTCTGAGTTAGGCTGCTCGGGGGTGAGGGACCCACTTTAGGAGGCAGTCTGTCCATTCTCAGATCTCCAGCTGCGTGCTGGGAGAACCACTACTCTCTTCAAAGCTGTCAGTCAGACAGGGACATTTAAGTCTGCGGAGGTTCCTGCTGAGTTTTTGTTTGTCTGTGCCCTGCCCCCAGAGGTTGAGCCTACAGAGGCAGGCAGGCCTCCTTGAGCTGTGGTGGGCTCCACCCAGTTCGAGCTTCCTGGCTGCTTTGTTTACCTAAGCAAGCCTGGGCAATGGCGGGCACCCCTCCCCAGCCTTGCTGCCGCCTTGCAGTTTGATCTCAGACTGCTGTGGTAGCAATCAGTGAGACTCCGTGGGCATAGGACCCTCTGAGCCAGGTGTGGGACACAATCTCCTAGTGTGCCGTTTTCCAGGCCCTTTGGAAAAGCGCAGTATTAGAGTGGGACTGACCCGATTTTCCAGGTGCCGTCTATTACCCCTTTCTTTGACTAGGAAAAGGAACTCCCTGACCCCTTGCACTTCCCGAGTGAGGCAATGCCTCGCCCTGCTTTGGCTCGCGCACAGTGCGCTTCAGGGACTGTCCTGCACCCACTGTTTGGCACTCCCCAGTGAGATGAAACCGGTACCTCAAACAGAAATGCAGAAATCACCCGTCTTCTGTGTTGCTCAGGCTGGGAGCTGTAGACTGGAGCTGTTCCTATTCGGCCATCTTGGCTCCATCCCCGTATGTGTTTTAATATACTTTCTCTACTTGTTAGAATGAAGGTTCCGGGAGGGCAGGCACTATCTGTTTTGGGCACTGCTGTATCCATCCCTGACATCAGGTATCTGACCCCTGCCTTCTACCTCAAGCTCAGCTCTTACCACTCCCTGCCTAGAAATCCAAGCTCCAGCCAGTGGTCCCCCAATGTCATGGTGCTTCTCTTCTTCCTGGCTTGCTCCTGTACTGCTCCCTCTGCCTGGAAAACCCCATCCCTTATGACTGGGAAATTATAGTCTATATTTTAAGACTTAGTCTAGGTGTCTCCTCCTCTGGGAAGCCTTCCTGAGACTCCCTGTCTAGGGTATCCTCTTTCTTTGTTTCCTGCAGTCTGTCATGCTCTGTCATGTCTCCAACACCCCTCCATACTGTGAGAGTGTATTTTTTTTTTTTGAAACAGGATGTTGCTCTGATGCCCAGGCTGGAGGGCAGTGATGCCATTGTGGCCATTGTGGCTCACTGCAACCTCTAACTCCTGGGCTCAAGTGATTCTCCCAGCTCAGCCTCCTGAGTAGCCACCACACTTGGCTAATTTTTAAATTTTTGTGTAGAGACGTGGGTCTCTGTTTGTTGCGCAGACTGGTTTCAAACTTCTGGCCTTAAGCAATCCTCCTGCCTCAGTCTCTCTAAGTACTGGGATTACAGGCATGAGCCATGGCACCTGGCCTCAGACTGAGTTCTTTTTTTTGTTGTTGTTGTTGAGATGGAGTTTCACTCTTGTCACCCAGGCTAGTGTGCAATGGCGAGATCTCGGCTTACTGCAACCTTCACCTCCCTGGTTCAAGTGATTCTCCTGTCTCAGCCTCCTGCATAGCTAGGATTACAGGTGCCTGCTACTATACCTGGCTGATTTTTGTATTTTTAGTAGAGACAGGGTTTTACCATGTGGGCCAGGCTGGTCTCGAACTCCTGACCTCAGGTGATCTGCCCGCCTCAGCTTCCCAAAGTGCTGGGATTACAGGTGTGAGCCACTGCGCCCGGCCCAGACTGAGTTCTTTAAGGGAAGGCCTTTTGTCTTATTTATCTTAGTAATACAGTAGGTGCTCAAAGTTTGTCTCATGAGAAACAGAGGCAATAACTGCCTGGGGATGAGACTACCTACCAGGAAATACATAATCTAAGATGGGGAGGCTGCCTCTAGAAACTATAGAAACAAAGTTTACATGGGATACAGACACTGGCACTCACACAGACATTGTGAAGATAAGGGCTGAGCAGGACATGAAAGGTGCTCAGTAAATATGGAGTGAGTGAATGAATGAATGGTGATAGGCTGGGTACAGCTCACTAGGGACTATCTTCTGAAGGAGGAAATGTTGGTTGGTTCTAAGAGAGGAATGGAGCAAAGCTTATAAGAGTGGGAAAATGAGGCAGTCCAGGTCTCTCACATTTTCCCTTACAGCAATAATGGAGACTTCAAGTTTCATTCGTGGCTGCCTTTTGTCTTGTTCAGTTCCTCAGTTTTCCTGACCTGCAGAGTGGAAGCTCTTAGACCCGGTTCACATTTAGTGAGGTTGCTGTAGAGTTGAAATAGGCAGAATGGCTGGCAGTCTGGAGTGGTGACAAGATGTCAGACTAGTGTCTTAGATGCTATTCTTCCAGCACAGTGATGACCCAGTGGGCACTGGACACCATGGCGGGCCAAGCTGACAAAGCTCAGTAGCACGCAGGCTTCAGCAGTCCTGTCCTCAGCAAGGTTGTTGGGCCAGGGAATATGTCCAAAACGCCTCCTGCCCCCTCCTGTGCTCTTCCATGGCCCATCCAGGTCATCTGAGAGCTGCAACCCCAGCCAGGCTGTCATCTGGGTGGCAGTGAATAGGATGCAGAGGGGTGGAGATGGCTCCCTTCTGACCAAGACTAGACCTTGGTGGCCCCTGCCCCTTAGTGCTACCTGGAGAGGGGATATTTTCCAAAAGGACTTTAAAAGCATCTTTGACATTTGAGTATTCTATCTTTGAGGGTATTCAAAGCTCCTTCCTTCCTAAGGTTCTTTGGTCCTCGAAGGTACAAAATCAGAAACTGATGACATTTCTCTGCCCCTTGGGGCTGTGGCTTATGAACATAAGAAATCTCTGTCTCCTGTTTGAATGGAAGAGCTTTACAATGAACTACCCAGGCTGAAAAGTCTTCTTCCTCCGTCCACAGCTTCATCCCTTAGGGATTTGGGAAGGAACCATGATGGGTTTTAGAAGGCCTGTAAGCCTTCTGAATCCATGTGATACTTTGTGTCTGTGGGCATTTGTGCACATGTGCAATAGCCTTGACCAACAAGCAAAGAGTTTCTGTGGCCAAAGCAACAACAGAGAGTATGAGAACTGTCATTTTAAACCTAACAGAGCACCTGTATGTGGCAGGTACTGCTGCTCGCCAGGATCTCACAGTTCAGAGGAGGTGATGCCTCTAAGACACAGTTAATGGTATAAAGTTATGGGCTGGAGAAGGCCACTAACAGGAAAGACCTGTGGCCTGGGGACCTGGGGAAGGCAGAGGTAGGAACCTGAAGGATGGGCAGAAGTCGTCTATTTGGAGGCGATTACCCTACCAGGTAAGGTAGTGAGCCAAGACCAGGAGGTGAGAATGTATAAGCCACACTGTGGAGAATGGGTTGTGAGATTTAGGCAGCACTCATTTCAACTGCTGGTCTGTAAGGGGCTGTGGGAGGCTTTGTTTAAGCTTCTCCCTCAACATCTCTTCCCTGATCAGTTACAATGAAGCCCCACCAGACTCACTGTTTAAACCAGGCTGTGGGTGGTGGCAGAGAACACACCGAGGCCTTGGAAGCCTCTGTTTCATTCACTGCCTTCACTTGTTTAACTGACCCCACAAGTTCCCCATGACCTTCTTCCCCTCCCTTAGTCCACTCCTTGCTGTCCCAGAGTATTAAAAGGATTTCAGAATGCCGAATGATTATTGATATCCTAATGAGTCTGTCCAATGGCCATTAGCCTGCAGACTACTTGGATATTTTTAAACTACTAAAATCAAATCTTACAACATCCATTATGCCCTGGATGGTGCATTGCTGTTGAGGCCCTAACATGCATAAACGCAACTGAGCCTGCATTATCAAACATTTAAGCCCTTAAAAATTGCCCAACCTCTAAAATCTCCTCTTAGGACCCCGTTCTGGCATTGCTCGGGCAGACACTAATCCCCATTAAGACCTCTCCACCTATTCCCTGCTCAGGGCCTGGGGTCTGCTTTAGACAGAAGCAACAGCTTTTAGGCGCATTAAAGGATCAGGCTGGAGCAAAGATGATCTTCTTCTCTCTTCGAGGGGAGGTGGGCTGAGGGGCAAACCAACCAATCACTTTTGAGGATAAGAACACTATTGAAAATAATTCTGAATATGTCTTTATGTATTTGAGGTGGGATTGGGGGCGGGGTGTATTACAGAGCTATTGTGCCCAGCTCCAGGTGGTTGCTTCTCTAGCCAATGAAGAAGCTGGGAGATCTTCATGGAAAGCAGACAGGGTTTAGTCTAAGCAAGTTTGACCTCAGTGCCACCTAGGCCCTCTTCCCTTTGGTTAGTGAGCTGTCCACTTTGTAGGGGGAGCCATTCTACAGTTCCTACCTGGGCCGTAAAATAGCAACACCCACCATTTGGGAAGTATGGGGGGAAGGATCTCAGTGTGTGGGGCTGCTCTAGCTTGTGGCTCTGCTACTTCCTTGATGGGGCAGTCTAACCTGTTCCTCCATGTGGTGAATTTCTAGAGGCAGGCTCTGCTGCTGTGGGGGAGAGGCTATTTGTCTAATTCAGGAGTTAAGTGTCAGAAAGCTCAAACCATATCTCCCAAGGCAGCTTTATCAATACAGCTGTTACTTTGGATTCCCTCTGTCTGACTCTTGCGTCTCATTTCTCAGTCAATTCAGAAATTGACGGGACAAGTAGGCTATTTCTTGTTGACTTTCTGACCTTGCAATACCTTCCTAGGGCCTAACACTCTCTAACTGCCTACTGAACAGCCTCTCACGTCTTCCCTTGAGTACTGACTGCATCATGATGCAACTCTTCTTATACCTTCAAAAACCCAACCCATCATCAGCCCCTTTCCCTGGACGCTAAAATCAGAGCTAAGCTGACAAAGTGACTCCACTTTAGCCCTTTGGCTTCACCTCTGATGCTCATGTGGCTTTGAGCAAGCAATTTAATATTTAACTTATCCAAGCCTCATTTTTTTTTGTCCTTTTAGGGTTATACTGAAGATAACCCACAAAAAGCACCTGGCACATGGTAGATATTCAATAAATGTCGATTTCCTTCCTTTCTCCTTTCTTTACTAACTAGGTGACTTTGAGAAGTGACATTGGCACTCTGAGTCTCAGTTACCATCTCCATAGTCAGTAATGTTGAGATGAAGCAATGTTCACTGTACTGGTGATGGTTTTGAGATGATGGGATGGCAGAAGTCTGAGCTGCAGCAGACAGATGAGGCCAGGGAGTTCATTCTAGGCCACAGGGCCAATGGGACTGAGCTTGGGCTCAACCCCAGGTGTCCTGACTGCATTCTGCAATCTCACCTTTGCTTCCCTTCTGACACTAACTGTGAGGTTCAAGACAGGACACATGGGAAGCCCAGCTCAGATGTGCTTGGCTCAGGACCGAGTTCTGCCCGCTCCTGGCTGGGGCCCAGACTTCCTGTCTGATGCACCTGACTTCAGTTTCTCTCTGCTCTTTGACACTCAGTCCCCTAGAATGAGTGCTCTCTCGCCCTTGCTGCCTGATTGGTTAGAATTAATCTTTTCCACTGGGACCTCACTCTGTGCCTGATTCTCCCTGCAAGTTCTAGAGCCCTGAGTCCACATGACTGATGATAACTGCTGTTCCTCTGACTCCTCCATCCAGAGTTCGGCAGTCTCCTTCTCCTCTTTTCCGCCTGTCGAGTCTTTGTACTGTGAAAGTCCTGACATAAAACTCTTGGTGTGTCTTCGTTCATCTATAGACTTTCCTGTTCCTCTTCATCACTGTAGGGAGAGGAGGACTTGTTTGGTTGCTGATTTGAAATCCTTTTCAGGCCTGAAATGCAGACTTTTCTGCCCTTTCTTTTCCTGCTGCAACACTGAGTCATTTGCAGAGGGAGGATAGCAGCAGAGGAGGAAAGAAAGCAAGCAGGAGTTGAAAGTCCTGTCACCTTGTCTACAGATACCCTGGATTTAGATAGCCTGGGATGTGGGTAATTTGAAAGCAACGAATCTGCCTGTTGGAAGTGGGAATTTGGCAGGGTGGTGTCCCTCTTCCTGTGGCTCTAGAATCCCACAGTTCTGTCCATTGCTACTCTGGACAGATGGGAGGCTGGGTGCTCACTATTCTTATCTCAGTCAAGCCTGTCTGTTTGGTACATGCAAAACCCCTTTGATCTGCTCTCATCTAGACTAAGGGCAGGGGAGGGATTGGGGGCTAGATAAGGCAAAATCTGTGCTTGGCGGGAAGCAGCCCCCATGTGACCTTAGGGGCAGACACTTTCCAGGGGGCATGGCATGCTGTCTGTCCCAGCTTCCTGCCAAGTTTTTCATCATATTTTTCATTGCTTAGGCCTCAAGCTGGAGTTAAGCCGGGGCTGATACTCCCCACCACCTAGCAGTGTGACATCTGTGAATGGATTTCTAATTACACATATAAATCAGCATGATTGGAAATTCTTGAAATTTTATTGGGAAGGAAATTTATAGTGATTAAAACCAATTAATTTGGGCCTCCTATTAATCCATGTGGCAGGGTTGATGCTGCCATGCTGCTGTGCCTCCTGAAAGCCATTGGGTGGGGTTGGGCTCAGTCTGGGGGCCACTGGGGGCGTGTGCTCATTTTTCAGGTTACAAATGCTCATCCCATGTTTTAAATTACACCTCTGCCCCCGGCCACATATCTTGTTTTGTGGCTAAAAATAGAGTTCTGGGCTTTCACTAAAGATTCAGAAACACTAAAAGGAATCTTTTTAATCAAAATAAAGAACCCTTTTTAATTACTCAGCCTCTCTCACAGTTGGAGGTAATAATTGTCGAGTGCTCTTAAGTAGGGCTGTTATTAGATTTCCCTAGGGCTCCTCTATTTTCTAGAAGTTTGCAATGCTGGCTGTTGAATGCCAGAGGAGAAGGAGTCAACTCTTGTCTCTTTAAGTCTTTAACAAGGCTTAAAGACCTGGTCACATGTAAACAGGGAGAAAGGGAGTGAGCTATGGCAGATACCAGGTCCACGTGGGGAAGAGCCTCCCAGTGGCTCCACACTGCCGGTGAAATCAAGTTTAGATGCCTCTGTGTTAGTCAGGGTTATCCAGAGAAACACAATGAATAGGATATAGATACATAGGTAGGGAGGGATTTATTATAAGGAATTGGTCCATGTGATTATGGAGGCTAAGAAGTCCCACAATGTACTGTATGTAAGTCGGAGGCCCAGAAAAGCAGCTCATGTAGTTCCAGTCCAAATCCGAAGGCCTGAGAGCTGGAAGAGCCAGTGGTGTAAGGCCCCATCTGTGTCTGAAGGCCCAAGAGCCAGGAGTGCCAGTGTCCAAGGACAAGAGAAGATGGACAATCCAGCTCAAACAGAGAGGGCAAATTCTTTCCTCTGCCTTTTTGTTCCATTCAAGCCCTCAGTGGATTGGATGATGACCACCCACACTGGTGAGGGCAGATCTTCTTTACTCAGTCCACTGATTCAAATGCTGCTCTTTTCTGGTAACACCCTCACAGACACACCCAGAAACACAGCCAGTGTTACCAGCCTCTGGGCATCCCTTAGCCCAGCCAAGTTGACACATAAAATTAACCATCACACTTCCTTATTGAATGTGTCCTTTCCAAGCCTCTAACCAACATCACCTCCTGCTCCATCCAGGCCAGGGGCTTTCCTGGCTTTTGTGTTTTTTGTTTTGTTTTGTTTTGAGACAGGGTCTCACTCTGTCACCCAGGCTGGAGTGCAGTGGTGTGATCATGGCTCGCTGCAGCCTCAACCTCCCAGGCCCAAGTGATTCTTTCTCCTTAGCTTCCTGAGTATTTGGGACAGGAGCATACCACCATACCCAGCTAAGTTTTGTATTTTTTGTAGAGATGGCATTTCACCATGTTGCCCAGGCTGGTCTTGAACTCCTGAGCTCAAGCGATCCGCCTGTCTCAGCCTCCCAAAGTCTTGGGATTACAGGCATGAGCTGCCACACCCAGCCTTTCCTGGCCTTTATTTATTCCTGCCAACTTACCTTCAGTTCTGTGTAGGTGAGAATGGGCCTGGATCCATGCCTTGGGGCTGCTGTGAGAAAGTGTCATGAACTGGGTAATGTAAAACAACACAAATGTATTGTCTCGAGTTCTAGAGGCCATTAGTCTGAAATCAAGGTATTGGTAAGGTCATGCTCTTGCTGAAACCTGTATGAGAGAATTCTTTCAAGCCTTTTCTGGATTCTGGTGTTTGCTGGCAATCCTTGTCATTCTCTAGTTAATATTTACATCACTCTGATCTCTGCTTTTTTCATCACATGGCCATCTTCTCCATCTTCTCATGCATCATTATGACCATATACTCTGCTGGGCCAAAGAGGGCCCAGGATTATGTTTCTCTTGGCTGGTGTTGAGATCACATGGATTCTCCATCAGTGCATTAAAATTGTGCTACACGTTATATCACTTCTCATTTGCAGCCTTACTGTCTGGTACAGTTTTCCCTGAAGTTTCTAATTACTGTCTTTCATTTTTATGATAAAACATGGCTTTCTCATATTCTTGACCACTAAAACTATTCTTAATTACGCAATCTATGGCAACCTATTTCTCCACTTTACCCCCAGGTTTCCCTCCCAGGAGCTACTCTGACCTGAAAACTGGTCCTCTCAGTTGCTATTCAGCCATCTTCTGGAGCTGGAGGGTTCCAATTCCTGTTCCCTGGACACCACACTTTTTCCTCTCTAGGTTTATTTCACTGTTGTGTTTGAATACAACCTCAAGCTATAACTTTTCATTTTTAAGGAACCTCTTTAGGAAGGATATTTTGGAGGCAGTGATATAGTTGTGATATGTGTCCCTGCTCAAATCTCATGTTTAATTGTAATCCCCAATGCTGGAGGCAGGGCCTGGTGGGAGGTGTTTGGGTCATGGGTGTGAATCCCTCATGGCTTGGTGCTGTTTTTTATAGTGAATTCTTGTGAGATCTGGTCATTTAAAAGTGTATGGCATCTCTCTCTCTCTCTCTCTCTCTCTCTCTCTCTCTCTCTCTCTCCCCTCTCCTGCCATGTGATGTGCCTGCTTCCCCCTTGCCTTCCACCATGATTAGAAGCTTCCTGAGGGCAGATGCCCACGTTATGCTTTTTGTACAGCCTGCAGAACTGTAAGCCAATTAAACCTCTTTTCTTTATAAATTATCTAGTCTCAGGCATTTCTTTGTCATAATGTAAGAACGGCCTAACACAGTAGATTTTCTGAGTCCTTTCTTGTCTGGAAATGTCTTTATTCTGCCCTCACTATGAATTGATAGATGTTTGAGTATAAAACTCTAGATTTGAAATTATTTACGTTCTGAACATTGTCCACCTTGCTTTAATATCTCTCCACATACAGTGGCATTTGAGTCTACTGCCTTTGTTTTCTCTTTTCTGTAATCTCTCAGAATGTTTTCTTGTCCTGGGTGTTCTGAAATTCCACATATATAAGTAGGTGTCTCTTTTCATTCAATGTTCTGAACACGGGTGTTCTGCTTCAGTTCTGGAAAATTGTCTTGTATTATTTCTCTGATAATTTTCTTTCCACCACATTCTGTGTTGTGTTTTTCTGAGATACTTATTAGGCAAATATTGGACCTCCTGGATTAGTTCTCTAAGTCTCTTATTATTTTGTTAATATTTTCTATCTCTGTGTTTCTTCTGAGGAGGGGGAGAATCTACATTCTGAGAAATTTCTTTAATGCGATTTATTTTGTGGCTGGCTTTCTACATTTTTTAAAAAACACAAATGGCATTATTTATCTTTATAAGTCATCTTTTCTTTCTCTATTTTTTTAAAAAAAGTTCTTCCTTTTTTATAGCACTCTGTTCTTGTTAAATAAATACAGTGTGCTCTCAAATTCCCCTGATCCTTTTTTAAATTGAAAAAGTTAAAAGTTTTCTGAATCATCTTGATTTTCTCAGGGAACCAGTGTTTTGCTTTCTTTTCCTTATCCATACTGGTGATCCTTCTTGCTGGCCTGGTGCTTCTGGGCCATCCATTCGTATTATAGAGGGAAGATTGGTATGGGATTCCTTTACTGGGCATAGGTCTCTTATTTTCACTACCAACATCTCTCCCTTGAGTGGGACATGTGCCTTGGAGCTCCTTGGTATGTCCACTCAGCTGACACACTTTAATTTAAAATGCATGAGATGCAACACATCAATCAGGCCACCCATCTCAGATATGTGCATTTGCATGCACACACACACACACACAGTGGCAGAACAGTTTCACCTTGCAGTCCTTACAAGCATGCCTGAAACCTTGGTAGATTCCAGTCAGTTCATTCAATGCTTGTAGAAAGGAGCAGCTACTCTTTTTTGGCATAAAGGTTCTTACTGGGCCACCCACTCAGGAGGCAAGATGGAGGTGGTGGGGGATATGGAGAGAAGGGGTGCCAAGTGGTACTGCTTGGTATTTATTTTCTAGGTATAGACTGTCAATCAATCTCCCAGTTTTCAACCCGAAGTCTCATTCCTGCTGTCACTGTCAGTCTTCCTAGGCCAGCTAGAATTTGCTCCTGCAGTCTCTTTATACTGTTGTGACCTGTAAGTTAACATGCCCCATCCACTTTATGTCTTCTAAAAACCTATTGAACCTTCTCACTTGTCACCCCTGCCTCCACTCATCTTATTTCTTCACTGTTATAGGTTTGCTTCTTTTTATTCTTCTACACTTTAATTTCAGTGAGATTTCAGGTGGGCAGGGAAATAAATATATGTGTACAGATTGCCATCTTAAATCAGAAGCAAAATATTTTCTTATGTGAATTAACAGAGTAGATGTGTTTCCTGAAAGCAAAAGAGCTTAGTAATTACCAAACCTCTTGCTTTACAGATGAGAAAACAGAAGCCCAAGTGGGTGAACTGCTGAGGTCTCACCTCTGCTTCCCATCTGGAATCCTGGTCTCCTGAGGCAGGGCTACATTGCAAGTGGAGGAAATGATCTGGGTAAGAAAAACTTTGAATCAGAAAATAAGTTTGAAGGAAATGTAGTAGGGCTATTTTGATCTGTGCCTTAGTTCACCTAAATCTATCTCTCTCTCTATCTATCTATCTATCTATCTATCTATCTATCTATCTATCTAGGTTAAAACACCTTTAATGAGAGGTAGAAAGACATGAATATCTCCCCTGTCTGCTCTTGACATTTTACTATGTTAGCAAGCTCTGGAGCCTACAGCTTGAGGAGAAACTGTGATTCAAGTCAGTCAACAGCAAAGCCCTCACTCTCTCCTCATCAGAACTCCCGTTCCAAATGATCCTATGTTACAAGTAAATACTGCATCTCATTACAAGATGGAGAGGCAGGGAGGACACCACCTGGAGCTGGCCTCCCAAAGCCTGGGACTCTAGGAACCAGACAATGGCAAAGACACAAGCCCCAGCCCATGGATAAACAAAATGGGGAGGACAGAGGTCTTGAAAGAGGAAGATGAGGAAAATATAAGGGCTCAGGGAATAAAGGAGGGAGTTGTGTAAAGCTAGAAGCATACTAATGCTAGGAAATCCCCTATGATCCCTGGTGCACCTGGGCACACATTGTCACTATTAGCCCAAAGGAATATTTACCAGAATGTTCACATTCACAATTTGAGGTCTTTTCCCTTACATCATATCCCTTTCTTAGTCACATCAGTACCCAGCAAGCCCAAGCAAATCCCTAAAGGGTTCTGATTCTTTGGGGGACCTGCCATGAGGCAAACCTATAAAAACCAGAATAATTTGGAATATCTACCCATGCATTTCTGCAGGTATGTAAAAGCTTTTGGTATGCTTTAAAGTATTTCCTTCTCTTGGCTCAGTTAAACTTCCCCATACAATCTTGCTTATATCATTTCCTTAGCACGGTTGAACATAAAATATCTTATCACCATCCTATCCAGACTTCCAATGGATGAGTGTAGACCTGTGTTATTTCAGCCTATTTGTGAAACCCCAAGGTTAGCAAGGCAGGAAGAAGGCCATGGGTTTGCAGAAGTCTGTAAGGCAGACTTCCCACTACAGCCCAAGGGAGCAGGGAAAGCAAAAGTGGGGACAGCCTCCCATAAAGAGATGATTTTTCTTCCCATCGTCTCCCATTTTAGTGCATTTCAAAAGCCCCCTTTCCGAATCTCAGCCTCTTTTATCCCATTGCCCTATAACTGGGATACATTTATTCACCCTGAAGTATTAAGGGCTATTGTCCTACCTTCCCTGCTCCCCAGGGGATATGCAAGGAAAGCGTAATGTTTCACAGAAATGAGTTGAGGAAGGTGAATATTTCAGGCCCCAGTGAGGGAGAGAATATGGTTGTAGCTGGCTTCCCAAACCATGCATGCTATATCTCCTGCCAGTGGGCAAAGCCTGTTCTCTTGCATATTTGAGTCCACTCTTGATTTCCCCCTAATTAGATGGTACCTTTCCTACCTCTGCACCCCTGACCAATTAGTAGTACATCTTTTATCAAACTGTCCTTGAATTCAGTCCTCTGGGTACTCGGCTTGGAAGGGTCCAGGAGGGTGGGAGCCCTGTGTTCTTTATCCATGTGTTCCCTACAGTGTGTGTATGAGAAGAGGAAAGAGCCTGTTCTGAAGCCCTCACTATGCCAGACTTTGTGCTAGGTACTCTATGTATGTTATTTAAACTTCCTGACAAGGAAGTGGATATCCCATTTTCCAGATGATCACACTGAGGTTCAGAGTTAAATAAGTCATCCAAAGTTACAAAGGGCTTAGGATTTAAGTTCATTCTAGCTTCAAAGACAGTGCCTTGCCTTCCCTTGCCTTCCCTCACCTTGCCTTGCCTTGCCTCACCTTGCCTCGTCTTGCCTCGTCTTGCCTCGTCGTCTTGCCTCGCATGCCACGCCTTGCCACGCCTTGCCTCGCTTTGCCTCGCCTTGCCTCGCCTTGCCTCGCCTTGCCTCGCCTTGCCTTGCCTCGCCTTGCCTCGCTTTGCCTCACTTTGCTTTGCCTTGCCTCCCCTTCCCTCCCTGTTCCTTCCCTTCCCTTCCCTTCTTTTTTCTTTCCCCTGTTTTTGTTTTTTTTTTTTTTTTGAGACAGAGTCTCGCTCTGTCTCCCAGGCTGGAGTGCAATGGTGCCATTTGGCTCACTGCAACCTCTGCCTCCTGGGTTCAGCAGTTCTCCTGCCTCAGCCTCCTGAGTAGCTGGGATTACAGGTGTGCGCCACCACACCTGGTAATTTTTGTATTATTAGTAGAGATGAGATTTCACCATGTTAGCCAGGCTAGTCTGGAATTCCTGGCCTCAAGCAATCCACTGACCTTGGCCTCCCAAAGATAATGCTCTTTCTAACATACCTTACACATAGTAGGTTCTCATGATAATTTTATTTAACTAAATCCAACCAACCATTTCACAAGCCCTTGTGAGTGAGGATCCCTCAATCCTGATTCCCTGGCATCCGAGTCCCTTTAAATCAGGCTGGTAATTGCTCTGGGCTCTCTGCAACGCAGTGCATTTAGCAAAACAAACATAGGTTCCGTTTCACACGCAAGTAAATATTTTCCCAAAGCGATTAGCACCCAGACAGCTAATAATTACTGCACATGACACTTTTAAAAGCTGACTATGCATACTTATGGAAAATGATTATTATCACAATATTAGGAGCTCATTAATCCACAAGAGCACATGTGAAAACATTCCAAAGTCAATGTAACATTTGTGCGCAGTAAATACCCATCTGCTTTGAAAGCTGGTGTGGTAAGTGCTTGAGCATTCCACAGGTAGGGAAGCCCTTTGAGTGAGGACTGAAACTGTGCACTCTTGTTTGGGATATGGTTTTGAACACCCCAGTTCTTTCCAAACACAGCACCTGTGCACATGCATGCTCACGTGCATGCACACACACACATCTCCCAGTAGGATTTAAGAAGGACTAGAGTCTTACCTTTCTCCCAAATCTGCTTCCGGCAGCCAGTGTTCCTCATTTGGTCCATTGGGTGGGCTCTTTCTGCCCTTCCCGCTTGCAATATCCCCTCCCCCATGCTGCTTCCCTGCGTTGCCCTGGCAGTGTGGGGTTGTTTGATGGTTTGTTTTCAATTTAGAAATCTAATAACAAAGTCACTCTTTGCTGAAAATCTTTCTGTAATGGATTTCTATTTTGTTTTTGTTTTTGCCACTCTGCGTCACCTCAGCTTAAATCACCTCATTTCACTCTCCTGGCCACAGTGGTTGTCCAGGGATGGGTAATTCAAGCTCAGTCCAGCCCAAGGCTTTAGCTTGAATCACCTGAGAAAGGATGTGATGGTTTTTTTTTTTTTGGAGTCTTGCTCTGTTGCCCAGGCTGGAGTGCAATGGCGCAATCTCAGCTCACTGCAACCTTTGCCTCCTGGGTTCAAGTGATTCTTCTGCCTCAGCCTCCCAGGTAGCTGGGATTACAGGCACATGCCATCATGCCCGGCTAATTTTTGTATTTTTTTTTTTTAGTAGAGACAGGGTTTCACCATGTTGGCCAGGCTGGTCTTAAATGATCTCAGGTGATCCACCGGCCTCGGCCTCCCAAAGTGCTGGGATTACAGGCATAAGCCACTGCACCTGGCCCAATTTGCGGTTCTTGAACCTCAGAGGATGTGAGGCTGGAGCAGCTGTGGCCTCCACGTGGTGCTGAAGGAAAAAATCAGCCCCTGGAGGAGAGCAGAGCTGAACTTAGAAATGGCAAGGCCAGATCCTGACAGCTTGGTCTGAGGCCCTAATTCTGTCACTACCTAAAGCCAGCCTGACCACTGCAGTTTTCAGTTCCAGGTACCAATAATTATCTCTTTGCTAAGCTAACAAGGTTGGGATTTCCTCCGTTTGCTTTTGATATACATTCAGTGTTCCTCCATTGCTTTTGAGATAGAGTCCAAATTCCTTATCAAGGTTTGCAAGACCCTCTGGTGCCTGACTTTGTTTCCCTTCAGCCTCATCTCTCCTCGCTATCTGCGTCACACACTTGATGTTCCAACTAAATGGAACTTCTTCCAGTTCCCTGAACGCACTTCACCACTTTATTGTAATTGCTTTTAATTGTCCATCTCCTCCGGGAGACTGTTGATGCCACAGAGATAGGGCTGGGTTTATTTTATTCACTGTTGTAGCCCCAGCACCTAGAAGGATGCATGGAATGTTGTTGCTGCTTCATAAATATTTGTCAGATCTGTTGGTGGATATTGATTTGTACTTGCATGAGATGCCATTTGGTGGATTAATTTGTTCTTGGACTAAATCTCATTTTATGCACTCATTTGTTCAACAAATATTTAACTCAACAGCTACTGTGTCAGAAGCCAACAAAGACTGAAAAAAACAGTCTTGGACTTCAATCACCTTATAGTCAACGGGAAAAAAAAAGATATAGAAACAGTCATAATATATGATATGACAACTATATCTTTTTTTTTTTTTGAGACGGAGTCACGCACTGTTGCCTGGGCTGGAGTGCAATGCCGCTATCTCAGCTCACTGCAACCTCTGCCTCCCGGGTTCACGCAATTCTCCTGCCTCAGCTTCCCGACAAATATATCTTTTGCTCTAATTAAGATGTGTACAATATATAAGGAAAGCAAGGGAAAAAGCTCTCTTAAAATTTCCTGGGGATGTCAAGGATGTTAGGAAAGACTTCAGAGGGGAGGTGATGCTTCAGAGGGGAGGCAATGCTGGAGGTAACTGTGACAATAACAATACTGCCAACAATGGCAATGGCGTGGGACAGGCGCTGTGTTCACATTCGATAGTCATTCTTATCTCTTTTAATCCTCAAAACCACATGTGAGATTATTATCCTCATCTGCAGATGGGGAATATAAAGATCAAAGAAGTAAAATGCCATTTGCAATGCCACTTGGCAAGTAGGTGAGATGTATCCCGTCAGGGGTGTTTTGCCAGGCAGAGAAGGTAGGGAGAGAGAGTGTCAAGGAGTCGCAAGATTCCACACAAAACTCAAAGAAGTGCTGGTCCTGTCTTTACTATTCTGATACTTTGTTCATCATGCATTGTGTTTTGATTAATTTTGATTTTTTAAAATATTGCATTAAAATATTACCTATATTGATTACTGAGCTTTTTGGTATCCCCTAAAATTTTGCTGATTACCTCACTTGCCTCACCTTATTACTGACTTTGAGTGAGAGGTGCTGTGTGTTTGGGAAGCTACAATTGTACAGGTGCATTGAGTTAGCCCAGGTGGTAGCGGGAACTGAGTGATGAGTGTAGACAGAGAAGTAAGCAGGGTCCAGGTGGTGGTAGCCTGTGCTCATGTTATGGTACAGAAATATTATCTCATAGGCCATAGGCCAGACATTCTCAACTTTAAACAATGTGTAAGCTCTTTTAAAGGAAAAAATAATTCCCAATGACCCCACTCCCCCATGTTTCTTTTATTATTTTTCCATATTCATTGTATATATTAAACATAAATGAAATGTCAGGTATGCGTATGTATAAACTTAACACATTTACAAATAAAAACAAACAAAATGCAAAACTAACAACATTCAAATTAACAACTTAAATGGATGATGTTGGTTTGTTGAAACTGAGCTACTGCTTTGGTGTGAATAAGGCGTTGACCACTAGCACAATTTATTTCAAATGCTGCATTTCCCTCTGCTAGGTAGGGCGCCCACCACTGTTCTTCATTTTAACTTCTGCAAAGGCTTCTTTCCTAATGTGGGTCTTCATTTGGCTGGGAATGAAGACTTGACATTTTACTCTCACCTCTATTTCTCGTTAGTTGCTACAAGTAAAGTGGGTCATCTTGGTTCCAATGTGATGGTGAATGCAAAAGCAAATGTAGGTGTGGAGTTAGAAGCCTTTTAGCCATCCAAATGATCTAAAATATGTAAGTAGAAATTTAAACGTGCCATTGAGAAAAATTTTGGAGAATCTGTAGGTGGACCACAGTTTGAAAAATATTGCTGTAGACCAGGGGGTAAGGTGGGAAGGGATGTTGAGAGATTTTGAGCAGATCTGCATGTTGGAATGACTGCTCTTTTCGTAGTGTGGGTGGCTAGAGGCATGAATCCAGGTGAGCAATGACAAGGATAAGGACCTGGGCAATGGAGAGGGGATAGGAATGGGGGCAGCCTGAGAATTGTTGAGGAGGACCTCAACAATTAAATTGTTTTGAATTGTTGATAGGACCTAGGGACTGATGGAACGTGAGGGCTGAGGAGGAGGGAGGATTGTGAAAGACTGCGAGGTGTTTGCCTTGAATGCTTAGCAGATAATGGTAGCATCATGAGGGGGAATTCCAGAAGAGGAGTGGGTTTTGTGGGGGCTAATGGCTTTAGCCTTGGACATTCTGAACTTAGATGTCCATGGGGTAACTGGGAGAAGCCTCCTGGTAAACTGTAGGATCTAGAAATCAGGAGGGGACATCAGATCTGGAGTGACCAGAGGAATTTGAGTGTGCACATGCATAAACCAGATGTTCTTGGTTCCCCAAAGGTCAAAGCATGGGCCTTAGGAGATTGTTGAATCCCTTGATATTTATGCAGAAATTTGAGTATGTTTAGTGTATTTTTCTGGGGAGAGGGTCCTCAGCTTTCATCCAGTTCTCCAAATGGTGTATGGTCATTTGAAAGGAGGAAGACTGAAGAAAGAGGCCTGGGGAACAGCAGCATATCTGGGGAAGAGCAGCAAGTGGAGCCCTTGCAGGTGGCAGGAGGGTGTGAGCAGTGGTTGGGGAGGTAGGCACTAGGAGAGCAACAGGAACCTTGCAGAGGAGAGGGCAGACAGGGTACAGAGGTGAGGGTCAAGAGGAAGGGTGGGCAGGGAGCAGACGAGAGGGCAGACAGGGCACAGAGGAGAGGATGGGCAGGGCACAGAGGAGAGGGCAGAGAGGGTGCAGAGGAGAGGGCATACAGAATGCAGAGGAGAGGGCAAGCAGGGCGTAGAGGAGATGGTGGGCAGAGCACAGAGGAGAGGGTGGGCAGGGCGCATAGAAGAGGGCGGAGAGAGCGTAGAGGAAAGGGCAGACAGGACACAGAGGGGAGGGCGGGCAGGGCGCAGAGGAGGGGTGGGCAGGGTGCCGAGGAGAGGGTGGGCAGGGCATAGAGGAGAGGGTGGGCAGGGCATAGAGGAGAGGGCAGGCAGGGTGCAGAAGAGAGGGCAGACAGGGTGCAGAGGAGGGGGCGGGCAGGGTGCCAAGGAGAGGGTGGGCAGGGTGCCAAGGAGAGGGTGGGCAGGGCACAGAGGAGAGGGCAGACAAGGCACAGAGGAGACAGTGAAGAGGAGTGGGTGGACAGTGGTGTCATATGCAGTGGCCTGGTCCAGTGAGCTGGAGATGTGCCATATGGTTTAGCCATAAAGAATCAGTGCCTTTTGCCAGGACAGTTCTAGTGGAGCAGAGGTTGGAGGGGCTGGATGACTGAATGGAGGAGGAGTCAGAGAGTACACGCAAGCCTTTGGGAAACTTGATTGGAAAGGGCAGGGGAGATAGCGAGCAGAGGTTAAAATGTTCTAAATGCAGGGGAGCAACCTGAGCATGTTTGTGTCCTAGGGGAACAGCAGAGAGAGAGGCAGAACATATCCGTGGGGAGAAGGTACTGAGGCATCTGTCAGACAGGTAGGGGTGGTGTGTTTTAAAATATAGTGTAATAAAAGAAAATTTGAGGTGTAGTAAGGCCAACAGATCAGGAGGTGATTGTCAGTGAGAAGACATTTGTTACCCAATATTCCCAAGAGGAGAGGGGGCATGGCATGCCACAGAGGCACCAGGGTCGGTCAGGAGGCAGAGGGAAAGCGGGAGTGGGGGGACTGTGTGCAAGAGCCTTTGTTACAATTTCTGCAGGAACAAACAGGTGAGACAGGGTGTGCAGGGTTAGGATTGGGTAGTTTGAATCTCAGTGGGCTCCGGGACATTGACAGTAACAGCTTTTTCAAAATGTAACAAACAGGTGTCTTTTGAACACCTACTGCATGCTGGACTTTGTGTAGCAGGGTTTATGTTTGAATAAAATATAACCTCAGGAATCAAGAACAAAGATTCTCACATTCTGTGTCTCACATTAAATCTCTGATAGGCTTAAGATGCACCTGGAGGAGTATTGTTATTGTTTTTGTTTTAATGCAGTCTCCTGGGCCGTATCTCAGGCATTCAGATTCTGAAAGTCTGGGATGGGACCCAGGAATCTGCATTTATCACAAGCATCCAGATAGGAAACATTTTAGACTTTGCTTGTGAGAGTCTCTAAAGCAGCTATTCAATTCTGCTATTGTAGCCTGAAAGCACTGTAGATGACTATTTGTAAAGGAATGGGTGTGGCTATGTTCCATTAAAACTTTATTTACAAAAATAAGTGCTGGACATTATTCATAGTAGCCAAGATATGACAAAAACCTAAATGTCCATGAATAGCTGAATGAGTAAATAAAATATACAAATATCCTTTCAATGAAATATTATCTAGTCTTAAAAAAGAAGGCCGGGTGCGGTGGCTCACACCTGTAATCCCAGCATTTTGGGAGGGCAAGGCGGGTGGATGACCTGAGGTCGGGAGTTCGAGACCATCCTGGCCAACATGGTGAAACCCCATCTCTACCAAAAATACAAAAATTAGCTAGGCATGGTGGCAGGTGCCTATAATCCCAGCTACTCAGGAGGCTGAGGCAAGAGAATCGCTTGAACCAGGGAAGCGGAGGTTGCAGTGAGCACCGCACCACCCCCCCCAAAAAAAGAAGAAGAAAATCATGCCATATGTGACAACATGGGGGGACTCTGGAGTACATTATGCTAAGTGAAATAAGCAGACTAGAAAAACAAATATTGCATAATCCTACTTATGTTAGGTATCTAAAATAGCCAAATTCATAGAAGCAGAGAGTAGAATGGTGGTTACCAGGGGCTGGGGAAAGAGAAGCGAACAGCTGCTGTTCAGTGGGTATAAAGTTTCAGTTATGCAAGTTGAGTAAGTTCTAGGGATCTGCTGTAGAGCAATGTGCCTCTAGGTAACCAGACTATTGTGCATTTAAAAGATTAAGAGGGTAATCTCTTGATAAATGCTCTTACCACAAAAACAAAAACAACAATAAAGGGGCACAGGGAAACTTTTGGAGTTGCTGGATATGTTTATTACATTGATTGTGGTGATATTTTCATGGCTGTATGCATGTACCCAAACTCATCAAATTTTATACATTAAATGTGTGCAGATTTTTTTGTATGTCAAATGTACCCCAATCAAGCTTTTTTTTTTTTTTTTTGGTGTGGCTGGAGGGATTTGGCCCCTGGCTGTAGTTCTCGTATTCCCAGTCTACATTCTGAGTCCTCGGTCTCTAGCTCTGAGTTCTGTGAAGGTTGCCATTCTCCAGTCCCTGAAGGAAGGACTTGCTCTTCTCCCTCAACAGGAATTCAGGGGATGCGAGGTTGCCAGTAACCTAAGAGGGTGAGGTGAAGTCCTGTGAAATGTACAGATCACAGACATTATCAAAGAGTTCCTGAACAACACTTTGTACATATGAGGCATGAACTCAACACCATGGATTAGAAAATGGCTATGACAAGGTCAGACACCTCTGACTAAGAAATCTCTAGTAACAACAATAGCTTCTGCTTATTGAATTACTTGCTGTGCTGTAGACACAGCACCAAATACTTTCCTGCTCTATCTCAGTTCATCCTCTCACCAACCTTATCAGATAGATATTACTATTATCATCATTCTTAGATGAAAAAACTGGGGCTCAAAGAGATGAAATAACTTGCCCAAGATAACTCAGCTAGTAAGTGGTAGAGCTAAGACTCAAACCCAGGAGGACCGACTCCAGAATCCTGCCCCTACCATAGCATAACCATGTAGGATGCAAATCAACTAATGTTATAGTTAAACTACAGGCTACATATAGACTCCAGGAGGGCTAAATGTACTCACCTCCTGTTGCTTTGGAAACTCGTGATGACAAAGGTGACTGTGATGGAGGAGTGGTGTCTAAGGCTATTATAAATTATGCTTACCCATGGAAAGTCTTGGCTTGCTGGAATTACCAAGGTCCAATCAGAAAGTGCTTGTTAAAGTAATCAGAGAGGTAGAGATAGAAACAGGAATTCGAAGTTGCCTCTAGATCATTTGGCAAGAGATTGACTTATCATTTTCCAAGAACTTCTGGAGTCTTTGACTTTATACCTCTGCCTTCAACCGAGAGGTGCTGCGGCTTTAATCTGAAAGAAAAAAAATTGATTCTGCCTCTGGGTTTTATTCTGCTGGCCAAGCTATCCAGGGGCAACTTCCAATCTGCACTTCTGTCTCTGCTTTGCTAAGCCTGATTAAGTTCATGAGTGTTCACTGGTTTTCAAAACTACCTTTAGCTTCTTGTAATTTCAAATCAAACTTTGTTTTGGAAATAGTCATTTCTTGTTTCTCTGGGGACTTCTGAAAGGCTTTCTCTTTTTTTCTCCTGTGAGGTTTTAGGGAAATATTTAATTTTTCTTTCCAGATTTATTTGGCTTAGCTAAAGACATCAGAGGCAAGGCAAAAATGTCCACTTTTATCCGCCCTCTTCCAAAGTACACTGACAGTTTGTTGAGTGTTCATACCACCTTTCTGGTTTAAGACGAAGGCTAATAGAGGCAGATATTAGAAACAAGCTTCTAGGAGTCAGGACTTAAGCTCTTTGTAGTTCTACTTTATATCCTTTGAATCTGTGGCAGAAGGCTAAGGTGTCCACCTGAAGTTTGTAGTCTTGTTTTTTAAATTACAAAAAGGTGTATCTCATTTTCTCTTCCAAGGCACATCTGTTTTCTCTCTGTAGGAAAATGATTTCTCCTGATGCCTGCCTGTCTGTGTCCATGTTTGAGCAGAGTTTACACTCTGGGAAGACCCAGACATACCAGGTGTTTGTGGCTCCATGTTACCCCTAACATATCTGCCCTGTTTGAAAATTGGAGGAAAGGTAACAACCTAGTTATACTTAAGTGGGGAAGTCCCACAATGACAGATTTCTCACAGCATGAGAAGTGATAGAATAAGTCTGTCCTAGGCCATTGGGTAGATCTTTGGAGTGGACATGCCTCTTCTCTCAGAGAGTTTATAGCCGTCTCCTTGGATTCTAGTCCAGGAGTCATCAAGAATGCAGGCCTTGAGATCAGATCTACCTGAAGTTGACTTTATGTCCTGCCTCAGCCAGCTACTAGCTGAGTGATCTGTAATATATCTGAGTGGGGAGGTCAGGTAGGCAGTTGTATACATGATTCTGGCTGGAGCTCAGGGAGAGGTTTGGGTGGGAGAACTATATAAAGGCATTGGTAAATGCATGGTGTGTAAACCATAGGACTGCAGGAGCACACATGGATAGAGGGAAGAATGGGGCTTAGGACTGAGCCCTGGGGTGCACCAGTACTCGACAGAGTGGTAGAAGGAGAGGGCAGTGGGTGAACTATGGCAGAAGCAGCCAAAAAGAGGTGAAGATGCTGGCGGAGGAGATGCCAAGGAAGCCCAGGGACCTTATGCTTCTAGGAGAGAGGCTCAGTACAAGAGACCAAAAAATGGCCTTTGTATCTTGCAACATGGGAGTTTTTGGTGACACTGACAAGAGTGGTTTTGGTGACATGTGCAGCCAATGCCCTAGTGGAGTGGACTGTGGAGAGAGTGTAAAGTGGGGACGTGCAGATGATGATGACAAGTCACCTTGTTCCCAAGTTTGCTGGGAAAGGGGATTGATAACACAGGGCTGTGGGTGGAGGGGCGAGATGATGGAAGAGAGTGTTTGATGGTTGGCCAAAATGCCAAAGTTAGCACTAAATGCTAAAAAAGCAGTAGTTACTATTATCACCTGGATTTCAGTCCTCAGAAATGCCCTCTGCATGGGAGTTTGCCTTTGAGGGCGCTCCCAGAGATCAGAAGGCCCCACCCCACACACAAGAATGAATCACTAGAGGTTAAACTTAGGCGAACTGTGAAGTTTCTCTTTGGAGGCATGGGCTTGTGCTTTTCCCCATTCTATGGACAGGGTTGCCCTTGAGAAATCTGCAAAATTTCTGAGAGCTTCTGGAATCCGCAGGTCATCTGCCCCGGTGTGGAGTCCTGCACTCTCTGGCTCACGATCCTCACTTGATAGAATTTTCTGATGATGTCTCTGCAGGCTGGGGTTGCAGAAAACCAGAGAGAGAGAGAGAGAGAGAGAGAGAGAGAGAGAGAGAGAGAGAGAGAGTTGAGGACGAGGGCATGATCTTTTTTAAAGAGCAGAGTAAATCTTACACAAATCTGATAATCGTCTCAGCAACTCTGGGCCTTGCCATTTACATTCCCCAACTTAGTCTCCCTTCAACATCAAGGACAAAAATAACGGCTTGTGAGGACTTAACGGCTTAAGGATGGAAAACTTAAAACTGGTCAGATTCTGCCCAAATCCTATCAGATTTTCTTGCTTCTCATAAACCTTTAATCAGCATCAATGGTATGTGAGTGTGTGGGTGTGTGTGTACTCACATACACACGCACTCTGCTCCTCTCCCCTTAGTCAACTTAAATGACAAAGCAACAGTGTGAATGGGTGATACACACACCAACAACTGGAATTGTGGCAGAAATGGGATCCAATATTGGCTGCCACTGGTGTGTCTGAAGGCAGAATTTAACCCTGGGTCAGGGCTAGGGATGAAATAGAGGGTGCCGGGCACCCCGACTCTCATGTGCCAAGGTCCCAAGCTCCTTGCCTACTGCCATTCAAGGCTACCCAGGCCGTAGACAAGCAGAAGCCTGTCTGGGGCCCAGAAGGCTGGGGTGCAGTTCCAGGGGAAGCAGCCCGAAATATCCATCACTAAAAATCTTGCTCCTTCTCTCCTCCCCTCTGTACATCAAAAGTAAGGAGTTCTGAGCTTCGTGGGCTTACTTTGGGGGTTTGTTGGAAGCCCTTGGAGGGTTTCTATTTTCATCCTCGGGATAAAGGGTCGGGGGCAGGAGGGGTGGAGGGAATGGAGGAGCTTACCCAAATCTGGGAGACTCCACTTCTCCAGTTATCTTACCACTGACCCAGGGAGGTCAAGGACAGACCTTGGGATGCCGCCCCTGGGTCATCCTGAAGAAGAAAGGGATTTGCAGGAGGTGCAACGGGGGCAGGTGGCGCTGACATTTCTGTCTCTTTGCCTGGCTGATTAGTGTTCCAGACACTGTAAAATCTGAATGTAACTGGGTTTTCTTGAAGTCTCAACACATGGAATCAAACACACATGTGCGCGCGCGCACACACACACACACACACACACACACACACACTCCCCAACATACACACATACTCCCCACCATCACAAAACACTAGAGCAGCCTAGGGTTTTATTGAAGTCTTTCCCCTCTCTTCTTTCTTCCCTTTTGCTCCTTTTCTCTTTCCTCCTCCTCTTCCTCATTCTCCCTTCCTCTTCCTTCTCTCCCTACCCCCTTTCTCTCTTTTTAATAAAATTGAAAATGGTTACATCATATACCAGGCAGCAAAACTTTACCAAATCCTCTTATAATAATACCTTATTTTCTTAACGTTCTTCCTATGGCTGCTGCCTCCCTTATCTTCCTCGCTGTGTCCTTTCTTTCCTCCTCAGTCTCCCACCCTTCACGCTTCTGGGCTGTCCTCGCAGGACTGTCTCCCCTTTTCTCATACAAAGAAACTTGGCTTTTCCAGCTTCCCCCAGTTTCATCTTTGTTTACAACAAGCAAAGAAAACCCCTTTAGCAGATACATCCCCTTTAAACTCAAACTCTTTTTTTTTTTCTTTTGAGACGGAGTCTCGCTCCGTCGCCCAGGCTGGAGTGCAATGGTGCCATCTCAGCTCACTGCAACCTCCGCCTCCCGGATTCAACCGATTCTCCCACCTCAGCCTCCTGAGTAGCTGGGATTACAGGCACGCGCTACCACGCCCGGCTAATTTTTGTATTTTTAGTAGAGACGGGGTTTCACCATGTTGGTCAGGCTGGTCTCGAACTCCTGACCTTGTGATCCACCCATCTCGGTCTCTCAAAGTGCTGGGATTACAGGCATGAGCCACCGTGCCCAGCCTAAACTCAAACTCTTTAGAAGGTTGGGCGTCTGTAGGGTTCAGAAGATCCTGAGGATGGATGAGGGAGGCCTGGCAGTACCTGCAAAAGACTGGTGAGGGCAGCCTCTCTTTGGCTCCAGGTAATCCCGGCTCTTCAATCTTTTTCTAAGAAAAGCCACAAGTCTAGATTCCTATGTAAAATCACCTACTTTAAAAATATCACTAATAAATTTAATCATATAAAAACATCTGAGTGTGACAGATGCTACATTTGTGGGCCAACTTGGCTTCTGAAAACACTGTCTACGGCTGCTCTTGTGTTTGGCTTCTGGCCTCTCTCATACTAGCTGCAGTGGCTTCCATCTGCTCCCACAGCTGCCGCTTGGAATTATATTGTGAGAGCAGGGTAGCTTGGGGTGACCTTCAAACCTCAGTTGCCACCAGCTACCCCCTAATTCCATGGGAGGGGTGAGGGGTAGGGAGCAGAGGGAGGATGAAAAGGAAGCATCTTCTGAGTCATGTTTTGCAGGGGTGCATGGGAAGCCCAGTGTCTAGTGGAGGAGGTTCAGGCAATTGCTAATAGCAGGTAAGGCTTCCCCCCAAGGTTCTTGATTTTGTTTTATTGTGATTGTATTTTATTTATAGAGAGAATTTCAGATGATTCAAATTGTATCTCATGGGTAGATGCTGCCTCCTCTACTGCTGGGAAGCACCAGCTTATCTGAGGGATGAATTTGGCTGGCGGGTTTCCCTACCTGGGCTTGTGCATCTTAATAGGCTGCTCCAGGAGACAAGGCCCTGGGTGAGCCGGTCAGAACATCCTCATCACTGAGAGGCTGTGTAGTCAGGATCCAGTGAAAGGTTTCATTTCTAGTGCTTCACACACTCACACAGGTCGGGGCTGGGAGTGGGTCTTCCGTAGAGGCCCCATGCCCTGTGCTTTGCCAATGAAGTCTCATTTAACACTCAGGAGAGTCCACTGAGGTGGGTGCTGTTATTAACCCAAGTTTGGAGATGAGGAAATAGAGGCAGAAAGAAGCCAGTGACTAGAAGGGGCCACAGGACTAGTCAGAGGAGGGCGGAGCTGGGATTCAACTTGCATATTTAGGGAATCCGAACTGAGTGAAGAATGACATCTTGGGCTGGGTTTATGCCAAGGGAGGCACAAAGAGCCTTCTCTCCATAATGAAGCACCCCGTTGGCACAGGCAGCCCTGTGATTCTGAGTGCAATGGCCCAGGGAGTGTTTCTGGAGATCCCTGGAGAGGTTGTCCTCTGCTTCTCCCTGGAGAGGCGGGGAGAGGCTGGAGTGACCACGCTGCAGGCTCCCATGTCTCCATCCACACTGTGGTGTCTGAGCCCCCAACTGCACACGTCAGCATGGACTCCAGGATTCCCACTTCACCACTGTGGTTGCACATTTGATTCTGGGCTAGGGTGAGTTTCTTCAGAGGGGCACACTTATGCCTGGGCTGGAGTGGGTGAAATAGTTAGGACCTTCCACAGGACACAGCCCATCTGCATGGAGAGTTGTCCTGAGCCTCACTTTTCCAGGGCCCAGGAGCTGGGTCAGAGCTCAAGAGCTATGGGCAGAGAGTGAGGAGTGGCTGCCTTCATGGTGCTTTCTATTTAGTCCCTGACTGACTACTCAATAGATAGGGCTGGCAGGGAGGGGCTGGATCAGGCTTGAAAGCTGCCCTTTATACTGGGGCCTACAGCTGAGTTGTGTTCTCTCAGATAAATACATGGTCCTAAGAAGATGGGCCTGCCTGTGTGCAGCCTGGACAAGGCTTCATGATGACATATCAGGCATCTCTGGGACTAGGCCACAGCTCCAGGGAGGCTCCTATTGGAACAGTAGGAGCTGTCCTAACAGTTTTAGAGCTGTCCATGGTAGCAGCCATCACTTGCCCTGCTCAATAGGTTTAGGGACAAGGCTGGAGTCCCAGGGTAACATTCAGGCCACTCTCTGAACCAGGGAGATGTGGATCTCAATGGTTATTGCAAGGACATGAGTGCACCAGAAATGACTTTCTGGTCTTGCTGCCTCTGACCTATGCAAGTGAGGGGGGTACCCTAAAATGCCAATCTAATTGTATTGCCCAATGTGTAATGCCCTCAATGGCTTTCGCTGCTCCCAGGGTAACATCCACACTCCTCAGCATGGAAACTAGGCTCTTCCTGAGCCGACCCTGCTTATTTATCGATTCTTTTCCCTCCCTTCTCTTCCACCAATATCCTAGGCTTCGACCATTCTCTCTTCTCTCCAGATCTCTACACACTTCAGGGATGGCAACTTGCTTGGCTAAAATTTTCCTGCATTCTTGTAGATAGAGGTGGCCAACTAGACACTCATGGAAGTTTTTGAGATGAGCTTCAGGTAAAGTTCTTTAAAGAGGCTCACTCAGTTGGGTGCTACATCCTTTTGCCGCTCCCCCTTTCTCCTTCATCCTGCTTGCAAAGCAGACATAATGGCTGGAATTGCAGCAGTTATTTTGGAGCATAAAGAAAAGGCTGAGAGGATCACAGAAACTTTGGCTCTGATATTATCAAGTCTCTAAAAATAATGCGTACCCCTTAATACGTGAGGAAAAACTCCTATGTTCTTAAAACTACTTACTTCGGTCTCTATTACAGTTAAGTGAAATTTCCAACTGATCCAACTTCCAGAAATTATGTCTTCTACTTGAGCTAATTCAAGGTGAATCGCTTACCAAAAAAGTATGATTGCCCAATCAGAGTGATGGACTTATAATAAATAATAATTTGTAATAAATACTGGTTAATTGATTCACGGGAGTTAAGGCTTCTCCTTGGGGCAGAGGATAGGGTATGGAGAAGAGTGAATGATTTGAAGCAGGGTCAAGACAGCAGATATTTTCAGTGGAGGAATGCCTCAATTGTCTTACGCAGGGCAAAAATCTCTTCATTCCATGAACAACCTATAACCAACCAACAAAATGTCTGAGATGTGTCTATAATATTGGGCATTATTTTACCAAAAAACTTCACTAAACTATAGATTATGTATCTGTTTATCTATCTGTCTGTCTGTCTGTCTGTCTGTCTATCTATCTATCTACCAACTAATTGATTGCAATTTTAAGGAATTGGCTTACATGATTGTAGAGGCTGGCAAGTCTGAAACATGCAGGGCAGGCCAGCAGTTTTGAAGTTTTGGCAGGAGTCCACTGATGTTGTGGTCTTGAGTTCAAATGCAGTCTGGAGGCAGAATTTCTTCCTGCTCAGAGAACTCGGTCTTTTCTCTTAAAGCCTTCAACTGATTGGATGAGGCCCACCCACATTGTGAAGGGTTCTATGCTCTACTCAAAGTCTACTGATTTAAATGTTAATCACGTCTGAAAAACACCCCCACAGCAACATCTAGAATGGTATTTAACTAAACAACTGAAAACCGTAGCCTACCCAGGCTGACACATAAAATTAACCGTCACAGGATCCATAGCTTTCAGGCAGGAAAGATATTATGATAGTGGTTTGTTTGTCATTATCAAAGCCAGGAAATGGACACAAACACTTTAGAAATATTTTCACACCAAAGGGTAAAATTTTAAAAAGTTTTAAATGCATAACATGAAAAGTTTACAATTAATAACCTTTTCTCATCCCTTCCTCTTCCTTGTTTTAGTTCTCCACCATTCTATAAACAGCCCAACCATTTTGGATACAAGGACCTGACAAAGTTTGTCATTGAAAATAATGAATACAAATCAAAGACCTAGCCTGGACACTTGTTTTCCAAGAAGGGGGCTCAGAACATAGAGGTGGATAATTAGCTGGAATGAGAACTTTAGTGCCATTGTGCCTAAGCACTTGGGCCAGGCATCACTGTGTGGAGCTGACACTGCTATTGGCTGATCCAACACCAGCTTCCCTCTCTCTAGCCAACTGCAAGCCAGAGGTGGCCACAAGCACGGGACATAGAGAGATTGAGCAATGGCTAAAGAGATTGAATATGTTCTCTTGAGTTTCCAAAAGAGCCTTTGCTTCCCCTTTATAAAGAAACAGATTGATTCTTCTGGATCCAACTAAAATGGAGAATACATACTGCACCCTATCTCTCCCACAAAAAAAGTCATATATCACTTAACAATGGGATACATTCTGCAAAATGCATTGTTCAGCAATTTTAGCATTGTGTGAACATCATAGGGTGTACTTACACAAACCTAGATGGTAGAGCCTACTATACACCTAGGCTACGTGGTACAGCCTATTGCTTCTAGGCTACAAATCTGTATAGCATTTTACTGTACTGAATACTGTAGACAAGTGTAACTCAGTGGTAAGTATTTGTATATCTAAACATAGAAAAGGTACAGTAAAATATGGTGTTATAATCTTATGGGACCACCTTCATACATGTGGTCCATTGCTGACTTAAACATTATTATATGGCGCATGACTGTACAATGAAAAACCTTGAGCAGAATACACCAAAGAACTACCTGGGGACTCTGAAAACTAATAAATAGATGGGTAATGATAAAAGTAATAAATAAGTAGATGGGTTGCAGGGGAGGGGAGGAGAGAATCAAAACTCAAAGAGTGATATATACTATGGTGAGCGCCCCCTCTTTTCTCCCATAGGATCTTGGCTTAGATTCTGGAGCAACCCTAATTCCAGAATGGGAAACAGAAAAAGCTCCAAGAAGAACTCTCTCTTTCTGGTTAATGCGCTGGAGAAGGAGGCCCCTGCAGCACAAAAACTGTAAGGAAGCATTTTCCATTTATTATTATTTCCCTTTTCTGGCCCTGCCCCAAATCTAGCCCAAGCCACATTGCTGTACTCCAGTCATCATAGCAGGAATGATGACAGGGATGACCCCACAGAACCAAAAACTCTGAAAGAAAACCTTTCTCTCTGACCAGAGGAACTGGGAAAGGGGCCCTCCAGAGTCTGAAAAGTATACATGAGAGGGAATGCTCTTTTATTTTTCCTCTTGCCACTTGTAATATGGATCTAGTCAAAATAAGTATGTGATAGCTAAAGCCTTCACTTCCTAGCCAGAGCATGGGAAAAGGAGCTCTTTGGAGGCTGAAAGTAAAGGGGAATCACAGAGAAGAAGAAACTTAAGAATCTTTGGGCTGGGCACAGTGGCTCATGCCTGTAATCCCAGCACTTTGGGAGGCCGGGGCGGGTGGATCACCTGAGGTCAGGAGTTCGAGGCCAGCCTAGTCAATATGATGAAACCCCGTCTCTACCAAAACTACAAAAAATTAGCCAGGTGTGGTAGTGGGCACCTGTAATCCCAGCTACTCGGGAGGCTGAGGCAGGAGAATGACTTGAACCCAGGAAGTAGAAGTTGCAGTGAGCTGAGATTGTGCCATAGCACTCCAGCCTGGGCAACAAAAGCAAACCTCTGTCTCAAAAAAAAAAAAAAAAAAAAAAAGGAAAGGAATCTTTTATTAATAAATCTGTGTATGAAGTCATGGGATTATACTGAGTTTTGTATTTATGAAACTGACCCAAAGCAACAGAGCTTTGAGAACTGAACTGCATTGTAGACCACCACCCAAGTGTAAGATGGGCTCCTAATGGTACATATGTTAGGTGGGCCAGATAAGCACTACACACACTTAGAAAAGAAGAGCAACCAAAGCCCAAAGAAAGCAGGGTAGGACTTGCGTTCTAACCTAACTGGATTAATTGCCCATTTAAACAAATTAACAACAACAACAGTATTCTCCAAAGCATATTAACAGGTTCCAAAGTCTCATAGTAAAATATCTGAGAGAGCCAGGATATAATTACTTGAGATACAAAGAACCAGGAATATATCAGTAACTCAAGGAAAAAATGAGGCACCACTCCCACAATGACACAGCTGTTGGAATTAGCAAAGATTTAAAGCAACTATTTAATTATGCTCAAATGTTATTGAAATGAATGAAAAAGTAAAAGTTGTCAGCAAAGAAATAGAGGCTGTAAAAATGAAACTAATGGAAATTTTATAACAAAATACAATAATAGAAATTTCTAAAATTAATTTGGGCCACTTAATAAGAGAATGGAGATGACAGAAGAAAGATTCAGTGAGCATGAACAACATAAAGTCAGAACAACACAAGAATAGAAAACCAGAGACCAATGTCCCTATGAACAAAGTCGTAAAGATCTCAACAAAATATTAACTAATCGAATCCAGCAATATAGAGAAATGATTCTTTATTAAAAATAGGTGGGGCTTATGCAGGGAATGAAAGGCTGGTTTGACATTAGAAAATCAATCAATATAATCCATAACATAAACAGACTAAAGAAGAAAAACTGCATGATAATATCAACAGATGCAGAAAAAACATTTGACAATATTCAACCTCTGTTTATGATAAAAACTCTCAGCAAACTAAGAATAGAAGGGAACTTCTTTAAATGCCTTTCTGAAAAAGGTTAATGATGAATGATGAAGATTAAAGCAATGATAAAAGACTGATTTCCCACAAAGATCAAGAACAAGGAAATGATGTCCATTCCCACCAGTCCTCTTCAATATTTTACTGAAGTTCTAGCTAGTGCAATAAGGCAAGAAAAAGAAACAAAATTCATATTGACCAGAAAAGAAGAAAGAAAATGGTTATTATTTTTAGATGACCTAATTATCTACACAGAAAATCTCAAGGAATATACAAAAAGTCTCTAGAACTGAGTGAGTTTAGTAGAGCCACAGCCAATATGCAAAAATCCCCAAACAAAGAAGCACAGTTTTAGAAAACAGCAACGAACAGCTGGAAACAAACAAACAAAAAGTTTACCAAGGATGAAAGGTTATCCACACTGCAGGCAGGCAATGAGGGGCTGCAGTGTCTGTACAGAATTTAAAATAATAATAGAACTGACTAGAATTCAGTCTGCTTTTGATTATCACCACCTGCAGGCAGTTCTAAGTAATGTCAGCAATAAGATGCTTCTCCTCACCCAAGTATATCTTTTATAAGTCTAAGTTCTAAACAATTGCTCCAGTGACTGGAGTTTTAATAGCGTGTGTAAAAGTTACATCTAGCCACCTACAGCACACATGTAGACTGAACTACACATGTTTGTTTCAAGAATAAACTAAAGAGGCTTCCCCTAGATTCATATTCATTGGGGCATGTTTTTTTATTTTGTTTTGTTTTTTTGTATTTTTAGTAGAGACGGGGTTTTGCCATGTTGGCCAGGCTGGTCTCAAACTCCTAACCTCCAGTGATTAGCCTGCCTCGGCCTCACAAAGTCCTGAGATTACAGGTGTGAGCCACAGCATCCGGCTGAGGCATGGTTTTAAAATGATCATTCTAGCCATTTTGTTTCATTTTCTTAAATTTAAACACAAATTTTAAAACTCTGCATGGTCATATTGAATGACAGAATTGAAGTAATTCAAGTTTGGATTCTCCACTTTTACAGTCATTGTGCCATTGTTTATTTTGAATCTATGGTTTAAACACAGGGATACGTATTCCTACAGTGCTTCATGGCATGGACCACAGCCAAAGCAAAACGAGATGATCATGAGCCTTTGTGAAAGTCCTGGGGGTTCTCTGAATTAACTTACATGCTAAATACAATATGCATTTAAATATATGTAAAAAATGCAAATTTGAAACCTATCGCTAAAAATAATATTGTTGTAAAGAGTTTTTAACCAACGATTTCTTGCAGTTGTCATATATGCTAGGTAGGCAATTGCTTCTGATTATTTTTTATTTTTATTTTTGAGACAGAGTCTCAGTCAGTCGCCCAGTTTGGAGTGCAGTGGCATGACCTCGGCTCACTGCAATCTCCGCCTCCCGGGTTCAAGCGATTCTCATGCCTCAGCCTCCTGAGTAGCTGAGATTAAAGGCATGCGCCACCAGGCCTGGCTGATTTTTTTTTTTTTTTTTTTTTGTATTTTTAGTAGAGATGGGATTTTACCACGTTGGTCAGGCTGGTCTCAAACTGCTGACCTCAAGTGATCTGCCCACATCCCTCTCCCAAAGTGCTGGGATTACAGGCATGAGCCACTGCACCTGGCCTGCTTCTGACTTATTGTGAGACATACAAGAAGACCCATTAAACAGGTATTCTGTTAACTTGCTGCTGAACCGAAGCCCATAATGATGCCCCAGTTTCTTGTTTTCATAGATGGGGCTACAGGCCTTTGGGAGTGGGGAGGTAAATATAACACAAAAATAAAATCCCGTACATGACTCCACACTACCGAAACTTTGATTTCATTTGAATGCATCCTATAGCACTGCAGGGTGCACATGCTCTGTCTGGTTGAGGCATGGCTGCATGTACTTGTCTTGTATTTAGTTTGCCTTTGCAGATGGCAAACGTTAATGGTAGGAAGAATTTCTGTGTAGGGACTTTGATCTTTATGATGATTAATGTTGAAAACAGAATTCTAATATGGAAAAATTCAGTTTACTTTTTAGGAGAGTTGATTTTTATCTCACAATGCTGGAAACAGAGTGAACTGTCAGAGCTGCTCTTAGAGAATGGGGCAGGTGGTCACACTGAGCTGTGTGGTCCAGTGTCAGGCTAGCTTCTTATGTCCTAGGAGGAGCTGGGTGGTCCTAGCCGTATCCTCTGCCTCCTCTCTGAGGTCCTTATTGCTGTTACAGTCAGGCTGGCCTCTTTCCCTTTTCCCTTCTCTTTTTTTTTTCAGTAATATTCACTGCTCTTCCTCTCCATGTTGGCGACCAGGCTAGTACCAGGACATGACAGCACATCAAAACAGCCTCTGACTTTTCAGAGCCTACATTCTAGTGGGAAGAGAGAAATGAAGCAAATATTTCTAAGAATCACTGTATAAGTATTAGCTGTGCTGAGGGTTGTGAAGGGAAGTTATACAAAGCTGGGAGAGATAAAGGAGGCAACTGGTCTAATCTAGGGGTTTGGCGAAGCTTATCATGGGGAGCAGTGCTCCTCACGTGGCCAGGCCTTATTGTCCTCCTCTTTCAGAAGTTACCGTAGTGTCCCCCAGTTTGTTTAGGGGACTTTAAGTGGACTCTATTCCTTGCAGCCAAGGACAAAGGTTAAAAAACAAAGCAAGAACTCTCCTTAATTTGAAGGAATCCAAATCTAATGGAGAAATTCCAGGCACCAGGAAGGGGCATAGTAGCGGATGTTTTTGAGGGGGAGGGGGGCAGTTCATTATTTTTCAGATAATATTGCCACATCTAAGGCTGTCTCTGAGTAAGGAGGTGCTGTGAAACTTGCGCATTGGAGCAGTGGCCCCTTTGGTTGGCAGGAGGGCTGCCCATGGTGGAGGAGAGCCTTCCTGCAGTTTCCTGGCCCAGAAAAAAATGATGGCATTAATTCCAGGCCTGGAGAAGAATGGAAAGCCCTGGAGCCTAGGCGCAGCCCTCTGATTTTCCTGGGAGTTTCCCTGTGTTAAAATGCATTGGCTGTGAGTCAACATTTCCCTCGCAGTGGGGGGCTCTGTGCCTGAGTTCCTTGGCCTCATTTCCTTACCAGGACCCGGATGACTGACAGGCAGCCGTGAATGACAAGCCCCGAAAATAAGGGAGGGGTGTTGGCAGGGGGAAGACAGCCCTGACTTGGCAACAAAGCTCTTTGCTTTGGGGCCTTGTGAATAGCATCCAGCCTCATCCAGAAAATGTATCTAGAAAGTGCATCTCTGGGTGGGTGCAGGAGTGCAGCTTGCAGGTCCAGGCAAAGTGGAGCTGGTGAAAGAGGCCATGAAAGCAGAGGGAGGCTCACACCATCCATGAGGAAGAGCAAGACTAGCCAGTGTGTCCTGGAGGACTTTGAAGTATGCATTGACAGTTCTCTATCTCTCAGGACAGATGGGTGACCAGGACACCACCTCACAGTCTACTCTGCACATGAGCTCCTGTGAATTTACTCTGATCCCTGGGCTGGGAATTTGAAGAGCTGGGTCCCACTTCCAACTCTATGTCAATCGGCTGTGTGACCCTGAGCTCTCTAAGCCTCAGTCCCTTCAGAGAAAAAAAGAGGGTCAGGCCCAAGAAGTCAAAGGTCTCTTCCAGTTCTATTGGGATCTTACTAGAAGTTCTTTCTTCTTATGCATTTTAACCACCATTGAATCACCTTCATCTGTGTCTTTATGATATCACATACGAGGTGGAAAACAAGCCCATTTGCTATGTGGTTGGCAGACTTCCACGGAATGAGTTAGCTCTATATTTTGGGGTAGTTTATGGTCATAGATTCAGATTCTTCTTTCTACCCTCTCACATGAAAACCAAAATGTAATTATAGCTTAGCATCACAAGAGCCATCAGCCAGGTGGGCAGAATTTGCTAAACCATGGGGAAATGTAGTTGGGAACAAAGACTTGTATTCAGATTGGATTCTGTGACAGTTTGCTAAAAGCTTGTGAGATCTCCGCAGTTTCAATATTTTCTTTGTGACATTTTGAAAATGTCGTTTTAAACCTTTTTATTTTCATAGAGCCCAAATAAACTAAAATGTTGTAAAGATAGTATGGAGGTATACCTTCACCCAATTTTATCCAGTGTTTTACCTAATGTTAACATCTTATGTAACTATAGAATGTTTATCAAAACTGAGAAGAAATTAACATTTATGCAATACTATTAACTACACTATGATCTTTATTTGGATTTCCCTAATTTTTCCACAAATCATCTTTTTCAGTCCTGAGATCCAACTAGGATACCATTCGTGCCTTTAGTTGTCCTATCTCCATAGTGTTCTCTGACCTGTGACAGTTCCTGTCTTTTATTTTTCTCCTCCATGATCTTGACACTTTTGAATAGTTCTGGTCAAGTATTTTGAAGAATGTCCCTCAGCTTGGATTTGTCTGATATTTTCTCATGATTAGACTGGGGTTTTGAACTCAGAGGAAGAATGCCACAGAAATGAAGTACTCTTTCATCTTATGAGGTCAAGGGTACATGATATCAACATGACTTGTCACTGGTGATATTAACTTTGATCACTTGGTGAAGGTTTTTCCATTGTAAAGTTATTAGTGCCCCTTTTCCTCTGTTAGAAGTGAGTATAAGTATTTTTATGCTCTAAATTTGTGTGGGGATATTGTTTCCAAGTTCAGGCCCTAGTCAAAAAAGTCCTCCTGTCCCAATTAATATGATTCTCTGAGATTAAAATGTAATGCTTATAAAAGTGCTTTTGGTGGTACTGAGGGGGTATCAGCAGGTCAAATAAAAGTGGGTCTCTAGCTGAGGTTTTGGGTAAGTCAGACAGTGGGTTTGGGGCAGCAGGAGGTGAGGAGGAAGGAGCAAGAGGACAGAGTGGACGATTGATAGAGAACAACTCCGCCTGGCTGGCACAGAGGAGCAGGCTTCGCAGGGAGCTAAAACAGTGGTAGGTTAAATGTAACCTGTGGCAAATTAGGGGAAGAGGGAATGCTGTGTGAATGGATGTTCTCCCACACAATTTCTCACCTAATTCCATGAGGCACTCACTCAGGTTAGGGACGTAGTCTGTGACCATGAAATGGAGGTTGACTGATTGGCCTGCATGGCTCTCAGACCCGTGCCTTTGACCTCTAGGGTCAGCATCATGGCCCTAGATGGATGAGATCCCCATTTGGGCAACTGTCAAACTGTGAGCGGTCTGCTTAGGGGGTATGCATGTCTGGCTATGCTTGCCTGGGGTCTAGGAATATCAGCACTTGCCATTGATCAGAAGGTAATTTCACATCCTCAGCAAGCAAGGGGCCTGAGGACATCAAGTTGTCCCAATGCCTACTGGGTATGGGTTTGTAGAATAATTTTGGGGGGGCTCATCCTGGTATTGTCCCACTCTGTTCACAAGGGACAAGTCATCAAGCTATTTTTTCAAGACTTTGGGTCACTTTTGCAGCCTTCTTCAAGTCACAATGACTTTTAACAGGCAACATCTGACAGTGCAGGAGCCCCTTGCAGCCCTGGGTGAAATTATGATAACAAGAGAAAAAAGCTATTACTGCCACCATGCTTTCATTATGCAAATTATATTAAGATAGGCTGTGTGGATCGCCTCTGGCTATGCTATAATCTCCATGCAGTGATTATAATGTGTCAAACTTAGTCATTTTGATTATGACATGTTAATTACATGCCATCCTCATGTAGACATGAATATTACTCCCAGTCAGACAAAACACAAATTGGGGCCATTGTTAGTGGGTTAGTTGTGTGTATGTGTCTAAACTTTTTTTTATTAAATGGATTAAAAGATTTAACAGATATGTAACATTGCAAACTAATTAAATACCAGCCAGGTCCTCTGTGTTCTGGTGGGTGGAGAGAGGGAATGAGACTCATTTGGGCTGCTTGGGTTGCATGTTTGTGCTCTGGGCACTGTTGGCAAAACAGGGTTTCCTGGGAAACAAGAAGCTGGGGTTGCTGGAGATGGAGGTGGGAGGGGGTGTGAGCTGGGGTGGGAGGGAGTGGGTAAAAGGTTGGTAGGGTGGGATGTAAGGGAGCATCTGAAAGTTCCAGGCCCAATGTAGATTGGGAGAGTGGAGAAGAGTGATAGGAAGGGCCCCTGCCAATCCTGACGCCCACCTCTCCTTTCACAGAGGGGGAGACTCAGGACCCAGAGAGGTGAAGGAACTTGTCTAGGGTCACCTAGCTTGTCTGACAAGGAGCTCTGACACAGCAGTGTATGACACCACTGTGACTTAAGATTGCCATTTCCCTGTGGCAGTGGAAGAGTTGACCTAAACTTAATGGAAACCCTCATGACACTTCCAAGGGATCACTGAGAGTCAGCTCATTGATCCATACATTCATGGATCAGTCACGCCTATACCTCTTACCTTGGCATCCATGGTCTTCCATAATCAGGCTTGATTCTCGCAGTTTTTGGGGGTTGTCTGCTAGTCCTGTCTACTGTAACTCTTTTACTTCTATAAGAATGTTCTCTACTGCATTGTCCTCCAAATGCACCTTGAATCTTTAACCCTTTGGGCTTCCACAAAATCTGAAATAATAATAAGACCTGTATACTTTATAGGTATTTATTTACTATAGTATACTTTATACTTTATAGGTATTTATAGTATACTGTATACTTTATAGGTATTTATAGTATACTGTATACTTTATAGGTATTTATTTACTATGTTCCAGGCACCATCCCCTCAAAATTTATTTGTATTAATTCATTTAGCTTCACAGCAACGCTGTCTAATATGTTTTATTCATATTCTCATATAACAGATGAGAAAACTGAGGGACAGAGAGCTTAATCCAGGCAGTCTGCTTCCGGAACTCGCACTTCTAACCATTAGAATATGCTGCCTTTCTGGACTGATGTTTTCTTTCAAATGTATTCATCTTTCAAGACCCATGTCACATTGTTTCTTCCCCAGGAAGCTTTCCTTGCTGTAGGAGATTGTATTATTATTCTCAGATACTTTCTGTTCTTTCCTGAGGAGAATTTTATCTCCCTGTTCCATCAATGGTTGGCTTGGGCATGTGACTTGCTTTGGTCATAACATGAGTGGAATGACACTCGGTGTGGATCTCATTCAATGAACTGTGAGGGGACATGACAAGTATCACAATCCAAGGAGAAGTTTTACCAACTGGTTTTCTCTTTTCTCTCTACCATGACAAATAGAAATGTCCTGGATAGAGACTGCTCCATCAGCCTGGGTTCAAACGAAAATGATGGAACAGAGCATAGCTTGTTCATGTGCAGTGAGCTGGAAATCAATCTGATATAGACTGTTGCTGTTGTCAGCCACAGAGTTTGGGGTCATTTGTTACTGCAGCATAACCTAGCCTATTCTGACTTACACACCTGCTCTTGTATCCCCATAGATCCCTTGCCGCAGCACTCACTCCCCGTCCTTGCTGGAAGTTCTTGACTTACATGATTTGCTAACTTGTCAAATCTTTCTTTTTCTCCCCTACAGGCTTGTCAATGCCTCCAGGGCAAGCTACATGCCTTACACTTGTTTGCTTCCCCACTCCTTCCCCACACTTAGAACAGTCTAGGCACATAGTAGGCTCTTAGTATGTGAGTAACTATTGAGTTCTTGATATATATATATATATATATATATATTTTCTTTTTATGAAGGAGGACATTTCACAAAGATCCCATGGGGCCAGGCCACGGGTTCTGGTGACCCTTTTCCCACTTCTCCTTATCGCTTTCTTTAACCAATCTTCTCTCAAAGCCATCCTCTGTGCTTTCCTCCCTTTGTCCATGTGCTGGAGACCTGGAAGAATAGTGAGGAGTCTTGCCTCACTGTAGGTCTTCTCAGGGCTCTCTCTCTCTCTCTCTCTGTGTGTGTGTGTGTGTCTGTGAGTGTGTGGTGTGATCAAAGAGCAAAGAGCCCAGCCATCAATCCCATTCCTAAGTCCCCCATCTTCCTCCATGGCACCCCATCCAGGTTTAGGTCCAGCCTTAACACCTTGGGTCCTTGCTGCCTCACCTCTAAACACTGGGGGCTGAGTCAGAGGAGTTCTCCAAGTTCCTTCCGGGCCTAAGATCCATGAGTCCAGGCTCATGTTTATGGCAGAGGAATAACTAGTGAGGAGAGGGAATGGGGCTGATATCTCTGCCAGCTTCCTAGGGTGCAGATTTGAGGAGTAACTCACTGTCAGAGGCATGCAAATGCCAGCTCTACACTTTCGCACCCTAGGAGCCTCACTCACCTCACCTAGTCACCCTAAATAAAACAGGATAATAGGAAATTGAGTATGAATTGAGGGATGAAGCTAGGCCCTCCTGTCCAAATTCCTCCCCCAGCACTGTGGCGAGTCACTGGCCACTTAACTTCAGCTCAACTTGTTTGGCTGATGCTGGTTTAAGAGTCTGTAGCCCCCTATGAGAATGCAAACATTCCAGGACTTAACTGTAGTAGCCACCAGCCAGCACTTCATGAAGTGTAGTCAACCAAGGGTTTTGAGTAATAGGGCACAGTCTTAGGCTCCTTAGAGGAGTTCTGTGGAATAAGAGAGATTCTGAAAGGTAGAGGTATTGCAAAGAACAAATATGATGACTTAGAAATTGGGGGCCAGGCTTGGGGTCCGGGTCATTGGCCACCTCTCTCCAGTACAGGTTTCCAAGGGGTACATCCTGATCTAGAGAGAGACAACAGAAGGCGGATCTCGCACAGTTACTGGGAGAACTCCTGACTCTAACAGCAGGCCACTCCTGGCCCCTGGGATGGTCATTTCTCAGTGTACCACAGCCACTGGGAGTTAAGCTTTCTGGGGGCAGGCACTCACTCCACTCTTTCTGAGCTCTGCCTTCAGGGACTGACTCAGTCCTCTGCACTCAGACCAAGAGAGAGTAAACTTCCTCCAGCCCCCTCTGGAGCCCCCACACATCTTGTCTTATCGAGTTGAGACAGGGAAGGGAGAAGCAGAGAAAAGTTAATTTAAGGGGGGAAATTATCTCTGTTCTCTGCTAATGGAACCTGTAAATTAGGGCATTTAATTACCAGAGACAATTTGTTCATTTTGGATGCTAATATTTACATTAGCAACTGCTTTGAAAGCATGAAATCTGATGAATTGGCAAAACACTTTTACTCCTTTTCCCCAAATTAATCAAACGAGCTGCGATCGGGCTATTTATAAGTCTAGTTAAGTATATCTCCCTAGTGAGGAATTTTTCCTCCCACCTCCTTCACATTTGGTGAGCTCTCACAGCTACTCAGCTTCTCACCTAGATACTTGGTACCAGAGGATCTCAGTGGGAAGGTGCTTGATCTATTTCTATATTTAATGACACATTTCATCACAGTGGAACAGAGCATTGTACCACCTTTGTTGAAATTATATTTCTGTGATAATCCCTTCCATTTGTATAACCCCTGGTGACTTCCAAAGTGCTCTTACAGAGAAGAGCTCACCTCCCATGCCTGCTGGCAAAAGCTTCAGACTCAGATGCTGACAGCTGACAGGTTTAGATGGGGCTCTTGCCCTAAAAGAGCCCAGGTCTATAAGAAAACATTAATTTGGGAGAGGAAGGTGCCAATGAATGGACCCAGAATGGACACCTAAGACCATCTTCAGAGCAAGGACTCTCCAGAAGCCACCACCTCTTGTTGCTAGCCATTCTGATTTCAGACGAGCCTCTTGCTCTTGCAATTGACCTTGATGGCAATCTGCCCTATTCTGACAACTACCCACACTCACTCAAATTCTCAAGGGATCTCTCTTCCACCGTCTAGTGGCATTGTGGCAGGTGGTACAGATATCAGCCCCATTCCTCCTTCTCACTTGTTATTCCTCTGCTATAAACATGAGCCTGGACTCATGGATTTAAGGGCTGGAAGGAAACTGGAGAGCTCCTCTGGCTCAGGCCCCTGACATTTGGAGATGAGGTAGTGAAGGCCTAAGATGTTAAGACACTTGGTTAATTTCCTACATCTGAATGGGGCTGGGGGAAGGAGTCTGAGCTGTGGTGTCTGGCTTGCAGGAATACTACTAGCTCCCTTCACAACGATAAGCCTGTAACCTATGAGATGAACACAGGGAAAGGATGTCTATGCAGAGAGGGTGGCTGAGGCTTATTCCATGCTGTGGTCTGAATGTTTGTGCCTCCTCAAAATTCATACGTTGAAATCCTAACCCCCAAGGGGATAGTGTTAGGAGGTGGGGTCTTTGGGAGGCCATTAGGTCATGATGGTGGAGCCCATGAATGAGATTCATGCCCTATAAAAGAGGCCCCAGGGAGCTCATTCACCTCTTCTGCCATGTAAGAACACAGCAAAAAGACTACCATCAATGAATCAGGAAATCAACACATTTGCTGGCACTGAGGTCTTGGACTTCCCAGCCACTGGAATTGTGGGAAATAAATTTCTGTTGTTTATAAGTCAACCATCCTTTTTAAAGTATTTTTGTTATTGCAGCCTGAGCAGACTAAGACATTCCGCAAGGTTCACTTCCTCCTGGGAATCTTTCACTATAATTACTGCTGTCACCATCATGTTTCCCTTTTTATGCTTTGCCCCTAATTTGGCCATAAAAATCTCCTCTTAATTCCAGCTGAGTTCAGCTGAAATATTTAGATGAGATTTTATCAAAGGTGTGGGGATAGCAACAGATAAAGAAGGAAACAGGAATGAGATCATGCAAATAAGACTTGGCTCATTCATCTTCAATTGGGATCCCCTAAAGAGGGTCCTTTGCTGTCCCCTCAGCCACCTCAATGGTACAGAAGCTATCTTTAACCTTTGTCATCTGGAAGCTCCTTTGAACACACCTAGATTCTTCCAATTTTACATCTAGAAGAGAAAGAAGCTCAGCCATGGTGTTAGGAGCTTGCCCTCTGCCTTAGAAATGGTTAATCTGTATTAAGTATTAATTCTGACCTCTTTGTAATGTGCCTTTCTGAATTTCAGAGTCTGGAAATCTAAAAGTTACTGACTCCCTGGCCGCTAGGGTTCTGGTTGAGAATGGAATTCTGTCCATTAAATATACTTGTGTGAGATTTGGAAGGTGGGACTAATGCCAGGGCAATTTTCCTGAGAGTTTGGCTAATGGCGTGGACACCTTAGGCTGCTGAGCAGAGCTGCAGGTGCAAACACTAAGCTCTGAGTATATTGAAGGGAGCTGTGGCAAAAGCAGCAATGGCCTCCCCAGATTGCAGATTACATCACTAGGTCCACTGGGGCCTCCTGATTTCCACCTTTCATGGTTGGTCAGTTGGGCATAGCGCACGCTCAGGATATCATTGCCAGAGATCCAGCCTAAAGGAGGATCTTCCAGCCCTTTGACTAATTTTCTAAGCACCAGTTTCTCATATTAAATCATTTTCTGCTTAACATAAATTAAATGATTTGTTTCCTGCATGAAGAACTCTGGCTGATACTCTCATTTATTTGGCTAGCCTGCTTTCCTGTCTCAGGTCACTTGTCTCCTTGTATCTAGTTAAAGAAAATGTCATCTTCAGAAGAGCGCCTCTCCCATCTATAGGGTTTGCTTTACTTAATCTGAAATAGCAGCAAAAGACAGCAGTGGGTGGGGTTCTTCCATGCAGGGTTTCTGTTCCTTCTTGCCCCAACTCTAATTCTTCAGAGGTGTGCACAGAAGTCAAAGGCCCAGCAGCCTCACTGTGCTAAGAAGTGAGAGATCTTCTGGGCCTCAGGGTCTTTCCTGTTCAGACAGCTGAGGGCCTAAAAAGGCATCAGGTTTAAAGCTGCCGTATGGGCTGGGTCCATACAACTTTAATGGGATAAACACCCATAAATAACACCAATGAAAAGCAAAGAGGCTAGCTTTGATAAGCTTCCTAGAAGCCTAAGGCCTGAGCAGAATTTTCAGGAAGAGGGGAGAAGTAGAGGTTAAAGGGTGTAATCGCTCTGACATATGAGAGGGCAGAAATGACCCACTGTGACCATTCAATTATTCCTTATACCATGTCTGTACATTTGTGTTCCCATTCATATTTTAGTATTCTGAATTATTTACAGATTGTTGTGTCACACAACACTTCAAAATTTAGTGGCTTATAATAACAAGCATTTTTGTAGCACACAGTTCCTGATGGTGAGGAATCTAGGAACAGCTTAGTTGGGTGGTTCTAGCTCAGTCTTTCATGAGGTTGAAGTCAAGGTATTAGCCAGGGTTGTAGCCATTGTACAGCCATTGACTGGGCTAGAAGATCTTCTAATTTCTAAGTTCACACATGTGGCTGTGGGCAGGAGGCTTTGGTTCCTCACCACATGGGCCTCTCATGCCTGCTGGCCTTCTCCAGAGCAAACGATCTGAGAAACAGAGAGGGAGAGGGGAGAGAGACAGAGACTGTAGTGTTTGTATAACCCAACCTCAAAAATACCATACCATCACTTCTGCCATATTCTGTTGGTCATGTAGAACAAATCTGATATAATATAGGAGGGGACTACACAGGGTATGAAGACCAGGAGGCGGGATCACTGGGGGCCATCTTGGAGGCTGGTGACACTCATACTTTATCTTTCCTCCCATGCTATTATACACATTTTACACATTGTGGATGCTAGTGGACAGTGCAACTTACCCAGAACTCTCCTGACCCCTAAGCTAACAGTGTGGACTGACCAATAGATCCAAATATAGAATTTGTAGCTTGATGTCTAAAGAAGTTAGAGATATTTTTATTCCTTACAGATTATAAATTGAGTATTTTAATTGCTTTGGTGATAGAAATTTTTTTTCTAAATCTGAGATAATATTTTAAATACATTCTTGAGCCCAGGCAGTGAACTGCTTACTCCTGGCTTGACCACAGTGGGTGCTGACCGTGACCTCTTTGTTCCGTGTCCTTGCGTCTTTTTCAACCTGTTCATCAGATCAACTCTGCCCTCCCCTTTAGCTTCTCCGGGAGACAAAGCGCAAGCTATCAGCCCATTAACATAACTTTGGAACCACTTAAGATGGGCTATTTCAAAAGGTACCAAATTCCCTGATCTTATAACTGAACCATTTAACTAGATCATCCTGCAAAGAGAAAATGCGTTAAAAATACCAGTTAATTACTTTTTTTTAATTCCCAAGGCACAAATAAGTCCTAGTTAACCGTCTTTGCACATTTATATATTTAGACATCAGGATGTGACTCTATCGCAGTCACAGCAGCCAGCAGGCACAGGAGTCGAGGACGGCTGGCTCAAAAGTCATGAGACTGGCTTTCTCAATTACATAGGGATGTACTCGACAGAATGTATTGCCTCATACCATCAGGTACTTATGGTGAAAAGCCCTAGGAATAAAATCCTTGAACCAAGGCCTTATTAGCAATTCTTTTTTTTGGAGAATACCCATTGTTGGCCAAAGCAATATGGTGTACCTTAAGTATCAATACTGAGAAATGTTAATTAAGCCTCAGTCCTGCCTTGATATGCCAGATGAGTAAAAGTCAAAAGGGGGTTCAATTTACTCCTTGGAACCAATTAGCATAAAAAAATCTGAGGACTAAAGACCATACAATCTTTGAGCTAAAAAATTCATCTAGATTTTAGAGCAGACAATATAATAAAGGACCTATATTGGAAAGGCCACTGAAAACCTATTCACCTCAGGTCAAGCATGTCAGAACTGGTTTATGGGCCAGGCTAGCCCCCATTTCACTTTTAAAGTGATATTTCACTTTATTGAAATCTAGCTATCTAGTGGTCCAAATACTTGGAACCAAATAAGTATTGAATGAATGAATGAATCGTAAGTCCCAGTCAAAGTAGGTTTCACCTCTTGATACACTGAAATTCAAGCCCTTTGCCAATGGGAGAGACTCTTTGATGCTGTCTCAGAGTCCGGGTACCTTTATTTTTTGTACCACCTAAGGAAGATTGATTATCTGGTTTCTGGTTAATCAACATATTGGAAGTGGTGAAATGAAAAGAGAAGTTGCTTCCATAGGCAGGCACAGACAGTAGTAAATCATGGCAGGTGAAACCTCAAAGAAGGAAGAGACAGGACACTCACAGAAAGCACACATCTGCTGAAGGAGTCATGGTCGTCTGTGGTTGGAGAGAGGAGCAAATAGCCTTAACCACCTTCTTAGCTTTTAAAGGAATTAGTTGTTACAGCTCAGTACTAATTCATTTATGCATTCTTTCATTCGAAGAATACTTGTCACCCAGGTGCCAGCAATGAGGAAATGAAACACTGTGTTGGGTGAAAGCTAAGGTCTTCTAGCTCTAGGGTTCTGCAAAACTTGAGCATCTACATGCAAAGCCGATTAATATAGTTTGAATGTGTCCCCTCCAAAATTCATGTTGAAACCTAATCCCTATTGTGGTAATATTAAGGGGTGGGGCCTTTAGGAGGTGATTAGGCCATGAAGGCTCTGCTCTTATGAATGGATTTGTTCCTTATAAAAGAGTTTGAAGGGACAAGTTCCACCCTTCTACCATGTGAGGACACAGGATTCATCTTCTTTTGACCCTTCTGCCTTCTACTAGGTGAAGATGCCACTGTGAGATGAGGCCCATTGATGGAGCATGCCCTCATCAGACATTAAACCTGCTGGCACCTTAATCTTAGACTTCCTGGCCTCAAGGACTGTGAGAAAATAAATCTTGCTCCTGATAAGTTACCCAGTCTCAGATGTTTTGTTACAGCAGCACAAATGGACTAAGACATCTATGCTGGGCATTCTACATTCTCTGAGTCTATTTCCAGGTCCCACTAAATAAAAAGCCTAACTCATATTCATACTACTCCGTAAAAAAGGCAAGGAAGCTTAATCTGCTTTAGGAAGATTTTCATCTCCATAGGTTTAACCAAGTGAGTGTTGGTGCTCATCTGGGCCCACAGCCTGGTGGAGCAGCATCTTCTCGGAGAGGCAGGAAATGAGGCATCACCACCTGTCTGTGGCACACGTCAAGGAGTAAAGGCTGAGGCATCATGTTGCTCTGTTAGGATTGCAGCACAGGTAGACAGTGGGAGAGGGAGAGCCTCCTGGGAAGACTGGTGAGAGCATCCCAGAACTCCATTGGTCCCAAAGTCAGGCACGTGGTTACAGTTTTGGTGAAATCAAGAAAGGGGCAGCACAGCCAGGCACAGTAGCTCATGCCTATAACCCTAGCACTTTGGGAGGCCTAGGCAGGTGGATCACTAGAGGTCAGGAGTTTGAAACCAGTCTGGCCAACATGGTGAAACTTCGTCTCTACTAAAAATACAAAAATCAGGTGGGATTGGTGGTGGGCACCTGTAATCCCGCTACTCGGGTTACTGAGGCAGAAGACTCACTTGAACCTGGCAGGTGGAGGTTGCAGTAAGCAGAGATTGCACCACTGAGACTCCATCTCAAAAAAAAAAAAAAAAAAAAAAAAAAAAAGGGGCAGCCTATGGGTATGGAAACATCAAAAGGAACATTCCCTTCTAGTGTTAGTGAGGGTGCAGGACCACTTTCCATGTAATAATCTAATTCTGTTATGCCCTGTAGCATAATTGACCTGCAGAACCTTGTATAATTGTAAATCATGTGGTCCTGGTATTCTCTTAAAGTGTCTAGGTTACTGAAAGCAATTTGGGTTTACTAAAAGATTTATTTATGCCCCCTTCATCGAGTCTTCCAAAAATGCCAGTCTTCTCCCAGATTTACAAAATCTGTAAATTGGAAGAGACTGCAATAAGCCCATTTCACCAAAAATGATTTGGGGCCCCTGTATGTGCTAGTTGTTTAGAGTGCCTCCAAGGGCACACACATGGGTATGGTGCCATTCCTCTTAGCCAGGCATAATGAGACCTCAAGCTGCTTGAGGTCTAAGTGATGGGCCCAGGTTGGACAATCTAGGGTGCCATGGCCAATGGCAATGTCAACACACAACATAAAGGAGGAGGAAACCAACAAGCCGAACAATGCCTTGTTTTTCTTCATTTCACACAAAATGGAGGGTGTTAGTATGGAGAGGACTATTGGAGGCCAAATGTCATCATTTTGAAGCTGAGGACAGGAGAATTGACAAAGTTCAAGAATGTTTCCTGGGCATATTGGCAGTCATAGGCAAAGCCAGATCCGGGTCTTGGATCTCCTCTTTCTTAGGCCACACTCTTCCCCGCTGGCTGTCAGTCTAAGCCTGCCGACAACCACTCTTACGTAGGGCAAGTAAGATGATTCTCATTTCCTGGGTTGGTAACTAAGACTTAGAGAGGCTAATGAGTCATCTAAGGACATACACATATGATGGATATTTAATCTTCTAAAGAATGATTTTTTAGTGCCAAATGTGGAATCAAGAGCTGGTTCTTTTCCTCCAATTAAATGAGCCCTTTCATAGAGAACCCAATTCACCTGAAGTAAAAGCAAGTTTTGATGCCTTTTCTTATGAGTCTAGACCCTTTTAGAGGAGAAAGAGGCCATATCAGGTGTAGTTCAGAGCACAGACGCTGGAGCCAGATGCCCACTCATAAGCCACGTATCCTGGGATAAATTAATCTAATTTCTGTGTGCTTTAATTTTCTCAACCAGAGAACAGGACCAGTAATAGAATCTATTCCATGAAGGTGTTGAGAGGATTACATGAGTTAAGACAAGTAAAATGCTTTAATATAGTGCTTGGCACAGAGTTAAATGTTAGCTGTCAAGCTATCACTCAGCCAAGGGGACAGTAAGAGTTATTACGTTCTCGGCCTTTTATGGAGGATATGGCGGCCTTTTTGCTTCTTACTGCAGGTAGAAAAGGAAGCACAAATCCATCTCCATCTGGATGTCCACTGTCTGAAAATCTTCATAAAAGTCACAGAAAATTGACAAATAAGCAGGACCAGCAAGCTTCTGTTAGTCACTTGAATTCAAATTCAAAACAATTGACTTTACTTTGGCCAATGAATCAAGCTTTTAATGTCATCAGGTATTGACCTCATAGCTGAGTCCTGCTAACATAGGGTACATTTCTTCTAGTGGCACTGGTTTCATAGGCTACACTAATCTACACTTGACCATGGCAGAGATGAGTGTCAAATTAAGGAAAATGGATTTGAGAGCTCCATCTTGTTTGTTAAAGGCACAAATCTCCCCTCCAAGATGTAAAGCAGATCCCAGGGCCAGGACCTGATTCATGATTCATATCCCATTCAGATGATTTGCTGGATATTCTTTTTATTTATTTCTTCACCAATTTTTACTCCTTTGCAAATCAATCTGCCTATGATCAAATCTGTACTTCAGTTAAGCAAATATTTTCGAGAGCTGCTGTATATCAGACACATTGCTAGACCTTGGGGACTCAGAGATGACTAAGATACACACTTCCTGCCTCCCAGGAGCTTGCAGCCTGTTTGGGAAGGCATACACACAAAGGTCAGGATGTAAACCCAGAGGAGGGGCACCTAACCAACCAGAGAAACAGAGGAGCTTCTGAGACCCCAACTCCTTCCACTTTCCCCTCCATCAACTGCCCCACCTCTCTCTTTCTCTTTTTAGCAAAACCCTTCAGAAGGCTTCTCTACATATGCTGTTTCCAATTTCTCTCCTCCCATTCTCACTTGAACTTGCCCCTTTAGGCTCTAGCCCTGTCCTCCCCACTGACTGTTCTTATCATCATGTTTCTAGATCTAATTGTCAGTTCTTGGTCCTTATTTATTTGAACTATCAGTAGCATTGGACACAGTCAATCACTCTTTCTCCTAAAAACACTTTCTTCACTTGGCTTCTGAGATATCCCATACTCCTATTTTTCCTCCTGCTTCACTGACTGCTGCTTCTCAGTCTCCTTATCAACTTGACCACTTGATGTTGGTCCCCCACAGCTCAGTCCTTGGGGTACTCCTTTTCTATTATTCTTGAGTGGTCTCAACTAGTCTCAACTACATGCTGATGACTCTAAAACTTTAGTCTGAACTGCTCTCCCAAATTCAAGATTCATATAGTCAACTACCTACTAGACATCTGTACTTGGATGTTTAATAAGCACTTAAATCCATGTTTCATACTGAGGCATTGATCTTCTTATCCTCAAACCTGCTTTCTCTGCCATCTTACTATTTATTTAGTTAATGGTAAAATTATCCTTTCTGGTGCTTAGGTCAAATAACTTTTGAATCACCCTTAATTCTTCTCATTCTTTCATAATTTACATCCAACTCATTGGTATTTACACTTATCTTTACCTGAAAAAATACATCCGAAACATGACTTCTTCTTATCACCTGCACTACCATTACCAACCCATTGTCATCTCTTGCTCAGAATCTTGCAATAGCCTCTTCTCCACTGATGTCTCTGCTTCTATCCTTGGCCCTCGTTGATCTATTCATAACATAGAAGTCTATTAAAAGATGGTCAGATCATGTCACACCCCATTTCCTCACCTCCACGACTCCCATCCTAAAGTCTAAGTCAAAGTCCTTATGGTGGTCTACTGAACAGTATTCCATTGCATGGATATACCACATTTTGTTTATTCATTCATCTATTGATGGACACTTGTGTATTTCCACCTTTTGGCTATTATGAATAATGGTGCTATGAATGTTGGCATACGGGTATCTGTTTAAGTCCCTGATTTCAGTTCCTTTGGGTAGATACCTAGAAATGGAATTACTGGGTCATTTGGTAATTTTATGTTTAACTTTTTGAGGAGTTACCAAACTTTTTTTTTTCACAACAGCTTCCCATTTTACATTTCCACCAACAGTGCACAAAGGTTCCAAATCTCCAGATTTTTGCCAACATTTGCTGTTTTCTGTTTTTGACAGCTGCTCTGCTTCTTGCTCTTCCTTGAAGGGGTCAACCATCCTCTGGTCTTGGTACCTTGCACTCCCTGTTCCCTTTACTTGGAATACTGTCACAAATCTGCATGGTTCACTCTCCCATCCCCTCCAAGTCCTTTCTCAAAGGCCTTCATTAACCACTCTATTAAAATTGTACCTCTTCCCTGCTTTAATGTTTATCCATAGCACTGACAGCTTTCTAACTTACTTAATAACTTGCTATTTCTTTGTTATCTGTCCTTTCACCTTCCCCACTCTGTGATGGCAACGATTTTTTTTTTTTCAATCTGTTTTGTCACTTCTATACCCCAGTGCCCAGAATAGTGCCTGGTCTTTTAGGGATGGGCACTATTGTCAAAAATTATTATAAAATGAAAGAATGATGCCTGAGTTAAGACTTAATGGATGTACTGACTAAGGCAGACGGACAGTGCAAGGGTAGGAAAGAGGTTTTCTATGCTGAGGGAGCACATGGATCACCATGAATTGGATCTGCTTAATGAAATGGGTGAGAGTCTTCTGGAAGCAGAGACCCCATAGTTACCAAATGTATCATGAGATTGTCTTTGCTCACTGTCAGTTACCATTTTTCTCCCCTACAAGCAATAAGATATGCTTATATGCTGATGAGTGACCACTAGATTCTGCTGAGTTATAACAATGTGGATGTTGACAGCCATACATACCCTAGCAATCTTGTGAGAGAGGAGAAAGTCTATGATCTATACCTAGAAATAGACCTGCAAGATCAGTACCTTGATATTATTGTTACTATTATTATTTTTGTGTGGTGCTTGCAATGGTCATTCTGAGTCACCCATCACACATTCTATATTTGTCAGTACTTAATGCAGGAAGTTTTAGCTCAAGGCTCTTACAAAATGCTGCTACCTCCTGCTGCCCTCTAGTCAAATTAAAGGAGCTGGACCCCAACTTCCCCATCTCCATCAGCACAGGAATTTCCACCAGACCGTGATGGTGCCTGTCTATGGCTAAGTCTACCCTGCTCAGCTACTCCCAAGAAATGTAGGGCATCAGAAAGAGGCATGTGAAAATACAATAATGTAAGTCAGGGTCAGGGTAAACTGGTGCTGATGCCAAGTGCTAAGTTTTCCTCCTCTGTCCTTATACCCTTTGCTTCCTGCACCACAAAGTAGCAGTCTGGGGACCTGGTCAAACTTCATGGCAGGTGGAAATTAGGAGAGGAAGGGAGAAAACAACTAATATCTCCTGTGTGTTTTCTAAATCCAAACCCTGCTGGAGGGGCCCTCTGGGCTCAAAAGCTGCTACCTGCCTATGCTTTCTGCAGGTAGAGAAGGAGCTCTTCCTACCCTAAAGGTAGCCCTTTGCTCGCTTCTCATACCTCCACAGACGGGGAGAACATGGATCTGAATAAGTTATTTTGCAGCAACCCACAGCCACCCCTACTTCTGGCCTGACCCATTTCTCCAACTATAATGTGACTCTAATAATCCCTGCTCTGCTCTCCGTCTTGCCTAGAGGCTACTAGAGTTCATTAGATTAAAAAAATCTATAAGCTACTTTGAGCACCTTGGAGGTAAGTGCTCTATAAGTACAATGTAATAATAATAATGCTACAATAATTACCTTGATTAATTTATGCATAAGACAAAAAAAGATTCTTAATTAAGAAACATTTCAATAGTGTGAACACAGGCCCCATATACTGGAAAGTAATACTACCAGCAGGGATTCTAACTCTGGGGCAGATCGACAAAGATAATGAGCCACCCATCCTCATTCTGAGTGCCCTCTGAGTGTTGTGGGTTATGGGGAGGATGACAATGTTCTGTGGCCAACATACTGGAAAGGCAGACGATGAAAGAGAGGAGTTTGGTATTGTAATTACATAAAACAGAAACTAAGTTAACCTGATGATACCCTTATCGGACTGCAAGTAATTAAGAACCATGGTAAGCTAGTCAGTGACATCAATACAATGAATTAGTTTAAAAAAAAAGAATTAAAAAGACACAGTCAAAACAAGCAAATATGGAATCACCTGTGGGTGAGTACAGAGCTGGAAGCAAACTTTTGCGATCCTCCCTCTCTCTACCATTCAGGTTCTTAAGGGCTGCTAGGGAAGAGATGTGTGCCTCCAGTGTTATAGGTATACTGCAAGGTTACACTGAAATGTGGAGTGGATCAAGATATGTTCTCATCAGCTATAAAATTGTCCCAGGATGCAGCTCTTCTAAGACAAAAATGTGCAACATTTTTTATAGGGAAATGAAAAAGTAGGATAAGGACAACCACCACAAATCCTGTGACTCATCTTCTCTTTGTTCGGCCAACATTTAGTCTTCCCAAACAGAGGATTTGGGTGGCCAATTTGCAGCATTCAGTATGAAGTGCCAGTGCATGGCAGAATATAAGCCAGGTTACCTTAGGGGCACCCTAGTGTCTGGGTCATTTGTGGTTGCTTCAGGTTGTGCACTGGACCTGGATTAGATTTGCTATAGCTGGAGTAGCATGGGTGATTTAACCAACAAAGCACCCTGTAGGAGATCTAATGCCTTGTTTTATGGAAAGAAACTGGCTGGTGGGCCATCTTTTTTGAAGATGACCATGAATGTAGCAGGCTAAACTCCCCGTTATCCTGTGCAATTTACAGACCCATTCTCTGGGGGAAAGCTGGAGGATCATTAGGAGGTTAAGATAAGAAGTGATATTCCTCTTTTAACCACTAAGCAGAAATAGGAAAGTCTATCTACAGTGGGTCAGACATGGCTGGAGCAGGGGAAAAGAAGTGTGTGTGTGTGTGTGTGTGTGTGTGTGTGTGTGTGTGTACGTATGTGTGCGTGGTCTGGTAGGTGGGATGGGGAGAAGGTAAGCATAGTAAGACTTTAAAGCTGTAAGTCAGCTGGCCTCCAGAGGAGCAGCCCCAGTTGAGACCAGAAGAATCATTCAACCAGGTCCAGCCTAAAATCTTTGACCTGCAGACTCAAGAGCTAAAGGAATCCTTGTTGTTTCAAGTCACCAAGTTTTGAGATGGCTTGTCACAGCATGTTCATGGCAATTGATACAAATATGAAAGGATACCTAAGGATACCCCTGAGTCTGTAAAAACTGCCAAAGATCACTGCACTACTAGAAAGAGGGAGCTGGTTCTGGTCCAGCTCTAACTTGATGACCTTGGGATGTTACTCTTCTACTTTAGATCCTCTTCTCTGCAGAATGGAAGGATTGGGCTAGCTCTTACTAACTGGGGTTCAAGGATTGGTTCTGCAATGGAGGGGAGTAGGAGAGCGTCTTTGAAGCTTGTGAAATTGTATGTGTATTTCACAGGTGCATGTTTTTCATGGGAGAGGGTTGGTTCATACTTTTCACTAGATCCTTAAAGGAACTGTGACCTCAAAAATAAGAATTCCTGGAGGAGAAGCTTTCTGAAGTCTCTCAGGCTCTGACTGTCCATGCTGGGCTTCTGTGTTAATTAAACAGCACAGGAGTTAGGACTGAGTTGCCCTGTGAATGGAGGAAGGCAGGGAATGCTTCCTACCCACTGGCCTGTGGTCTGGACTTTGGTCACTGTGGGTAGAGTCTGAGTCTTGGCCTATGACCCACATAACACTTTAACTCAGAAGGAGACCCTGTGACTGGTGGGATATTTTGGAGCAGCCCTGGTGAGCTGTGGGTCGTCTCCATTGTTCTCCTCACTGTTCCCTCTGCCCACCCTTGTCAGACCAGTCCTGGATGGCCTTTTCTCCAGTTGGCTTCTTCTCCCTAGAGCCTTTCCCACCAGTGCAGTTAGTCTGATTTCTTCTTTGAGTCTCCATGCTGCTCTGAGTCTCCATGCCCTTCGAGTTCCTACTGAATGTTGTAATGTCTCATATCCTCAGCTGGACAATAAGCTCTGGAAAGCAGGAGTTATTTCTTCTGCTTCTCAGAGGCCCTCACAGCCCTGAGCAGAATATATCAGCTGACCATGGCCCCTGGACAATGCTGGTGCCAAGGCCAGCCCTTGGAACACTCTGAGTGAAGTAAGCAACTTATTTTCAGGATTTCCCTCTCCACTGCCCAGACTTCCACTGACCCTAGTTGTCACTCCAGGCTGGCGGCCCTTCCTTTCCTGGATGACAGCTGAGGTCTGTCTTATGCCTTTCTCCTCTTCTACTGGAAATTTATGTATCTTTCCAGATCCAGTTAGATGACAAATGAATCAAACTAAATTCTAGCTAAAAGTGAAATTTAGCTAGAAATGAGTTCTAGCTAAAGAGTTAAGGCTAATAACAGCAATGTCTCCCCTGGGTATTAATTCTGCATTTGAACTCAATTTTTTTTTTAACATTCTTATCCGTAGGAGCAATTTTACATCATGATTCCAGATACAAGCTGGTGGGGATGAAATTTTTAGAGCATGTGGTTCATGGCACTCCTCAGATCACACTGCCCATGCCATCTGGCATTCCGGGCTGTTCTACAAGTGGTCTTGGAGAGACTGACAGGACAGGCACATGGCTCTCTAGCAGGACCACCTCAGGCTATGGTTCATGTTTAGCCCTCACATTTTCTAAGTCACCTATAATAAGCAAGTCTGTTAAAGGGATCTTGACTTCAGAGCTGGTGTGTGTGTGTGTGCGTATGTGTGTGTACACATACTAAAACTGGATCACATTCTATGTCTTTAGCTTGCTGTCATGTTTGTTATAATGTAATATAATCAAATCGTGTAGCATGAGGAATCTCCCCAAATCATTTGCTCCGGGGGCCTGCCTTTGGTCTACAAGTTATTGTTATCACTCTCACCATTTTAAAGATGAGTGATGCTCAGCTCCCATTGTTGGTAAGCGAAAGAACTGGGACCAGAACCCAGGACTCCCACCTTCTGTCACAGGGCTCTTCTCTATCACAGATACATTGTATGAAAGACCAACTCATTCTTTCTCCCTCTCAGCTTTAAATCATTAGTAGTTACCATTGTCCATGAATTATAATAGACCAGCCATGTTGAAGCCTATCACTAGGCAGGCACACCCAGGTGTGGATGGTTTTACGCAGTAGGGTGTTGTAAAGAGAGTTATATACAAGCTGCATCTTTATAACCTGCATTTTATCTACACAACTGAGAGAAGATATCTAAAGAAATCCTTTGATGACAATGACAACTCTAGTATTCTCATGTCTGTACAGTTTGGAGTGGTTATAAGAAGCATATTGTACCTTAATCCACACGCTCAGTTTCAGGAAGACTCACCCGTGCACCACGTGCACGAAGACGAGGATGCACAGGGCACAGGAGCTAAGAGTCTGTCAGTGTCGGCTCCACCCTTGGCAAAGGGAGCATGGTGACCCAGGAATCAGAACTCCTGGGTTTTCATCGCACCTCTGACACTGATCTGTGATTCACCCCTTCCTGGGCCAGCGAAAGGGCAGCATGGATTACTTTCTAGGTCTTAGTTCCCATTCTGACATCACAGGTCTCTATGCATATTCATGCGCACAAAATAGCCCTCAGCCACAGGGAAGTCCGACTCTGCCTGAGGAGATTTGCATGGGACAGAAATCAAAGCTTTAAGCCTCAGAGAGGAAGCTCCAGTGGTGAAATTTTCGGTGTTATCTTTATGAGAAGGACGGGGACAGCGTTTGGGGGTTGAGAGAGCCAGGCCCTGGCGGGGAGCACCCCCCAAGGGGGTGCCGGATCTGCGCGGGGCTTAGGCGCTCTGATTGCGCACGTGGGCGTCTGCGCACCTGGGAAGCCACGGTGGCCCAGCACCCACCTCGGGCTCCAGGTATAAACGTAGGGAGTCTGCGGGCTCGCTTTTCGTTGGCTACTTAGTTTTAATGCCCCAAACCAATTTTAAATAAAATAAAGGAATGCCCCTAAATATTCTATATGGGGTTTTCGTCTCTTTTTTAAGAGGAACATTTCAAGACTAGTTTCTCATAGGTTTAGCCAAAAGGGAAATTAAACTCCACATTTAAATGGAGATTACGCACAAAGGAATCCATTAGTTTCAATATTTTTCAGCAGGAGGGCGCAGAGTTATTTAAATAAGTTTAGATATTAAACCTAAAGTAGCCATTAAAGCAATGTGGATTTGTCTGTTTTTTTTTTCCCCCAGAAATCTTTTTTTTTCCAGCTGACTGAAAAAATCTACTGCTTAACCGATATTTGAATGCATTAAACAAAAAATCCAGGGACTTATTAATATAGCACTTCCTTTGAATTTTTAAGTACCATATTACAGCGTACTTATTATAGCCAAGTGTCATCTTTTGGACAGATTAAACTCTCAGCGTTTTCCCTTCCCCGCCCCCGCCCCTGGCAGAGCAGCGCTAATATAAAGCCCGACATTAAACTGCACTGGCTATGGAAGAGTCTTTGATTGTCATTGAGATTATTTTAAAAGTTATTTAGGTCCCCCTGTTACATCTCTGCAAACCACTGAGAAAATGTTGCGTTGGGTTTCTCTTTGCGACATTTCTTTGGGGATTCATAAATATTGATTGTACCGTAAAAAATTGATGGAATCTTGAAACAGACTGCAGTTGAGGCAGCTGGGGAATTTACTCAATTTTTCTCAATCGCTGCAGTCTATAAAAAGAGGAGATTTTGCAAATTGTTTCTCACCTTGTCTTTTTAGTATTTAATAGCTCTCAATTCTATAGCCTTCTGAACCATGCACTGGGCATGTTTTCTATCAAAATGGAATCAGGCCTATTCAATGGGAATTAAAAGGCGCGAGCAGGTTATGAAGGGGTTAAACTCTGTTCTGTTCACTCTCTCTTTTCCTCCTCTCTTCCCACTTTTCGTTTTCAGTGTCCTGCTGTTTTGGTCATATTAATTCTACACCTGTCCACAGCTGCCCATAGATGCCCAGGAGAACCCCTCTCCTCACTTCCAAGTGCCATGATGGAGAGAAGGTCAAAGAAATAAATGACAACATCCAGGATTTTTTTTTTTTTTTTTGACGGAGTCTTGCTCTGTTTCCCAGGCACTGCACTGTCCCTCGGCTCACTGAAACCTCCACCTCCCAGATTCAAGCAATTCTCCTGCCTCAGCCTCCTGAGTAGCTGGGGCTACAGGTGTGTACCACCACGCCCAGCTAATTTTTGTATTTTTAGTAGAGACGGGGTTTCACCATATTGGGCAGGCTGGTCTCGAACTCTTGACCTCGTGATCTGCCTGCCTCAGCCTCCCAAAGTGCTAGGATTACAAGCATGAGCCACCGCACCTGGCCCATCTAGGCAACTTTTATACTACAGTCCCAGCAAGGGACACCCTGCTTCCTCTTGTTTATACAACAGAGCCCTACACCATCCTGGCATTCAAAGCCCTTTGCCCACCATCTGACTCTAAACTATGTCTTTAGCCTTATTTTCATGATTCTCCTTCTGAAACTCTGGTTTCTTCTTATGGACTTTGGCTCATACTTCTCTGTCATACTTCTCCTTCTTGTCTGGAAGGTCCTCCTTACTGTCTCCTTCTATGGTAGGCAGAATATCCACCTGCCCCCACTACACAGAGAGGGCTATGTTCTAACTGTCAGAACCTGTGAATATGTTAGGTTATATGGCAGAGGGGAATTAAGGTTGCTAGTCAGCTGATCTTAAGATAGGAAGATTCTCGGACATTGTCCTGTGGGCCCAGTGTAATCACCTGGGTCCTTAAAAGTGGAAAAGGGAATTGGAAGGGAGAATCCAAGAGATGGCAGCATGAGAAAGACTTGGCCCAAGGGTGGGGCCAACAGCCAAGGAAGACAGGTGGCCACTAGAAGCTGAAAAGGAAGCTGAAAAAGGCAGGAAACAGGCCCTCCCCTAGAGCCTCCCAAAGGAACTCAGACCTGCCAGCACCTTGACCTTACCCGGTGAGACCCATGTTGGGTATCTGTCCTACAAAACTTTAAGGTAATATATCTGTGTTGTTTGAAGCTACTAAGTTTGTGGTAATCGCCCTCAAGGTAATCACACTTAATCACAACTGTTAAGCCCCTTTTGCCATGTAAGGTAACATTCACAGGTTCCAGAAATTAGTACTTGGGTATGTTTGGGGGCCATTAGTCAGTCTAGCATACCTGGTAACAGGAAGGAGGTGGTCCTGCAAGGTAGGGCCTCAGGCTGAGAGGGAATGAGCCCAGTGTCAACTGACATCAAAATCATAATTGGAGTCAATGTTGGGATTTCTCTGTGGGGGCAAAGAATATGGCATTGATCTTATTGATCTTGAATTGATCATCCATGGAAACAAGTGAAAACTTCTTTTTGTCTTGGTCATCTAATTTTTTTTCTTTTCTAATGAGATAACTGAGGTCCAGTGACTTGCCCAAGATTATATATGGCCAGTTTATACATCACAAGTGGCTGGAAATCACATGAATAGGCTGGAAAAATGATCACATCACTTTGATTCTCTTTGGAGAGGAGTGTTCGTAGCCTCAGGTGCCCTCACAGATAGGAGCCAATCCTTGGTGACAATCTTCATCCCATTTCATTAGACCATTCAAAAGATCCACTGTATGGGTGATATAGTTTGGTACAGGGGGGAGAAGTCCTTTTTTTTAAGAAAGAGAGAGAAAGGGTTTAGATTCCTAAAGGAGTCCATATCCCAAAAGTCAAGTCTGAGGTCCAGGTCCTCTCTGAGGCTGGCGAAGATAAAGGAAGAAGTAGAAGAGGAGGAGGAAATGGAGGAGGAGAAATCTTGACCAGTCCATTATAAAGATAACTGGAAAAATGGCTTCATTCAGTCATTTAACATGTACTTTAGTTTTTGAGACAGGGTCTCACTCTGTCATCCAGGCTGGAGTGCAGTGGCGCCATCTAGGCTCACTGCAGCCTCCACCTCCCAGGCTCAAGTGATCCTCCCACCTCAGCTTCCCAAGTAGCTGGGACTGCAGGCGTGCACCACCATGCCCAGCTAACTTTTTGTATTTTTGGTGGAGACAGGATTTCACCATGTTGCCTAGGCTGCTCTCAAACTCCTATGCTCAAGTGATCCACCTGCCTCAGCCTCCCAAAGTGCTGGAATTGCAGGTGTGAGCCACTGCACCTGGTCTCAACATGTACTTTCCATGAGCAAGGCTCTAGGGAGTGAGGAGACTGGAAGTTGGGAGATGAAAGAGAAGACAAGACCTCTGCCTTCAAGAACTGAGGATCTACATTTGCCCCGACCTTGAGAGCTCAGATATTTGCCTCTTGAGAATGCCACAGTCATTATCTCTTTCCTCACTCAAAGTATCATGTTCAGATGTGAGTTAGGTGCAGACCCCTGTTCTGGGGCTGGCCTCTGCCCTCAAGGAGCTTACAGTCTGGTAGGGTAATTGGGAACTGTTCATGATGGGATTGAATGCCAATCATACAAGGGAGTTTGTGACCAATGGCAAGTGGTCTGAGGGTGTCAAGGAGGCAGGGCTCTGTGCAGATTCCTTCATGATAGTGGGTAGGGCTTGTAGGAGAAATAATGAATAGCTAGAGAGAGGAGAGGTGGTTTAAGAAGATATTCCAGGCAGGAAGAGAAGAATAATAAGTAAAGAAGCATGCTTATGAGAGAGGCCATGAGTTTAGTCTCAGGTAAGAGGTGGGGTTTCAGGTCTCTGGATTTTCCTTAATTGTGGCCTCCCAAAACTGGCTTAGGTGTGACCTATCTCTGCCCTCAACCCTTCTTTTGTGTTCCTAGCTCTGACTCTGACCCTGACCTTCACTCTCTCATTAAGCCAGTACAGCTACATAACTTCTGAGGCCATCCAGAACAAAAGTCATCCCCCTGAGCTCCATGGAAAGCTGGGCAGGACAGAGGGCAGGGATCCAGCCCCACTCTGACCCAGGCTGCAGCATCCAGCATTACCTCAAGCATCTGCTCTGCAGAGGAAGTGCAGCAGGGAGCTCTAGTGAGGGGATTTGCTTGAGAGGAAAAGAGGCCATGAGATCGAGACCTCCCCCACCCACCCAAATTTCCATCAGAAGTCCTGCTGTATTCTCTGGTCCCAAGCAGCAGCCATTGGTGCAAAGCCCCATTCTCAGACTCTTGCGGGCTGGGAAGTCAGGTGACCTCTCCAAATTCCCTCTCTCTCCAGAATCTGAGCCTCTCCAGTTCCCATTTCCTCAGCACATCTTCGATGACTTCAAATGAATGATTTCTCTATTTCATCTGGCCCTGCTAGTGTTTCTTGGCAGGGAGACTGGTGTGCCTTAAGCTACTGTATCCCACCAGGAAGCAGAAAACTCTTTTCCATCTTTGTTTTTGAAGGATATAGTCATTGTAGGAATTTTGTGTTGGCAGTTGTTTTCTTTGAGGACTTTGAATCTATCATTTTCTATCTTCTGGCTTCCATTATTTCTGTCGAGAAGTTGGCTATAAGTCTTACTGCTGCTCTTTGAAGGCAATATTTCTTTTTTTCTCTTGCTGCTTTAAAGATTTTCTGTGCTCTGGTATTCCAGTTACAGTGAAGTTAATTTTGTCACCATGTCCCGAGGGGCTCCTGCGTGCTTCTCTGTATTTTCCATCCTTCTGTCTTTCTATGCTATCTTCTGACCTATAACCGGGCTCTTGGGCCCTTGCCTGCTCAGGTCCTCATGACCCTCAGTTGGATCACTGCTCAGCCCTTCCTCCTGTCTCCCTGCTTCAAAGCCTGCTTCCCTCTAGTCCTTTCCCCCATCCTCTAGGCCTAAAGAGCTTTCTAACACCAAATCTGACCATGCAATTCCTCTGCTTAAAGTATGGAGCAATTCCCCATTTCCCATGGAGTAAGTAAATTCCCAGCTTCTTAATATGTGACTTAGGACACTACTTAGCTTTGGACTGATCTGTCATTATTTTCTGCCTTTAACCTTAGGCTCTAAAAACTCTTGATGGGATTATAATTCTCTCATGTCCATGCATACACAAACATGCACTTCCCAAGTTGTTCCCCTCCCACAAGCCTCTGTTCATGCTGCTCCTTCTGTCTGGGGAGCTCTTCTATCCCCTTTTGTCTGACTAAGCCACATATATTTCCACCACATCTCAGTCATCTTCACCTCCAGGGAGACTTCCCATCTTGTCTGTGCTCCCCACCTCCCTCCTGTTTGCTCCCATAATGACTTTTGCATATGTCTATCATCACACAGACTCTCTTTAAGTGTCTACAGTCTCCCTTTTTAGATTGCAAGTTCTTTGAGCAACTGTGTCTTATTTATCTTTATAACCCCAGGGTTCAATACTTTGTCTGGGACATAGAAGATACTCAATAAATGTTTAAATGATTGAAAATGAATAAGTAAATTTGTATAATTTTTTTTTTTGAGGTAGAGTCTTGCTCTGTCACCCAGGCTGGAATGCAGTGGCGTGATCTCGGCTCTCTGCAACCTCCACCTCCTGGGTTCAAGTGATTCTCCTGTCTCAGCCTCCTGAATAGCTGAGATACAGGCATGCGCCGTCACATCCCACTAATTTTTGTATTTTTAGCTAGAGACGGAGTTTTGTCATGTTGGTCAGGCTGGTCTCAAACCCCTGACCTCAGGTGATCCACCTGCCTTGGCTTCCCAAAGTGCTAGGATTACTGCGCCTGGCCAAAAATTTCTTTAGTTTCATATCCTCATACGAATCAATCATGTCAGTCCTATTTTAGGTATGAAAAAGGAATAGACTAAATACCCTGTCTCTAATTGCACAGATAGTAAAAGGTAGAGCCCCAAAGATCTCTTAAACTGCGTCTGCCTGATGAAGCCCACACTGACTTTCCTCTTAATTCTCTTAACTCTTTGCCTATCAGAGTCCTTTACACATGATCTAGCCTTCGATCATATGTGACCTTCTATTGTTCTCTAATTGTAACAGAGGCGGAAAAAATCAATGGGCCAAGTGTTTTCTATGACATTTTTCATTAGTTTAGTTCAATACTATAGCCTTATTGATTGATGGCGTAGAAATTGGTCATTAGAAAACACTGTTTTGACTAAATATTATTGCCCAGTTGGTCGTCTGGACTGGGTGGAGCCAGGGAGGTTGAAACTTACATCTCCCTAGGGAGAGGCTCTGTGGGTGGGGATTGGACACCAGTTGCAGCCAATGAGAAGAAGACAGTGTCAAGAACACATAAGGAAGAGCAATAGGCCAGCCTGTACCAGGACAGCCAGGGGATGAGGGGAGGGGATGCTGGAGCTGGCTTATACAGCAGCTGAGCAGCAGGAGATGCAGGAGGAGGCATTGACAGGAATTCCTCCATATAAATAGCAGGGCCCTGAATGCTAGCTGGGGTCCAGGCCCCACAGTGGAGCTGTCTTAGGGGCATCTGGACTTCTTAGTGAATGCATTACTGAGAGGACAGCCTTGCTTGAGGTTGAGCATGTGTGGCAGAAAAGGGAAGGGTGCTGTCAAGTGACTGAGCTAGAGGATCCAGGCAGGATGTGACTGCTCTGGGCAGACACTAACCACAGCAAATCCAGGGGCAGCAGGTTGTAAAAGCAGGTGAGAAGCCAGGAAAAAAAGAGATGGAAGAAGGCTGAAAACCCAGAGTAGGAGGTCAAGATGAGAGTGAGATGGGGCTGGGAGGCTGGTAGCTGAGGCGGTGCTGAGGGCTTTGAACCAGGTGACTAGGAAGTGAGTCAGATTCCAGGCAGTCAAGCCAGGCACTGACGCCCATTTTAGACCATAAGACCAAGGTGCCAGGAGGTAGAGTGGGCATAAAGGCTCAGAGAGTCGTATGTCGTGAATGGACATCAGAAGGGGACTGAGTGGGAGTGGGATTTACACGCAGGCTGTGGTCAGGCTCCCAGGAATTCCTAGGGAGCAAGGGAGAGGCAGGTGAAAGTTCTATTTAGGGTTCAGGTAAAATGGGGGGTCAGGAAGCTCATAAGATGGTCAGATCCAGGGAAGCCACAGAAACCAAACAGGCGAAATAGTAACAGACAAATGGGCCTTGTAGAGGCACCTAGCCCTTACTAACAGAGGCAGCTCTGCCTCATGCCCAGAGCTCCCCATTTACCTCCGGAGGTGCAGAGACCAGGTCCAGGGTGGCTTTTCAAGGCCCTCCTTCCAGATGGCAGCAAGCAATCTGAAGCAAATGGCATCTGGATGAGGGGAAACAGGACAGATCTCTGCTCCCCTCCTGTGGCTCAGGGGTACCCCAGTGCAGTCTCCTTGGAAGTCTATAGCTGGTGTTGAAGTCTGTAGTCTCACTCTGGCTAGTTGGGGGCCCCAGGCCATCCTGCAGCCCAGGGATCAGGAAATCCAGTGCTTTGGGGGTAGTATCTCTTGCTGATGAATGATTAGAAGTGTGGCTTCTTGATTACATCTTAGTTGAAGTCATCCTGCACATCTGACCAATTTGCTAATTCCTGGCCTCCACTTGGAAAGCTTCCAGCTCATTTTCATGCTACACTGCGCAGTTCTGCCTTCTTAATGTAGTTTTAAAATTGTATTAAATAAACAATGGGAATAAAATAAAATTAATTATTGGACACTGCCTGCTACTTAATTTTAAGGCTCTGATTTTGCCTTCTGAGGACAACAAGGCGTGGCGTGCCAGGCATCTGGACTGGCCGTTCTTGTGCATTCCTGTGTAGGAGAATGAAGAGGAAAAGGAAGAGAATTAAGAAAACCCAAAGAGAAATGTTGGCGGAGAGAATCATGCTCTTTACTATGGGGAAATGGCTTTTGATCCAATTTCTTGGGTTCCCCCAATTATCTGGACAGCCAAGTAGGAAGAGGACAAATTGTTCAGGAAAAAAAATCAGATGAATTATCAGGCATTCCCTCTCAAGAATCTTTGGGTTGTATGTGCTAAAATTTCTTTCCTAAACAGGCAAGATCTGGGCTCTTATCATTTGCACCCTATCCTAACTCTTCCCCAGTTCCCAGGTTCATTCTTTGGTCTTTTTCATTGATTGAGTGCCTCTCTGTGCTATGCTGGGCAGGCCCCCTGGACAGACAGACCCAATCCCTGCTTTCTGACTTTCCAGACCAAGTTGGATATGCCCGTCAGAGCCTTGGCCCTCGTCTTCATAGCACTGGTCCTATTTATGATTTCATGTTTATTTATCTGAGGATTTAATTAATGTCTGCCTCTGCCCACTGAGCTGCAGCTTTATGAGGGTAGAGGCCATTTCTCTTTTTACTCACTGTTGTGCTCCTGGCCCCCAGTATGTGGCCTGGAATGTAATGAACACATAGTAATGGATGGGTGGAAGGAAGGGTGAATGAAGTCAATAGGGAAGAAGGGAAGAAAAGGGCCTTCCTCAGTTGCCCAGTGGGTTGTAGCCCTGGGGAACCTCAGCCTCATTAGAATCCCGAACTTGGCCTCTGGTATTCTATAGGAGCATAGCAAAGCTTTCCCCAGGAGGAGTCTGCTTTTTAAATACTTGATCCTGCTTCCCCTCCCATAGCCCAGGTGGCTTTGGCAGCCTGGACTGGCTGGGGCACGTTGGGGGTTTGTGGTCAGCTGCTCTTCCCGGCCCCCCACCTGGTCCTAGAGGCACTTCCTGATCCCTAGAAGGCTGGAGAGGGGAGGGGAGGTCTTGCCCATCTGGAACCAGGGTAACCTGGCTTTGCTGTTCTGCTGTCAGGAAACTGTTTCATATGGACTGTCTCTGAGTTGGCCAATGTTCTGAACTCATTATTCCTCTCAGGGACACTTTCATGAAGGTCCCACAGGGAACCCTTGACTGCACTTCCTGTGAAGGGTGATACATTTGATCAGGTGACGAAGTGGGCCATGTACACCTTCCCCATGGTGCTAGGGGAAGGGTCTCCATAGCCCCTGTTCCCTGCTGGGCTGTCTCATCCCTCTGGGCAGTCCTCTGGGGCATGAATAGAAAAGACCTCAGGGCTTCTCTCTCCTGCAGTGCCCACACATGGCCCAGGAGAAAGCTGCAGACAGGTGATCTTCTCACCTCCCCATTACCCTGGGCCAGAGCCTTCTCACCTCCCCATTACCCTGGCGTCTTGTCTGTGATTGCTCGAGCCCAGTGTGCCCCTAGCTCCTGGGGGCAGCACAACTCCCACCTGCCTGTGGGTGTAGGACTTACTGCACAGCCACAGCTCTCGCTCTTCAGAAACATCCTTGGTCACTTTGACTTCAATCCCTTTATATCCTGTGACATGTGAGGCTGAGTCCTACGGTGGTCCACATCTCACTCCTAAATGTGCAGTGACAGCTCCTATGCAAGTTGTTTTGCTTTTGACCCAGTAAAGGAGCCAGGGATGGCATGTGGAGGGAATGGATGTATCAGATAAGCCTGGAACATCTCGTTGTGCAGGGATGTAAGGTAAAGCTCCAAGAATCTAGGAGGCCTGTGAGGAGATGCAGGGGCCAGCTCAAGGCTCCCAGGGACCACCTCTGGGACAATGTAAACATCAAAACCATAGTGAGAAGAATCACTTATAACCCACACAGTAGAAAAAACTCTTGGTTCTATGCTTAAACTAAGACAATAAAACAATTCTAGAAATCAGAAGTGTGTCTGCAGTATTTTACTTTTCCGCCAAATGCCTTCCCAGAGAGCAAGTCTCACTTGACCTCATTCTTCCCATTTTTCAGGTGGAGATATGGAAACCTGGAAAGTATAGTGACTTTTCTAGAATTGCTTAGTGGTCTGGTCAATGAGAAATCTAGGACCAGACCCCAGGTCTTTTGAGCCCAGTCCAGTGTTCATGATGCCCTTAAGCTGGGTGGAGGTGACAGCTGTGAGCAGCCTCCACTGCCCAGCGCTCCAGGGTTTGCGTCTGCCCTGCTAGGGTGGCCCCAGCTTCTCCCTTGAGTCTGACCAGCTCTTTATTCTCCTGAGTAGAATGAATGCCCTTGGATCAACCCTCAGAGGATCCTACCACTCTCCCAACTCCTGGCCCCGATGCCAAAAACTTATTAAGCGGCCGCCTGTCACCTCCACCTTAATAAATAAGAATCTCTTTTCAGTTTCTTTGTCTCCCTCACCTTGGGGCCCACCTCCTGTAACCACACTGTCAATTACACCTCATGTCTAGCAAGGCCAGAGCTAATAAAAAGCAATAGAGAATTCACTGCCTTTTAATGACAGAAACATGGCTTTTTACAGGGAACAATTTATTGGGCCAATTCCCCCTGTCCATCACCCAGGGGAGCTGCTGCCTTTTTGTACCCTGCATTTGTTACTGTGTCAGGCACTGTGTAAAATTGCCAGCCAAGCACTGAGGTGAAGGCTCTGACTTAATTTACAGGGTGACATCTCTAATCTCCCTCCTCGGATCAGTAAGTGATCCTGGCAATAATATGCATAGAAATTAATTACTCTGTCCCTCCTACTCCCCTTGGGCAGCCAGGAGTGGGGCAACCTCCCTGGTCAGAACAGCTGGGCCAACTGTCCACTGACTTTCACCAACCCTAGCTGCTTGCACTGGCAGGAGTATGCAGTGGGGGCAGAGGACCATGCTGCCCAGAAAAGGCAGGGAAAAAAATGCATGGGAGGAGAGCATCTTGTGCTGTTAAGCTCTATTGAAGGTCAAGGGCAAGTACCAGGTCCATCACCATTTTCGAGAGAGAGATGGAGGCAGGGGATACAGGAAGAATACCCCAGGAGATTCAGGAGATATCTCATTCTGCCACTAATTTTTTCTGTGGCCTTGGACATGGGCCCTCATCACTAAAGTGTTTCAAACAGAGTGATTGTTTTGATGTTCTGCAAAAATAGAACTCCCCTCCATATCTCCCCCTGCCCACCACCCCATCTCATCTTCTCTGGATAATGTACTAAATACTTCAGTCACTTGATTTTAGGCTTGGTTGAGGTATGTGGGCTTAGGCAAGTCTCTTTAATTTTCTGTACTCTAGAGTCATATGGTTCATGATCTACCCACTTCCAAAGATAGCTATGGGAGTCAAATGAAATAAAGTTCTTTTAAAATATGAGAATATATCAATTAAACTCCAAACCCAGGGTTATCATGGAGGAAGGATATTAATGGCTCAATTTACTGGGCCATTAGGGAAAATTGGGCCTTCCATTAGAGAAAATGATCATTATGAGGAAGACTGGTCAAGAGTTCCTGCCTCAAACTATTTTCCAAACTTCTCATCACATCTGAAGCCCAACCATTAGAGATTCATCTATTTGAGTCTTCAGATTTATTAATAATAAGTTACTGCTTACTTACTCAGCTGTAAGTACCATACTTAGATAGATAATCATGGCAAATCTGCAAGTAAATACTTATGAAATTGTCATCTTATGAAATTGAGATTCTGAGGGATAAATCAGCTGCTCTAGGCCTCTCTGTAAACAAAGAGGACAGAATTTTTAAAAATCAACTTCACTGTGATATAATTTGCAAAGAATAAAATGCACACATTTTAGATGTACAGTATGATGAGTTTTGAAAAATGCGTACATCCATGTGACTATCACCATAATCAAGAGATTTACCCATGACTCCAAAGGTTTCCACCCAATTGATTTTCACTGCATCCCCAGGCAAACCCTGATCTGCTTTATTCACTGTTGATTAGATTTGTTTTACTTAGTATTTCATAAAAGGAAAAGCATACAACGTATTTTCTTTTGTCTCTAGTTTTTTTCACTCAGCATGTGGTTTTTAAAATTTTATCTATGTTTTTGCATGTACCAATTATTTGTCTCTTTTTACTGTTTTGTTCATCTTTTCACCTGTTGATGGACATTTGTTTTTTTCAGTTTTTGGCAATTTTGAAAAAAGTTATCATAAACATTTGTGTACAAGTTTTTGTATGGATGTATGTAGCTTTTAGATAGATTTCTTAGGATTTTCTAAGTCCATGGTCATGTTCTATGCACATAAAGGCACTTTTGCTTATTTGTTTCTTATTTGTAACACTTTTATTTCTTTTTCTTGCCTTATTGCTCTAGCTATGACCCCCAAATACAAGGTTAAATAGGGGTGATAAAGAATATCTTTGCAATGTTTCCAATATTTGGAGAAAAACATACAATATTTTACTGTCAAGTATGATGTTAGTTCTAAATTTTTCATAGATACTCTTTATCAGGTTAAGGAATTCCCCTTTTATTTCTAGTTTGCTGGTAATTTTTCTAAAAAATCATGAATAGGTGTTGAATTTTATCAAATGCATTTTCTGGATCTGCTTAGATAGACATATGGTATTCTTTATTCTGTTAATATGATAAATTATATTGATTTTTTTTTTTGTTTTTGAGACGGACTCTCGCTCTGTCACCCAGGCTGGAGTGTGGTGATGTGTTCTTGGCTCACTGCAACCTCTGCCTCCCGAGTTCAAGCAATTCTCCCTGCCTCAGCCTCCCAAGTAGCTGGAATTACAGATACCCACCACCACACCCAGCTAATTTTTGTATTTTTAGTAGAGACGAGGTTTCACCATGTTGGCCAGGCTAGTCTTGAACTCCTGACCTCAGATGATCTGCCCACCTTGGCCTTCCAAAGTGCTGGGATTACAGGCATGAGCCACCGTGCCCAGCCTGATTTTTGAATATTAAGCCAACCTTGTATTTGATATAAACCCCACTTGGCTATGGTATATTAGCCTTTTTATATGTTGCTGTATGCAATTTACTAATTATTTGTTAAGGATTTTTGTGACTATTTTCATAAGAGATAGACTGCAGTTTTCTTTTCTTATGTCTTTGGTTTGGTACAAGGGGTAATGTGCCCTCATAAAATGGTTTCAGAAGCATTACTTCCTCTTTATTTTCTGAAAGAGTTTATGATGGACTGGTGTTATTTCTTTCTGGTATTTTCTTTGTGGCAAAGTTTTGTTTGTTTATTACTAATTCCATTTCTTTAACAGATATAGGACTCTTTGGATTTTTCTCCCTCTTTTTCAGCCAGTTTTTGTTATTTGTGTCTTTTAGACAATTTGTACATTTTACCTAAGTTGTTGAATTTATTGACATAAAGTTTCTTGTAATATTCTCTTATTATTCTATTGATATCTGTAGTATTGGAGTCAAGATTTTAATCCTGTCTGACTACAAAGTTATGCCCTTTCTCCTGTGCAGTCCTATTCTTTCTATGAAATGCAGTCTCTGGGAGGGGTCATAGATGAAGTCCTAAGGAAGAAATACCTTAACAGCAATTTAAAGCCAAGTGGGATCAGGTTTGCTAGAAGGAAGTTCATGTACATGTGCATAAACCTGGGGTCAAGGAGGCCAGGGAGTTGAGCTGAGGAGCTCAGGAAAGGCAGGAGGAAGAAGGCAGACACAATTTGTTCCTTTAAAGTAATTGAGTCATAGACTTGAAATGCCTAAGCATGCCAGGGTCTTACATGGCATCAAAGGGTGGGTCTGTGGGTTTGGGGACAGGGGTAAAGTAGAGGAGATACTACTTTACTGAACCTTTGCACAGCGTTTTGAGTTAGGTTCGCCTATAGCAACATGTCTTGAATGTCGACTGAATTTCTTTCACCATTTTCTCTACTTATTCCACTGCAAAACTGTCACTTTTTTTCAGTAGATATTGACAACACATAGCTTTAACTTGGCACAAATATGTCATTTACTTACCCAGAAGTCATCCATCTGTCCTTCTTTCAAGTGGGCAGAGTTCACCTTCTATCTTAGAGACAAAAGATGCTGGACATTGGCTTTCCCAGCTTCCTTTGCATCTGGGAGTGGCCTTGTGACCTATTTGAGTATAAAGAAAAGTCTGACTGGGAAACCTCTGGATTTCCTTTTTTCTTTCTGATGAGCTTTCTCACAGTCCTGCTCTGGCTTCTTGTCCTTTAACTTTCTTATATGAGTATCGCATGCCTGGGACATGCACAGTTCTCTTGGAACTGTGAGGAAACAAAGCTGAGTTTGCAAAGCCAACATGCATCCGATGGTAGAACAGAAGGATAGAAAGAACCTGGGTCCTTGATGATATCATTGAATTGCTGAACCATCAACGTCCAGGATTATTGATATAAGGTAGTGTCTTCTTTAAAAGCCACTGTTACATGGGTATTCTGTTATTAGAGACTTAACATCTTAACTGATGAGCCCATTAGGTCCATCTCTGTTCAGTGGTCTCACCTGGTACCAAGATGATTGTAAGATCAGAAATATAGGCAATCTAATAACATAGCAGTACTAAAAACCAGGGTGGTCCAGAAAATGCTTAATATAATATAAATTTAAGATTGTGAGCAAAATGAAAACACAAATTTAATTTTTCCCCTAGAGAACTTTAGAACCCTGTAAGAACATAACAATGGTTCTGGTCCAAAGATCCCAGTAGGGGAAACTTTCTCCAGAAATGTAGGTTTTAAAAGTAAGAATTTTGTAAGATTGTGGGACACTCATAACATTCTTCTCTTTGTTATTTATATCATCTCTTGCCACTTTCTCCAGAGCAGTTGGCAGTATAACCCTTAAGTCACAAGGGACTTGGCACTTGCAAAAGGGTAGTAAGAAAGAATAATAACCCTCTGTTGCAAAGGCAGCCTTCTTAAGAGAAGATGAGCCCAGAGGGATAGAGGATTCTTGAGATGAAAAGGGAGAACTGCTACTATCTAGAGGAGAGAACTTGAGCAGCCAATCAACCTATGAAAAGAAGGTCAGTCTCTCTAGTAATCAGAGTAATCAAGGAAATACAGAGAAATAAAAATCCAAACTATAATATGATACTATTTTAAAATTTATTCAAGGTACTACTACAGAAAGAAATAAATCTGAACACGCCATGGTTGGTGAGGATATGAAAGAATTCTAACTCACATACTGTGCTGGTGAGAGGGTAAATTGCTAAAACCATTCTGGAGAACAATGGCAATACCTGGTAAAGTTGAAGATATGCAAACACTTCTACCCAGCCACCCCGCTTCTGAGTCTGTACTTTACATAAGAAGGTTCATAAGAGCACTGTTTGTAATTGCTCAGTGTTTGTGAGCAATTGGAAATATTCTCATTATTCGTCAGGATGGGGGGATGGATCAATTAACTGCTGTGTATTCACACAGTGCAATACTACATAGCACTAAACGTGAATGAGCCAGGGCTTCTCTGGCTGAGTGTGGGGAGTTGCAGAAGATTGTACACAACATAACATCATTTATACAAGTTTAAAAGCCTGCTAAACCGGACTGTGTGCCCTTTGTGGGTACATCTAGCACCTTAGTAGTATAAAGAGTTACACAAAAATTACAAAACCTAGTTCAGGTAGTAGTTAGTTCCTACCTCTCTGGAGGTGGGAGGCAAATGGTACTGGGAAATGATACACAGGGGACTGTGGATGAATTTGTCAAGCTGGATGGTGGTATATGGGCCTTCATGGTCTCTACATTTTTTTGTATAAACATACCATCTGAAAATTTTCATTAATACTGTCTTAAAAGTAATGGGAAGCAGAGAAACAAAGGAGATTTGCATGGGGTAAGTCTTGAGGGCTTGATGGTAGAAAGGTCAGTGGTGAAGGCGGGAGCCTCTGAGTCAGAGACCTGCATCTGAATCCCAGCTCTCCTGCTTACCCACTGTGGTGTGGTTTGAGGGGCAAGTTAATTAACCTCTTGTGAACCTGATTTTCCCAGGTGCAAAATAAGAATAATGATATTTACTCTTACATGAACATGGTCAGTTCAGTAATTAAATAAAATATTTTAAGTTCCTAGCTGCCTTAGTCTGTTTGTGTTGCTATAAAGGAATACCCAAGGCTGAGTATTTAAAAAGGAAAAAAATTTATTTGGCTTATGATTCTGATGGCTGAAAAGTTCAAGACTGGGCATCTGTGTCTGATGAAAGCCTCAGGCTGTACATGCCATCTTCACTTTGCCTTCCACCGTGAGTGCACCTGCATCTCCCCTTCACCCTCCACCATGAGTATACCTGCATCTCCCCTTCACCTTCCACCATGAATGCACATGAATCTCCCCTTCGCCTTCCACCATGAGTGCACCTGGCATCTCCCCTTCACCTTCCACCATGAGTGTACCTGCATCTCCCCTTCACCTTCCACCATGAGTGCACCTGTCATCTTCCCTTCACCCTCCACCATGAGTGCACCTGCATCTCCCCTTCACCTTCCACCATGAGTGCACCTGCCATCTCCCCTTCACCTTCCACCATGAGCGCACCTGCATCTCCCCTTCACCTTCCACCTTGAGTGCACCTGGCATCTCCCCTTCACCTTCCACCATGAGTGTACCTGCATCTCCCCTTTGCCTTCCATCATGAGTGCACCTGGCATCTCCCCTTCACCTTCCACCATGAGTGCACCTGGCATCTTCCCTTCACCCTCCACCATGAGTGTACCTGCATCTCCCCTTCACCTTCCACCATGAGTGTACCTGCATCTCCTCTTCACCTTCCACCATGAATGCACCTGCAACTTCCCTTCACCTTCCACCATGAATGCACCAACCACCTTCCCTTCACCTTCCACCATGAGCGCACCTGCCATCTCCCCTTCACCTTCCACCATGAGTGCACCTGCATCTCCCCTTCACCTTCCACCATGAGTACACATGTCATCTCCCCTTCACCCTCCACCATGATTGCACATGTCATCTCCCCTTCACCTTCCACCATGAGTGCACCTGGCATCTCCCCTTCACCTTCTACCATGAGTGTACCTGCATCTCCCCTTCGCCTTCCACCATGAGTGCACCTGCCATCTCCCATCTCCCCTTTACCTTCTACTCATGGAGATGGCAAATGCAGAGATCACATAGTGAGAGAAGAAGCAAGACAGGGGAGGTGCCAGATCTTTTTCACAACCAGCTCTTGTGGGAACTAATAGAGTGAGAACTCACCCTCAGGGAGGGTGTTAATCTATTCATGAGAGATCTGCCCCCCATGACCCAAACACTTCCCATTAGGCCCCACCTCTAACATTGGGATCAAATTTCAACAAGAGGTTTGGAGGGGACAAACATCTAAGCCATGGCACAAGTACAATGCCTGAAACATTTTTAGGGAGACTATGCATTCTGGTTTATCTGGGACAGTCTTGGTTTATATCTTCCAATCCCAAAAGTGTCCTGATTGGAAGATAAATAATACACATTGAAAATATTCCATGTAATTAATGTTAATCACTTTTTTGGTTTTCAAGTCCTTGGAAACAGTAAGCAACAGCCCTTCCTCTCTTTCCAAATGTATTTCATACCCTTTCTATGCAGTGAAAGGTTTACACATTCCTCCATGCTATAAGCTTGGAGTACCTAATCCAGTGGATTGAATAACTACAGGATTCTTGCTCAAATTTCATTAAGCTCTAGAACCAGAATAAGCTGAGGAGTTCAGAATTGTTAAGAGTATAATGGGACAAAAAGTGTTAATGACAAAGAGCAAAAAAGTTGCTGAAGAAATATGATGAAAACTTGTGTTGAGTACTTAGTATGTACCAGGTATTTTCTGAGTCCTTCATGTATAGTAACTCATTTAATCTGCATAGACAAGGAAACTGAGGTTGAAGAATTAGTAAGTGCTATGAACCAAGGCAAACTGACCCCAGACTCTATTAATTACCATTTTCTGTTGCCAAAGAGTCTGCTATGAGGTAAAAGGATTGAGTTTTAAAAACAATTAGTTCAAAACACCATGCTCAAATGAATGTTGTCTCTTCAGGAGAGACAACAAAGTCCTTCAGAGTAGCTTGTTGGAAGGCTGTCTGTGGGTTTTCACTATGTGGACTTTGCTGAGCATAACTAGAATCTTCTTTGGGAATTTCCATCACAATCTTGGCATAAGCCCTGAAATACCTTCATTTTTTTTTAATCGTTTAAGGTGGATGTAATTTTTCTAAAAGAGCCAAAAGTTGCTTAGAAATTGGGTGCAGTGGCTCATGCCTGTAATCCCAGCACTTTGGGAGGCTGAGGCAGGCGGGTCATGAGGTCAGGAGTTGGAGACCAGCCTGGCCAACGTAGTGAAACCCTGTCTCTACTAAAAATACAAAAATTAGTTGGGCATGGTGGCGCGTGCCTGTAGTCCTAGCTACTTGGGAGGCTAAGACAGGAGAGTCGCTTGAACCCGGGAGGTGGAGGTTGTGGTGAGCCGAGATTGTGCCATTGCACTCTAGCCTGGGTGACAGAGTGAGACTCCATCTCAAAAAAAAAAAAAAAAGAAAGAAAAAGAAATGCAAATTAAAACCATAACAAGATCCACTAGAAACACACTAGAATGGCTAAATTATACCAAGTATTGATGAGGATGTGCAGCTACCGAATCACTCATACATTACTGATTGGAATGCAGAATGGGCCAGGCTCTTTGGAAAACACTTTGACAGTTTCTTATTTAATTAAGTATACACTTGCCATATGACAGAAAAAGAAAATAAAAAAAGCATGTCCACACAAATGCCTGTATGTATTTATAGTAGCTTTACTGATAATAGCTTCAAACAGGAAATAACCCAATGTCAATCAACAGGTAAGAAAATAAATAATTTTTGATATATTCATACACTGGAATACTACTCAGCAGTAAAAAGGAATGAATGACTTATACATGCAACAACATGGATATGTCTCAAAAGTATTTGCCGAGTGAAAGAAGCCAGACACAGAAAGCTTCAAATTATCTCATTTGATCTTTCCCCACACTGCTGTCATCCTTATTTTAAAGGTGAAGAAACTGAGCATAGAGCAGTTACGTTTAAGTCACATAAGCAGTAAGTTTTATAGAGCCCGACATTGAAGGGTGTGTTCTTAGTCACTGTGTTACTCTGAAGGCTTCTGCCAACCACAGCCCCTGTGATAAACATTCAGACACTTCCCCAACCAGCCCTGAGACACTTGGGCCAGTTGTAAAAGAAATGGAATCAGCTGTCAGAAGGGTGTGACAACACCCCCAAACTGTAGTGCCACTCTAATAAAGCCCATGCCAATTGCTAGGGACCCAGCCTGCCCTGCAGCTCAGCTCACCCAGGTTATACATCTCCACTTTTAAAGAATAAATTAGGCAGGTAATGAGGATTATCTCTTTTAGAATTTGAGTTCCCATTGAAAAGACAATTGGATACAAGAGGGGGCTTGGGTTCGAATCATTGTTGTCCTCCTGCCTCCAAGAAGCTTTCAATTCCAACTCCCCCAGGCCCAGGCCAGGCACCCCTCCCCATGACACCACAGTGTCCCATGCTTGTCTCTGTCTCAACTTGTCTTTGACCTAGTGCTTGTTTATGTGTCTATTTTCCCCACGAGAGCATGAGTGGCTTGGTGGCAAAGAGGGCTCTTACCCCAGTGCCTGGCACATCACAAATGCTCAAGAAATGTTTACAAAATAAAGGGAATTAATATTTACTTACTATGTAAATTGGCCACCCAGTTAATAAACAGACATTTCTTGATTATTTATGATTGGGCAGTTCGGTGGAGGATACGTGTAAGAAGCTGTTCTTGTTCATGGAATTTACTCACAAATTTTATTATTAAGAAATAAAAACAAGAATGTGAGGCAGAGCATATAACAGGTACTAAAAGAGTGGCCCCGACAGTAAGTTCTGGCAAAGGAGGGAGGGACCATGCAGGCTGAGGGATCCAGGAGGTTTCTGATCTGTACATGTCTGTGTCCCAGGTACTTAGGGTGGGACATGGAAGTAATTGGGGGAGTAGTTTTGTCATTTCCATGGCTGGAAGAAGTCACCTCTAACTAGAAGAAGGGAAGCTTGTGAGCATCTTCAGTTTCACTGAGCTCCCATAATAGTGGAAATTGCAAGTTCAGGACTCTGGTCAGACCACATGGGGAGTTTTATATCTTTGCCCAGGAAGATTTGCAAATGCATGCAGTTTCAAAGTAGAGTGACCATGTATTAGCCAGGGAAGGCCAAGCTGGAGTATCTGCCTGCTCCTGTGGTCACCGATTATCCTCTAGCATTCCTTGTCCTGCATATAAGCCCCTCCCCTTCTCCTGGAGAGATAACCCAAAGTCCCCTCTAGTTACTGAATCTAGACCCAAGGCCAGCACTTTTGGGTGATGGACAGTCCTTGCCACATGTCTGGATATGATTATGTTGGGGCTGATAACAAGTCACCTCTTCTCTCCACCTTCACACACACTTGCAGTGTACAGAGATGAGCAGGACAAGGCCAGCAGAATAGTGACTTCTATGAGGGGCGAAGAGAATTGGCAGAACATGGCAGTCCTGGGTCTCTGGCAATGATGGAATCCTGCTCAGCTGGCCTGGACAAGAGCCCCTGCCCCTGTCCTGAAGGAATTTCCCTGACTAGACCTTGATTTTTCTCCAAGGGAAGAGCCCTTTGTCCATTGACCTCCATGGCCCCTGACTTTACTTTCTAAGATGCTCCTCTGCATTCATTATCCTCCACACCCCCTTTGCCATGGGCATGGCAGTGCGTGCATCCTTTGGGTGCTGTCCAACTTTCATAGCTTTTTTTTTCTGCTCATGCAAGTGTAGAGACCTGGAGTCATTTTAGGATTCATACAGTCAGTGGCCTTTCTAACTGTATAATTCTCTCAACAATTTCTGGCCTGTTTACTTCCAGTCAACTTCCCATGCTTAGAATCACAACCGAACTTGTATGCTGGACATAGTTCTCAGATCTGGGTTCATGCCTCTTTTTTGCAAGTTGGTGGAGGCTACACGGAGGACATCTCAAACAATAGGCTGGAACAGGATGGCAGAAGCCTCATCTCCTGCTGGTTCTGGCTCAGGAGCAATTTACTTTTTGAATGAGGTAAACTCTCTAACTTCTGGGCATGTTCTCTTCCCTTTCATTCCTACTCTTGAATGCCAGAGCTCATATCTCTTATTACTTATATATATGAAACCCATCTTTCTGGCCCTTGTTCAGATTCTTTCCTTACAGCTGGATGTTCTGTAAGTGCTTCGTTGGCTTCCATGTTAGGGAATGTGACAGGTCTATCATAGATTTTGCAACTGCTTGTCATGGATCTTCTTTCCTGCCTCCAGTGTCTTTCTCTGCTGCTCATCACCAGACTCTTAAGCCAGTGCCACATATTTTAGATTTTTGAACCTACTTCAAAATGTCAAGCACAATGGAAGTTTATCTTTGCTTAAGTAACAGTGCAATTTTGATTTACTGACCACTGGGCAGCTCTTTTCTACATAGTGACTCAAGTATCCAGCTTCCTTCCCTCTTGAGAGTCTATGAAACCCTTGACCTTGGGTTATAATCTGTACCAACTGGTATCAGAGGACAGAAGGCATGTTGGAGAGGAAGCATATCTTTTATCTTAAAAATCTACAAGTGGAATACATCAACACCCTCTCACATTTAATCAGATACAACTTCCATATGGCCATACCTAATTACAAAGACTGGGAAATGTAATCAGCCATGCGCCTAAAAAGAAGACAGGGAAGGGGATTTGGGTGAATAGCCAGTGATTTCTGCCACAGGAAATGGTTGGGCCACATAGGAAGTTTTGTATTCTGGTCTGGTTGGGTCTTTTTGCAAGGGGGCATTGTGTGTACATGATACAAACAAGAGCATGTCCAGAGACGTGTCTGGGACCAGAATACCATCAAGGTCATTGCGATTGAGCTTCCCACCTGGAATGGACTTCCTAAAGGGCTCTAAAGTTTATTATGCAAGCTTATTAAAACTTGCTGCTCATAGCTATGCCTTGCCCAAGATACTGTAGCGAATGCTGATTTTGTGGGTCCTTTTCTTTCTTCCCTTTGGGTAATCCTGTTCTGATCCAAATGAGTAAGCTCCCAGCACTTGACACATGTTTTTTGTCCCCAGTTACGGTCTGTACGCTCCCATTTAGCTCAGGCTGGCTTATTTTATTTTAAAAAAGTCTCATGCAAAATCTCTTGGAGACAGAACATTTTAAAATATAATATTGGGGGAGTTTGGAATCAAAGGCTTTATAACAATAATATCTACTATTTACTGACTGCTTACTGTATGCCAGGCATTGAATAGACATCTAACTTAATACTTGAAATAATCTCATAAGGTAGATATACAATTAGATGAATGGTTGAAGCGAAAGAGAAAATTTAAGTCTATCTGGCAACTGTTTTTAAATAACTAAAGGACTATCATGTGGGAGTGAGATAAATATTCATTCTGCATTGTCTCTCAAAACAAAACTGGGACCTCAGACATTATAAGCCACTGGCAGACTTAGGCTTAATGTAAGGAAGAACTTCCTAACAGTTACAGCTGACTGAACTAGTCCAGGCTAACTCACAAGATACTAATCTCATTGCCTTCAAGAGTAAAAGATCCCATTTTGATACCTGGAGGGTGGAAGTTGAGGAAACTCAGCCATCTGTTCATCTATCTCTTCATCGGTCTGTCGATCCATCCATCCACCTGTTTTTGTTTGCATGCATTCACCAGTTATTTATTAAGGCCCAGGAACTGTGCAGGGTGTTAGTTGGGGAAGGTGTCTTTAAGGACCGTTCATCCCTGAGATCCTATGAGTCTCTGACTCTCAGCCTGTAATATGGCCCTCAACACTGGGATTCCCTGTCACAATCTTCAAAGTACACGATCTAGAAGTCTATTGTGAGCTGTCTTCTTAAAGAAAGTCACAATTTAAGGCTCATCTGACTTAGAAAAAGTAAGTTCTGTTAACCAGTATACTTCATTCACTTGGAATAATTTGAAAAACAGTAATCTAAACAAAATCAGAAAAGCAAATTGTTTTTTTTTTTAAACTTAAAGAAAAATTTATTCATAGAATTTGGGAATGTTTGTTCCATATAGATTGTTTAATTAAAATTTATTTCTTTCTTGATTCTGTTACAGATTAATTAAAATTTGTTTCTTGATTCTGTTATATATATGGAGAAACCATGTGAAAAGGGATGCTATGATCTGAGTAAAAGACAAGGGCTTATAGTAAAAACTAATCTTTTATATAACTTTTAGGACCACCTTGAACCATACTGAAGTGTTATATTTCTTCAACAATTCTAAATTTCATAAAGAATGTCAGGCCAGGCACAGTGGTTCACGCCTGTAATCCCAGCACTTTGGGAGGCCGAGGTGGGTAGATCACCTGAGGTCTGGAGTTCGAGACCAGCCTGACCAACATGGTGAAACCCTGTCTCTACTAAAAATACAAAAAATTAGCTGGGCATGGTGGCACACACCTGTAATCCCAGCTACTTGGGAGGCTGAGGCAGGAGAATCACTCGAACCTGGGAGGCAGAGGTTGCAGTGAGCTGAGATTGCGCCGTTGCACTCCAGGTTGGGCAACAAGAACGAAACTCCATCTCAAAAAAATAAAATAAAATAAATGACAGTTTTTCTGTGTGTATTATATTTAATATGCATTGCATTTTAAAATATTTTTTAATTGTACAGGTAACACATGCTGATTGGTAAAATATCTTGCAATCTGTAAGACACACAGGCATAATCTTTCACGTCATAATCTCCTCTCCAGAGGAGCTACTTGAAAAGTTTAGTTACATCTTTTTCTCCTAAAAGTTTTTTAGAAAAAGTAAACGGCTTTACTAAAAAGCCATTTTTAGTATAGATCTATCATATGATCTATAAACAATTAAAAAAATTCATCCATTACATTTTCAGGCTTTAGCATATTTTTCAATTCCTCAAAAACATGTCAATGTGATTTTATTTTCCTATGTCTCATTTACTTTTCTGTAAGTAGATATAACTTTTCAAAAAGATAGTCAATTCCCCAACTTTTAAGTCATTCTTCAAAAGCATCAACCTTCTCAAGACAATGTATATTGCATATTTTACCAAACAACCTTTCAATTTCAGCATGTGGAACGTAAAATGGTGGACCTGGATGTTTAGTTGGATCATAAGAAAGAACACACAAGAGATATTGAAACTTCTTTCCCAGGAGGGATAACATTATATCTGCATAGCATTTGCGATCACCTGGATTAATGGCAACTAATGCTCCTCTATCCTAAATCATGTCAAATTTGCCAATATTTGTCCTGGGAAGATAGAAAATACTGCAACAGTACAATGAAATGTTCCCCAAAGAACTCTTAACTACTTTAGTTTCAGGCATTTTGGTGATTGGTTCTTCTGAGTAAGAAAGATTCTGCTCTGTAAAAAATTCTCGTATCCCAAGTTCACTGATTTCCACACCAACTACACTGTGTCCCCGGTCTGCAAACCATTTCATCCCAACCACTTTTCCGCAAAGAGGAAAAAATACCCTTAGTCGACTCTCACCTTTAAGAAAAGTATCTAAATTCTTCTTTAATAGTTGATGTCCTTGTTCCTGACGAAAAGCAGTGTTGCCGTTCACCAACTTGTCTTGCCATTCTTCCAGAATTAGTACTTGGTTTTTCTGTACCTCAGTATCGGAGTACTCTTCAATGTCAAGTGAAGTTCTTGTACCATCCATAGTTTCATAGACACCTTTTTCTCACAAGCATATGTCTTCCGTGCCTCGCTTACAGCGGGTTGCCGGCCATTGCCTCTGCCACCAGTGTCGTCCCAAGCAAATTGTTTTTAAGGGCATTAATGGGACTAAAGATGCTATCAAGTGGAGGTCCTCAGGGATCTGATTTAATAAATTTATGAAGTTCTTTGTAGCACTTCATCACAATGGCCAATGCTGATTGATTTATATATGGATGTCCTTGATGGGGGTGAGCACAGAGCAGATTCACAAACAGGCTTAGACAGCTCCAGTCCTATCTGGGATTTCCCTCATTCAGGAAACCAAGATTCTACAACAGTTTCTTTTTTGCCATGTTCTTGTACACTTGGGAGTGCCATGCATCCCTTCTGACCTGTTTCTCATCTGCAGTGTAAGGGGACCAAGGGAAAGGATCTCTAGAGACCTTTCCAGTTTGAGCAGTCCATGATCTTATGATTCTTTTTATTCATTCAGCAAATCCTGAAAACTATGGTTTATTCTGGGTCATAGCTTCTAGCTTTGGGGAGGTCTATAATCACATAAGCACATTATCTTAGAGACAGTCCTCTGAGAAGTATGATGTGCATTTCAAGGAAATGCACTGGAAGAAGCCAGTCTTTGGTCAAAGGTTTGCTTTGGGGGTCAGGCCATGGCTGGCCACCTCAGTCAGATTTAATGCCCCAAATGGACCTGCCTTAGACAACTTCTTTTTCAGCAAATGGCATTGTATGGAGAAGAGCGGAAATGGAAGATGCTTACAAGAACTTGAAAGAGATGCCATGAAAATGCTGAACACACGGAGAAGAAGAAAGGCTGAGACAGAAAGATGGGCTCTGGTTACTTCTTCTCTACCCTCTAGGAGCCTTCACTCTGGCTGTATAACAATCACACTATTTTTTAATTTGTTCTCCCAAGAGATCCACTGTCTGAGAGGAAATCTACAGCCCCATGTCCACTGGAGCATCACATGTACATGATTCAATTAACCTTTAAGGTGGCACGGGAAGTTTGTGCAATAGGAGAGCCATGCCTTAATTGGCAGCCTGACACAGACAATAAAGTTTGATCAGATAAAGAGGGCATCGGAGACATCATTAGCATCCTCTACTGAAGACTACGTGGGGTGTAAAAGTTGTTTAATTTCTGCTGGAGAAGTAAGGGAAGAGGAAACCTGGTTCACATTTCCTGCATGTTTTGTTTAGTAAAGATCACATTTCCCTACTATAAACATCAAGCAGGCCCAGTATTTTGGTGTGTGTACAGCTTCCAACCTAGCTTTTACTGCTCTGCAATCCACCAAATGATCATTTCTCTGTTATTAAAACTTTGCATTTCACAAGAGCTGTTTTGGAAAAACAAACATAAATAGAGGCAGATGGGGTGATTCCTTCTCAAGAGTTTCAAATGGAAGAAATGGATGGGGCAGAGGGGAAGTGAGACAGTGTGCTAGAGAAAGCCTGGAGGACGGTGGCTCTGTGTGTGTGTGTCTGTGTGTGTGTGTGTTTTAACTTTCACAAGAGTAGCAGGTGGGGAGAGGGACTCTGGAAACCATGGAAATGAGTACAAGGTCAATGTCTGGATATTCTCTTATTATTCAGAAGAGTTATAAATCTTAGCCCTTCCAGGAAGTCTTGCCCAAATGAGAAGGGAAGAGAAGGGAAACTAACATTTACAGAATGCCTTTTGTGTGCTGGGCACAGCCCAGATGGTCTCCCTGCTTCTCACAAGCAGCCCTAGGAATGAAGTTTTATTATGCTGCTTTTCTAGATGAGGAAATTGAGACAGAAAGTTTGCAAAAGTTGTTGAGAGGGCCAGCCAGCAGGTAACAGGGCATGAATTCCATTTCAACTCTGCCTTTCTCCCCTACCCAATTAGAAGGAAAAGTAACAGACTTCTTCAAATAGAATCTGACAAAAAAGCTTCTCTCCACTAAGTGGATCATCTTCCCATTTTCCTGCAACAGATAAAAAATGCCTACAAACTGAATTTATTTACTAATGTGCATTTAAAAGAGCTTCGAAATGTGCAATACTAAAAATGAGCAATTAATTTTCACTTATACAAAGACACTTAAAATTAAATAGAGCTAGACCAATTCAGGTATGATTATCACTGCTTTGTTGTAAATTCTTTTGGAATCAACAAATTGTCATCAAACATAGAGCAAATGCTCACTCTGAACAAAATACTGAGGACAGTGGGGAAAAAAAAGAAGTAGAAAAAGCCTCAATGCTTTCAAGGAAAGGAGACAAGGAAAGAGAACCAAAGGTGGATACTACATGTACCATGTTTACACCATGCACACACACACATCCAAACATGCAATGTATACACTCACACACACATATACCACAGAATCACACATTACTCTAGGCACTAGGGATATATGCTAAACCAGATAGACACAATATCTGCACTTATGGAGCTTACAGACTTGAAGGGAAGAGATCCCCTGAATAAGTAATTACAAGTTTGAAGACGAGGGAGAAGTCGGATCAGAAGGGGCTTATTGAAAGAGGAAGGACTTGGGAACACTTCAGAATCCTGGCTCTGTGTGTCCCTGGGCAACAACGCATTAGCTCCATTTAAGCCTCTAACACCAGGATCGAATTTGATGCTCTCCAAGGCCCTCTCTTGCAGCTCCATTACACACTGTGACTGTGAATGTCATGGGATGCCACTGTCCCAGACAGAAGGTGGGATGAGGCAAACTTTATATGTAGAACGCTTTTCCCTGAGGGCCACCGTCCGATATCCTTCCCCTGCTTCACCACCCAGCACACTTTGCCTGCTGGACCATGGTCCTGGCACTTTGGACACCTCCCCCAGAACTCCTCTGGCCTCATTGTCATCAGTGTGCCTTGGGTCACTTCTCCCCTTCAGTATCCCCCCCTACCCTGGGCCAGGCCTTTGGTGTCCCCCTGACACTTGTTGCCAACAGGGCAGAAGGCTGAAGGTACTCTCACCTAATCTTTGACCATTTCAGCTGCAGCCTCTGGAGATAGTGCATTAGTGTAAAATACCCATGCTTGATGGAAAAGGTGAGAATTTGAAGGCAGAAGGAGAAAGAACAGCATCCATGCAGGTGTCTGGGAATTTGGGGGAAGGGAGAGCATTGAAGGCTGGAGTGGAAGGGAGGGGGACCTTTATCCCACTTTCATGTTAGGCCTCCCTCAGTGTCGAATAGAGCCGGGGCAGGAATGGAAAGTTTGAGGGGCGATGTGATACTTAAGCACGGAAAGCTCCCACCCCACCCTTAGATGCATGTCTCTCCTAATTCCTTAATTTCCAGGTTTTATTCAGGCTGTTTCTCCCCTGATTGAAGATATAGGAATAGTCTGATGAAGCAGTAACTCAGCAGAAATGATGATGGTGATGATGGTGATAATAACAATGATAATAACTGAGGAAAGAATCATTTATAGAGCTTTTTATTTTCCATTTTTGTTTTCGTTCTGTCTCAGATGAGCATCAGCTAATTGATCTTTCTGGCATCTCTGTGGAGTAGGTAAGAATTAGAATTCCTTTTCAAGAAATACCCAGCTTATTAATAACCAAGGAGGGGGGTGATACACTGTTTAACTGACTGGCTTGTCCCATCCAAAGCTTCGAACACAGAAGCTCAGCTCTGTTTATGGAGCTCTCACGATCAACCCATGAGCAAGCAAACAAACAAAAAACTCTTCCAGAATGTTGAGATTGCTCCCAGCTGTTACAACTTCATAGACATTGACATTGGCAGACTAGAATCTTACTAAAGGTTAGTTCTTATAAGCTTTGAGGCCTTGAATATGTCCCTTAGTCTTTTTGGCTTCAGTTTCTCCATCAGTGAAATGGGAATATGAATACTATGTTGTGAGAATATTGTTTGAATCAACAACAAGTGTGCAGTTTTGAGTTTTTGACAAGCCCATAAAAAGAACAAAAATAGAACCCAAGGTCTAGAGGAGAATAACAGGTAAAGTACAAGATCCCCAGAAGCTTGGAAAATCTTCAGGGTCTGCCCTACCTAGGAGGCACCTTATTCCAGACTGCCTCACCTCTCCTCTACCCTCATCAAATCTCAGCTGGACAATGCTCCTTTTCTCAAGAACCATCTTTTCTTTCAAATAACATGATTAACTAGTCATGGACTAAGCAATGAATGGCTATAAGCAATGTAAAATATGATATAGTTCTTCTAAGTAACCATTTATGTTTAAACACTGATTTTCGAAGCAGTCCAATTCTTAAAAACTTTTTATATTCTCATAACGTTAGACACTGTTCTATTTGCATGTGTTAATTTTAATTTTACTTATTCTTGCATTACATAAAGTAAAATGCATTCTTCTTGGTGTATAGTTCTGAGGTTTTACAAGTGCCTAGAGTTAGGTAACCACAACAAAGATACAAAACATGGCTATCACATCTCCAAAATTTTCCTTTGGCGTCAACTGCTTTCCCAACTCCAGGCCCTGGCAACCTCCAGTCTGTTTTTACAGCCTGGTTTTCTCCAGAATGTCATATGAGTGGAATTGTAGAATACGCAGCCTTTTGAGTCTATCTTCCCTCACTTGACAGAGTGCATTTGAGCTTTATTCATGTTGATTCCTGTATTAATAATGTATTCCTCTTTACTGCTGAGTAGTATCCCATTGTATGGATGTTTCACAATTTGTTTATCCATTCATTACTTAAAGGCTTGCTTTTAGGTTTGGGTATTAATTATGAGCAAAGCCATTACAAACATTCACATACGTGTTTTTCTGTGAACCAATGTTCCTATTTCTGTTGGATAAATAACTGATTGTTGAGTTGTATGATAAGTGTATGGATAACTTTATTTTTTTTAAGCTACCAAACTCTTTATCAGATGGGATATATCATTTTGCATTCTCATAAGCAATGGTTAAGAATTTCAGGACTTCTACATCTTTGCAAGCACTTAGTATTGCAAGTTTTCTGTATTTGAGCATATAATGGGTATATGGCAGTATCACCTTGTAGAGTTGCCCTTTATCAAGTTAAGAAAGTTTTCTTCTTTTGTCAGATGCTTTTCCTACACCTATTGAGATGATCATGTTTTTTTCTTTCATTTATTAATGTGGTGAGTTACATTAATTGATTTTCAAATGTTGGCTTAGACTTGAATTCTGGGGATAAATACTACTTATTCATAATGTATTATTATTATCATTTTTTGAGACAGAGTCTCGCTCTGTAGCCCAGGCTGGAGTGCACTTGCTGCAACCTCCACCTCCCGGGTTCAAGTGATTTTCCTGCCTCAGCCTTCTGAGTTGCTGGGATTACAGGTGTGCATCACCACATCTGGCTAATTTTTGTATTTTTAGTAGAATTGGGGTTTCACTATGTTAGCCAGGCTGGTCTTGAACTCCTGAACTCAAGTGATCCACTTGATCCGCCTCAACCTCCCAAAGTGCTGGAATTACAGGCATGAGCCATCGTGCCCAGACTTATTGCTGGACTTTGATTTGCCAAATTTTGTTTAGAATTTTGGTTCTTTGTAGGCATTGGTCTATAGTTTTCTTGTCTTGTAGTGTCTTTGTCTGGTTTTGATATTAGGGTAATGCTGGCCTCTTAGAAATAAAGCAGCCATAGACAATAAGTAAGTGAATGGGCATAGCTATATTCCAGTAAAACTTTGTTTATAAAAAGAGGTGATAGGTTGGAGCCCACAGGCTGTAGTTTGCCAACCACTGGCTGAGACTATTGATTTCAGACCCCTTTTTGTTTCTAAACATTTAATGATACACATTTTCCTCTGAGCACTGTCTAGCTGCACTTCACAAATTTTAAAATGTTGTATTTTCATTTCCTGTAGTTTAAAATAATTTCTAATTTTCCTTGACACTTCCGCTTTGACCCATGGGTTACTTTAAAGTGTGTTGTTTAATTTTAAATATTTGAAGATTTTCCAGATATTTTCCCATGACTAATTTCTGGTTTAATTCCACTATAGTCAAAGAACATACTTTGTAGGATTTCAATTCTTTTACATTTGTTAAAATTTATTTTACTATCCGAGGAACCATCTATATTGGAGAACGTTTCATGTACACTTGAAAGGAATGTATATTCTGTTGTGTTTTTTTAATGAGCTGTTCTATTAATATCAACTAGGTCAAGTTGGTTAACAGAGGTCTTTAGTTCTTCCATATTGTTGATGACTTTCTACTTACTTGCTAGTAGATTACTGAAAGAAATATTAAAGCCTTCAAATGTACTTTTGAATTTGCTTATTTTTAATCTCTGTCAGTTTTTGCTTCATGTATTTTGAAGCTCTGCTGTTAGGTGTACATACATTTAGGATATACATTTTCTTGACAATGGCCCTTTTGTAATTATGTAATATTCCTCTTCATCCCTGGAAATTTTACTATTCTGAAGCCTTTTTTTGTGTGATTCAAATGTAGCCACTCTAACTTTCTTTTGATTAGTATTCATATAGTATAGATTTTCCCATACTTTTATTTTTAACCTATTTATATTTTTTTGTTTAAATTGCTTTGTTTTGGACGGCATTTAGTTGTGTCTTCATTTTTTATCCAATTTGATGATGTCTGTCTTTTAATTCATTTACATTTAATTTAATTATTGAAGTGACTGACTTTAGGTCTACAGTTTAGTATTTGTTCTCTCTCTTTTTGCTTCTTTGTTCCTTTCTTCTGCTTTTTCTACCTCCTTTGAAGTGATTCGAATATCTTTGGCATTCCATTTTGGTTTATCTATTGTCTTTTAGACTGTATCTCTTTGCATTCTTTTTGTTTATTGTTGTCTTGGGGGTTACAATATTGATATCATTTCACAGTCTGTACAGAGTGAACATATTATAACATCAAATAAAATATAGAACTCTTACAACCACATAGATATTTTTACTCTTTCCACGTTTAACATGTACTTGTCATGTGCTACAGGTGCATATGTTGAAAACCTACCAGGCAATGTTATGCTCTGTGCTTAATAATCATACATATTTTAAATAACCTAAGGGAAATAAAATAATCTATTATATTTACCCAAACATTTTCCATTTCTGTTGCTCTTCCTTCATTTCTGAAGTTCCGTGTTTCCCTCTAGTATTATTTCCCTTCAGCCTGAACAACTTTCTTGTTTTTAAGCATTTCTTTTAGAGTAAGTCTGCTGATAATGAATTCACTTAACAGATTTCCCTTTGTCTGCAAATATATTTATTTCGCCATCATTCCTGAAGGATGCTTTCAGTGAGAATTCTGAGTTGACAGTTCTTTTCTTTCAGTACTTTAAATATGTTGTTTCACTGTTTTCTGGCTTCCATAGTTTCTAATGGAAATTTGTACTTATTCAAATTCTGCTTCCCCTACATGTAACGTACCATGATTCTCTGGCTGTTTTCAGAATTTTTATTCTTTATCTCTGGTTTTCCATAGTTTGATTATGATACGTTTGGTGTGATTATCTTTGATTTTATCCTGTTTGGGGGGTTCACTGAATTTGAATCTATAAATTTATGTCTTTCATCAAATTTGGGCAGTTTTCAAACATTATTTCTTCAAATAGTCTTTTTCTGCTACAATCTTGTTCTACTTCTTTTCTTGTAGGACTCTAATAACACAAATGTCAACAATTTGATAGTGTTCTGGAGGTTCCTGAGGTTTTGTTCATTTTTTTGTCAATCATTTTTCTTTCTGTTCTTCAAATTGGATAATTTCTATTCATTTGTCTTCAAGTTCTCTGATTCCTTCCTCTCTCATCTCTATTTTGCAATTGAACCCACACAGTGGGTTGTTCATTTCAGATATTGTGTTACACAGTCGTAAGATTTTCATTTGGCTTTTAAAAATAGTTTTCTGTATTGATAACTTTTCTCCTTCTATCCTTTCAAGAGCATGATTATAATAGCTGCTTTCAAGTTTCTGTCTGATAGTTCCAACATTTGTGTATCTTGTCATTGGTGTGTGTTAACTATCTTTCCCTTGAGAATTGATCACATTGTCCTCGTTTTCCCTATGTCAAGTAATTCTGGTTTTGGGTTTTTATGGTGTGACTCTGGGTCATGTTAAAAATCCTCTGGAGAACCTTGAGTTTTCTTGTCTTGGCAGTCAATCAAACCAGTTAGGTTCATTCCATAAATTCTGTCTCACTTTCTGTGGGAGGAAGTGCTGATGTCAGTTTGGTTCTCACATCTGCCTTAGGCCTTCCTTATGTGTGAGCTTCTTGGGGCTTAGTCTGGGACTTGGTGTTGGCCTATATTCAGTTCTGACATTCTTTGTTATCTTGCTTTTGTTTTCTTCTGTACCTGTGCAGCTTATGGTGAAGTCCAAGACTTGTATCAGTTTAGACACAGAATTGGTGGCATTCTTTTATTCAGCTCTCTCTGCTGTGGAGCTTCCACCATATCCTCCTGCTTCCTCCAAGTGGCCACTTTTCCCAGCCCTCTGGCTAGAGGGACACAGAATGTCTCAGAGCTTCATCTGCTCCATGATACTACACAGTTCTGTGAAACAAGATGCCCTTGGGGCAAGCAGAGAAAAAGGAATGGGATTTTCTTTATGCTTTTTAGAATACAGGAGCATAGTCTCCCTGTTCTCCTTACCAGAAGGATTTTCTTTTGGCATTTTAGATACTCAAGCTGCCACCACCATGCAATATGGTTCTGAGACAACGGCTGTCCTTAGGGTGAGGGGCCAGGAGAGGAAAAAAAGAAACAAAGGGAATTCTCCCATGCCCTCCAGCTCTCTGGGGCCCTTTTCCTGATCATCTGACCAGAAAGACAGTAGCATCTCTTCCAGAGTTCTGCTGCCTACACTGCAGTGCAGCAGCACTGGAAACACCCACAGATCAAAGCCAGTTCATAAGACAGGGGAAAAAATGGTATTCACCCCTGTTACAAGTCATTTATCAAGATTTGGTTCCTCCTTTTCTCAAGCCTCCTGATGTTGTGTTTCCAGAATTATCAGGTAGTAGTTGCTTTTTGTATTTTGTCCAGTGTCCTTAGCTGCATTTAGTGGGAGAGATTGGCTGTAGTGGACTTCTTCCATCTTGGCTAGTGACAGAAGTGTTCCTATAATGTTTTAATTCAAATGGTTGCTTTTAGTGTTGGAAGCACCAGTGTAGTAATAGTTTGCAGATACTTTTTACGCCATCATGTTATACTAAGTCTACTCTACCTGAATCCTGAGGAGGCTGTGGAAATGGCCAGAAAGTCAGGCCAGGGCATATTAACCTGCTGTTCATGTAGTGTAAACACTTTGGGCTCTTCATCTCTCCCAGAATGGAAGTCTCATCAGTAAAGACAGAAATTAAATGTATGTTAAACCATGAAACATCTATTATGGGTTTAATTTTGTCCCCCACGAAGGATATGTTGAAGTCTTAACCCCTAATACCTGTGAATGTCACTTGATTTGGAAATAGGATCATTGCAGTTGTCATTAAAGTTGCAATCTGGTTATACTGGAGTAGGGTGGGTCCTTAATCCTATGTGACTGGTGTCCTGATAAGAAGAGGAGATTCAGACACAGATAGAGAAACAGATGGAAGATGACCATGTGATGATGGAGGCAGAGGCTGGAGTTTTACTGCCACAGCTGAGGAATACCTGGGGCTACCAGAAGCTGGAAGAGGTAAGGAAAGGTCCATCTCTAGAGGCTTTGGAGGGAGCATGGCCCTGCCAACACTTTGATTTCGGGCTGCTGGCCTCTAGACCGTGAGAGAGTAAATTTCTGCAGTTTTAAGCCACTCAGTTTTTGCTACTTATTATGGCAGCCCTTGGAAACTAACACATCCCATCTGGGGAAAGTGCATTGTGCAAGTGAATAACTGAGTAGAGTAAGCAGCCCCTGGGAATTTCTAAGTGATTTGGGGCAGCCCTGCAGACTGGCAGAACCGGCGACATTCTCCAGAGAGTAGAGGACAGTGATTGGCGATTGCTCCAAAACAGGGCCTGTGCCTTTGGCTGGTTCCCTACTATAGCCAAGCATTTCTCACTGGAAAGGGCTGCCCAGCTGGCCTTTTGCACACTAGCACTACCCACCCCACTCTACTCACATAGGCCCTCTGACTGCTGCCCTGGAGTTGGCTAAGGGATCACAGGGAAGCCACATCAGCTGTTTATGGCTAGACCACAGAATCTAAGGTCTCCCCTGCTCAAAAGCCTGCATGGGCTGCCTGTTACCATCCTCATTCCCCTGCTGAATCCTGACTCTTCTCTCAGCACTCAGGGCCTCCAAGACCTGGTACCACACTCCTGTCCCATCTACCATAGCTCCCCATAGCATCACCCTCCTCTCTAACAAGGGGTCTTGTGGAAGTTCTGAGGGCTGAAGCTCCCCAAACCTACTCTCATCTGAGACCCTTGGGAACAGGTTACAAAAACAGATCTCCACAGCCACCACAAGACATTCTAATTCTTAAATGAGAGCAAGGAATCTGTATTCTAACAAGTTCCCTGAATGATTCAGATGGGACCTCCAGCATTGCCCCTCTTTATAGTAGTTTTCCCTTGTGGGAGGAGGGGTAGGGCAGCACCTCAAGGAAGGGCGCAACCAGGGCAGAAAGAAACAGCTTTGCAGGAGAAGGAAGACTTATGGGATTGGGATCTGATGAAGAAGCTGCCCAGGGGAAGGGAGAAATGCAGGTGAAAGGAAGAAGATGGAAGGCATAGTTCTGCAGAAACAACAAGGGCACTGGAGGATGGCCTGCAAGGAGAGGAGGTAGGGCTCATCTCAGACTTGAGGAGAGGCAGGGAGGGTGGGAGAACTGGAGGCAAAGGTGTAGAACACCTCCTTTCTCTTGGCTATGGCTTGCATTAGAGTTAGTGGAGGAAATTTTCAACACATAGGTAACACGGAGCTGCATTGGTGGCCAGAGGAACAAAGAATGGCCCTGGGGTGGGCATCTTATGGGACCAAATAAAAGGAAAATGCAAACTTGCCTGAGGGAGAAGCTGAGGGCTGCAGGAGGATCTGTGAGAAGATGAGGGTGATGGCCTTGGGCCTGGACTGACAAGGGGAACAAATGAGGCAGGGGAGAGATGGGCTGGGAAGGCCCGGGAACGCAAAGAGAAAGAAAGTGCTGAAGGTGAGGGTCTGGCTGGGGGAGACCTGGGTTCCCATGCAGAACCTATCACCCTCTTGCTGTGTGATTTTGGAAAAGCCACATAATGCTCTGACCTAAGTCTTCTCATACTCTAAATGATAACTCAGCTGTATAGGTATCCCAAGAGGATCAGATAGGAAAATAGGTTAAAAAATGTTTTATTTTATTTATTTTTATTTTTTAAAAAGTCTACAGATAAAAAGGTTAATGACTGCTATCTTTGTGATTAGTATTCCAAGAAATCAGATATTGTCTTCTAATGAACATGGCTATTCAACCACTCTAGGACAGTGAGAAATCATTGAGCCGTCATGTCATAAGAATGAATTCAACATGTAGTCTTCCTAAGGCAGATTATATTGTGATAAAATTTAAGGGCATTTATCAGCATTGAATAGACACTTCTTATAAACCCAGTTGGGAAAAACGTGCTGCAGAAACATCAGAGACTGAGTAATACCTCTCAATCAGTGGCATGATTTTCAATAATTGACATAAAATTTCTGATTATTGTTTCATAGTACTTTGCATGCTCCCCCCATTACCAACTCATTTTATGACGATGTTAATATACAGATGTTACTTTAACCTGTTTTTTAATTTATCTCAACTATCCCACAAGTACATTTTCAAGTGATTTGTTTATTTAATAGCATGTCATTTATTGTGAAAGTATTTTAATTTATCACTGTGAAAGTGCTAGTGAAATTTACACGTGGCTTCTCTTTCATTTCTAAATTCACCCAGAGCCAAGGAGTATTTGCTGTTCTTCTCCTCAGGGCCAAGATCACATTCCTGTCTTTTGTGGTTGGATTGCCTGTTGTCATGCTGCACCAACCACATGCTGGAATGTGTCTCTCCTTTGTCTCTTCCTTTTTGTCAAAAGTGTGAATACCGAGACCAGATTGGGTTCACTATCGGATGAGTGACACCTCCTCATCACCCATCAAGCATTTTTCCAGTAAAACTTGACTCTATCTTTTAGTCCATCTCTACCTCTGAGAATGTTTGTTGAAAAATTGTGAAGTTGAATTTACACTGGAGTTCAGGTCTGCATCTGGGATCAGAGTATTTTTGGTATATCTATTCCTAAGGGGTCTTAGAGATTGGCTCAGGGAAGGCAGGGTGGGCTTCGTTCTAGACAGTCACTTCTGGCTCTGGTCCACTCCTCAGCTCCAGGGTGAAATTTCCAGTTGTACCTGGGCATCTTCCCATAGTTCTCAGCCAGCTCAAGCTCATATATTCCAACAGGAAGGCATAATCTTTCTCCCAAACTGGCTTTTCCGCCAAGACTCCCAATAATCTTGATGACTGTCTTGGTCTGTTTTGTGCTGTTATAACTGAATACCATAGACTGGGTAATTTTTAATGAACAAAAGTTTATTGTCTCACAGTTATAGAGGCTGGAAAGTCCAAGATTGAGGGGTCAGCATCTGCTGAGGGCCTTAATGCTGTGTCATCTCATGGTGGAAGGCAGAGGAGCAAGGGACAGCAAGAGGGGCCCAAACTCATCCATTTATAAGGAACCTACTCCTGCAATAACAAACCTGCTTCTGTGATAACAGCGTTAATCCATTTATGAGGGCAGAGCCATTGTGGCCTAATCACCTCTCATTAGGCCCCATGTCCCAGCACTGTTGCACTGGGGATTAAGTTTCCAATACATAATGTCTTGGGGAACACATTCAAGCCATAGCAATGGCCCTCCAGGCTTTCTCTCATCCTCCACATCCTGTCAGACACCATGCTCTGCAGACCTTTCCTGCTCAACCTCTTGGCTATCCATCTCATCTTTCAAGCCCATTTCTCCTGTCATCTCTGTCCAGGCCTCCTTCTTCCCCCTTGCATGACGTTGATAGCTTCCTACTACTCTAGCACCTCTAACCACCAGCCTTGCTCCCTCTAATCCCTCTCACAGGCCAGGGTGCAGCTTTGATGGAACACTAGGTCCCTCTCTTGCTTAACAGACTGCAGCAACCCATTTTTCTTATAAGAAAGTAGCAAATTCGTTAATCTTCCATTTCAGGCCCCTAAACAGACCAGCCTTACCTTCTTTCTCCTCCAGCTTTGTACTTTATCAAGATTGGTTCAGTGCTTCCACAAGCACAAAAGTTAGTAGCTTAGGCCAGTAAGAGCATATTTGTTGTTCAGGTCACAGTGAGTCAGTAGGTGATGGTAGTGGAGAGGGAGAGATTTTCTGCTCTGCCCAGTTCTCAGGACTCTAGCTCATTCCACCTGTGGCTTCTTATTCCTCCAGACTATCAGTCTTCTATTCAGCCTCCTGAAGAGGAAATAGAATGTGAATCACTTGGGAGATCAATGGTCCAGTCCTAGAAGTGGCAACTTATGCCTTCTGCCATATCCCATTGGTCAGGACCAGCCACATGACCACCCCAACACACTGTCCACTAGAAAGTGTAACCCAGGCCCAGGGTGACCAGGAGAATACAGACATGGTGAGCAGCGGTGCCTCGGCACACTTCCCATGCTTCCCCACTTAGGTCGCTCACCTGCTGTCTTCCATGTGGAGTTTCTGGGGCTTTTCTGTTGCTAAGAAATGAATGCAGTGGGTTGACAGAGACTGAGAATAGACCCCTGAAGGCAGAAGAGCAACATGAGACATGGAGAGCTGACCTCAGGCCTCTGGCAAGACCAGACAGGCTGAAGGTGCTGGGTGCTCAGGCCTACTTTCCTCCTCTCCTCATTTCTAGCTGTCTAACCAGTTCCCTCACACAGAATGAATGTCCCACAGGATGCATGGCCTCCCATATGAACCAAGGCAGAGCTCTTCAGAAGGCACAGACTCATATCAGAGCAGCAAAGTGCCCAGTGCATCAGGCACAGTGCTTGATAGATGTCAATGAACTGAATGACACCCAGAGTTTAAAATAACAAAATGGCAAAGCCAAGCCAGAAATGGCTCTATAAGCCTGGACCAGGTTGGAAGTATTCAAAGTGAAAAATGCCACTTTGGGGAACCCACCTCACTGTATTTTGGCTTCAAAAACCTTTAATGACATGCTTTCTCCAATGACCAGAGTGCCGACCTCATCTTTATCATCTATTAATCTGGCTGCTCCAAGACAAACTCGTGGTGGTTGCGGGGAGGGGGCGTTTCTCTGCTCTGCCCAATCTTCAGAACTCTGGCTCATTCTCATCTGTATGCTGCTTTCTTCCATGGTAGTTTGTTTGCCTCAAATTCTTCCGGCCTTCCTTTCCCCTTTGGGAAGGAAGAAAAGTCAGGAAAGCATGCGTGCAGCAGTACTTATTTTTGCAAGTGTTATTTTTGCAACTCAGGTTCAAGCCACGCGATCCAACTCCTTTTTCTAACCCTCTTCCTTGTTAAGCAATACCTAAGTCTTCAAGAATACCTCATGACTCTTCACATGTGGCCTAAAGATCCCCAGGGTCCTTTCCCTAATGACCACATTGGGGGTACCTTTAACAGGCACAGAGCAGTAGGCCAGAGGGTATATGCTGTTGCTAATAAATGGTGTGTCTTCTTGGAACTTGTATTAGTATCTTCCTTTTGCAACCTCCCCCATGTCCCTATCCATTTCCTACTCTTCTCTGCCCTGTTCTGTGTTGTGGTGGGCTGTCTCTTACAGAAGGCATTACCCAGTTCACAGGTGGATTTGGACAATGGGGAGCATCTTCAGGAGATCAAGGATGAGAGGAGAGAGAGGTTGGAGTATTTCCTCCTTTGCTCCCTCTGTGCCTCAGGGTCATATTTCGGCAGTGGGTGCAGCCCTCTACAACTGCAGCCCCATAGGAAGCAGTCTCCACACCTCTGTAGGCTCCCATTAAACCATTTCTACCTCTTGTCCTTGCAGACCTAAAAGTGGTGGCAATGATTTCTTGATATTGCAAGTCTTTTGTTAGCCTTGGCATTCATTGGTGATTGCTTTAACCCTGCTCATATTAATGTAAATAGTCTCTTCATTAAATTCCCCTCAAAATCCCAGCTGAGAGTCCCTTCTGTTTACTGCCAGGAACCTGACTAAGACAGTTTAATATCTCTGGTGATGGAAGATGTAAAGAAATCGAAGTGTTTCAAATACTGTACTAGATTGGTTCCTTGAGAACAGGCTCTGAGAAAGAGTTTTCCTGGGGAGTGCTCTCAGGAGATACCTCTATAATGAGGTGAAGAAGGCAGGACTGGGGAGGAAAGTGGACCTGCTGTGTAGTTGCAACTGAGCTCTCAGTCAATGCCACAGGCAGGTATGGAGCTGGAATGGCCCTTTAACTTGGTACAAATTAATGCATGGGGGCTGGACATTTGCAACATTAGGCTGACCCTGGGAGGGGGCATAACTTTGGGCAATGTAGTTTCCTGTAGCTAGCTAGGGCAATGTTCAGGAAGAAACACAGATGTTTAGCCCTCAGCAGCTGACTTACCCAGCAGCTGGGGGATGGGTAGGAAGGTCCTAAAGAGGAGATCCAAGTGGACCACCCAACATCCATTATGGTTCACTCCTTTTGCTACTTTGTGTACTTGCTTCTTATAGCAAGTGCATCCCATCTGGTCTTGTTTCCTGGGGAAACTTAAGATAAACTTTATGGGACAAAGTGGTACAAAGTGAAACTGGTCTCACACATACAACTGATATTCATCATTTCCCTACTCTGTTGTCCATTCCAGTTTATCTTCAGCCTTGTCTAGCACCTCTGCTGACCTAGGAGGCTTATCTAGTGGGGTGACGCAGACCTTCACCCGTGAGGTGACTGGTCTGAGTCCTTTGGTCATCGTGCCCTTTTCAGGCCATGGCCACTGCACTTGTCCACTTGCTGTCAAAGTTGGGCCAAGGATGATTAATGGCTGCTCCAGTGGATCATCTAGGTGCCATATGCATTCTTCTCTATCTCCACTGTGCAACAGCAGCCCTGCCTTCTCTTGAGGTTAGGGTCAATTATTCATTCCAGGATCATGAATCCCTTGCTTCCTTGATGGTCCCTTGGGACTTGGAGTCCTAAGTGACCAGGTGGCAGCCATAGCTTACAATTCAATAGAACACTTGCAGTTTTCTCTGGTGAAAGCATCCTCCTCTAAAATCCAGCACCAGTGGGCCACAGAGCCTAGAGTTATGGGGTCAAGAAGCACAAATTTTCCAAGTGGTCACTAGAATTAGTGGTAAGCAGTTCCACTCCTGCTTCCACCTCTTAATTCCTGGATCATGCATTCTACCTATGGAACACAGAACCATATAATGTTTATTGATTTAGGATATATACACCTGCTGGGAATGGCATTCCATTCTTATAGAAAATCATCTCCAAGCTGGTACCTCAGCTCAATCTCTGGATTCAGGGTCCAGACTGCTGACCATTACACCATGGAACCTCATACCCTCAGCTGCATCTCTAAGAGGCCATTCCATCACTTTATCAGACCAGTGGCTTTGGGTGATGCAGTAATCTGATAGTATTGCTGGCTCCCCTGGGCACATGCCCACCACTGCACTTTCTCTATTTTAAAGTGGGTCTTTTGGTCAGAGGTGGTATAATATGGAATCTTAGCTTTGTGGATGAGGCCTTAGGTAGTGGTACTGGCCAAGGCACTGTGGGCAGGAATTGTATCACTTCCTGTCAAGGTGATCCCTGCCTCTTCAAGGGTTGAAGAGGTCCAACATACTGACTTGCCACCAAGTAGCTGGTTGGTCTCAAGAGATGATGCTGTATCAGGAATGTAGCTTTGGACTTTTAGAACATTGAAGCGGCAGTAGTTAGATCAGCCTTCCTGAGTGGGAGCCCATGCTGCTGGGACTGTAGCTTTCATCTCTGCCACCATGGTTACTCCATTCATGAGCCCATTATGCACTGAGGTGAGCATTGGTATAGTTAATGACAGAGACTGGCTGTTAAGGCCTCTTCCATGGGGCATGGTCTCAAATGGGCATTCACATGTGATACCGAAACCTTTAGACCTTGTACTCCCTCTCATACATCTATCCACTTCCTCTCCCCAGACATCCTTATCCCTCATATATTTCTAGGATTCTAACAGGCTGTACATCACTGCCCATGATGCATAATCTTCATCTTATGTTACCTCTTTTCCATAAAAAGTGGATGACCAAGTGCACTCTTGAAGCTCTGTTCGTTGGGAGGATTTCCCAAGCCTCCTGTAGGGCAGTGGCTCTCCTGTACTGTTTGCCTTCTTTTTCCCCCTCTTCTATTAGCTGGATGCAAAGAATTTGCTGAGACCACTGGTGTGAGGAACAGGCACCAGTGCAATAGGGGACCTGGAGGTTTACTTGGAGGTTTACTTGTGCAGCGTACTTCTGCCCTCTAGCTCCACTTAGCTCAATCCCAGTTTATTACTGCCATCTCACTTTGTACCATTACCTAGCTAGCCCAGCCTTATGATGTGGTGAGTCTGCGCCTGCAGAACCCGGCTCATGATGGGCAGCCAAGCCATTTTGTCACTTGATGTCCTATAGTTTGGTGCTCTGTTACTACCAGAGTCCAGTATCCTTCCAGGAGCTGCTTTTCCAATAATGTGTGATTTGGCTGAAAATGGCATGGCCTTGCTCAAATCCTTGGGGATCTGTGCTATGATTCTCCCTTTAGGGGGTGCTTTAAACCTCATGCAATCTTTTTCCATCACAGATGCCCAGTGCCATAGGGTCTTCTGGCTCACCTGGCCCAAGTGGCATGGCTGCTGTGCAACGTGGATATGCTGCAGAGCCTGGGCCCCACTCAAAACTGGCAGGCTTCCTTGTCACATGGTAAAAGGGTAAAAGTTGTTATCCTAAGAGTATAATATGCTGCTTTTGGTACCCAAAAAGGTTTACTAATGTGGTGGGCTCCCAAATCTTTGTAGGATGGTGCATGTGTCTTACCAAGGACTCCAACACACTTCCCCTCTTTGCTCATCCAATTTAATGTGATGCTCTGTGCAATGTCCAGTGGGCCCAGTTCTTTCAGCTGATGTTATGACAAAGTGGAGGAGAGGTAATACAGCCTAGGGTAAGGCCATAGATGTATACTGTTCTTCATTTCGTGTGAACATGAACTACTTTTGATTTTCCTGCTGATGGGAATGGGAAAGGAAAAATCTGCCAGCTCAGTGGCTGCATGTCATGTGCCAGAGTCCATGAAAATCTGTTCTAGCAAAGACACTACCTCCAGCCAGAAACTGTACTCAGAACTCTTATTTGGTAAGGTTTGTGACAGCCCACTGTCATCTGCCATGCCCCATCTGGCTTTTGTAGAGCCAGACTGGGGAATTCAATGGAGATAAGACAGGAAACTATAACCTCTGCATTCTTTAAGTCTTTGAGGCCAGCACTCATCACCATGTCTTCTGCACAGTGGTATGCTTCATCTTTATTACCCTGGGGAAAGGGTGCAGTAGACAGTTTCAGGAACTTTGACTTGGCCTTCTCCACTAACATAGCTCTTACTCCAAGGACCAAGAAACTGGTGCAGAGAAATCGGACAGCTGCCAAGTGTGTCCATATCAATGATGCATTCAGGGACTTGGGAAGTGTCTACTAGGTGTGTCTATGGCCAAGACTTCATTTATTTTCTGGGCCAAATCCTTTCTTGAACAGGGTGACTATGGCTGCACTTTGTGTCCCTGAGTATAAATACCAACTCAGACTCCTTGAAAAGTATAGGTTTTTCTCTTTCTCCAGTGCACAGTTACATGTGTAAATCACCACAAGTCACTTTGGGAAGCAACTAGGGAAATGACTATTTAATATACTTGTCACAATGTTTTAGAGTCCTTTCTCATAGAAACCTAGCTTCTTCTTCAGTCAGGAGGTTCTGAGTCTGAAAACTAGTTCAGGTCCAGAAACGGGACAAGAAATCACAACTTTTTATTATAGTGACAACCCTCAGCTCCTGATTTCTTTTGATTGTAAAAATTAATCAATACTCTTAGCTGCCCATTTATCTTGCTTCTTGGGTCACCATAACCACATCTCCCTGCAGCTGGAGCCCCTGGAGCTGTTAGTCCAATCCTGGTGCCCATTGTGATAATCGTGCCATCTTGCTTCTGACAGTCGAGTGCCACCTCCTGGACTCTGTTATTTCAGAATCTTATCATCCTCGTTGCTATCAGGGACTCTAGTTCTGTAACACCATCTCTTAACCATCGCTGGTGGTCTATAGAGGACAGCCACCACCGAGCTTCCCTGTGATGCTGGTGCCTCTCACCAGGGCACTCTCATTACTTTGGCAAACAGAGTTTCCTCCAGGCCCTCCTGCAAAAATTGCTGGATAATGGGTTTCCCAGCCTCATGTAGTATATCTGCTTTAGTAGACTCTTAGGAGTTGAATTAGTTCCCCTTCCTGAAAGATATGTTGAAGTCCTAACCCTCAACACCTATAAATCTGACCTTATTTGAAAATAAGGTCTTCGGGCCGGGCATGGTGGCTCACGCCTGTAATCTCAGCAGTTCGGGAGGCCGAGGCAGGTGGATCACTAGGTTAGGAGATTGAGACCATCCTGGCTAATACGGTGAAACCCCCTCTCTACTAAAAATACAAAAAAAATTAGCCGGGCGTGGTGGTGGGCGCCTGTAGTCCCAGCTACTCAAGAGGCTGAGGCAGGAGAATGACATGAACCCAGGAGGTGGAACTTGCAGTGAGCCGAGATCATGCCACTGCACTCCAGCCTGGGTGACAGAATGAGACTCCGTCTCAAAAAAAAAAAAAAAAAAAAAAAAAAAAAAAAAAAAAGGAAAAATATAAAAGAAAACAGCGTCTTTGTCTTTGTTAAGGTGAAGTCAGTAGGGTGAGCCCTAGTGCATATTACTGGTGTCCTTATTAAAAGGAGAAATTTGGACTAAAAGGGGAAATTTGAACACAGAGAGAGATACACACAAAAGGAAGATGATGTGAAGACATAGGGAGAACACCATGTGAAGATTGGCATTATGCTGCCACAACCCATGAAACTACTGGGAGCCAGAGAGAGGCCTGAAATATACCCTTCACTCAATCCTTCAGAGGAAGCGTGGCCCTGCCAACACTTTGATTTCCAGCTTCTGGTCTCCAGAACAGTGAGACAATCAATTTCTGTTGTCCTAAGCCACCCAGTTTGTGGTACTTTTGTTATGGCAGCCTGAGGAAACTACTACACGCTACTTTCTTTTTTGAGTCTCTTGGTTTCTTCCTCTACCATCTGCCACTGAAATTCTAGCATTTCTCACAAAAAGAATAAAATACCTAGGAATACAGCTAACCAGGGAGAGAAAAGATCTCTACAATGAGGATTACAAAACACTGCTTAAAGAAATCAGAGATAACACAAACAAATGGAAAAACGTCCCATGCTCATGGATAGGAAGAATAAATATCATTAAAATGGCCATACTGTCCAAAGTAATGTACAGATTCAATGCTATTCCTATCACACTACCAATGACATCCTTCACAGAACTAGAAAAAACTATTTTAAAATTCATATGGAACAAAAAAGAGCCCAAATAGCCAAGGCAATCCTAAGGAAAAAGAACAAAACTGGAGGCATCACGTTACTCGACTTCAAACTATACTACACAGCTACAGTAACCAAAACAGCAAGGTACTGGTACAAAAACAGACACATAGACCAATGGAACAGAATAGAGGGCCCAGACATAAGACTGCACACCTACAACCATAGAACTCAAGGAGGACAAGCATTATCTCATAAGGCATTTGTCTCATTTGAAGCCTGAGCCTGATTTTTAAGCAAGAGGTGGGGTGGGTATGAGGGTGGTAAGAATCACCATCTCCTAGATCTTCTAAAATAGGGGAGTGGGCCATTTCTGCAGGTCCTACAGATTCAGTAGAATTTGGGAGTTCAAGGTTCTCATGGCATCTACCTAGATATCCCTGTTCCAAGTTTCAGAGTCCCCTTCCTTATGTATTGAGGCCCTGACCTGTGTGCAGGAGACATGCTGGACTGAGCAATCAACCTCTGAAGTTCTTCTACTCTTAGGATTCATTCTGTGCTTGCTCCTCTGTTCTGTCTGTGGGAGCTTTTGGATTCCTTAGCGCTGCCCAGAAGGCCCTCTAGTTTTCACATTTTGCTTGAGATTGGTGATTAATCACCCTGAGCCTGCCATTATCTCTCTTTGATAGGTCAATGATGCCTAGCAATAGCCACCCAATTCCATAGTCCTTGTAGTTACGTTTATTCTCCCTCTCAAGCATCAGATGTTACTCTAGCCTATCTATCCCCTTCCAAGGGGATCTCATACCAATTCACCACTGCCACATGCTTTAGCAAAAATTGTGCTGTTATGGTATGCACTGCTACTGCTATCCAGACTCTACTGATCAGCAGTCATGGGATCCTTGTTGCCAGCCAGCCAGCCAATGACACATCCAGCTCCAAAACCCCATTTTAGAGTCTACATCTGAGGATTATAGCTGCTACCCCATCTTAGAGTGGGGAACTATACTCTGAGACAGAGAGCAATGTGCAGAAGCTGATTGGGGAGTGCTCTTGGGAGAAGTGGGAAAGGCAGGATGGGCAGAGGGAGAAGCTGGCCACGATGCAATGTGGTGGCAATGAAGGAAGGTCTCAGCTTATGCTAGGAGACAGCCCTTTAGAGTTGTCCCAAGTTGGGGTGAGGGGGCTGGGCTTCCATAATAGCCAGTCATTAACCACAGGCCCTCTCCCAGGAGGAGGCTGATCCCTGGGCAGTTAACCTTAGGCATGGCAGTTCTCTGTGGTGTAGGTTGATACCCAGTGAGTGCCACAACTGTGAGCATCAGCAGCTGCTATTCCTGACAGCTGGGTAATGGGTATGTTGGGCCTGTAAAGAGGATTCAGGTGAAACACCAAAGGGTCCACTACAAACACTTTCATGTTAAAACAAACGTGGGTATATGATGAAATACAGTCCAGTATTTGCAGAAAATCTGAAGATAAAACATGAGACTTCATGGACATTTTCTACCTATTGCAGCCTCTCTGGGGAAGCCTGCAGACCCTGTGGAATGGGCTAATCTTTCCATGCTGCTGACAAAAGGCCACTTTGGTGAAATGTGTGAGGAGCACTACCTGCTCCCAGAAAGGCTCAGAGACATCCACTGAGACATCCAAGCCAATGTGAGACCTTGGGGTTCCTCTCCCTATAGAGTTTGCAACTTAAAGCTCATTTCCCAGTATAGAAAGAAAGACAGTGCTCCCTGACAAAGGGATTCCAAGCATGATTAAGCAGGTGTGTGAGGGTTGCAGGGGGATATACGGGGTTGAGTGCCTTCCCAGTGCTTCTGAGATCACTCTATCTGCACCACCCAAGCAGAAAGCCAGTCTAGCAGACAAGGCTGAAACAGGCCCAGGCTACATTCAGGGTTTGAAGCTCTGGGTATATTAAAAAATGAAGATATGCCAAAACACGGTTACAGAAACTCCTTGCATTAAACAAATTAGTCCCTTTCACACACACACACCTACAAACACAAATACGATGACTTTGTATATGATCACATTTGGAAATATTGTGAAAAGACAAAATTTGAGTTTGTGTGAGAATATAAGTTCTAGGGTCAAACTAAGTCCTGTTCATATTCAAAGAAGTCAAAGATCAAGTCAGTGGCTTCAAGCTCAAATGGGACACAGAGAAGTCCCATTTAAGCACCACTATTTCTAGAATTGTTTTCTTCTTGCTGTACATATGTCCAACTCTTTCTCCTTCCCCTTTCCCACAAATAAACAAAAGCTTAGCCCTGTACATTTTTATCATGGGAAGGCTGAATACAAGCCCTATTCCCTAATAAAAACAAAAGCCAGAGGGTTATTTGGTATGGCCTTGATCTCACTGTTGCTGATAACTTCCAAATGTATTTGCTATTTGCTCCCATGTCCCTGAAAACCCCCGCTGTTCCCAATTGTCCATTGCCTATTAGAAACAGTTCCAGCCAAGGTATTTTTTTCCCTATTTATTTGCTTCTTTTTCCCTGGGAACTTTACTATGCATGAGTAACTGGCCTGTGATGCTGCTTTTGTTTGACATTTTGCATTCGTTAAAAACCAGTCATCTGCATGTTTTATAAACCCAGAGGGGTCTCTCTCCCCTTGATCAATGCTGGAAGTACTCATTAACATCCGGGGAAGTTATGGCCCCAGACGGGGGATACGCAACCTACTGAGTATGGTTTTAGGGAATTTGTCTTAAAAAATAAAGAAACACCAAAGCACTTTATATTCATTGCCAGGGTTGTTCACTAATAGAAATGAGCCTGCCTGCCTTTAGGACCTCAGTGTATTCCCCTTCCCCAGTCTGGAATGTATTTTCCCTTCCACTCTGCTTGTCTAAGGTGATTTCTCCTCTGGGAAGCCCTTCCTGGTCATCTCAGCCGACTCAGATTCCCTCTTTCTCTGAAAACCACCAGTTAGTCCATTTAACCCAGCTTCATTGGGCACCTCCTATGTGAAAAGCACATGCAAGGCATTTCTAGGATTTCATATAAATAAGAAAAGTCCTCTGCTCTCGGGTGCTAATGAGAAAAGCAGACACACAAATAAATGATCACGACTAAATGCGGTGAGAATTTGGAGGGCATTGTGCAGAAAGATTAGAGGCAGGAAGGCGGCAAGAGCCAACCTCTGCCATCATTGTTAAGAAGGGTTTCAAAGAGGAATCGGTCACATATGTCATGAAAGGACTTGTGGTCATTTTGGTGAAAATTAAATTCTGCCCTACTGGTCACCATGTATTCCACATGGACCAGCCACGCCAGAATTGCACAAGCTGGTTATTAAAATGCAGTTTCCTGAGATGCACACCAGACCACTGATTCATGGGGTATGCATTTTCTCCAGTATAATGGGTAATTTTAATGCACCCTGCAGTTTGAGAAATGCTGTGGCAGGTGAAAGCCATTGAAGGGTTTGCTTTGACGTTTCATTGACATATGTTTATTGTTAATATGTAATGCATGCACGTGATAAGTCTCTTTCAACTCTAGTTTCTCAGCCCATCAATCCTCCACCTCTTCCTATCCCAGAAGCAACCACAATAATGACTAGTTTCTTAGGTGTCTTTCCAAGTAGCCTGGTGTCCACTCATTTGCCTACTTGGTCTCAGATTCACTCCCTGTCTTCCTCTGCTTTTCCCTGGTTCCTTTGGCCACTGACTCTCTGGTAAGTTTGGTCAATAGGAGGCATTGGAGAGTAGTGGAGGGCAGGAGGAGCAGAGAAGTCAGGCAATCGGGCTACACTCTCCATCCTCCACCTTTGAGCAGCATCCCGGGCACTCTGTGGCTTTGTGGTCCCAGCTTCTGCTGGGCAAGCTCCAGGCAGGTGGCCTTGGCTCCTGAGCCTTGATACTTCCTTTCCTTCCTCTGTTCCTCTAAGTCTGAAGCTCTTGATCTCTAAATCTCCTCACTGCCCTCTCTTTGCTCTTTTAGCTCAATCAACACATTTGACGTGAGTTTCCTATAGTACGTTTTCTTTATTAAATTGTCTAGCCTGAGATGTTTTAACTGACTGGATTCTGCCTTTGCTTTTCTTTTTTCCACTTAAAAAAATATCTGGAGGATGGGCACTAAGCTATTTTCAACTGACTTTTCCTCTGAGAACTAGAAAAGCCAAACAAAATTTAAAAAAAAAAAACAAAAACCAAAACAAAAAAAATATTTTGAAGGTTTTGGAGTGATTTCAAGGTCCTGAGGAATTCCAAAGCCAAGATTTAGGAGATGAGGGAAGACCAGAGAAAGAGACTGAAGTAAGTGAAGCCTGAGGCCAAGAAGCTGACTGAAAAGGCAAGATAAACAACAGAGACTAGAAATAGACCCAGGGGTTCAGTTATCAGACTTGGACTTTAAATCACTATGGATAATATGTTCAAAGAATTAAAATGAAAGATCGATCATTTCAGTAGAGAACTAAAGAATCAAATAAAAGTTCTAAAACTGAAAACATATATATTAACTGAAATTAAGAACTCAATGAATTATACATACTGAAGAGAATAACTAGTGAACTAGAAAATAGATTACATGTAAATATCCACATTGAAGCACAGAGAAAAAAAAATCACAGCTATACATATGTATATATATGTGTATATATACACATATATATATATTCATAATGGACAAATTACTAAACTCCAATGTGCCTCAGTCTCCTCATCTATAACATGGGAATAATAATAATATTTCATATGTTATAAGGTTGTAATCATTAAATGAGTTAAATATATAGAAATATGCTATTAATATAAAACTATACATAAATATATAAAGCTTCTAGAATAATGCCTGACATATAGTAGATGCTATATAAGTATTTGTTTTATTGCTAGTAGTTTATCTTGGAGTTTGTTCCATAGTAAGCATGTAGCACTACCTCATTCTTTTTTCCACTTTTCTTTTTAATAGTTATGGAGCATTCTATACTACACATAAACTATGATTATTTAAGCAGTTGTCTGTTTGACATTTAAGATATTTTTAGTGAATGCCCTTACATATAATTTTGTGCTCACATATATGTAACTATATCTGGGTTTATGAAATAATTTTATACATACATAATTTCAAACTATATGTTATTTGAATATATTCATCAAAGAATGTATTTAATACAACATTTTAAAAAGACAGATATTTGCAGTTTCCAAATCCTAGTACATTCCCATCAATAGCATTTGAGTGTCTGTTTCTACAAACTTTCAATTAAGTGTATTATCAAATGTTTTGATGTGGTTAATCTGATAGTTTCTAATTTTAGAAAAATTGGCATTGTTCTTATTGTGAGTTAGACTTTCTTTTTACATGTATAAAAACTATCTATATTTTATTTTCTCTTCATGCTCTCTTGCCAATTTTTGTATTGGATAGTTAAGTTTTTCTCTTATTGATCTGTAGATACCATCTATATATTTAGGTTGTTAGCGCCATGTAATTTATATTGCAAATATTTTTTTCTTAGTTTGTTGTCTTTTGACTTTGTTTATGGCATTCTTTTCCAAGTAGAAAATTTTAATTTTAATGTATTCAAATTTATCATTCTTTTACGGACTGTTTGTTTTACGTCCTGTTTAGAAAGGGCTTCTCTCCTATATTTAAAAAATGTTCTCTCCATGCTTTATTGAATTATTTCAAGTTGAGTAGTGTTAAGATGAGATTAAAGTTAGAGAAATGCTGCTCTCTGGCTATCATTTAAAGAACAGATGGAAGGGGAACAAGACCAGAGACAGGGAACTGGCTTGGAGGCTTTCATATTGATTCAGATGAGACTATGAAAGGCCGAGCTTAAGCATGAGGAAAAGCAGAATCCAGAGTGTTTAGAAGATATCATCAAAAGGACTTAGTGATATGAAGGTAAGAGGCAAGGAGACATCTACACCACACCCAGGCTTTATGTGCCTGGCTACTTCTTTGGCCCTTGTGTTATTGCATTTCTCTTGACTCCTGTGTCCTGGCTTCCCATGATACCTGGCATCTCTCAAGTATAGGAGCACCTCAGAGATCTCTCTGGTTCTCCGTAGAACCTAGACCAGTGAACACACCAACGAGGGCCGTGAAACATTTGTTTCTGAGCCACACTAGGGTATCTTCGGAGGAGGTCATATTTGCTGTTGCCTATGATAAACTGGTGAGTAACAATATGTTCTCCTGACTTCTTGAATGGGCAGGAAGGTATTCTTAGTCCAGCTTGCAATGCGCTTGGGAAGGGGGCAGGAGGTTCTAGTGCCCTAAGCTCATGACCTGCCTGCAGGACTTCTTCACCCATGTGGCCCACTGGCACATAAAACTTTGTGTTATCACCCCTGCCCTATAAGTCTCCACTGAATTCATGGAACCATCATCCATCCAGAGTCCTAAGCTAGAAATCTCCACCATCCCTAACCTCTCCTTCTTCCTTATACACCTCAGCACAGCAATCTTCAAATCCTGGCAATTATTCCTCCAAAGTAGCTTCAAACCCTCTATTCATCTCGATGGTTGCTGCCTGAGTTCAGACTTTGTCTCCTACTTTGTGGACTCTAGTGGCCTCCTAATCAGTCTCCCTGCCTCACTTCCCTCTATTTCCTCTCTATCTCATTGGCTAGAGTGATTGCTCAGAAAATGGAGGTGACAAGGTCACTCATCTGCTTAAACACCATAGTGATTAACGAATAAGTAATGTAGGCCAGGTACAGTGGTTCACACCTGTAATCCTAGCACTTTGGGAGGCCAAGGTGGGTGGATCCCTTGAGCCCAGGAGTTTGAGACCAGCCTGGGCAACATGGCAAAATCCCATCTCTACAAAAAATACAAAAATTAACCAGGTGTGGTGGTGTGCACCTGTGGCCCCAGCTACTTGGGAGGCTAAGGTGGGAGGATCACCTGAGCCCAGGAGGCAAGGTTCTGGTGAGCCGTGAAAAAAGAAAGAAAGAAAAAGAAGAATAAGTAATGTACTTGGTATACAAGAACCTTTGTAACCTGGTTCTTCCTCTGTCAACACCCCATGTTGCCCCTGAACCCTTCTCTGTCCCCAGACAGAATAAGTCCTCACACATCTCTGTGCCTTTGGCCTTGCTATAAGAGGAAGAATAATGGTTCCTCAAAGATGTTCATGTTTGAATTCCTGGAATCTGTGAATCTGCTACTTTTTATGGTAAAGGTGAATTAAGGTTGTTAATCAGTTGACCAGTTGACCATACAATAGGGAGATTATCCTGGAGTATCAAAGTGGGCCCAATGCCATCACAAGGTGCTTAAAGTTGGAGAAGGGAGACAGACGAGGAGGTCAGAGTGATGCCATGTGTGAAAGACTCAACTTGCTGTTGTTGGCTTTGAAGATGGGAAGAAGGGGCTGTGAACCAAGGAATGTGGGCAATCTTTAGAAGCCAGAAAAAGTAGGGGAATGGATCCTCCTCCAGAGCCTCCAGAAAAGAATGCAGTCCTATTGACACCTTGGCTTAAACTCAATAAGACTCATGCGAGACTTCTGACCTACAGAACTGTGAGATAATACATTGCACTGCCTTCAGCCACTAAATTTGTGATAATTTGTTACAGCAGCAATAGAAAACTAACACGTTTGCTGTATTCTCTGCCTGGAAAGCTTTTTTTAAAATTGCTTTGCCCAATTTAATGTTGCCCCTTTCAGAAATTTTTGTTTCTGCAGCCAGCAGGAGTGGCTATGGTCTCCAGGGTTTTCCATATCATATATTTTTTGCTCAACTCTTTGCAGCACCAGACTGCCCTGTAATTTCTATTATTCCACATCTATCTTTCCCACTAACTAGAAACTTGTTTATTAGGGTTCGGATGGATTACCTTTATTTTTCTTTCCCCAGGAATTAAGACAAGACCTGGCACTTAATGTGAAAAGAATGACAGATAAGAAAATAGGCCAAGTGAGATTATTACTCACCCAAGGATCCACAGCTGGTGAGAAGTGGTGCTAGTACCAGAGCCCTGCCTGGCCTTACCATCATAGGTTGACTCAGGGAAAACAAGGTCCTTCATGGAATAAATAGCTTTGCAGTCAGGTCTTCCCACATTTCTCTCGTATGCCTTCCTGGTCCCAGAGCCCATTTTTCTTTGGCCAACTGGAGAAATATGTCAGCTGTAAAATATTAGTCCCTGCCTGTTTGTTGCTTAGGTGTTTAGACCAAATTGCAAGCCCTGGGCTTGTCAGTCCATTGGCAAATATATGTTAAGCATCCATCTGTACTCAGCACAATTTTAGTCTGTGAAAGGGAGAGAGATAAAGTCTTGGCCTTTAGTGATAGACTTTGTTCTCCAGCTAGAGAAATGTAGTATAATCAGACGAAAAGCGTGTGGCAAAGCAGGAGGTAAATGACATTATGGGTCTATAAGATGGAGGTAGAAGTCAAACGAATGTCCCAATCACATGAGATTAGAGTCCAGGGGAGGGGCTTCTGAGAGCTGGGACCCTCTAAGAGCTGGGACCCTCTAAGAGCTGGGCCTAGCCAATTTTCCTGAGGGCTCAGTGGAGAGTGCCTTTGCTAGAGATCTTGAGCACTATGGATTTCATTTAGGCTATGGCTGGGGAGACAAGGTGTCTGATTCTGCAGCCAAGTGCATTCACTCAATCAAAAAAAAATTATGGGAGCCCCTACTGTGTCTAGGAATGGGCAGTGGATACAAAACGGGAGCACAAAGCTGAAGGGCACTGAATAGCCACTCTTGTGGCACTCACATTTGTAATCCAATCTGGTTATCATCGAAATCAGATTCTACCCTAGGTATTTGATAAGTAAATGTCTATGGCTGGTTGAAGAGTGAGAGATTACTCCCAGCCAGGATGGATCAACGGAAGGTTTCTTGGAACAAGAGCCTTCCTAACTTGGCCTTGAAGAATAGTCAGGCTAGTGAGGACTAAGGTCTGATATTTTTATCTTGCCCAAATTCCTATCTAAGGGGTCTAGGGAGTCATGCCCTACAAACTATAAATTCTCATCAGATGGGTTTTATTTGACCCTATATGTCGTGACTTACTTTCCAATCTGACTGGCATAACATTATAAGACAAGAAAAACAAATCAAAATATTTAACCCCCAAATATATTTCCTTGCCATACCTTGAAGTTGCCCTGCAAAGTCTCTTGTGGGAAAAATCCACATTCTATAGAGAATTCCCTTTCCCCTTTGTTTTCCTTCCTTCCTTTCCAGATTCAGGAGATAATCAACTAAGAGCCAGGCACCCTTTTAGGTCTGATAAGAAACATTTTATAACCTGCTGTCTCTCTGAAGTCTGCTATCTGAGAGCTTCTTCTGCAAAATAAAACTTGGTCTCCACAATCTTAACCTGAACAATTCTTGTCTATTGATCTTAGGTCTTCAGATAAACTCAACCAATTGTCATCCAGAAAATGTTGAAATTTACCTATAGCCTGGAAGCCCCCCTCCCCCCAGCTTTGAGTTGTCCCACCTTTCTGAACCAAACCAATGAATTTCTTAAATGTATTTGATTGATGTCTCATGCCTCCCTAAAATATATAAAACCATGCTGTACCACGACCACCTTTGGCACACGTTCTCCTTCCTGGAATTTTATACCATTTATCCTGAGGGCTGTGTCATGGGCCATGTTCACTCATATTTGGCTCAGAATAAATCCCTAAAAATACTTTACACAGTTTGACTCTTTTAGTCAACACTAGCGACAGGCAGAGAAGGGCAGAAGCAGCTTGCAGTTCTCCTCTGCAGTTTGGTTTGAGAACTCAGCACTTTAAGGTGCATATATTTTAATAGGGATTTATTTTCTGCATTGTTAAAGCTTAATGGTTCCATCAAATCATACTGACACAAAGGCAAGGCAGAGCAGTTCACCAAACAGCATATTTTGCCCTGAGCAAAGGCACTTCTCCATGCATGGAGCAGTCCCCCACTGTTTCCTGTAAGAGCCTGTGCCCGGCTTCAGAAATAAAACAGGAGCCCTTCCACAAAGCACTTCCTTTCCAGCAAAAGAATAGCTAAGAGCTGGGTTACCCCAGGACAACACCTGCAGGAATATTATGCTAATGGCAGCTCTGGGAAGCCAGCTTGGCTCCACTCAAGGTGAGCACTGAAGGCCGAGGTGGGTCTTAATTACATTTCTATTTCTCACCCAATATCCAGTGAGCCAAATATGTGCTTACTTACTTTCTTACTTGTGGGACTGATTAAATAAAAAGATGGATTAACACCTTTCTGTGTGTTGCTAGTGAGTGATTGGAGTATCACAGGCTTCCCGAATGCTCAGTTCATCTTCTACTGGTGGAGGTGTAGCTGTGGTCGTCTTCACCACATGATACGTGGATGCTTGTGCAGGTCACTTGTTTGTGAGTCTCATGGGGAATTCTTAGGAGGACATGGAATACTAGAATGCTAGAGTGGTCTGAAGCTCGGGGTTCCTAAGTTCAACTCCCTCAGTTTGTGAATGGGAACGCCAATGTCAAGGAACATGCCCAAGGTGGCATGTGGCTCCTCTCCCAGAGGCTGATTTCTCAAAGGGCTACTGCCTGCCTTCAGGACTGGTGTTTGTTGATGTGCAACCTCTGCATTGTCTGTTTTGGTCAAAGGTCAGGTGGTTTGAGGCTCTTTCCAGTGAGGGCAGTAGACAGGCATCAGTTTAATGATAACTTATAAAACAAAACAATATGAACAGATTAACTTGAGAGCTCAAGTACTGTCACTGTGAAATAACATTGGCAGGCGTGTGAGGACTTAGAAATCCAAGCTCCCCTCACCTATAGCAGTGACTCCAGAAGTCTTGACTTCCCAGCCCTGAGGCTATAGGAAGGGGGAAGCCACCAGGATCTCTCTGCAGGGCTCTCAGTAGGAACAGTCTCATTTCCAAGCCTCCTCTGATCTGACCCTGGAGGGTTAGGGGCGCAGGGAGACAAAAAGGAGGTGGCTTTTCTGTTCTGAAGGATCCTCCAGCACTTCCCCAATCCAGGCGATGAGGTCCTGGCCCAGTTCCAATTTGGGTAATTGCATTTTCCCTATGCAAATTGCTGCCTTGCATTTGCATAGAGGAGCTGGTGGAGGCCCAGAGGCCTTGGCAGCCTCTGCAGGCTCATGCCAAGCCCAGGTTCATTCTCCTTCTTGGCTGCTCTGAGGGAGGCCTAGTTCCCAGCTGGCATCACGAGCTACTTGCCCATCTTGGCCCTAATGTTTGTGGTCTTTCTGCTCATTTAGATAGGTTTTTAATCTGTTTAAGATCTTTTGATCAGGGTGAGATGGCATCAAAGGAAGACCAGAGTGTCTGCAAGGAGACTCAGGCCATGGCCACACACCAGGTCTCCCACCTGGAATGGATTCCTTCCTGTCATTCCACTTCTGCTTCTTCCTCTCTAAACTGTAGGATAGACTATATCAGTGGTTTCCACATCCTTTTTAAGCAACACTTCCATGTTTTTTTCAATAAATGATTTTTGTTTTGTTTTAGAAAGCCATAGCTCTTCTTAGACCGTGATGCCTATGTCCCCTGCAGCCCCCTAGGGACTTCTACAGCCGTCCCCTGGCTACGTGAGAACTTAGTAGTAGAATTTGAAGGCAGAATTCCTCGGTTCAAATTGTAGTTCCTCCATTTATCATCTGTATGTTCTTGCAAAGGCTAATTAACCTGTCTGTCCCTCAGTTTCCTCATCTGTGAAATCAGTATATACCTATATCAAAAGGTTACAGTGGGGATTAAATAAATTCATACACCTAAAGTGCCTTAGGACAGTAATAATGGCTAGCACTAGCTCTATACCTGGCACTGTTCTGTGTACTTTGTCTATAATCACTCATTTAAGCCTCACCACAACCTGAAGAGATAGGTGTAATTGCTATCCCCATTTAAAGAGAAGGAAACAGAATAGACAGGTTAAGTAACTTTCTAACAGTCACACAGCTAACAGAGGGCAGAGCCACACTTAATTCTAGGCAATCTGGTGCCAGAGTTCAGGATGTCAATTATAACACTGGCCTGCCCTGCCCCATCCTGTAATAATCGCTCAGAATAATTAAAAGTCCTTTTTCAGCATCAGCTTCCTGGAATTTTATACGATTTAAATGAGATTATAAATGTAAAGTTCTCAGTGTGGTGTCTGTCATAGGCAGGTGAATTAAAGAATTTAATCCTGTTCTCCCTTCTCATCTGTGCTCATCTTAGTCTCCATGAGTGTTCACCCCGGTCAAAGACAATCATGCCATACCTTTTGCAAAAAATACACATCGATAACCTAAAAGACATTATCTTAAAGACATATTTGCCTGGGAGCCATTTTTCCCTCCACCTACCTCTCTCAATTCTCCCCAACTCCATCTGGAAAATTTGAAAGATCACATTATGTTGGAATCACCGATTTTCCAGTCTGTGCCCCCCAAAGACTATGTTTGTCTTGAGCAGAGCCCCCGCTGCTGGGCCCTTGAGACCCAACGTGCACAGGGTGCACCCTGCGGCCAAGCACAGGCCACCATCTTTGCAAGTCAGGAGCTGCAGGAGATGACCTCTTACTGTACAAGTGCCTGAGGTGGAGTGAACAGGGCACCACACTCATTAGAACGGGGCCCTGCCTACTGCTTCCTCAGCTTCCCTCATTTGCTGTGGTCCTGCCCTCCTTCTGTGAGTCCCACTGTGTCCCTGGATTTGGCCCTGCACTTCTTGGGCCTGGGGTGCCCTGGCCTGACTCCAGTGACTGTTGTCTCCCTCAGGCCAAGTTCATAGCCCCGACTCCGTGACCCACTGCTCCCCGACTCCACCCTGAACCAGGAAGCTCCCAGGGAGCCAGAAGGCCTTGGCAGGGGATGCAGCAGCACCAGCCCAGGGTCTGGCCCACAGGGGCTGCTCCAAAATCAGACCGAGGCCAGGAATTCCTACCATGTGATAGTGCCCCACCGTCCTGCCCATGCCTGCTCAGCCTCACAAATGGCCCGTTTCCTCCCATTACTAATGGGAGAAAATAACTGGGGAGATGACTCCTGCTCTCCTTGCAGAGGCTTTCGCATCCTAGCAGCAAGGCTACTCCAATGTCGCCCGTGTGTGGCTCGTGTGTATGTGATGTGTCATTGTGGACGCACGTGCCTATGCTTTCTGCATGAGCCAACCACTCAGAATCTGTTTATTTCCCTTTTATGATCACTTTCTCTCTCTCTGTAAGGCACCAGGACGGGCCTGGCATTCCAGGAATGGCTTGCAAGTGGTCCTCCAAGCCTCAAAGCCGGCCTCTGCTGTCCCCATGCAGTGTGCATAATGGGTCCTCCCAGGGACAATTTGCATAAAGGATAAATAAGAGAAACACAATGTGAAGTTTATTCATTTTTAAATCCTGCAGCGTTTGTGATTGAAGGCCCAAGCTCAGATGTTTGCCGGATGCGTCCCATTAAGACTCGGGGCTTTGTCTAATGTCTGCTCTGTTCCTGCAGGGGGGTGTAATGTGCACTCCTTCTCCACACTGGAGTGCTGTTTCCAGAGCCTCCTGCTCGACAAGGGACCGGGAACTGCGGGCTGTGTTCCCTTCCACCAGGCCCCCTCGCTTTAATTTGCTGTAACAGAGCCAGCACATTAAATACAAAACATATTGATGTTCTTGAGAACCCTGGAGGGTCTTTACCCTTCCTTGTCAGAGGAGCCTGGCATGCCGGGAGGGAGAAGAGATGGTATTTGGCACACACGTGGAGTGGCGCCTCTGGCAGGTCACAACCAATTGTCTTCCAAGAGCTGTGCCCTCCCAAAGGACAGAGCATAGGCAAAGGGGCAGAGGTGCTATCGTGCATGCCTCAGAGCATGTAGACAGGGAGGGTACCCTCGAGTCTTAGGCCCTTGTGGACACAGCAGTGGTTTAGGGACTAATGACAAGGGATGGGAAGAGAAAGGGAAGGGAGGAGGGAGGAAGAGAGGGAGGGAGGCAGAATGTCTCCCAACAATAGTGCTTGACTGGGCCTGGCCACTCCTAGGTCAATGTCAGTCAGCAAGTTCTCAAGATGGTGCAAGAGTTAGAGGAAGCTAGATGGGATTCTAACTTTTGGCATCTCTCTATTCTAAATGCCCTGGGATCCAGGAATTTGGCAGGGTAGATCTGGCTGTCATTTTATGCACATTTGCTACAACAAGTGATGCAAGAAGAATAGAGGCATCTCCTCTAGCAGATTCACCACTTTCTTAACAGTGTGTCTCCCAGGGTTGGAGAAAACAGAACCAGAGAGTAAACAAAGCAGTTGGCACACTCTAGGACAGGGTGTGGCTGAAGCTCCAGACCTCCTGACACACTAACTTCACAGTCTTTTCTTAAGGTGGCAGAGAGTCCCCAGGACTCTGGGGTGAGAATTTTCCTTTTTTCCCTGAAATGACTAACTGTTGATCAATTAATTTAACCTTCTCTTGACAAATGTACCCTTTTAATAGTAGCTACCATAGATGTGGGAGCTGCTCTGTGCTTTTGTACATATATTGTTTCTAATCCACACATCTCCAGGAATGTTATTATCATGAATCTAAGATTCAGAGAATTTAAGTTTTAGAAAGTCGTAGGGCTAATAACTGACTGGACTCTAATTCAAACCCAGTCCTGGGTTCGGTGATGGTGATTATGTTGTCATTGGTGGTAGTAGTGAAAGTGGTGCTGGTGATGGTTGTGGTGACAGTGGCAGTGGTGGTGGTGGTGGTGGTGATAAAGGTCGTTGTGGTGATGGTGGTGGTGAGGGTGGTGGTGATGGTGGTGGTGACAGTGATGGTAATGGTGGTGGTCATGGCAGTGGTGATGGTGGTGGTGACAGTGATGGTAATGGTGGTCATGGCAGTGGTGATGGTGGTGGTGACAGTGGTGGTCGTGGCAGTGGTGATGGTGATGATGATGGTGGTGGTGATGGAAGTGGTGATGGTGGTGGTGATGGTGGTGGTGGCGTTGGTGAGGGTGGCAGTGGTGAGAGTGGTGGTGATGGTGATGGTGGTGGTGAGGGTGTTTGTGGTGGTGGTGATGGTGGTGGTGATGGTGGTGGTGGTGTTGGTGAGGGTGGCAGTGGTGATGGCAGTGGTGAGAGTGGTGGTGATGGTGATGGTGGTGGTGAGGGTGTTTGTGGTGGTGGTGGTGATGGTGGTGGTGAGGGTGCTTGTGGTGGTGATGGTGATGGTGGTAGGGTGTTTGTGGTGATGGTGGTAATGGTGATGGTGATGGTGGTAATGTTGGTGGTGATGATGAGGGTGGTGGTGGTGGTGATGTTGAGGGTGATGATGAGGGTGGTGCTGATGGGGATGGTGGTGGTGATAATTGTGGTGCTGATGGTGGTGGTGGTGGTGGTGGAGTAGTTGTGATGGTAGTGGTGGTGACGGTGGTGGTGGTGAGGGTGGTGGTGCTGGTGGTGGTGGTGGCAGTAGTGATGGTGATGGTGGTGGTGAGGGAGTGGTGGTGGTGGTAATTGTGATGGTGATGGTAATTGTTGTAATAGTGGTGATGGCAGTGGTAGTGGTGGTTGTGGTGGTGGTTGTAGTGGTGTGATGGTGGTAGTGATGGTGGTGGTGATTGTGGTGGTGGTGGTAATGGTGTTGGTGATAGTGATAGGGTGGTGGTGAGGGGGTGGTGGTGGTGATGGTGGTTGTAGTGGTGGTGATGGTGGTAGTGATGGTGGTGGTGATGATGGTGGTGATTGTGGTGGTGGTGGTAATTGTTTGGTGATAGTAATGGGGTGGTGGTTATGGGAGTGGTGGTGATGGTGGTTTTGGTGCTTGTGCCGGTACTGATAGTGGTTGTAGTGATTATCTGAATGCTTCTGGAGAAAACAATAAGAACTTTAAAGTAGTTTGTTGTAAAATTCCCAGACTGTTAGCTTTAGCCCTTGCACCTGGCCTCTAAGGGGAGAGCAGGGAACTCATCATGCACTGGAAGGGAGTCAGGAGACCTGAGCTTGTTTTGGAATCCAGGTGAACTGGGAGGCTGGGCATTTGGGATGTGGTCATCTGCAGTGCCACTCAGGGGTTCTCAGACCTTTGTGAGCAAGGTCTGGCCAAGCAGATGGCATCCTTCACTGAGGGACTTGAGAAGTGATAGGCGAGACCCTACCTCCTGAGTCTGGCCTTACCCAGGACCCAAGTGTTGTTTGTCTATCTGCTAAGGCTTCCTGGAAATCCACTGTTAGCTTCTCATTTTAGGTGCTTAAGCATTTCATTTTCCCTGTTTGAAGTGTGAATTTCCTACTTTTGAAAATTCTTTAGGGGGATTGATGATCCTGGGAGGCTCCTAGCAAATTCTCTGTTGCTGATCAAAGTCTGTGTCAATTCTGATTAGGAAAAGCCCCTAACTGGAGCAATCCCGATCCATATCTCTCAGAAGGGGCAGCAGATTAAGTCCTGCCCTCCTTTACATGGATGGATTCCTCACATCTGGTGAGATTAGGAATATGGGACACATAGGGGTGCTGGGGACAGGGAGGAGAGATGAGGTGAAGACAGGGCAGGAGAGGAGTAGGTCCTGTAGACACGTCACCTGCCAAGGGGAGCCAACTGGGAGACTGCTGGACTACACACACACTGTGTCCAGCATGAAGCCTCCTGGCCTATTTCATCTGCTTTGGTTTCCTTAACCTGCTGCCTTAATTAACCAAAGTCTTTGGTATCAGACCCTCCTCCAGAAGAGCAGACAGACCATCCCCCAGAAACCAGCAATACATAATAATAATCACAATCTTGTTACACACTACAAACAGGGGCTTTGTATTGCACTCTACAGTTCACAGGCACTTTCTTATCAATGCTTTGATTCAATTAATTTAATTTTTACAAGAGTCCCGAAAATAAGGTATTATTATATTTCCCATTTTGCAGATTTGGAAATTGAGACTCTGGGCTTGCCCAAGGTGATGCAGATAGTAAATAGTAAAGCCAGAATTAGACACTAAGTGGTATATTCATTTTTTCACCAGCGAATTAATGCTCAGCTGCTCTGTCCCAGGCACTATGGTAGGCACTGAATAATACCAAAAGCAAGAAAAGATGTGACCTGGGCTCATGGTCTTTCTGGTCTGGGGATTCCTAAGGATTCTATTCTTTTTTTAATGTCACTGTACTTCATAACAGCAAAAAGTAACAAGTGAAAGTGTGGCAGCAGGTAAAGAAATAGGATTATTTAGCTCAGACCTAAGAACACTAGAATGTTAGCAGTCTGGGGCTATTCAGTATGTGGATAAATAGCTTCAAATACCTCAATATAATTTTTTTCTGACCCAGCACATTAATGCACAATCAAATTGATGATAATTGAAGTAAAAAAAAAAGGTTAAATTATGCTTGGCAAATGTTATTTGTATGACAAAGGAATATGTAATAAATTTTGAAAAGACTTTTATCGATGATTATTGAAAAATATATCAGAGGAGTTGAAATATCAGTCCTTGAGAAAACTCATTTGTGCACCTGAGGCATTGCTGTATGATTGGGGGCCCAGCCCCACATACAGTCCAGGCACCTTCACTCTGGAAAATGATGCAGTTAGGCTGGCTGGTATATTCAGTTGTCCCCGCATCATCCTTCCATGAGCCAACCCTGCCCAGACCTCCAGAGCCAGGGCCTGAAGGCACACAGATCATGCAGGAAGAGCTGGCTCTAAAGCTCCCTTCCTCCTGTCTCTGGGCCTCCACACCGTAAGTCAATCTGGGACATGGAAGAAGTGCAAAGATGCCTCCTGTTGAAGGGGTCAGAGTGAGACCATTTTTCTTCCCTTGGTAAAAAGGTGTTTTTAACTCCCTATCAAGGGTAACTCATCAATCCTTGTATGAGACGAGAGAGCTTCATTAAAAATACAATTTCAATTAATTTTGTGTGTATGCTTTTCTGACTCAGAACTGGGCTAGTTTTGACTTTTCATGGGCAAGGTGACGTGGGAATGGTCACTCCCTGACAGTCTACACATTGCTGGCCCCTCACCCAGGGTGAGCTGTTAAATTGACTGTGTGTGTGCTTCCATCCTGAGGACTGGCAAGGGGGATTGCAAAGTTGATTGAAATATTAACATGAAATCACTTAGAAAGATGAGCATCTGTGTCTTCCTAGGCACATTCCAAGTGATTTCTTTGAGTCTCTTCACTGACTCCCTCAGGCTCCTGAAACCATTTTCCTCATTGACAGCTGTAGGGATGGGAATAGGAGAGTTGTGTATAGACTTGGGATATGCTAGCTGAGAGTCATGGAAGGTTCCATTGACCCTGACCAAGAGTCTTCTTTTCACACAACTTGCTAATTCTAGACATGAAATTCCTTGACTCCCTCATGAAGGGTGGGCAAGAATTTAGCCAATGATGACTCAAGTTGACACTTCCTAGGAACTCTGCACCCTTAGATGAGCTTCTGGGAGAGGCAAACACATCAAAGCAGAGGCGAGGGATGGGAATGAGTGGCACCAGACCGCTACAAAGCCTTTTCGGAGACATATTGATGACTTGGTGTAGCACCTCTCAAATGCCTTGGCCGGGGTAAGATCTCCATCACAGTAGGTATTTAAGAAGAGGTGGAATGACCCACCAGCTATGTACAGTGAGATTTTCTATGCTATATGGACCATTGGATACATGACCTTGAAGACTTCATGACCCTTGTAATACATCACAAAAATACATATCTATATGTATCTGAGAGATAGAAAATTAGATAGAGATTGAGTCAATACTTAAAGCCCACTGGACACTTAATGTCTGTTATTTAACAACAAACATTTGAAGATACCAGTTTCCATCCTGCTTTCCAAAAGTCAGGGCACCTGACTTCTAATCTCTGTTCTATCTATCTCCAATAATCACATAACCTTAAACAAATTTCTTCACCCCTGGATCCTTGGCTTGCTCATCTTTAAAATGGAGACAACAATGGTACCTTTAGTGTTTGCTAGATTGCTGGGCTTATGGTCCTCTTGAGGTTAGGGACAAAGGCTGCTTGCTTCCCCACTTCTCCAGATTCTCATAGGGATGAAGGAACAGTGTGGATTCTTGATAGTGAGCTGAAATATGGTCATGAATGGGAGTGTGCTGAAGAGGGGAACAATGAGAAAAGCTTCTACAGGAAGATGATTCTATAGGAAGGAAAAGCTTCTATAGGAAGATGGATCAATTATTGGGTCCCTTTTAGATTTAAAGACCTACAATGCTGCATTGGAAGAGGAGTATGGGGGCGGGTATTGCAGTAAGACTGAGTTTATTTGCCTCATCATTGCCACCTCAACTGTTACTGAGTAACCTTTGTTGAATCCTTGTGCTTGTTTGGACAAGATTTTGTGCTTTATCTACCTTTCAGAATGAATTAAAGAATGAAATGAAACTGTGTGCACAACACTTTTCAAATGCAGACATTAACACTTGATTAATACTCTGAATTTAATCTCTGGGGTAGTTTTTTGGTTGACTGCAAAAGATTTACCAGTCTCCAAAACGATTTTCTTCAGCTGCTTTTTCTACACCCAGCAAGTTACACAGTCTCTATTAGCTATATCAGTGGTTCTCAAACTCGAACGTGCATCAGATTCTGGAGAGCTTGTTGAGAACAGATTGCTAGTTCCCATCCTCAGAGTTTCTAATTCAGTAGGTTGGGTGTGGGTCCCAGGAATTTGCATTTCTAAGTTCCCAGGTGATGCTGCTGCTGGTGGTGGTTCTAGGGTTATACTCTGAGAACTACTGGTCGAATTCTTTGATGCATTTAATATTTATATTGACTTTTCATGTCTTGATTACTTCCAAGGTATCTCATAGTATGTCTGTGAGATGAGCAGAAGTCAAGCAGTCTTAGGGATTTCCTATAAATATACAGACTAAGGCCCAAAGACTGGAAGTGATGATGGCTGGAGGGCCTCACAGTGAATCAAGTCAAGTGGTAATAAAACCAGGATTTTTCTGGACATCCATTTCAGCCTCTTTCCCATTGGGCTGGACTGCCCCCTACTGGCCGGTCAATCATGGTCACTAACTACCCCTCTAACCCCGCCAAACTTAGGCTGGTGACAGGCTGCAAGGCTGGCCCCCCTTGCAGTTCAGTGTCATGAGTGTCTTCTGGTGCCTGGTGCTTGCAAGGCATCTGTTTCTTTCAGTGGAAGGTGTGAATTGAGGAATGAATTCTCACTTTCTCAGATTCTTCAGTTGGAAACTATCCCATCTGTTCCTCTGCAATCAGTAAGCACTGTGCTGGCGGCACTCTGCAGGGAAGACAGTGCCACCACCCACATGGCTTTTCCAGACCAAACTGGAGTCAGACTCCTTTGAGTCCTTTTCTCCACTAAGCTTTCTTCTTGGCCTGCAGAGCCAGCTTTAGCAAAGAATCCTGCTAAGCCAGTTTATCAAGAATTCCCCTACCCTTGATATCCAATCAAACTCTTCTTCCTTCATCCTTGATCTCTAATCAAGTTCCTCTTCCCCCTCACCCTTGACACTCAACCAAGTCCCTCTTAGTAATTTTTCATCCTCCCTCACCCCACCCACTAGCTGTAAATCTCCACTGGTCCTTGTGTATGGGGAGTTGAGTTCAGTCTGTCTCCTATTGCAATAGTCCTGAATAAAATGTTTTGCTGCTTTTAACACATGTCCAGTGAATTATTATTATTTCTAACACTAAGAATATACTTGAGGTTCCTCTTTCTGTGCCAAGGGGTTCCTTTTTCTGGGTGCCAAGGGGTAGGTATGTTGGTGTCCTCAAAATTGCCCTGAAAACTGAATGATTTGTCACCCCAGCTATGAAGCCTCAGCCCTTGAGTTGATAGGGAATTTATTCACATCCTTCTAAAACTGCTTTTGCCAACACCCACATCTGGAGGCCCTGCTGGCCGTGGGTAAGGGGCCAGCAATGTTTCAACCTTCTGCCCATTTGCCCTTTCTCATACTCTATGAAGACCCCCATTCTTTTCCACCTGCTGAGGTGGGGGTTCTTGCGGATCCCAGGTGAGGCCAGAGGGGGACTGGCGGTGCCAAGAGCCTGGAGGAGGTGAGTTCGGATAGTGCTGAATCCTTCTAAGCTGCCCAACCAAGAAGGGTAGGAGGTGTCAGGAATGAAAACCAACCAGTGAGCGCTAAAAACCCAACAACAAGCACTTAGTCCTGCGAAGCCGCAGAGAAAGGCTCAGGCTTTTGGCAGTATTTTTTTCCTCCCTTCTCCTTTTCCAGCTTCACAGCAATCTTCTCTGGGCTGAGCAGGTTTGTCTGCTGCTGTTACTATGGCTGCTGCTGCTCTTGGATGCCTGTGTGTGTGTGCGCGCACACGCGGGCGAGAGCCTGTGTATGAGAGCGTGCGCGCGTGTTTTCTCCAGAGTGACTGGTTTGTGCTGTCATCAGCCGTTGTTTTGGTAAATGGCGAGTTAAACAGATATATCCAAGCGTAAAATCTAAAAAATGTTCCCTCTGGGCGCCTGGGGGGTGTTGTTTGAAATCAACTACATATCAATTGAGCGGCGGCGAGCGGATCCGATGATAAATTCCAGTCCACAGACGCCTTATAAATTACATTTTTTTGTTCGCGATCTTGCCTCATCTCAGCTCCCCAGAGGCCCTTAGACTGAGAACTATGATTGTGTTGGAGAAACGTTTGCTCAGCTTGAGTGAGGCCATTAGCATTGCATGTGCCAGTCCGTCCCTGCGCTCCCCCCACTTCCCCCTGGCCCCCCCACCCGCTCCTTTAACAAAATACAATATGTGCCTGGTAATTTTTCTGTTCATTATCTCATTGTTTTCTGTAAGTACAAGGTTAGATTGAATTACTGCGGGCTCCGCCGTCTATTTGTAATTCTCCTTCCATGCCGAGCTGCTAATGAATGGGCAATTTAGTCAATTCTTTGTAACGGCTTCTTCTGTGCGTCAGCCACTTAATTACTCTGAGCCTTTCTCACTGCTGCTTTATTGCACGGAAAGTCGGGGCTGCTTTGAGGGCTTGGCACAGGGATCTCCAGCTTCCAAAAAGGAAAAGAAAAAAAAAAAGGAAAAATTGTCAGAGGCAACCAGGATTCTGTATTCTTGCTGCTTCCTGCAGTGGCTGGAGAAACATTCTGCGCCCTCAGCCCAGACAGCCCCCGTTCTGTCTGTACACAGGGTTTACCTTCCTCCTCCTTTGCTGACAGTTGGCTTAATCCTGGCTGTGGCAGTCACTGTCGGGTGACAGAAAGGCGCAGGCTCCTGCACAGAGAACAGCATCCTAGGGGAAGGTCCCGGTGTTTTAAAACATTATTATTATTAGCCTGATTAGTATGCCACCTATCCCCCATGTCAGTATCCCCAAATCATAGCCAGAGGTCCCATTCTGTGACATCCAATGCTTCCTCTTTGCCTTAATACAGAGCACCTCACCCTTGTGACACAGGGAACTGGGCGGGGTGTTTATTATCCTCATTTAACAAAGGGAACTAGCAAGTCCGGGCAGGTGAAGGGACTTACTCGGGTCAGTGAACCAGGAATGGCAGAACCAGGACTTGCATCCAGATAACCCAAGACACCTGTCCTCTTCCCATGCCATCCTGCTGCCCAAGGGAAGACTTAAGAATATTGTCCTGTCACTGAACTCAAGTGTCCCAAGGTGGAAATAGAGTAAGTTTGCTTTAAAGGGACCGGGACAACTCTGGAAAGGGAGGAGACTCTCCGGTAGTGGCTGAGGGGCTAAAAACCCCCAAGGAACTGGGAACTCATTAAATAGAACATCCGTTTTCAATGTGGCACGTTCGGATACATCTGTCATGCTACCAGGATATTTCTGTGTGGCCCAGAGTTATTACAGATGCACGTATAATTTATCGTCCAAACTGGGACATGTCTGAAAGTGAAATGAGGCAGGATCACGCTGGAGCCACAGGAGTGAACTGGGACTGTCTGGAGCAAGCTGGGTCGTATGGTCACCCGACCCAGGTAATGAGAATGTGTAAATGCTGTGCGGATAGCGCGTCTTCAGACCGGACTTACTGTGATGATAATACTTAGAGGGAGTCCCACCAGCTGGATCCACCCCGAGTTTACAGACATTCCCTGTGTTGCGCATTGCAGTGATGTATATGAGCTACAGGGCATCTTTACCCAAATCCAGAAAGTGATGGATTCCACAGACACTGAGTGAGCACCCAGCTAGGTAATAGAGACATAAGAATGAGAAGACAAGGTTTCTGGCATTTTGATCCAACTGCTCTACCAGAAGGAAGGTAAATGGTTCTCTAAATGTCGCTAATCTCCCCAGATAGCCTCCTGAATGCGCCGGGCCCTTGCTTAAAAGCTATTGTTTTCCTCTGGGTTCTGGCTCACTCCTCTTCATCCTTTGGATGTCAGCATAAATGTCGCCTCCTTCAGGAAGCCTTCCCTGATCTCTAAGATTATATTAGGACCCCTTTTATTCTATTTCATGGCATCGTATACTTTTTATCTTCATTACTTACCAAAACTATAACTAAATTATTTATGTAGTTATGTGTTCAATGTCTGTCTTTCCCCTCCCCCACTCAACCTTGACCTGTCTGTAAAAGAACAGAGCCTGGCACATAGATCTAGAAAAGTCTGTTAAACTGAACAGAGCCAGCCACTTTTCTGGGTCAAGCTCTAGTTGCTTCCTCTGACGAAAGCCTTCCTGGGTTGCTGCAGCCTGTTCTGATCTCTCTCTTCTCTGAGCTCCATGTAGCTCACATAATCTGCAAAGCATCACGACACTCTTGATTCTATCCTGGCTGCGCCTGTTTTCTATATCAAACTTCAGGGTTCTGAAATCAATTTAGTAGGCTGAGACCAGGAGGATGAGGAGGAGTGGGGAGGAGAGGAATAGAAGCAAATGGTGGAAAATACTGGGATGTATCACGCTTGGTAAGGTGAAGGTTCTGTCAGGAAACTCATTTCAGTTATGTCTGTGTACACACATACACACACACACACACACATATATGTGTAGTTGGTCACAGTGTGAGAAGTATGTCTTAAACTGAGGCGCAGTCCAGAAAGTTTTGCCAACCCTGCCTAAGGGTTGCATTTGTGTGAGTTTGTCAGGAGGAGCTAAGTGGGCCTCTGATGCAGTGGTTGCTCATCCCTACCAGACTTTCCTTGCCCAAAGATCTAGGTGGAATAAGGTATTGTACCTGCTGCTCACCTGTGTACACCTCCAGAGAAAGTGAGGGCTTTAAGTGCCAAGGTTCCCCAGGTGGCCTCTCATGCCTATTTATCTGGTGTTTGCCCGTGCCTTGAGTTTCCAGGGCAGATGGAGCTGCCACATCCTCTCCTGTGGGCTTCTTCAGTAGTGCGGGGTCTCTGCTCCACCTCTGGCAGGGTCTCTCCTCCAGCAGGCAGCAGGTCCCCCACCTCTCCCTTTGGTTCCTGGTGTCCTGCTATGGGCCAGACAAGCCATTTTCTCTTTCCTCCTCTCTCCTGTCTGCCGTAGGGGAGCACTTACTGACATATTAAGGCTTGCTGTCATTTTGCCACCCTGAGCCTCAGTTTTCTCATCTGTCACTGCATCCTTGTAAGATCTTGGAGATAATTCAGTAGCAGAAAACACATGTGGAGGGACTGGCACAAAGAAAGCACTCAGCAAGTCCTCCCTGCCTCCACCCTGCTTCCTTCTCTCCCTTCCACCACAGCTGGGCTGGGGCAGGAAGTGGGCTGAAGGGTTAATGTGGTGCAGGGCTGGGGTTGCTCTAATGCCTTCTGCCATCACAGTCTAGTTCTATGTGTGCTCAGTGTCCTCCTAGGACAGGACCATGGGCTCTGCGTGGAGGTGGTGGACTCTCAACACTGCTGGAGGAAATAACATAGGATCTTCACTTTTAATACACATGGGTTCAATGTCCATTTCACAGGAAGTGGCACCAGGGGCTCTCCCAAGTCAAGAGGCTATCATATCCTGCCCTTGAGTGTTTATCGTCTAAGCAGGCTCCATGACCATGGAAATGGAAGGTTGAGCACAAACCCCTGTCGTCTTGGAGCTTTCATCCTGCAGGTAACAATGGTGATAGAGCACTCCTGTGTGCCAGGCTTTGTTCTAAGTCCTACTTATAAAATAAGTCATTTCATCCTCACGACAAGTCTGTAAGGTGGGTGTTGCTTAATCTTAACTTATTTCAACCTCACAACAACTCTACAAGGTGAATGTATTAGTCTGTTTTGTGTCACTATAAAGAAATACCTGAGGCTGGGTAATTTATAAAGAAAAGAGGTTTGATTGGCTCACGGTTCTGCAGGCTGTACAGGAAGCATGGTGTCAGCATCTGCTTGGCTTCTGGTGAGGCCTCAGGAAGCTTACAATTATGGCAGGAGGTGAAGGGGGAGCCAGCGCGTTAAATGGTGAGAAACGGAGCAGGAGAGCAGAGGGGGAGGCCCCAGACTCTTAACCAGATCTCTCATGAGCTAATTGAGCAAGAACTCACTCATCACCAAGGGAATGGCGCTAAGCCATTCATGAGGGATCCATCCCCATGATCCAAACACCTCCTACCAGGCCCCACCTCCAACATTGGAGGTCACATTTCAACATGAAATTTGGAGGGGATAAACATCCCAACCATACAGTGAGTGTTGGTGAATGCCCATTTTACACATGAGGAAAGTTGTTATAGTTCAGAACTCCTGTAACTTTCCCAGGGTCACCTAGGGAATAAGGCAGCAAAACTCAGGTTCAAACCTGGGCAGCCTGGTTCCAACACAGAGCCCAAAGGGAAGGCACAAACTCCTTCAATCACCTTTCAGACAGAATGCAACACTTCAGCACAAGTTTTTTTGGAAAACACCCTGGCAAAAAGTATGTATCCTGGTTTTTAAAAAGTTCATTCCCTTTGATGCAATATTGGGACTCTAAGAAGTTGAATCGAGACCACATATTATAGAAGGAAACAGAGAAAACTTATCTGCCAGCAAAAAGGTGCTCAGGTCTCATTCTGAACACCAGTCAGCCTGAGGTGGCCCTTCTCCCAGGCCCTACCCACCTTGGATACGTTTCCTTTGTAATAATGAGTATATGGTCTGTCTGTCTGCCTCCCCACTAGATACTCTGATTAATGAGAGTGGGGACTCTGTTTTATCAACAACTGAATCCCTATAGTTAACAAGAGACCAGCTTAAATTGAACCCTTAATAAATATCTATAGAAAGAAGAGGTGATAATGGCTGAGTCTACATGGTGGATACATGGTGTTGCCTGTAAAATCCTTTTTTTTTTTTTTTTATTTTTTTTCCGAGACGGAGTCTCACTCTGTCACCAGGCTGGAGTGCACTGGTGCAATCTCAGGTCACTGCAACCTCTGCCGCCTGGGTTCAAGTGATTCTCCTGCCTCAGCCTCCCGAGTAGCTGGGACTACAGGTGCGCACCACCACGCCCAGCTAATTTTTGTATTTTTAGTAGAGACAGGGTTTCACCATGTTGGCCAGGATGGTCTCGATCTCTTGACCTCGTGATCCACCCCTCTCAGCCTCCCAAAGTGCTGGGATTACAGGCGTGAGACACCGTGACTGGCGCCTGTAAAATTCTTTTACCATTGCTGCATGTTTACAATTTTTCAAAGTAAAATGTTGGGGGAAAAAGAGAGTAAACAAAGGAAATGTATAAGCATATTATAATAATTTAAAATATGTTTATGCATGTGACAAAATGGCAGGAAACAAACTAAGATGACATCTGCAAAATTGTATGTGGAAAAAAAATGGTAGAAGAAAATATTTGGTTTTGCGAGTTTGCCATAACTTTTAATTAGAGTCCCAACATTGCATCAATGGGAATAAACTTTTAATTTGCCATTAAAAGTAATGGCAAAACCGCAGTTACTTTTGCACGAACCTAATATAGAATCTTAGTAAGAGTTTGGGATGGCACTGTGCATGATTTTAACATTTCACTTTTCTTGTATTTTCTATATCCTTTGCAATGGACATGTTTTACTTTGATAATGAAATAAGTTTATTTTTGTCTGCTGTGAGTCCTTAGCCCAGGTTTCTATAACAAAACAATAGGTCCCACTTTTAGCAAACCCATTGCATGACAACTTGGACAAACTTGGACTCCATGGCAGAAGTCTGTGCTTTACAGCAGGATTTCCAGCAGTGCTGCTTTCCAAGGCCAGTCCTCTGAAGACGTGACAAAGTAAACCAGTCCCCATGGCTGATGTCAGGTGGTGGCAGCCCCAGCCTCCTTGAATTAGAAGAAGTTGGTTCCTCACCAAGAGGGAGTCAGCCTTCCCCTCTTTGTCTCCCAGGTTTGCAGGCTGCAGAGGCCCTGTGGCCACTCAGCTGCCTCTCATACAAGGGCATAGTGCCCTGAGCAAACAGGTGACGGATAGCCCAGCTCTTTCCCCACAGAGGCCAGCTCTCACATCCCCTAGGAGAGGTGCATGCCAAGAGACCCCATCCAAGTTGACCTGGCCCATCAACAATGCCACACACCTCTGCCCTGTCTGTCTGACCCACACCTCAAGCCACCCTCATCTCCCCAGCTTGGCCATGGTGATGGAGTCTGCTGAAGACTCCCAAAGCAGTGATTTTCTGTGACTAGTCTCATGCAGCCACCACTCTCCAAGTACCCTGCCCACCAGCCTCTCCATATTGCCCATATCCCTAGTACCCAGCCATGGGCCTCAGACATGTAGCAATAAACGAGACCAATGCTGATGTCCTGCCAGGAGGGACTTTGCAACGCTGCTCGAAGCTTCTGAACTGCTGTTTCTGACCCAACTCTCACCAGCAGTGCTCTTGAGCAAGTTTTAAAATCTCCATGGGTGGCAACTTCTATCTTTCAAAAGGAACTAACATTTATTAAGCACCTATAATCAGTCAGAGGCTATGCTGTGAGCCCAGTTAATTCTCACCTGATATTTTGGGGTCTAATTATGATCTTCATTTTCCCAGTGAGGTAACTGAGGCTCAGGGAGGTTAAATAACTTTAATAAGGTCAAAGCTCCTAAGTGACTAAACCTAGATTTGAGCAAAACTTCTAAAACTATAATTGTCAAACAAATGAAAGGAATTACGAACGTTTTGAACCTCCAGGCACTCTCTTTGACAATACAATTGGAGAGCTCGTTGTCAGTGATTCACATCTTACTGGGAATTAATAAGAAGGATTTCTTCCTTGACCACTGTCCAGGACTCAGTTATCACAAGAGGGAACTTTGCAGTCATTTACATTATAGTATTAGTTAATCAGAAAGCTTTCCACTTGACAGCTGTCCAAGACCCAGGTACCTGGAGAAGGGGATTTTGGTTAATGGGAGGTGAATGATAGAAGGAATGATCTTGGATAGGTGACAGACATGAGGAGGGCAGGCCCTGTTGTCTCCTAAGGGAATGCAAAGGGCTGAATCTTTGGAAAGGATGATGACTAGGAACAAAACACGCTTCCACTAACTTCTCTTTGTGACTAAGGAGTGGATTTCTGCATGTGATTTCAGATCATTGAGAGAACCAGGTATGTTGACTTTCCACCCAGTGGGACTAGGAACTGGGAAATTGCCTGGAATCCAACCTTTAAATCCAGTATGGAGCAGAGAAAGCAGCCGTGGCTCCCTGGCCAGGAGCCCTGGGCTGTGTGACTTTGGGCAGGCCTTTCTTCCACAGTGAACTCCAATGTCCTCTCAAATGAAACCTGGGGGTTCCTCCAGTGTCAACACTATGGTTCCATATGTTAGTGCTGGTATTGGGCTCATCTCAAAGGTAAGGGTTTCCACCATGCCCTTAAGAAGAATTTCAGACGTAGGATGGCATTGCGGGGCAGAAGGGTAGGTCATCTCCTCACCCTGCACTTAGGGATGACCCTGAAGGAGAGATTCAAAAGTGCTGTCACTCACTCATTACTGACCTTTGTTACAGCCAGTCCCTCCTTGCTCAGAAATTAGCTATCTCCCTGTCTCCTGCATGAGACCCTGAGCTTTTGAAAGCAGAGACTGCATTTTGTCACCTCCAAACCCTCAGCTTCTTTCATCATACCTGGCACCATGATGCTGCAGTTGCTCATTGCAGGTTTGGTGAATAAATGAACAAAATAGTGGAATGTGTGCCTATTAGAATTAATTTCATAAGGCTTTATCTTAATGAGGAGATGCCATTCTGGAAGCCAAAAGACACAACTTACATTTGACCGGGGCTCTCATTTTCTACCCCTTCCCTTCAACCATTTACAAGAGGCAACTCCTACTTAATAGACAGAAAAGCTGAGACCCAGATAGGACACATGACTTGGAATTTTACTTATGCAAAGCAGGAAGGGACCAGAGATTCTCTATCATCTTTTAGATTCCTTAATATTACACATGAGGAAATTGAGGCCCAAGAAATGAGACAATGATGACATGAGGCCCCACAGCTCAGCAGTGGTAGGGTGGAGACAAGATTCCAGCTCCCAAATCATAGTCTAGAGCCACTTAACACAGAGCTCAGGCAGCCCTGGTATCCAGCTCCAGGTTCCCATGGCAACTATGTGGAACAAACCATCTTCTTTGGGTAGCATTGATTAATTCTTTATATTGCTTTTCTCTTTCTTTGAGGGGAAGTATACTCTTCACTCTCCCTTCTTTTCATTTATGAAAGGAAGAGACTAGGATGCCTTCCAGAAACTAAATGAAGATCCTGGCTGATATAGGCCTGAGAAGGTCTCAGGACTTGCCAGTGCCTGTAAGTAGAATTAATGACATGGAAAAAAACATTCTGGAATCTGTTTGGAATTCTTTGGCTTATCATTGACACCCATTTCTGCACATCTCCTTCTGAGTAGTAACAGCCTTTAACCACATGAAAATACGTGACAGGCCCCTGGCAGTTCATGCTTTCCAAGAGGTTTTTATCGTATTTATTTCATTTGATTCTGTGGCATAGACAGGACAGGTATTGCCATTTTACACATGAGGAAGCTGAGGCCCGGAGAGGTTAAGTTCACAGCACTAGTGTAGAATTCCTCAGCAGATGGAATTTTCCTTGTCTGAAAAGAGGCCAAAGAGTCAGCACCTGGGAGGTGTCAGACACTTGCGAGATCCCTGGATACCTCAGCAAGGGCTCAGCCACGCAGAGATGGAAAGGGGGCCTGTAAGGGGGCAGACAACAACTCACTAAACTGAGATTCCCCACACATTGTTGTAACTTCCATGGAGGAAACACATGTAGGAACACCTTCAAGATGGCTGGGAATGTAACTCTAAGAGGCCAGCATTTCATTTAAAAACCAAGTGGTAGGAAAGGGGCAGTACAGGACGAGAGAGAGACATTGCTTGGTGGAAGCAGCAAGCCCCAAAGCACCAGCGCCATGGGAGGACATGGTTTGTATCCTCAGGCAAGAGGAAGGAAACTGGTGAGGGACCAGCGTGGAGTAGGGAGGGGAGGAGAGGATCTGGAGGTGAGACTGGATGAGTAGACAGGGGCCAGAGTATTACAGGCCTTCTAGGCCAGGTAAGATGTATGCATACTATCAAATGCACCTTTACGCCCGTATACACAAACATATGGGCATCTGCAAACCCAACCACACATATGCACACACGTGTGCTTAACGTGCTCACATGTGCACTGACACACACATAAACTTACCTGAAAATGCATGTACACACAGAAGCACAAATACACAACTCTTACACACATTATCATCTGCACTTAAACACACTTGCTCACCTATCCACACTGATTGCACCCACATGCACATTCATATCTGCACAAAAGCACACACACACACACCCTCTCCTGCACATGCGTGCTTTGTTTCATAGATGCACACATTTCTACATGCATGCACACTTGCCCACTCACACATAGCTACTCACATGTGCATGTGTACAGCCTACAACAAGCCCAGCTCAGATAAGCTCTCAGCCACAGATAAACTTCTCTGCTGGTTGGTTATAATCTTTCATTGGAACTGACACTTGATAGCCCCAGTTTTTCTAGGAAGTGACCTTCATGCCAGCTATTGATTTCTAGTGACTATCAGGCGCCTGCCACTGGAGTGACAGGCCCGGTCAGAGGTCAGCCCTTAAATAAAGCTTCTGGATTACTAAGCACCAGCCACTCTAATGAAAATGGAAATTGGCATCCCTGGCTCCCTTTCATGTGGTGTGTTCCCGCTGATGGGGTTTCAGCTCCTAGTGACCACCTGCACCCCCTCTCCCAGACCCAGGGTGCTGTGGGTGCCCACAGGTGTCTGTTTTACCAGGGAGCTGGACTGAAGGCTATAGGTGGTGACAGCTACCACGGCCTGAAGCTACCTGGATTCTGCCTTCTAGCAACATCCGGGGCTGTCCCTATAAGCTTGACATTCAACTAACAGACAATTGCTACAGGTCCCAAGACCCACAGGTGACCGGCTTTGTGGTCTGGGGCAGGCGGTGTCATCTCTCTGGGCTTTGGTTACTTCCACCCTTTCTGCCCCATCCACACATACTTGTTTGTCTCCTTCCATTTCACAAGGCTGGGATCCAAATAAATGAAGAGTAAGTGTACCAAGTTGTACACAAACACAGCACAAGAAGATGATGCTACTAGTATCCCTATTTTAAAAACATCACAATTATGAATTATAAAATTCTACTTAATTAAATCATATGTTTATTTGATGATCCAGGTAGCCTTTCTTGTTGCTGCAGCATCTTGGGGTCTTGTGGCAAAAGTTATGGAATGGGAAGGGGCTGAAGTAAGCTTTGCCTTTTGCCTCTCCTGCCAGGAGCGCAGATAGAGTTCCCACTGCCTCACCTGGTATTCGGGACTTGTGACAGCCTTCCAGCTGATCACAATCAAATCTATCAGCCAAACACCATCCCTGAAACATGCCCTGTGCTTCTACTCCCATTAGTACCTACGCCCCCCACCAACACCGTCCACCTTCGTGGTTTCGCCCTGAATGCACCTTCTCTCCCCTCTATCTGTGTAAGCACACCACCCCCAGACTAGCCTACAATCCTCCTCCTCCTTGCAGCCTGCCCAGATCACATAGTTCATACAATTCAGGAATCCACGAATAGTCCTTTCTCCTCTTTGGCTTTGGGAAGTGCATTCAGCCTTCCTTCTGAATAAGGCTGGCAATAATTTTCACCTCAAATATAGATTTACCACAACAAAAAACCTTGTCTTGAATAATGTGGATTGGAAAAAGCAGAAAAGGCTGCCAGCCGCCAGCTTCCTAGTATCCCTCCAGTGCAAACATCTGTCCCTTCCTGACTCTACCTGTACATGTAATGACCTTTCTGGCCTGTGTGTTCCTCTGGAATAGGGGTCATAAAATGAAGTTTGCATGTCCTGAAGGGAAGATAAGCAGAAATTAGAAATGTCATCAAATTAATTATTTGGCAAAGGAAGTGATTTGTTTAACAACATCAGGGAAGCAAGAGTTGCTGGTGGACGCTGAAACTCAGATAAATCACCCATGTTGAAGGGAAGAAGCCCAAGCAATCTAGGTGAGTCTATCGGCCAGACCCTTGGCCACAACTTGCACCAGAGCAGAACCAACTGGGGACCTCCTGGCCTGCAAGACAGCAAGGGGGCATGCAATTCAGGGAAAGGAGTCAAGAAGAGTTCAGGCTGTACAATTTATATGTGTGGTTGGACCGCTTTACTGGCTTATATATAACTTAATGCCTACTCCGGATTCTATAAAACAAATCTGGGGACAGGCACTCTGGGAGTAGGTTTGTTTTACTTAATAAGCACAGAAGATGTTCACAAATTTGCCATTTACTTCTAGAGAGGGTTTAAGGCAAGTTATAATTAAAGACTTACACGCAATTGTTAAAATAGCAGTAGCAACCACTTGACCACTTTCCTATATTTTAAAATTCAAATATTTCACTTTTATAGAGACAGAATCTCCTAGCTTATAGACTGATTTAAAGGACTCTACAATACCCTGCCCAGTGAGTTCCACACCAACCTAGTAAAGTGACTGAAATGTCATAGAGTGCACTGCTTTGGTTTTTCTCCCTAGGGATCTTCTACAATGTAAGCATCCCTGGGAGGGGTTCTGACTTTCTCCCACCACCCTGGGTCCTGTTGTTACGATGCAACCCCTGGGTCAGATGTTGTTACGATGCAAAGGGGTTGCTCCAGGGGAGCTCTGGGGGAGATGGGCTGTGGGGAAAAAGAGGCCCTGTGTAACATAGTGGAAACAGCGGGAGGACACAAAATGAGCATCCTCTGCCGCAGGCCAAATATGCAATCATAGAACATTCAGGGCCCCACATGCCATGTTTGCCAAGCCCTTACACTGAGAACAAGGACACAAGGCCGCAGCAATGTGCAGGAGGCTTCCAAAAAAAAAAAGCTGGATTTTAAACTTAGCTTAACTCTCACTTCTCAGGCCTCAAGAAAATCACTTTCCCTCTCTAAACTTCAGTTTCCTCATCTGCAAAGTGGGGTCAGGAATTCCAATGATACAATAAATGGTTGCAATGATTAGGCAACACGGTGTTCATAAAATATTTGCCATCTGTTTATGCTGTCCCAGAAATGGTTATTGTTCGGGGGACATGCATGCCTGTCACGGTCATAGCTCAGTAACTCACTGCCCAATTTGTCTTACCTTTAGAGCTGCCCAGCAGTTCTCAAAGGGGGTGATTTTTCTCCTCCCCCAGGGGACAATTCAGCAATGTCTGACATCATTTTTGGTTGTCACATCTGGGACAGGGGTGCCACTGGCATCTAGAGGGAGGAGACCAGGGATGCTGCTCAACATCTTACCATACACAGGGCAGCCTCTGGCAACAAAGAATTATCTGGCCCCAAATGGCAGCAGTGCCAAGGGTGAGAAACCCTAAATACAGCCTCTCTCTTTAAGAGATTATTTTCCAGTTCTGTCGTCCCTTAGTAGATTAGCACAACAGTTCCGAAACTCTTCCATGTCCTGAATGCCACAAAGACTCGGGGGCTGCATGAGGAGCTGCTGCCTGCCTTTCCTTACCCTGAGGCCACTCAGCCAGATGGCAGAGGGGTCAGTGGCAACCAAACATCTAATGACGTGTGACAAGTCTGGCCAGACAGCAGGCCCAGGCTGGGCCCCTTCGAGGCCACTCATTGGGCAAGGGGGACTCATAAATAACAGCACAGTGACAGCCCAAGTCTTGCTCAGTGGGAGGGACGGGACGAAGCTCTGCCTGGCTCCCAGCCCCTGGGGCAGGCCTTTGTGGGACAGGGCTCCAGCGGGAGGGACTGAGACAGGGCTGAGGATCCTACGCAGAGTGAACGTGCTGGTGAGACATTGAGGAGCCTGTCTTTGGAGTGTCTGTCCTGACGATGACTGCCTTGGCCACATTAGCTCTATTCCTGATGGTGAACTATTTCTAATTTCTGACCTGGTGCAATTTTGGGCTTCAAAGCATTTGCCCAGCAAAGCATGTGTGATAAGAGGCAGAGTGGTAAGGTGGCAAGCTTGTTGAAAATCCAAATTTCAGTCCCAAGCCCCCCTCATTTTGCTATATGCACTTGAGCCTCCATCTCCTCATCTGTTAAATGGGGATGCTTGAGCAGAAAATGTGCTAATTCATGAGACATTATGTGTGAAGCAATAAATTAGTGGAAGGAATGATGATGATGATAATGATTATGATTATGATTTTTCAACCATTTGGGGAAGAAGAATTTATACTGGGAAAAAAAAAGCATACCTTCTGATTCTCTAAAAATATTAATCAGTCTTTAGGTTTTTAGGCAGTTCCAAATAGGCTCTTTGCAATAATAATAGTAATAATGATACCCATATTAAATAGCGCTTTTATTTTCACATTTATTTTTCTCAAGCCTCATGTGGCTTAAAATGGGACCTGTTTCCAATGATGTGTATTCTTCTAAAATAAAAGTGAAAAAAAATTGAAACAGGCAGCTGGTATACAGACCTACTTTGCTTTTTCGTTTATTGAAGTCCTGGTTTAGATGGCACGCTAGGGCGGGAGAGCCACTGAACTGAGGCTGGTGCCTCTAAGCACAGCATTCAGCTGATTTGCATCTCAGTTTTGTCACAAAACAGGGATACTAATTTCTTCCCAGCTATCTCAGGGCTGCTATATTAGTGTGACCGTGTATGTGGGTGCTTCATGATAAAGTTAAAGCATCATCCCACAAGAAAGTCTTACTACCACGATCATTATCTTCATTATTATTGTTATTCTTCATAATGATGTTTGCAAGATGGAGTTACTCCAAAGCACCATTTCTGTGAACAGTTTTTAGATACTTTCACAAAAATCTCTGCATGCATATGATGAAGAAACTGACACTTTAAGCACTCCTTCTGAAATCCAGGCTGATGTTTTTGAATTCTAAGCAACTCCCCACCCCCTTCTTTTTATTTCTGGCTGGAAAGCTGGACTCAAGAAAGGGACCTCCCTCCTGGCCCCTGCCTTGTAACTCTTCTATAGAAATGGCTCTGTTGGCCCAAGACCTCGGATGCCAATTTTCAGCTAGGAGCACATTTTTGCAGGGAGGGTTATAAATCAAAGCCTGGGTTCTAATGAAACCACTGACACAACTTTAACTGTAACAGAGCGCACCCAGGCACCACTCGAGAGAAATTAGAGGCACAGAGCAAGTATTCCAGGCACCAGGGCACCTAGGGGGTCTTCCCCCTCCCTTTTGTCTCTCCTTCCCCTTTTCTTCCTCCTCTCTCCCACATTGCTGCTTGTTCCCTGTATAATTCCTATAGCGTCTGTAACTACTGGCTTATTCCGCAGCATCTTTGGGAGTCAGCCTCATGGCCAAGCTGCAGACTGTGCCATCACAGCTCCCCCAGGGAGGCCCCCTTCCTGGCCCTCTCAGGGGGCAAGGGGCAGAGCCTGCACTGCTATAGGCAGCAGAGGATGGTGAAGGGCAAAGCCCTGGATTCAGGCAGGACACTGTACTAGTCATGGCTCAGACACTTACTGGTCGATTATGCATGCTTTTGGGTGAGAGTTGTAACCTCTCTAAGACTCAGTATTTATAACTGTAAAATGGGGATAACAACAGCACCTCCCTCAAAAGGCTATTGAGAGGATTAAATGAGATAGGTAAGGAATGGGAGGAGAGGGGAACAAAGGGACAGCTGTGGCTTCAGCTGCTGAGGACCTTTCCGGTCACTTCTAGGAGCCAGCCCCTATCCAGACTGGTTTTTGTTTGTTTGTTTGTTTTTTGAGACAGAGTCTAGCTTGCGCGATCTTGGCTCACTGCAACCTCTGCCTCCCGGGTTCAAGTGATTCTCCTGCTTCAGCCTCCTGAGTAGCTGGGGTCACAGGCATGCGTCACCATGCCTGGCTAATTTATTAATTTTTTTGTATTTTTAGTAGAGACGGGGTTTCACCATGTTGGCCGGGCTGGTCTTGAACTCCTGATCTCCAGTGATCCGTCTGTCTCGGCCTCCCAAAGTGCTGGGATTACAGGCCTGAGCCACTGCGCCCAGTCAGACTGGTTTTATACAGAACCATAGACAGTTACTTCTACAATTTGATTTCAGAAGACTGAAAAGGGCACATCTATTTCAAATATCTATTACAATTGATGTCATCGATTCACCATTATCAAGTTATCTGAAAGAAAACTTATTTAAGTCCTGGCACAATGCTAGGTGCATGGAATGTGCTCTCTCATTAGCTCACCCCTAAATGAGGGAATTAGAATTAAGAGCTTGAGGGATAGGCAGGGCTCAGTGGCTCAAGCCTGTAATCCCAGCACTTTGGGAGGCCGAGGTGGGCAGATCACTTGAGTCCAGGAATTCGAGACAAGTCTGGCCAACATGGCAAACCCCCGTCTCTACTAAAAATACAGAAATTAGCAGGGCTTGGTGATGCACACCTGTAGTCCCAGCTACTCAGAAGGCTGAGGCAGGAGAATCGCTTTAACCTGGGTAGCGGAGGTTGCAGTGAGCCAAGATGGTGCCATTGCACTCCAGCCTGGGCAATAGCGACTGTCTCAAAAAAAAAAAAAGAGCCTGAGGCAGAGGCATACCCAAGCTCTTAATCCCTCAACATGAAGAGCTGAGTCCTCAACGGCAGGACTGTCCTGCAGGTGGATGAAGTTTCTAAGCCTCATCCACTTTGAGTTAATTGCTCCAAAAGTTCTCCCTGAATCACCCAGCTCCTCCTCCTCTCCCTCCTTTGAGCTCCTGAAGCGTTTACTATTTTCACCATGTTTTTGGCGCTGGACAGGGTCTCCTCAATTAGACTGTAAGCTTCCTGAGGTCACAGAGTGTGCTCAGAATTTCTTGAAATTTCCTGGAGGACCTTGTTTCATCAGCTTAGTCTACTTATGATGATCTGAGTGTTTCTAATAACAGAGGCTTCACTGTTACTAAAACTCACTAATAACAGTTTTTTTTTTGTTCGTTTGTTTTTTGAGACAGCGTCTCACTCTGTCTCCCAGGCTGGAGTGCAGTGGTGCAATCACAGCTCATTGCAACCTCTGCCTCCTGCATTCAAGCGATTCTCCTGCCTCTCCTGTCTCCTGCCTCCTGAGTAGCTGGGATTACAGGCCACGCCACCACGCCCAGCTAATTTTTGTCATTTTAGTAAAGTCGGGGTTTCGCATGTTAGCCAGGCTGGTCTTGCCCCCCTCAGCCTCCCAAAGTGCTGGGATTACAGGCATGAGCCACCACACCTGACCTCCAATAACAGAGGTTTCTTACTCATGTGGGTGAGATGCCCATGGAATCTCAGTGGTTGATGTGCACTTTGCACTTCTGCTCACATTTCATGGCCAGAGCAGGTCACATGGTCGATGGGGACAAGGATGTATAATCTTCCCACATAAGGCAGACTAACGGGGGACGGGGGGCGGCAGTAAATATTCTGAACAATAATACAACCTATCGCAGACCTAGAATATTATTTTCTACAAAACTGTTAGTAAATATTCAATCGGAATGATGAGACAAATATCCTAAGACAGAAATATTTGAACACACTTTTCTGGTCTACATTAACCAATGAAATGTTGGGGTACTGATTTTCATGGCCAAGTGATAAACTGAAAGCAAATCAGCCCTCTGGCTGGAGTGTGGTTGAGGCGGATGAGACAGGCCCAAGCTCACCTAGGAAGATGCTGCTGTAAGGGGCTAGGACTCGGCTCACTCACTCTCCCTCTGGAAGCCAGGCTGGCATCTGAAGAGGAGCTGGGATTCCAGGATGGAAGACTTGAGCTTAATAGATGAAGACATTTCCCAGGCTGAGAGACTCCCATATCTGCAGTACCTACTCTGGGTGACATGAAGGCAGGGGCTGCTGTCTTTGGGGATGTTATGCAGGGGATTCCAGCAGTGAAGAGAAAATTGGTCTAGAGACCCCAGGACTGACTCTTCTAGCTTTAAAAGTCTGTCCCAAACCTCAAAGGAATCTGCATTTCAATTGTGAGGCCAATACTCACTCTCCAGAACATGCAGGAGTAAGGAGAGATGAAACGTGTCAAAGACTCCAAATAACATGCTGTGAGGGACCAGGGAAACGGGACAGGCCACACGGCTTCCTGGGACTTAAGTGGGTCCCAAAGGCCAGGATTCATAGGGGTTACAGGTCGGATCAGAGGGTGGGAATTCGAATGTGCAAGACAAAAGCCTGGGTTAGTGCAGGGACACCTCAGGTGGTGCCCCTCCCTTCTCTTCCCCCTCCCTCCAGTACACAGGGTCCCAGGAAGTGAAAGAAATACAATCTGCACGTGACTCAAAGGAGCTGCCGCTGCCGCCGCCACCGCCTTTCAGACGCTTTCTCCAATTCAGGTTTGCATCCTATTTTCCTGCAAATGCTTTTTCCTTCCCTTTGCCACTCTGGCTTTTGTTGATATAACCTCAATTTCTTGCTGCCTTTCAAAGCCTTTATTCCCCAAATTGAGGGAAGGAATTTTTAATGTCACGCTAGGTCTCTAGCCAGGCCAGTTGTCTTTTTCCAAATCAGTCAGGTGCTCAGGGCAGCTAAGGATAGAAAGAGGCTTGGCAGAGAGAGGGAGAGAGTCAATAGCAAGGAGGAAAACAGCAACTGCAACTGATGAAGGTCCCCGAGGTGATTTGCAAATCTGCTGAAATCCTGAACAAGCTTTGATTTAACCCAAGCTTGAAATGGCTTTTATTTACTGTCTATTGTGGAATAAATGACATCTCATAAACAGGCTTTATCCATTACCCCAGAATGGAGAGCATGCTGTTAGGGACATTTTATCCTCTTGATATCAAAGGAGATATGCCGGGGTGTGTTATTACAAATAGAAAAATCAATGCTGAGACACACACATCTGAAATTTCATTTTCATCCAACCACATTTTCAAAGCTAAAAAAATAAAAAAATAAAAAAAAGGCAATCGCTAATAAAAATGACTTCAGAACTGGAGGCTTTACCAAGCCTGAGCAAAGGACCAGCTGGGACCAAGCCCAGACAGTGAATAAATCTGGCTCTGTCCTGGGGCCATTTCCTGCTCTGCCTCCCAGACAACCCAGCCTGCCCAGGGCCGCCCAAAGCACAGCCTTCTCTCCCCGGCCCCCAGCTTCCTTGGTCTCCACTCTAGGCCATGCCCAAACACTGTTTATGCCCTCCAGATGCCACCTCTCTAGCTGTACTCAGTCTTCCCATCCCAACCACACACTACATTTGGCAGCAGACCACATGGAAAATGCCAGAAATGTCCAGAGGCCATTGCTATTTCTCCCAGTTCCCTCCTACCTGAAGGGCAGGGGCTCCTGAATCTTTCAGGTATGGTGTGAAAGTGAAAAGGCCCCCATGGAGTGAGGAGGGAAGGTTGGCCATTCTCCAAGCAAAGGCTCAGTCCTGCCTCTCACTGACCTTAATGCCATTTCTGCCAACCACAACCTCTCTTTCCGAGATAAGTATGGGAGATAAATACTTTTAGCTCTTCATAAAATTTTCTTAAAGCCACCATCCCAGGGCTCCATCACATTGTGTGACCTTGTGTTGGGGGGAATTTCTGGTTTAGAACCTTGTTTGTGCATGAGGCTGTAAGCTCAAGGAGGCCTGATGTTGTTCTCTATATTTCTAGTGCTGAGCACAGTGTGTGGCACAGAGTAGCTGCCCGATAAGTGCTAGTTGAATCCAAGAGATGTGCAGGCTGGTTGTGGGGACAAGAATGGCTGGCTAGACACCATGGAGATGCTAGAAGCCAATCTCAGCCATCTGAAAAGAAATACTCCAGCTCTTAGCAGCAGCTCTTGCCTTGAGGCCTGAACTATATGGAGTTTGCTGGTTTCATGCAGTCAGTCACATTTGACGCAGGAATGGCTACTCTGAGATGGGGACCCTAACTCACAGGGAGGAGCCACCCACCCCAACAGCAAAGGGCCAAGGAAGAAGAATGTAGAGCTGCCATTGTCTCCAAATTCCAGGCAGTGTGTGCTTTCTGCAGGCAGAGAAACAGCCTTTGCTCATGGGATCCTTTGCCCTTTCCACCAAGGAAGACCCACAGGCCAGTTTGCTTTTAGAGGGATGAGGTGTTAACAGTCTGGGAGAAAATGACAAGCAATAGGAAACAGTGTTTGTGGCAGAAAGAGCCAGCTCCATAAGCCCCCTTGCTGGCTCTTTGGTTCAGAAGTGGCCTCATAAAACACTGGTGGACGGTGATTGATGCCCCGGGACCTGCTGGTCAATCAAGGCCCTGGGAAGCAGGGGGCCCTGGCCAGGGAGCAGAAGGTGGAGCTCAAATCCCACCCAGGAAGGGGCTTGCTCCCTTGTCACGCTGACAAATCCATATCCCTGGAAGTGAAATCAAGTCCAGGAGAGGCTGGCTTCTTCTGGGCAGGATCAAAAAAATATTCTTAATCAGATTTGAAATACATCACTCCTAGAGGAGGACTGGGACTCTTTGGACCCTGGAGAGGCACATATCTCAGGGGACTCAGGGGGACTCAGGGACTCAGGGGCAGGATCTGGACACCTCCTTCCCCCTGCTCCAGAGCCTACCCCGCCCTAGCTATTTACAAGAGGTGATGTTTGCACAGGAGACTTGTGCCTTAAACCAAAACCACAGTGAAACCGGATGGCAAAAGTGCTATTCAGGGTTTCTAAGGATGGACACTTTTCCTTTCTCCATATACATGTATGAAAGGGGACATGTGGCATATATATAGGATATATATGAATAGGATATATTTATCCTATTAGAAAGAAAGGTCAGGCTACATTTGCAACAAGCAAAATTTCCCAGTCCACACAAGCATGAAGCCCTTCTTGGAGGCTGGTGGAAAAGATGTGATTTACCTTTGGGTGCTGAGGCTGGGATTCCCATTTAAAAGTCTAAGCTGGCTGATTATTTATTGATGTCTCTCTCTCCATAGCTGTCTGACTCTTACTGGTTGGAAGAAGCTCCTTTGTGCCTAAAGCAATTTTTGAATTAAGTTCTTTTCAGTCATTTCCCCTCAGGTGTTAACCAATGAGACTGTACTTTGACAAAAGTCCGCTTCCCCCCACCTCACTGCCTTCCTTATTTTATGTCGTGAAATGAAATTAAGTATCAGGAGAGAGGCCATCAAACAACTGGGCCTGACGTGGTTATTTGGCATGTATTTTTTATTTACAGAAAGAGTGAGAACAATGCATTGGAACCATTCATATTTTACAGTGAATCTGCCTCCAAATCCTACTGGGACAAAAATCCAGGCAATTTAATGAATAAACAGGGCTCGTTCTCTATGTCTCTGTCCAGTGCTCTGGCTGCTAGCCCAGAAGTGGTCCTTGAAGCTGCACGTTTTCCTCAATTCCCTGAGGTCAGGATGGTCTGGCCTCCCTACCTCAGTGGGCTCATCTGTGAAATGCAATGATAGTGAAATGGAATGACACTCACCACAGAGCAGGGAACCGAGGTCTCTTCCGGTGGTAACAGCCATGGTTCCATGAGCTGAAACCTTCTTTTCAAAGAAAGTTTTCCCTTCTGGGAAGAGGGTACCCAGATCCTGACCCCGAGCCCAGATATGTGCCTCCCCAGGGTCCAAAGAATCCCAGTCCTCCTCTAGGAGTGATGTATTTCAAATCTGATTAAGAATATTTTTCAAAGATTTTCCTACAAGTAACCTCATCTAGGGCAGCCCAGTTGACCATTTTGGCAAGAACCACCCTCTCCTTCACATCTACCCTCACTTCTACCCAACCCCACCTGGGAGAAAGAGCTGCCAAATGCATCTTCTGGAAGTGAGAGACTGATGAATGGGGAGTGCTTGGAAAGGCTGGCTGAGCAGAACTGGGAGCCAGCGAGGACCTTCCTTGAGTGTCTTGGTGCATCCTGAACTGAAGGCTGGCATGGAAGCCTAGCTGGAACAGCACTGAGAGGCAACCCCACAGAGTATACCTCAGCCAGGGGATCTGCTCCAGCCAGGCCACCCCAGGAAAGTTTGTGCAAGACTTATTACCGAGGATGGATTTAGGGTGACAGTGGAGAGGTGTCTGTTGCTGATAAGCATGACTTGATAGCATATTCTCACCCAGCCAGTCCTGTCCTAGACCCTTTTGTAGGTCTTGGAGTCTGGCAAAATGGGTTCAAATCCCAGCCCCTTGGGATGTTATTTAACCCCTCTGAGCCTTAGTTTCCTCATCTGAAAAATGGGATAATATTACTTACTCAAGCAGTTGTGAAGATTAAAAAGATAACATATGTGGAAAGCCAATGTCTGGTACACAATAGGAGCCAGTATGACCTTTTTAGTTTAATAAAACAGGCCCTGCTCTTAAAAAGCTGTTGGAGTTAATCACATTCTCAGAAAAATTGATAACAACAGAAGCATGTGATTCAAAGTCACCCAAGGAAGTGTTTCGTGTAAGTTTTTGAAATTGAGTCACACTGAGTCGTTCCTGTCTTAGCATGGCCACCCCCCAGATTCCCTGGGACCTTCCCTAATTTTAGCACATGGTCACCCTAGCCCCACGCTCTACAGGATGCTTTGCCCTCTGCCATCAGTCTGGCACACTGCCCAGGCCCCATCTCCCTGGCTTCCTCCACTTCCCCTGCCTCTCTTCTACCCAGCTCCCACCATTCAGATGGGTCCTTCTGGATCAATAGTGTACATGCTAGGACCTATCTTTCCGGCAGTGAGGAGGGTTGATCCTACATTACCCCATTCTCTGGTAGGACTGTCTCCCCAGACAAGCAGAGATAGGCTTCTGTGGCAGGATTTCTGTATGAAGAGGCCTAAAAGTCACTGACCAGGAGACACTACTTTTCATTCAGTTGTGCTGGAGAAACAGAGGCAACCCTCACAGAACTTTCCATCTAGCAGAGGAGACAAATGCTGTCAACAATCACACACAAATCACATAGCTATGACCCATGACAAGAGCTGCGAGGGGTAGGCACACCGTGGAACGGGTGTAAATGGCACCCTGCACTGGGGAGGGAAGCACAATGACTTCCCTCCCTAGTATGTGTCAGTGGCTGGGTGTTGATGGGGGCTGGAACAGATCATGGGGAGGACTCACAACAGCTGAAGGAGGAAAAGGGCTGGGAATTTCAGGGAGAGGATTTTAAAATCCAGTTTCTGGCCTGGCCAATCTTTTGCTGAACTTTGGAGTAAAACCAACAAAACAAAATTTGTTAAAACCTGAAACTGGTTCAAATCCCAACACCCCAGGCAAGCTCCTTCACTTCTCTGTGCCTTTATCTTCTCATCTGAAAAATGGAGACACAGCTAACTGGTCATCTCCTGCCCTACTTTCTCTGATGGCCAAACAGCCTGACTCTGGGACACAGCTGGCCATGGCTAGAGCCTGGAAGGTCCAGGAACAGAGGTACTATGGCCTCAGAGCCCTGGGACTGTCTGCTAAGCCTGAGCCTGGAGGCTACATTCTCTCAGGTCTATCCTCACATGTACAGCCCTTTCCCCATCCAGGGGGTTTTCTTACTTCTCTCTCTCTCTCTCTCTCTCTCTCTCTCTGTGTGTGTGTGTGTGTGTGTCTGTGTATGTGTATGTGTGTCTAGGATATTTGCCAAAGTTACCGAGGTCAGTGCTTCTGGTAAAAAGGGTAGAATCAACTCCAACTGGGGATGGTGTTATGACCATTTTTGTGGGCAGGGAAGATAAAATATAATACCTGCTATTTGTAGTGCACTTTTAGTTGCTCTTTAAGGCAAACATCTTTTCCTTAGAATCCTCTGAAAAGTCCTCTATGATTTCCTCTTGCTGAAGCAATTTGTCCCTTCTTGGAACACTCCCCATGCTGCTCTTAGGACACTTAACATGTTCTCCCTTGTTTTATGACTGTTTGTGCTCTTGTCCAACTAGACTTGCAGATCAAGCAATATTATTCCTTTTATATCCCTGCACAATCCCTAAAATTGGGTTAGAACATCCTAAGAAGCAAATAAATGCTTGTTGGATGAATGAATGATGTGTGCTGGAATGAATGCGCAACATAAATGCAAGAAGCTTTTCCCAGAGCCCTTTAACCCCTCTACTTAGCCCAGAACTCTTTTCACTACACAGATTTTGACCCTAACCTCTCTCCCATCCCCTCTTTGCTTCCCAATCCTAACAGGTCCCCAGTCTTCACGTCTTATTTGGCTGCTTCTATGGTTGAACAATAGTGATATTGTTATTGAAATAGCTTAGATGAGCCCAGTCACCTTGTATCAGTGACAATATTAATAGTGACAGGTTCCAGGGCCCACAATATTAATAGTGACAGGTATGGCCATTTGGTTGCCAAAATGGAAGGTTAATAGGTAGACACCCACTCAGTTTGACCCTGTTACTGACACTACACACATCCTGAATCTCTTTAAGCCCCATGAGATTAGCGCCTCCACTGAAAGGCTGAGGGATGTGTAGCTACACTTAGAAAAATACAACCAATAATTGAATTGGTGGCTCCACTGGAATATTAAACAATGATTTAACGATGCATACTCAAAAGCATCCATCTACATCCACTGAGACACTAGGACGCATATTTTGTGCACTACCAGAGAGCTGAATCAGCTGAGGAAGTCTCCTGCCCACCAATGAGGATGTTGAACACAGGAATCCACTGTGCCCTGGGTTCTAGGAAATGAGAAAAACAGAAAATGCTCTGAGCTGACAATTCTTTATGCACTTCACCCACAGTTGAAGTCTATGGACAACCAGGAGAATCAAATGAAGCCAGAGGTTCATTCCCCCAGGGGCTCTCAAGCCTTGTTCGTCCACAGCCTAGGACCCCCTGCTGCTCCACAGCCCCATGCATGTAAATCTTACAAACAAGTTGCTGTTCACAGTGAAGATGGGCTGAGAATGAGGATGGGTTCACAAAAATGCAGCTTCACCATAGATAAATTCAACTGAAATTAATACACATTTTGAGAATATGACCCAGCAAAGTACCACTGTCTCTGGTGGGGATGAGGGGCACAGGGTGGTGGTAGTACAGAATTAGGCACACCAGTCTCTGTCTGCAGGAGGCTCACATTCAGGGGAAATGCAACCAAACATGAGACATTTTTTCCTGATGGTAGGTCACAAGCATCATAGCTATATAGGACAGCAGAGCCGAAATCCTCTAGTCACCTTAAAGAATCAAAGTGTCTGTGCGTGCCCTGAACCTAGCAACAGGGGGCTCCTGGGACGACATGGTTCACAGGAAACAGCCTGGACTTTGGAGACAGACCCACCTGGTTTCAAATACCAGCCTCACCACTGACTATGGAATGTCCTTGGTCAGATTGCTTACTCTAAGTCTGTGTTCTCCCATCTATTAAACAGGGCTAAAAATGCCTTCTTTGTTAGATTTAATAATATAATAATTTAATAATAATTTATATATTAAAAATTTAAATATATAATTTAAATATTTATATATTATAAAATATAATAATTTATATTATTATATTATATTACACAGAGAACTGAACCTCTGTGTAAGAAGTTCCACTGCTCTGAGGCTGCCATGTTGTAAGGAAGCCCAAATAATAAATAAACATCAAATAATGAACATCAAATGCCTAGTAAAGTAACTGACATTTAGATGATACTCAGTGAATCTCTTTACTGCTTAAGGTTCTCTTATTCACTTTCATGTCCTCTGTATCTATAACTGGGCTCAGCAATATTGCCTGCATGGATGGATGGATGGATGGATGGATGGATGCATGGATGGATGGGTTGATGGGTGGCTAGATGGACAGATAAAGAGACAGATGGATTTCCACTATTGGGACACTCTTTTGCATCCCTATTTTACAATTAGGGAGCAAAAAGAGGTCAAACACTCTTGTAAGGTGCTGGTGTCCTTATTGTCTCAGGGACTTGTCACCTCATCCCGGTCTCTGACTTCTAGTAGGTCAGTCTGTGTTACCCAGCAGTTCTGCCTCTTTCCCTCCTGTCTATCCTAAATCCTTCAAGATTCGATTCAAGTCCCACTTCCTCTGCAAAGCCTCCTCTGACCAGATCAGCTTACTCTTCTCTCTCCTTTTCCTGAACTTGCCAATAGTGAATCTCTGTCACATCATTTGACTTTTGGTTGATAACTATGTTATGTATGCATCTTATTTCCCCAGTCTGATAGCAGAGAATGGGTTCTAGGCTTCCCTTACACCCCCAAGCATGAAGCTGGGCACATGTGCCTACCATGTAAAGAATGCAGAAAATACTTTTTACTCCTAATGACAAACATTAGTTGCTAATGTTACTTCTAATAATAAAAGTTGACATTTATTGAGTGGTGCCAGGCACTGCACTGAGCACTTGAAATACCTTATCTCATGTAAGCCTTATAATAACTTTAGAAAATAGGCATGATTATCTCCACTTTACAGATAAGAAAACTGAGTGTGAGAGAAGTTGCAATGCTTTTAAAACATAGACCCTAAATTCTTTAATGCTCCTCTCATTGACAGGTGGGGCTCTACATCCTCTCCCTTCGAATCTGGGTGGGCTTCTGACTGCATCTACTAATAGAGTATGGCAAAAAGTGATGCTCTGTGACTTCTGAGGCTGGGTCCTAGAAGACCAGGCAACTTCTTCTTTGTTCACTGGAACCCAAGCACTTGGAGAACTGAGCCTCTGTGTAAGAAGTTCCACTGCTCTGAGGCTGCCATGTTGTAAGGAAGCCCAAGCCCCATGGAGAAGCCACAGACAGATGCTCTAGTTACAGATCATAGTCTTTGAGTCATTCTAGTCCAGGAGCCAGACATGTGAGTGAAAGAGCTTAGATGATTCCAGCCCCAGTCTTTGAGATATTCCCAGGTTTCAAGTCTTCCCAGTGAGGCCTCAGATGTATGGAGTAGAGACAAACTATCCCTACCACATCCTGTCCAAATTCCTAACTTGCAAAATTCATGAGCATAATACAGTAGTTATTTCAAGCTGCTAAATTTTGAGGTGATTTGCTATGCATCAATAATAACTAGAAGTTCATTTGACTTGCCCAAGGTTACCCAGCTAGTAAGTGGCAAAGGTGGGATTCAAGCTCATGTGGTCTGACTTCAGAGCTCATGTTCTGGAACTGCATAACAAGCCTCCCAATACATGCTTGGGTTAAGCTGGCATGCAGTGCACCATGTGGCTGATCTCAGATTCTGGAAAGTGGAAGATGGGCCCTGAAGAAATAAAGCTGGGGCAGGGGCCCAGGTGGGTCTCTGGAAAGGAAGAAGGTGGCATGTAGCAGGTGTGACATGAGGCTTTGCCTCAAATACAAGATTTTGTAAGTCCTGGGCAGCAAAAGGCAAAGAAGACACCTGATTGGGAAAGAAAGTAAAAGCATCAGTGCAGTATGTGCATGAGGTGTGGGCATGGAGTGGAGAATGGTAACGGGGAGCTGGTGAGCCCTTGGGACTCATGGAGATCTTCTCTCGTGTAAGAGAGAAGGCTGGGCAGGACAGCTCCATGGCAAACAGCTGAGGGAAAAGGATGTCTGAATGCAGACAACAGAGATGACTCCCTCTGTCCTCTGCCCATCAGGACCCTCCACAGAATCTGGCTGCTTGTTTGGGTGTGGGCTGAGCTTTCTCCAGCCTTAGATGAAGGCCCAGGCAGAGGCCCACTGCAACCCTGCAGATCTCCTATTCACTGACAACTCCCGTTCTCTGCCCACCCTCCTTCCAACTTAGGGATAGCATCATCCTTTTATTCTTTCCTTCATTCAACATTTAGGACCTGCTTCCTATAGGGTAGGCTCTGTTCTAGATGCTGGGAACAGAGACCAAAGTAAAAATAATGAGCTCTTTCCATTGAGTTACCAGGCAACAAGGTAAGGGCTGTGATGGAGGTGTTTTGTGGATAGGGAAACAAGGATTCCCCACCCCTGTGAAGCTGATGACTTGACACCTTCTTCTAGCTACTGGCATTTTCATTTTCCAAGTACTTTCATTTGATGATGTCTGTAGCCTTTTCTTTTCTTTGGGCTTTTAGAATGACATGATGCAGAATTTCTGTAAAGTTGTCTTCAGTCAAAAGCTTAAAATATTTGCTCCACTCTCTTGGGTAGTGATGAAAAATCAGGGAGACATTTGCTCAGATACAAACACTATGACCCCTGGATCATAACACACAGCCATGTGTTTCTACAGTTAATAATAGTACAAATGCAATAAAACTTCATATTTTACATATTGCTGTATAATTTTAAGGCTCTTCCACAGTCATCATCATTATTTGATCCTGACTTCCCCAAATGAAAGGTGGAATAGGTGCTGTTTCCTGAGTGACTTAGTCCATTCAGGCTCCCGAATAAGAATACCATAGATTGGGTAGCTTTAAGACAACAGGAATTTATTGCTCACACTTCTGGAGCCTGGGTAGTCCAGATCAAGGTGTTGGCAGATTGAGTGCCCGGTGACCTGCTTCCTGGTTCATAGATGGCTGTCATCTTTTTGTGTCTTCACATGGCAGAAGGGGTGAGGGAGCTCCCTGGAGTCTCTTTTATGGTACTAACCCCATTCATGAGGGCTCTACCCTCTCAAAGGCCCCAGCTCCAAATTCCATCACCTTGGGGCTTAGATTTCAACATGTGAATTTTGGAGGGACATAAATATTCAGTCCATAGCACTGGGTTTACAGCTTGTGAAACTCTGCATGCAGAAGTTAAGCAACTGATTCAAGGTTCACACACTGGGCAGTGGTGGAGACATGGTTGGGATCTGGCTGGAGACTGGACATCCTGAGTTTCTGCTGCACACACAGCCCTTCTGGACAGGATGGCTCCTTCCCCAGGCCGCTGCGCTTCATGCCTCTGGATCAGCTGTCCCAGGCCAACAGATCTGCCAACTGTTCTTTCCATACTGCAAGCCTGCAGTGGGAGGAAGCTAGCTTCCTGACAAGGCTATTTGTGAAGTTCACTGGTCAGTAACACACCTGGTAAAATGCCAAAGCCTGGGCACCAACATGAGATCAGAAGGGAACCTAGGGGAACTCTTCTGGGGTTACCCAAAAAAGGGCAATCCTATGCTTTCATGTATCTTGAACATAAATGAACATGAACAAGAGACAGACAGGAGTGGGGTGAAGGGCACAGACTCTAAGCCTGGTTGCTGGATTCAAAGCCCGCTTTGCCACCTACCAGCTGTAAGGCCTTGGGTAATCACTTAAACCTCATCTGTTTCCTTATTTGTGAAACAAGGGTTGTGACAACATCCACCTCATAGAGTTGTTATGAGGATTAAGCGAGTTAATACTTATTAAACGCTGAGGGCAGTTCTTGGCATGTGGTAAGTTATTTATAAATGTTTGTTAAATAATGATGGACCCTCTAAGGCAGCGATCCCCAACCTTTTGGCACCAGGAGCCAGTTTCATGGAAGAGAGTTTTTCCATGGACAGAGGGTAGGGGATGGTTTCAGGATGAAGCTGTTCCACCTCAAATCATCAGGCATTAGATTCTCATAAGGATCACACAACCTAGATCCCTCACACGTGCAGTTCTCATAGGACTCCCATGAGAATCTGTTGCCACCACCGATCTGCCAGGAGGCAGAGCTCAGGCTGTAATGCTGTCTTGCCCACCCCTCCTGCTTTGTGGCCCAGTTCCTGACAGGCCATGCACCAGTACCAGTCCATGGCCCAGGGGTTGGGGACCCCTGCTCTAAGGGCCAGGCACTGTACTGGTACTATGGCAAATGGAGGGCCAGGACATGCCACTGACCCCAGGGAGCCTACAACCTGCCCACGGCCTGTGTCCATGTGAGGTCATGTCCATATCTTCCACTGGACTCTCCATGTGAAATATTTACTGTGACATCTCCTTCAACAACAAAGTATTTAACAACTTGTAGCATGAATGAGAATTAAATAACCTTAATGTCAGGGATTAGGAGGATGGGAGTAAGGAAGGATAAGATGAGTCCCTATCTATGGATGTCAGCAATGAAACCCAGACTGAGCACTGTTAGTCTCCGCTTCTGTCCCTTCCAGCAGGACAGCCAGTAGGCACCTGTGGCTATTGAGTACTTGGAATATGGCCAGTCCAAACTGAAATGTGCAGTAAGACGAGAACCAAAACAGAAAGCATGCCAAATATCTAATTAGTAAATTTTCGTATTTATTCTGTGTTGAAATGATAGTATTTTCAATACATTGGGTTAAATAAAATATACTATTAAAATTAAGTTCACTTGTTTCTTTTTATTTTTTAAAATATGGCTACTAGAAAAGTTTAAATTGCATCTGTAGTTGTGTTTGTGGCTCACTTTATTAGCCAAGTGCTGAATGACATGGGTCCCAGCAGATAAGTGAGCTGGGAAAGGAAATATTCAACTTCCCTTAGGAAGACACTCCCAGAGAAGGTGAGAGTTTGGTGCAGGTCCCAGGGAGATGCTCTTTCCTGTGTATCCAGTGCCTGACCAAGGTCCCATTCTTACTGGGTGCTCATCTTTGATTTGTTGAATTATTGCCAAAATGTGACCTGGCTGTGTGGTGGGAGAGAGGGCAGGAAAGCAAGCAGGCCTAGGAGCAGATGCTCTGACTTTGAATTACATCGCTTATACACCTGAAGATACTAAAATAGCCAGCTGGAGCCCATTTCTCGCCAGGCGCAGGCAATGGCCATCCATCTGGGGCTTTCTATTTTGTTGAGTTGGCCTCCACTGAATCAAATTCTTTGAAGGACTGTGCTGATGCCAGCCTTGGTGCTTCCATTTTAAAGTGCTGTGTGAAGAAAGATTTGGACTTCATTGCCTCCTTTTCTTGGTGGCTGAATTGAGCCACTTCCCACCTTCCCCGGACCACATCCCTACACAATCCGTGGGAGAAAGTTTAGGAAAAGTTGAGTTTCTGCAAATGGCTCTAGGGGAGGGAGGGGGAGGATTCAGTAAGACCGGGCTGGTGGCCGACCTCGGAAAGCCAAGACTAATTCCGCAGTCTAGTCACTCCGTCAAACATTTAGTGTATCCGGGTGATTGTTCCCTGGTAGGCTGAGACGGTCTATCTGCTGGGCCTTTTGTCATGTTAACTGCAGCCGATCAATGGATTGAGGTCAGGACTTCTGATGTAGGTGCAAGCTTAGAGGGAAAAAAGTCTCAAAGATTCATTTTTTCTCGTCTGGTAACACTCCGGTCACTTATTTTTTCTCAGTTAGCCTCTGCCGCTCTAAAGTGGATATTGATCAGTGCTTTAATGCAAACCTGTCAAATTAATTTTGCAGACCTGGGATATGACTGGCCTAAAATTGCTTCTGCATCTGTTCTCTGCAGCAAGCCTATGAATTTTAATCACGGCCAGAATGGGTTGGTGGCTTTTTTTGTTAGAAACTTGAATAGGAAAGGTTTAAACTGTAAATGCCAGGGAATGATGCTGTTTTGTTCTTTTCAGAAACTCATGTGGTGGAGGTCAAAGAAATTATTATGTCGGGTGTATTCTTGGCAGATGCTGTGGGAAGCTTTGCGGGCTGGCTTTCTCCAGAGCTGCGCCCAGGGAGCGGTGGTGCCTCCATAAACGCATGCAGTTGCAGAGCCACAGCTCTGGGGGCTGGCAGGCACTGGGATGCCTGCACAGTTTGCCACCCCAGCCTGTGGCGCTATCCCTGCCTACTGTTTTTTGTTATCCAAGACAGTGTTACCTCCTGGAGGTGAAGGAGGCTTAGATTTCACTTTATTTTGAAGATTTAGGTTCCAGATCTGGCTCTGCCTCACCCTCCCATGTACTGTGGGTAAGGTGGATGTCTTTTTGAGACTCAGGTAATCACAGAAAATATTTAATGTCAGGAAACATCCTAAGGCCAGGCTCCTCCAGACAGGGTCATGCTATGTCAGCTCCCTACGCCCAGGAGTCCTGCAAGGGCAGGGTGGTCCTTAGCCACTGCCAATGAAATTCTCACTGTGTCCCCTGCAGCTGCTGTCCTGAGTTCTTGTGGGAGGCTCCCCACCCCTCCACACCTCAGATCCCGGGCATGGAGCCAGAGCTGACACCTGCACTGTCATGCCCACTTCTGGCCACCACTACCACTGCCACTAGAGTGTCTTCCTGCTGCTTGCATTCCCTGGGCAGTTTCTCCAACTGGACTACTGTGGCCAGATGGCCCTTTTGCAGGGAAAGGTGTTCCTGGCATCCCCACTTCTCTGGAGAGGGCGGCACATCTGCCTTATCCACCCAGGGGCTCTGTCCCTCCCTTCTGGTGGCAGCTCCCCTCCCCACAGACAGTCATGGCAAGTTCACTCGGCACAGAATCAACCAACTACAACCCTAACCATATTTGCCCTTCACTGTACGTCATCATCATCTATGTATTGAGTAGCTATTATGTCCAAGCTCTGTTCTCAGTGCTTTTCATACATTACCTAACTTAATGCTCACAAAAAAGATGCGAGGGACTTGCTGTTATCACTCCTGTTGCTGGGAAGGTGACTGAGGCACACAGGTGAGATGATCTCACCCAACTTGCACAGTTCACTCGTGGCGATGCTAGGCTTGAACTCAGGCCACCTGGCTCTAGCACCCACCTTGTGATCTGTACTGTCTGTCTGTCTGCCACGTGCAGGGAAGCACACGATGTGGTGTCACCTTATCTGGGTCCCTGATTGTTGTATCTGTGTTATTTTTACTTCCCCAATAAAACTCCAAACTCGAGGATGTCAACCCTCCTATTTCTTAATACTCAAATAGATAAATGAAGGTGAAGAACCACATGATCACAGAGAACAGGCCAGGAAAGCGTTTGGGGACAGCTTTGAAGGCAACTCTGATGAATTCAGCTTTACGAAGTAAGGGGAAGAGATGGGTGAGGGATAGAGAGAAAAGAGAGAAGTGAGAAAACGGAGAGACAGGAGAAGGGGAAGAAGAAGGGGAATGGGAAGGGAAGGGAATAATTTCATTTCACATGGGCATATCTTATCTCTCCAACTGTAAGGTCCCAGCAGTGGGAGGTTGGGAGGTGAACCCCCTTCTTCCTCCTGGAGTAACGAGCTGGAGGGGCTGGAAGACATGGAGCTCAGAGCCAACTGACACCCAGGTTAGAGAAATGGGCACTGAGAGACCCCTCAGGAGCCCATGGGAACTCACATGAAGGCCCACGAGACAGCAGCCTCTGGAAGGTTGTGGCTGAGGCATTATCGGCCTGCCAGGGGTCAACAGAGAAACAGCAGAGCCAACAGAGAGGGGACTTCCCAGCACCTGTAGTACCCAAGGGACACTTGTCTCCCTCCCTGGGACCTTCCTGGAGGAGCTGGACACTGAGGAGGGAAGGGACCTGGGTTGTCTCAGAGCCTGGCCAGCCTCCCCCCCAATCCCATATCCCTATCATCCTTGCCCCAGACAACCCTCAAGAGAGTTGGGGACCCTCTCAGACTGCACTGGTGAGAAGCAAAGAGATGCTGTTCAAACTGAACTTGAAGTTATACTTTGAACTGAACAGGATTGTCCTCACTGAAAGTGATCAGAAAGTTATGGAATTTAAGTTGTCACTGAAGAATGGTGGTAGGAGACTGAGCATAGTAGGTTTGTAATCATGCTCCCTCCTTTTCAGTGAGCACAGCCACTCCCCAGCCCAGAAACAGAGCTCCCTGTCTCACATATGGCTTTTAAATCTGAGAAAGGATCCTGATTGCACATGGGTCAATCTTCAGTCCCTCCCTGTGAACTGGCCATTGTGGGGGAAGTTCTGTAGGTAGAGGAGCTCAGTCCATCCCCAGAGGGCAGGGGAGTGGGGTAGGGGAAGGGGTTCTCTTATTAGAGAAGACAGCAGCAGGGAGCTTGGGGGTAGTTACCTGCATGGAGGGAGTCAATCCCAGTGTGAGTGTTTTGTGGCTGTGCACAGCTTTGTGCTGAGTTCCTCCATTCATCTGAAAGCAGTCAATGCCTCTCCTGCCAGAATGGGGTCTCCAATCCTGCCTCATCGCCTCCCATATGTGAATTGGGTCTCCCATGTGTGAGAACAGGCTCCTGTGAGGCCCCTGCCTCCTTCTCTAGCATCCTCCTCTATGCCAAGCAGAAAGCCAAGGAGATGGGAAGCACTCAGTGAATGCCTCGTGAATGAGTGTCTGCCTGAGTGAATGAATGACTCTATGAATGAAAGGAAAGGAAATGAAGAGCAATTAGACACACACATACCCAGAGCTCACCTAACCACACAGCTTCCTGCCCTCCACTCATCTGCTAAAAGCTTTGTGCCCATAATATCAGGTTTGGGCTCCTCAGTCCCTGAGGGGAGGGGCAAGAGGCTGCTGCTCTGTGGTCTGCAGGAGAAGGCACCAGGCTAGGGACCAGGGGAGTTGTCCTGCTGTTAATTACCTGTGTGACCTTGGGCAAGCCACTTAACCTGCCTTTGCTTCAGTTTCATCGGCCATCAAATGGGGCTAATGCTCTCTGTGTGTTTGCCCCACAACAGGGATGAGGGAAACAGACAAGATGACAAAGTTAACAGCACTTAGACAAATCTAAAAGAAAAACAGTGAGGGAGAAGGAAGGCATTCTTATGACCCTGGGCCTCCATCGGGGGTGCATTCGATTACAGAGCTGGATGTTAGGGTGGTGTGTGGGGAAGGCAGGAAGGCCCTCCACACTGAGAAGCTCGCACTTTCAGAGAAAATCCCCCAATATCCAGATGGGGTCCTGTCGTGTGCACAGCCCTGAGAGGGGAGAATTTAAAAATGAAAGAATCCTGCCTGCCCTTAAGAAAAGATACACACCTGTAAACAATTGGATCTGCAAAAAGGGCTCAGTCGTGTGTCATAGAAAATCAGTCAGTCCATAGATATTTGTTGAGCAACTACTATGTACTGGGCGCTGTTCTAGAAATTCAGGATAGGAGGCGGACAGAGTCCTGCCCAAAGAGCTACACACCAGGGAGTGAATGAACAATAAACAAGCAGGCAGTAAATGAATGGGATGGCATCAGAGCCTGGTAAATGCTGTTTAAAAAAAAAAAAAATGAATAGGGTAATGCCATAAAAAGCAGCTGAGGTGGAGTAGGAGGTTGCTTTAGTGGAATGATCACGGAAAGGGTCTGGAAGGTGATGACATTAGAGCCAAGGCACACAGATGACGGTCAGAGGGCAGTGGAGGGAGGGCCCGGAAACAGGCAGGGTGCCTCGAGCACAGGGAACACAGGATAAGGTGGGCTGGGCCTGGCAACATCCACCTTTACTGGCTATGAGGAGGAGGGCAAGGCAGTGGGAACCCACTGGAGGCTTAAGTAGGGGTGGACATGATCTGAGAGAGAGCGAGTGACCAAGTAAATGTGGCACAGTGTTGGCGATGGATAGATATGGGTGATGAAGGCATGAGAATTCTCGTATTTTTCTTGCAGTTTTTCTGTTTGTTTGAAATTGTGTCAAAATAAGAAGACGAAAAACAAAAGACCACTTAGGCTTCTGGTGAACAGTTGATTGCAGGGGTTGGGGGAGGAAGGACACCTGAGGAGGCTCTTGCAGGAGTCTAGGTGACTTGGAGTAGGGGGAAGATGGAAGAGAGAGGTCATTTCCAGGTCATATTTAAGGAAGTTGTGTTTGTTTTGTATTGCTCCTATAACAAGTTACCACAAACGTGGTGGTTATCAACAACACAAATTTGTCATCTTACAGTTCTGTAGGCTAGAAATCCAACACAAGTGTCACTGGGCTAAAATCAAGATGTTGAGCTGTGCCCCTTTCTGGGGGCCCCAGGAGAGAATCCATTTTCTTGCCTTTCCAGCTTCCAGAGGCCTCTTTCCAGCTCTTGCACAGAACCTCCTGCTTACAGAACCAGAAAGGGTATTGAATCCTTCTCATGCTGTCATCTCTGTCTGACCACAGCCTAGAAAGGTCCTTGCTTTTAAGGACTTATGTGATTGCATCGGGCCCACCCAAGTAATCCAGAATAATCTTTCCATCTCAAGATCCACAAACCTTAATCACATCTACAGAGACCCTTTTGCTATGTAAAGGAACATATTCACAGGTTCACTGAGATCAAAGTGTGGACATCTTTGGGGGCCACAATTCTGCCTACAAAAAGGTGGAACCATTAGAGTGAATTGGACTGGATTTGGGTGTGAGGGAAAGAAATGAACCAAGGATGACTGCAGGGTTTCTCACCTGAGCCACTGAGTGAAGGATGGAGCCATTGATCCAGAGAGCAAGCCCTTTAGGAGGAGTGGGCTGGTGAGGTGGGGAGAGCCAGAGAATCAATTGCTGTGCTGGAAGTGTGCTAAGTTTGGGCTGGCACAGGGCAGAGTAATTAGGGGGGCCTCACACTGGTGCCAAAGGGAAGAGAGGAGCATAAGCAAAGATGGGGCCTGAGAGTGGCACTCGTGGGGGTCACCATGCATACCTCTTCGGTGCATAAGCAAGTACTGAGCCCCTGATAGTCACCGGGCCTGTAGATACAAATACCTTCATAAATAAAAGATGTTCCAGAAGGAAATGGAAGGCCAGATGCAGACATGGTTGGACAGACAGGTTGGGGTCTGGTTTACAAGGCCTTGGGTGCTAGGTCCTCAGGTGTGGGCATGAGGCAGGAACAAGGGGCGGCCCCCGTAGGGCCTTAAGTAGACGAATGGCACAACACAGGAAAAAGGACATGACAACATATGCAGTCTCTAAACAGGCACCAAACTGGCTGAGTGTGGGCACATGCAGACAAGCTGGAGGCACGGGGCAAGGCCGCTCTAGCCCGGCCAGGGAATCCTGGCTTGGGCCTGTCCCTTCCTGCTACTCCTGGCTTGAAGGGATGTTCCTGGCACTGCAGGGTGGGGGATGTGTGGAAGGAAAGGGAGAGGCATCTCTTCCTCTTTCTGAACTGCCACTCTTAAATCAAACAATTCAATCCAGGTGGAAGAGGCTTGGCAGCTGGGAGGGAAGAAGAAGGAGAAGCAGACGATAAAAAAAAAATCAATAACGCTTCCCCATAAAATAAATTGAGATTTGTGGAATTCACTTCCACTTGACATCAAAGATGCCGATTTGGTGAATTCGTTTAAGGCCAAATTGAAAATGTATCATTTTAATCCGGGTCCCCAGGCTGCCCCAGGCTCCATGGCAAGAGCCCTGGGGACTGGGTTTACTGCAGCTCCCGATGCTCATTTGGGGCAGATTGATCTCTATAGCTTTGGAGAAGCAGTGCTGTGGGTGGCAGGAGAGGTGGGTAGTTCCCCACCCCCTCCTCAGGCCAAGGTCCCTCCAGCTAGGACGTTGCCAGGAACCACTGATGTGGCCATGCTTGGCTGCCTGAGAAGTGGCTTTAAGAGGCAGACACAACACTAGCTAGCCGAACCTCAGGCATCATGCAGCTCTTTCAACCCCACCAGGCCTTCCTGTTTCCTCCTGTAACCTAGTGTGCAATAAACTACAAGATATGTCGTAGAGTGGACCCACTGTGGTTCTGGATCCCCTTTCCCCAGGGCATGAGTATGAAGTGAATGGTGGCGTGGAAGGTGAGGGAAAAGGGCTGCTAAATATTAAGAAAACAAGGCAAACACATGACAAATGAGCACCCCGAGGGTTTCCTTGGCCTGGGCTTCAAAGAAAAGAGGACAAGTCTAAAAAGCATTGGGTGAGGCTCCGGAACACATCTTCACTAAAGTTAAGATCCAGTCCTGCATGAGGGGCTTCCCTCGTCCAAGATGTGGACACAAGGGCAGGAGAGTCTGCAGGCTGGCGGGTTAAGATGATGCCAGCCCTAGACTTTGAAGAAGCCATCTCTGACTAGACAGGAATGGCCAGGCTTGGGGTGGTGTGGCTCGGACAGCTCAGAAGTATGGGCAGACAGTGTGGTCCAAAGTGCAGAGTGCTGGTCACCAATAAATATCCTAGGTGAGCATGTCCGGGCTGCACGAATTCAGGCAACTGAACCTCTCTGTGCCTCTGAGTTCTTATCTATAAAAGCTGGGGGTGGGAGGTGGGCACGGTGGCTTACACCTGTAATCCCAGCACTTTGGGAGGCCGATGGTGGAGGACTGCTTGAGCCCAGGAGTTTAAGACCAGCCTGGGCAACATGGCGAAACCCTATCTCTACAAAAACATATATGTATTAATAATAAAATAATATAAAGTGAAAAAGGGTAATAATGGCCTTACCACAGAGGATTACCTCGGACCCTTTTTTTTTTTTTTTTTGGACAGAGTCTCACTCCATCACCTAGGCTGGAGTGCTGTGGCGCAATCTTGTCTCACCGCAACCTCTGCTCCGGGATTTAAGCGATTCTCCTGCCTCAGCCTCTCGAGTAGCTGGGACTACAGGCATGCACCCCCACACCAGGCTAATTTTTGTATACTTAGTAGACATGGGGTTCCACTATGTTGGCCAGGTTGGTCTCGAACTCCTGAACTCAAGTAATCCACCCACCTCCCCTCCCAAAGTGCTGGGATTACAGGCATGAGCCACCACGCCCAGCCTACCTAGGACCCTTCTATGAGAAAACATAAAGTGCTCAGAGTCATGCTTGGCAGATTGCTGACACTCCATAAATGTTACTATTTTGATGATTACAGTGACCAGTGGGGGCCTTTGGTCACACCATTGAGCCCTTACCAGCGTCCGCTCTGTAAAGTGAATGAGTAGAACGAAATGCTTTCTGTGGTCCACTGCCTGGGCTTGCCTGAGTCTTTGCTTCTGTGGGTCCTTCTTCTCACCCATGTGATTGCACAGCCAAGCAAGGGCTGTTCACCCCAGGGCTTCTAGTCTCGCAGTTTCTAGCCCTAAACCCTTGGAACCTTGGACAGAGACATTTGAGCATTTGCAAGAGCCCCAAGAAAGTCAGCCCAGAGAGAGGCCCAGGAAAGGTAGCAAGGACTAAAGCAAGACTAAATCCATGGCCAAATCCATCCCACAGCCAAGTTGGACTTGCTGCAACCAGGCTTTGGGCTTCGGGACTTGAGCTTGATTTGACCTCCTCAAATTGAATGCTCACTTTAGCCTAGATTTGCAAAGCAATTTGTTAATGCTTCTGTGCAGGGGCTGTTTTCTCTAGGGTTTTAAAGAAAAAACTCATTTCAATGTAAAATTCATAGCACCAAATTGAAATGTATTCTGAGCAGAGTAAGCGGTTCAGAATTTCCAGACCCTGGCGATCAGCAGCACGTCACATTGTAATTACACCTTTCTTTGTGCATCAGCTGCAGGCCTGGCGAGGAAAATAGAAGATAATGCTGACCCTTTTGAGCAGAGAAAGAACTTTTGTGACTGTTCCCTTTCAGAGAGAGCTCTCCCAAGATGACAGGAGAGAGGCACACCTGAATCAATCTATCAAGGGGAACAAAACCATTAGTATCTTTAGCCTCCCTAGCCAAGATGGATTCTGCTCAACAGTTGCTGGAGTTTGGCTCTTATTTCTTCACATGCATTAGGCAAAAAAATAATAATAATAAAGCATCTTCTTTCTAGCACATCTTGGTTCATTTTGCTCAAACAGGATCCCTAGCATCTCCTTCCTCAACACACACACATGCACACACACACACACATGCATGTACACATACAAGCACATGTACACGTCACACATGTGGGCACAAAACACTGCTCACACACACATATATATGCATGTATGCATTCATACTTATACATGTCACACACATACATGAGCACTATACACACACACATTTCATAAGCTTAGTGACAGACACACACACACTTCTCTATTAAAAACAATACTAGCAGACCCATAATTGGATCATACTTCTAACAATAGAGAAATCTGGATAAGGCCTGGTTTAGATGATACTAGGGAATTCTTGTTAATTTTCTTAGGCATAATGATGATCTCACGATGAAGTAGGAGAATGTCTTCATTCTCAGGAGATACAGGCTGAAGCTATATAGTGTCAACATATCTGCAACTTGTTTTCAAATGATTACCAGAAAGACAGAGAGGAAGTAAATATGGTAACCTGTTAACAATTATTGGAACTGGGTATCTGGGTGCAGGGCAGAGGCATATTCTTTGTACTATTCTTTCAATAGTTTGTGTGTTTGAAATGTTTGTCCTAATTAAAAATTAAGCAAATCAAAATCAGTGAGAACATTTCCAAATTGTATGCAGTTGTCAATTTCTTTGAAATCTTCCTTTTGTATCCCTTCTGTATATGCTAATTGTACAAGGACTTCAAATTTTGATAACCCCCACACTGATCTAATTTTGTAAGCAAGCATTAGGGTTTTTTATAGTGTCTGGAAAACAGAGAAGCTCTGAAAGGGCAGGAAAGAAGGAGAGTGAAAGGTTTTCTTAGGTCAGGTGAAAATTTGCAACTCTCTTACTTTAATCTTGGTTAATCAGGTCTTTAGTCTAATAATATTTACTGTAGGGGTCAAAGCTCTAATCACTTAAACTAATGAGCTTCTCTAATTAATATTAGTAGATTACCAATTAGATCTGTAGAGTATGAACTCAACTTTGTAGGTAAAAGAAAGGTCCATGAATGTCACTTGGCATTTGAGGCAAAGATGGTATGTGGGCTAATTTTCAGGTAGTTGGAAGCTGTGGGCCCTTTGCCTTCTATTTAGAAGCAACTGTCAGCTACAGTTTATGGGAAAAAAATTAAAATCCACACAACGAAATCGCCACTTGCTTCCTTGTTAGAATCCTCATGATAATGCCTCTCCACTCCCTTCTCAGCCCTTAACAACAATAACAACTAACAATTGTAGAGGGTTGTCCACGTGCCAGCGTGAATAACTTATTTAACCCTATGGAGTATTTACAATTATTATCCCCACTTCACAGGTGAGAGAACTAAGGCAAGGTGAGCAGCAGAAAGCAAAGACAGGCCTTGTGCCCAGGCAGGTCTGACCCCAGAGTCTGTGCTTTTAAGGATTCTGATAAACCACCAGTACCCATCACACTCAATGCCCCTGCCAAAGATGTCCCTCTGAGGCTAGCCACATCCCTCCAGCAGGCCCCCAGGACAGATTTTTGGTCACGGCATCTTGAAACATTTTCTGGACCTGATCTTTCTACAGTAATGCCTCCATTAACTGAGTGAGAAACCATGCCAATAATACCTTGCTTTGTCCGAACCTCTGGGTTAAAATAACGGCTGCTTGTTGCCTGGAGGCCAGGCCTTTCTCCACTGGTCCTGATCCATCATTCAGTTTTCTCCTGTTTGCCCCCACCCAATGCACACCTGTGCTACAGCCACAGAAGCATCTGTTTCTGTGCAAAGCAGCTCCCCACGGGGTTACTCGTGCTATTTCCTCCACTTAGAAGAAATGTCCTATTCCCTGCCCGCAAAAAGAAGTCAGAACACGCGCTCTCGGACAGGTCAAATCAGATCACCTCCCCTACTGTGCCTGGCAGGGAGAATTCCATGTTCCTGCTCTGTGGGTTGGGTTGGTGGAACAGCATTGCTGGTACTTTCCAGCATTTCATCCATACTCCCTGCCTTCTCTGGGCACGTGTCTATTTTGTTCAGGTGGTCACTCCTCCCCCTTGGGACTTAGAGGTAAGTCTTGGTTGGTCTAAGCTAGTTCTGCTTATTACATTCTTTTCAGTTAGAAGCTGGTTCAGAGATGCATGCAGGACCCTACATGCCCATGTCAGGCCAACAAGCCATGCTTGGGGACTTCTGAAGCAGGTTTCCTCACTGATAAACAGAGGCCCCACCTGGCAGGCAGTGATGTGCCTGCTTCTTTCCTGGACTTTGCTGGGAAGTGATGCCTGGAGCTGCTGTAGCCAGCCTGCAGCCACCTTGAGGATCATCAAAACCCTGGCACATAGGTGGGGGGCAGGGGGCCAAGAAAGAGCACAAAAGTGGGTTCACACTATGCCTGGAGCTGCCTGGCCTCAGGACTTCCCATTATGGGAGATTATAAATCCCCACTTTGAGCTACGTTTACTGTTACTTGCAACCAAAAGCACCCTGACTGATAAGATCCACATCAGTTAGTACTTTGCAGTTTGGATTACAGGCAGCTGTGTAGGGTCCGTCTTCCTGCTTTTGTTCTGTTTAGGCTAATTTTATTCCCTGAGGACAGATATCTTGTTTTATTCATCCTGTACTTTTCACATCCAGCTCAGTGACTGACTAATACATAGTAAAAAGTAATTTGTTAGCCAGGATGTTGATGGATCCTAGTGTTTCCAGGGGAGCTTCCTCTTAGAAATTATCCAAAGGGATTTATCCATCTCACATCCTTTCTGGAATAAGATAGGGTATAAATATGCAAGTAGGATGGAAGGAAGGAAGGGAGGTAGGCAGGAAGGAAGGAAGGGAGGGAGGGAGCGAGGGAGGGTTAAATGTATTTATTAAGAATATTGTTACTTCTAGAAAGGGTTCCCATGACAACCTCCATGGGAGAGGCCCCCATCTCCAAGGGCAGTGTGAGATTAAGGTGTGGGAATAGTAATGTTTTTCAACCTTTTCTTCATCCATCTCTCCTTTGATACTTTAACATTCTCATGTGTCCCCCAGAGAATTTTATAAGATCCCTGGGAGAGAAGGGCATCTTCTCTATCTTGGGAATTTCTGTCTTCAGCAATTTCCCATCATTGAGAAAGATTTTTCTCAGGCATTAATTTCCGTAGTTTACATTTTTAGAAATCGAGTTTTAGCCGGGCGTGGTGGCTCACGCCTGTAATCCCAGTACTTTGGGAGGCCGAGGCAGGTGGATCACCTGAGGTCAGGAGTTTGAGACCAGCCTGACCAACATGGAGGAACCCCATTTCTACTAAAAATACAAAAATTAGCCAGTCATGGTGGCAGGCACCTGTAATCCCAGCTACTCAGGAGGCTGAGGCAATGGAATCACTTGAACTGGGGGGACAGAGGTTGCAGTGAACCAAGATCACGCCACTTCACTCCAGCCTGGGCAAAAGAGCAAAACTCTGTCTCAAAAAAAAAAAACGAAAAGAAAAGAAATTAGGTTTTAAGAATATCCCCCAAATAAAATAAAATTACTTATTTTATTTATGGTTGTTTTCAAACATATATGTTTTATTTTATTTATGGTTATTTTTATTTATGGTTGTTTTCAAACCTTTTCCACCACCCCCAAGCCCCTAGAGAGTCTAACGTGGCCCTCCACCTGGAGACCACTAGTCCAAAGCCCCATATGGTCACATGCAAAGACCAGGCAAGGGCAAACTCCTGGCACTGGGCTTGTGTTGCTACATCAGCACTTGACTTAATTGCATACTTTGTTAACTGGTGATTATAAATAGTGAAACACCACACTGTGCCCGCCTTTTTTTTTTTTTAACCTTTGGGGCCAAGGTTAATTGTGTTTGCGAGTTGTTTCAAATGCCCTTTGATAGTTGAGAGGTGTTCGTAATGTCCTCAGCCCTTAATTAAATGAACCAAATGTTAGGATTGAGAACTAAAACTTCACGGCAGCTTTACAGTCTGCCAAAAGCTGAGTGTCTCGCCAGTTCACAAATTATATGGAACGCTTCTCTCAGGCAGGAAATATGGTTGGGCAAAGCTGGGAAACAGGAAGACAAAAAAGCCCAGGCCAAGAGCTCAGACAGAGGTGTACCTGCAGGGCAAAGAGGCAAACCCCAGATGGCCACGAGTTCTCCAAACAGATCACTGTCCTTGCCATGGGGCACAGTTCAGAACTTTGTGGGGTCCTGTTTCTAGCCTCTCCTCTTTCAATCCGCCCTGCTAGTTGGCAGGCCCTCCAAAAATACTGTTCACTACATCACTCCCTGCTTAGAAATCTTTAGTTCACCATTCTACAAAAATAGACTGGACACCTTCTGCTAAATACACCCAGCACTGTGCAAGGTGATTTGGGGATACAAAGATGAAAAGATAGCATTTTCCCCTTGAAGAGGGAGATGAGGCATGAACGGTAACAGCATGTATGTATGTTCTGCTGTACAGCACCAGTGTACTTGGCTGTCATCATCAGAGATATACCCTAATGCACTGTAATGCATGCACACATAGTAAAGACACAAAGTACCATAACAGAGGCCCCACATTTGCCAGGGGAGATAAGAAAAATGAGCCTCATTGTGCCTCAGTTTCTATATCTGCAAAATGAAGATAATGTTAGAATCCTCCTCAAAGAGCTATAGGGATGATTATATTAAGTGAATTAATACATGTAAAGTGCTTTGAATGATGCCTGGAACTCAGGAAGTGCTATAGAAATTTTTGCTACTATTATTACTATTTACAGCTAACACAAAAAGTAGGGTGGGGTTTGTGGCCAAGTAGGTGTTTAAAAAAACTAAAAAAATCTAATAGAAGTCATAAGGCTGAGACTGTCCCAATGCTAGGTAAGCAAAACAAAGCCCAACTCAGTGTAAACAGTAAAACAAAACTTAAGCTTAACCAATCAGAAACCACCAAAATAGTCTCTAACTAGAAGCTTTCCACTTTAACCTACTGAATGTATTTTCTTTCTCTTGCTTCTGTGAACACCTTATAAAAGTTTCCCTTCCTGTCCCCTGGGTGAAGCCCAATCACTTGGAGTCCGGTTCTGCCCAATTCATGAATCACTGTCTGTTCAAATAAACTAATTACAATTTCAGTGTGCCTAAGTTTGTCTTTTAACATAGAGAATAAGAAACCTAACAGAGTGTTTGGACATTTTAGCCCGGTCTTCAATGTCCAGATCTCTGAGCTCACCCTTCTTGGTCACCACTTCCAGGTTGGGACCTGGTCACAGTCAACGAGGTTCGTCTCCACCTTGCCCTCTAAACCCGCCAGGTGCACTCCCTTTTCTGCTCATGCTTTCCCCTCTTCAGTTTACGCATCCAAAACCCACAGACAGTGGGGGTCTCCCAGGGCTAGAAGTTCTGGAGTGGCTGCACCCTGCCCACATGATGTGGAAGTGCATATATCACACCATGGGCATCTGGGGCCGGAAGTTCCCATTCCCCTGAATTAGTTCAGTGTCCAGATCATCTCATCTTCCCAGGGAGCTGCCCTTAGGAGGCTATGCATATAACCAGATGAGGGACACAGTTCCTTTTTCAATGTGCATGCCTATGCAAGACATATCCCGAAATAACAGCCCACCTTACCAGGCATCCAGGTGTGCAGCAGCTACACTGGAGGTGTAGAGAGACAGAGGCAGGTTGCATGTGGCAAACTTTTTTTTTTTTTTTTTTTTTTTTTTTGAGACAAAGTCTCACTCCAGTTGCCCAGGCTACAGTGCAGCGGTGTGATCTCAGCTCACTGCAGCCTTGACTTCCTAGGCTCAGGTGATTCTCCCATCTCAGCCTCCCGAGTAGCTGGAACTATAGACAATCTTGCATCTAATTCCCCATTCTTCACCACCCCTCCAGGAGGAGTAGTCACTGGCCACCTCAAGATTCTGGCCCCTCTCCCTACACTCTCCCCCTCCCTCCATGTTGCCCTCCAAATTCCTCTCCCTCTAGTATTCCTATTTCTCTAGGTCCTAGTCCCAAACCTAGTTTGCACGTCCAAATGCATTAAGACACTTAGTGAAACCAAAGGACTTTTCCTTAAGCAGGGTCCATTCTCCTTGGGAGGCAATGATGGCCATGAATAGCAATACTGTCCTCTTTTATACATTTGAATCTCTTCCTTCTTCAAGGTGAATTCTCAGGCTACTTGAGGTGGTAGGTGGGCATCATTCCCTTAGTCTCCCCAGTTGCCCCTTTACTCAGGGACCACCCCTTCCTTCAGTCTGAGTTTGAGGAGTCTGTTGTCCTGACTCAGTAGGAAGGCCCTGACCTAGCCAGCCCCAGCGCACCCCAGCAGATGACTCGCAGCCTCTCCTGTCCAGTTGGCAAGAGCTTTCTCTTCCGTTGCCGACTTCTTTTCAACCTTCCTCTCTCCATCATTCATTCTCACACCTGGACCCTTGTCCTGGGCATTCACCTGTGCTTTAATCTAACTCTGTGGATGCAAGTGACTCTTGTCCCTCCTGGTTGGCCGTGTGCTCCTCTGGTACTTCTGATGAGAGGTGTGACCTGCACCTGGCCAATCCAATGCCTCTTCCAGCCAAGACTTGGGCTCTAGAGGGGCTAAACCATAGGTCGTTCTCAGTGGCTGTGGCAGAGCCAAGGGTTCGGCAGAGGGTGGTGATGACCATACTGGTCACAGGGTTCCAAGCAGACTGTCCTGCTGGCTTGATCTTTACTGAGCTGTGCCACCTTTTGGTCCCTAATCATGTCTGCCCCCACCCCCACCCCAAGCCTTTTGAGCTACCTGTTGTCTTTCCAGAAAATTCTTTTCTCCTTTAGTCAACCAGAGTTGTTGCAGGAAAGAACCCAGACTTTCTCACTGCTGGCAGCCAACAGATGCCCCGTAAACACTGGGGGCTGGCCACAGGGCTGTCTGACCTAAGGCAAGGAGAGCTGCCAGGATCAGGCTTTTTCACTGATCCCTGTATGCAGGCCTGGCCCAGAAGAGGGGCCCTGTCGTCTCACAGTGGATGAATATTAAGCAGGACTAGGCAGGCCCATTACCAAAGAGATCTCTTTAGGCGTAAACAACCTTAAGCTGACTTTGAAATAAAGATAGTGATGCCTGTTTAAGGGTAAAGGACTGCGCCAGGTTCATTTCTCAACACTAGTATCTAGGACTTGATTCTATGACCAGAGGAGAAGGGCTATTTCCTCACCAAGAGGACTAAACCTGAGTATGTAAGGAAGCTCCTCTGTGCCACCTGCTGTACTCCTTGCTCTTCCCATAGACACCCCCGCTTCACCTTGCTCCCTCCACTGGTAACACCACCTCTTTACATCCAACTCACACTCAGCCATCAAGCCCAGCTCAAATACCACCTCTGCCAGGCAGCCATCCCTGATCAGCTCCACCCCATCTCAATCTCCCTCCTTGGTCCTTTACTCAAATTGCTTGGGTGGGTGGGCAAGAGTTACATAAGTGTGTGGCTTCCTTCCTCTACCATCAGCTCCTCGAGGGCAGAGTCTCTCCTCTGATTCCTCTGTGTACCACCAGTTCTCAGTGCAGGGAATAGGTGCTCAGTGAGAATGAATGAATGAATGAATGAACTCTTTTCATCCAAATGAATGTATATGAATGCAGCATCTGCCTCAGGGCACACCTAGATTCTCCCACTGGGTTGTCAGCTTGGTGGAAGTGGACCTTTTCTGCTGGGATATGCTGCAGAGTAATCATTTGAAGAAGAGATAGACAACTGGTGATTAAACGCATACATCCTTTCTGATCAAGTGGATAAGAGTTAAAACTTTGGGCAGAATTGGCAGAGGATCAGATATTATTCAACATAAAGAACTTCGTGGCAATTAAACATGACTTACAATAGATCAGGCTTCTTTGTGATCTGTGTACTCCCTGTTTGGGGGATTCTTCCAGCAATGACTGTCAGGGAGGCAGTGTTTCCCATATACGTGTCTTGTTTGCGGAGGACCTGCTCCAGAATTCTCCAGAAAACTTGTTTATAATACAGCTCTCCGAACACCACCCTCAGAAATCTGACTCAATAGGCAGAGGTGAGCCTGGAAATCTGAGTAGTTTGCACAATGCTCCCCAGCAGATTCCCTAGCACAGTCAAGTCTTGGAAGCCGCATCTCGGGGGTTCTCCACCTGGAGTGGGTTATGGGACCAGATGATGCCCGGGAATGCCTGCAGCTGAGAAGGAGTGTTCCTCCAGGTTGGATTAGGATACCATCCTGATTCCTGACCTTCCCTTCAGCTTTTAGTGTGTTTTGCCTTTGCATTTTTTTTCCAATAGGGTTATTTACCTACCTGTTGCTTTCTTTAGACAAATTCAGGAAGCATGATGCTACGGGCTAAATGTTTATGTCTCCCCAAAATCCATATATTGAAGTCCTAACCCCTAGTGTGATGGTGTTTTGGAGATAGGGCCTTAGGGAGGTGGTGATTAAGTTTAGATGAGATCATGAGAGCTGAGCCCTGTGATGGAATCAGTGCTCTTTAAGAAAGATACCTAGAACACACACACACACACACACACACACACACACACAACACACACACTCTCTCTCTCTCTCTCCCTCTCTCTCCCCCACCCCCAACATCTCTGCCGTATGGGGAGACAGCATGAATGGGGACATCTGAAAACCAAGAAGAGGGCCCTCACCGGACACTGCATCTTGATCTTGGACTTCCAGCCTCCAGAACTGTGAGAAATAAATGTCTGTTGTTTAAGCCACCCAATCTATGATATTTTGTTATAGCAGCCCCAATTGATTGAGACACATACTCAGCACCAAGGAATACTCTTCAAGATGTCTTTGAGAGCAGGAGGCAATTGGCAATGATTCTGAGAGAGTTACTCTAACTATTCAGAGAGCTTCATCATATCAGCAGTCTGGGCCATGAGGGGTCTCCCCACTCCTTCCTTCTCTAACAAGGTACTGCAGCATCACAGTCATTTGGGGCTCTTGGCCCTTGTAAATGGTCACATGCTGTTTCAAAGTGACCTCATGATTGAATCTAAGGGACAAGACAGTGCAATGGGCACTGATGCACCTGCTGCAGCCTGTTGGACACGCACCTGTCTAATAAGTGGTTAAATGGCAATCAAATACATTTATGTGTACCCATTGCTGCACTGCAGACAAGTTGGTATATGGCTGTCATTTGCACAGGACTATGCAGGAACTGATTTTACTCTTCATCTGGACTGTCCCAGAGCAGCACTCAGGGCCCAGGGCTCAGGAGAGCTTGTATGCAGGCAGGCAGGCAGGCTTGCTTAGGTCCAAGGCAGCCCAAACCAACTCCCACCCCTTCTTTCTCAAGTTTGGAACTTTGAGAAGGAGACTTGAAACCTTGGAACACAAGTGAATTCTTGTTCTCTTTTCCTCTGTATCTGGAAAGTTGGTTGAGGTAGGGATGTGGTGGAAATGAACTTTCAATAGCTTGAATCAGGGTCAGCTCAGAGCAAAACCACAACACACAACAAATACAAAAACCTTGTCTTGACTTCTATTCCTTGTCCCTTCTCAGGGTCCCACTTTCCCCTAACTGTCTCCTCCCCCTCTCCTCTGCCCCAGTGCCACCTGCTGAGACCTTGCTCTCAGCTGCCAGATAAGCAGATCTCTGCTGATAGAATGTGCTGTGGTTTGCCCCCCATATGCTGAGATGCACAGCCAGCCATGAAAGAGCCCTCATGAAGAGTGGGCTCAAGACTCAGGGTTCCAGCTCTCCTGACACTCCTTAAGTCACCCCGGCTGGGTGGTCACAAGTACTCCCAACTCATGCAGTCCCTGGCATTGGCTTTGCCTGCTACAGAGTTGTTTTTTTCTTCTTCTGACAGTGCAATATTGCATATAATAACAATTACCAATGACCTCCAGTGGGTTGTCCAATCTCATTATTGCCGATGCATTTGGTACCTGCCACTGCCAATTTGCCTCAGCTGAGGTTTTATTCAGTGGGATATGATAGAGCTGTACAGCAATCTTTTTCCATTTAAATAGTTTAATTGAGGAAAGCTATCAGATGTTTCCAAATTTAATGTATACAACAATTTGCTTTTTCCTATCTTTTTTCAGAGTTGAGTTGGAAGAAAATGACATCTGATTCTTATAGAAGGAAAGCAATTACATTTTGGCGTCTGCCTTCCCCAGCTTGCATATGTTTTTAAACATAAAAAGAAATTCTTAATATGTAATTGTCAGGTAATAAAAAGGCAAAAATATTTTACTTTGCGTTTATGAAGTAATTTTTCAAAAGCATAAGGGAATTACATGTTAATGTTTTATGTTTATGATTGCACTCTAATACTGCACTATTTCTTCAAGTTTGAAATCTTTTTTTCCCCTCTCTGAAGATAAGCGCTGAGATGATCAGGCCTAGCTTAAACCCTGCCTCCCTGCCAGAGCTGTGCTTGTGTACGCAGAGCTTCCTTCTCAGAGCTCCCTCCTCATAGCTCTTGATCTCTGCACATGATTTGGCACTTGTATTCTACACTGAATTATTACAATGTGAGACTGAATGGCCTTCCTATCTACATTATAAGCTGCTTGAGAATGGAGAGAATTCATTTTGCATTTGTATGTTCTCCACACTCCTCAGCAAAGGGCTGAGCTCAAAATAGTGGATGCTCAACAAACACTTGTTGAACAAATTTATTCACTGAATTGCCAAATAACTAATCATCAAAGAATGAGAATGCTGTTATTTTAGCATCCAGTACATGATTTAGAAGAGTCCGTTAAATGGAATGGGATGGAGGGATAGGTGGATGGGTGGGTGAGTGGATAAATCCCACACAACTCATCTGAGATTGTGCTGATATTTTGACCAGTTGTATTAGGTCTTATAGTTCCCCAAGCTTCTTCTTAGCTGCAAGACTTATTGACACCATGGATAATAAGATCATGGGTTTTAAAGCATTTTCCAGAAAGGATTGAGGGGTTACTCACAGAGTCATAGGGTATGAGGAGGGCCTGGGTCTTACTATCTCCATTTCTAAGGAAAGAAATTGCCGGCCTCCAAGTTCATTACAGTATTTACTGAGATTTTATGATTACAAACTTCAACCCAACACTGCCCAGCAATTCTATTTCTCTTTAAGTACGCTTACCTTCTCCTTTATATCCCATATAGCCCATATATTTATATCTCAAATAGCCCATATCCCTTCTCAGCTGTTGAACTCATCTAATACGTGAAGGAGAAAAGCCAAGCAGGTGATGGGAATTCCCTCATCCTTCCTCCACCTAATCTTCAGTCTGACCTGCACCTGTGCCATCTTTGCTCTTTCCTCCTGTCTTCATGGAAGAACTGCCTCCCCCATTAAAGCTGTCCCTCTACTCATGTGCTGGATTCAATGTCCTGTCTTCTGCTCAGGCCTCTGTTTCTGTGTAGTCTGCCGGTCATTCATGTCTCCTCTGTCCTGGATCATCCACATCAACACTTCGATACACCAAGAGCTCTAGTTTTGTCCCTAAAAACAAAACAAACAAAACACCTGTCTTTCTTTTTATTTCTTTTCTTCTCTTCTCTTTTCTTTTCTTTTCCTTTTTTCTTTTTTCTTTTCCTTCCTTCCTTCCTTCCTTCCTTCCTTCCTTCCTTCCTTCCTTCTCTCTCTCTCTCTCTCGATTTGCTCTTGTTGCCCAGGCTGGAGTGCAGTGGTGCCATCTTGGCTCACTGCAACCTCCGCCTCCCAGGTTCAAGTGATTCTCCTGCCTCAACCTCCTGAGTAGCTGGGATTACAGGCACATGCCACCACACCTGGCTAATTTTGCATTTTTAGTAGAAAGGGGGTTTCCTCATGTTGGTCAGGCTGTCTCAAACTCCTGACCTCAAGTGATCCACCCACCTTGGCCTCCCAAAGTGCTGGGATTACAGGCATGAGCCACCGTGCCTGGCCAGAAAACACTGTTTTCTTAATGTTGCCTTCTTCTCCAGCCTCCACCTGATATTTCTGTTTTCCTTCCAGAAAAGCATCTGAACTGTCTATGTGGACCATGGCCACTTCCTTACCCCCGTGTTTTCCACTGTGCACCCCAGTTGGCTTCTGTCCTCACATTGCCTTAAAACTGCTCTCGTTGAACATCGATGCGAAAATCCTCAATAAAATACTGGCAAACCGAATCCAGCAGCACATCAAAAAGCTTATCCACCAAGATCAAGTTGGCTTCATCCCTGGGATGCAAGGCTGGTTTAACATACACAAATCAGTAAACGTAATCCATCACATAAACAGAACCAATGACAAAAACCACATGATTATCTCAATAGATGCAGAAAAGGCTTTTGACAAAATTCAACAGCTCTTCATGCTAAAAACTCTCAATAAACTAGGTATTGATGGAATGTATCTCAAAATAATAAGAGCTGTTTATGACAAACCAACAGCCAGTATCATACTGAATGGGCAAAAACTGGAAGGATTCCCTTTGAAAACTGGCAAGACAGGGGTGCCCTCTCTCACCACTCTTATTCAACATAGTGATGAAAGTTCTGGCCAGGGCAATCAGGCAAGAGAAAAAAAGGGTATTCAAGTAGGAAAAGAGGAAGTCAAATTGTCCTTGTTTGCAGATGACATGATTGTATATTTAGAAAACCCCATCATCTCAGCCCAAAACCTCCTTAAGCTGATAAGCAACTTCAGCAAAGTCTCAGGATACAAAATCAATGTGCAAAAATCACAAGCATTCCTATACACCATTAACAGACAGAGAGCCAAATTGTGAGTGAAATCCCATTCACAATTGTTAAAAAGAGAATAAAATACCTAGGAATCCAACTTACAAGGGATGTGAAGGACCTCTTCAAGGAGAAATACAAACCACTGTTGAAGGAAATAAAAGAGGACACAAACAAATGGAAGTATATTCTATGCTCATGGATAGGAAGAATCAATATCGTGAAAGTGGCCATGTTGCCCAAAGTAATTTATAGATTTAATGCCATCCCCATCAAGCTACCATTGACTTTCTTCACAGAATTGGAAAAAACTACTTTAAAGTTCATATAGAACCAAAAAAGAGCCCACATTGCCAAGACAATCCTAAGCAAAAAGAACAAAGCTGGAGGCATCACTCTACCTGACTTCAAACTATACTACAAGGCTACAGTAACCAAAACAGCATGGTACTGGTACCAAAACAGAGAGATAGACCAGTGGAACAGAACAGAGGCCTCAGAAATAACACCACACATCTACAACCAGCCGATCTTTGACAAACCTGACAAAAACAAGATATGGGGAAAGCATTCCCTATTTAATAAATGGTGCTGGGAAAACTGGCTAGCCATATGTAGAAAGCTGAAACTGGATCCCTTCCTTACACCTATACAAAAATTAATTCAAGATGGATTAAAGACTTAAATGTTAGACCTGAAACAATAAAAACTCTAGAAGAAAACCTAGGCAATACCATTCAGGACATAGGCATGGGCAAGGACTTCCTGACTAAAACACCAAAAGCAATGGCAACAAAAGCCAAAATAGACAAATGGGATCTAATTAAACTAAAGAGCTTCTGCATGGCAAACGAAACTACCATCAGAGTGAACAGGCAACCTACAGAATGGGAGAAAATTTTTGCAATCTACCCATCTGACAAAAAGCTAATATCCAAAATCTACAAAGAACTTAAACAAATTTACAAGAAAAAAACAAACAATCCCATCAAAAAGTTGGCAAAGGATATGAACAGACACTTCTCAAAAGAAGACTTCTATGCAGCCAACAGACACATGAAAAAATGCTCATCATCACTGGTCATCAGAGAAATGCAAATCAAAACCACAATGAGATACCATCTCATGCCAGTTAGAATGGCAATCATTAAAAAGTCAGGAAACAACAGATGCTGGAGAGGATGTGGAGAAATAGGAATGCTTTTACATTGTTTGTGGGAGTGTAAATTAGTTCAACCATTGTGGAAGACAGTGTGGCGATTCCTCAAGGATGTAGAACTAGAATTACCATTTGATCCAGCAATCTCATTACTGCATGTATACCCAAAGGATTATAAATCATGCTACTATAAAGACACATGCACACGTATATTTATTGTGGCACTATTCACCATAGCAAAGACTTGGAACCAACCCAAATGTCCATCAATGATAGACTGGACTAAGAAAATGTGGCACATGGGAGCCAAGATGGCCAAATAGGAACAGCTCTGGTCTACAGCTCCCAGCCTGAGCAACACAGAAGACGAGTGATTTCTGCATTTCTGTTTGAGGTACCGGTTTCATCTCACTAGGGAGTGCCAAACAGTGGGTGCAGGACAGTTGGTGAAGCACACTGTGTGTGACCCGAAGCAGGGCGAGGCATTGCCTCACTCAGGAAGCACAAGGGGCCAGGGAATTCCCTTTCCTAGTCAAAGAAAGGGGTAACAGATGGCACCTGGAAAATCGGGTCAGTCCCACCCTAATACTGTGCTTTTCCAACGGGCCTGGAAAACGGCACACTAGGAGATTGTGTCCCACACCTGGCTTGGAGGGTCCTATGCCCACGGAGTCTCACTGATTGCTAGCACAGCAGTCTGAGATCAAGCTGCAAGGCAGCAGCGAGGCTGGGGGAGGGGCGCCTGCCATTGCCCAGGCTTGCTTAGGTAAACAAAGCAGCCAGGAAGCTCGAACTGGGTGGAGCCCACCACAGCTCAAGGAGGCCTGCCTGCCTCTGTAGGCTCCACCTCTGGGGGCAGGGCACAGACAAACAAAAACTCAGCAGGAACCTCCACAGACTTAAATGTCCCTGTCTGACTGACAGCTTTGAAGAGAGTAGTGGTTCTCCCAGCACGCAGCTGGAGATCTGAGAATGGACAGACTGCCTCCTAAAGTGGGTCCCTCACCCCCGAGCAGCCTAACTCGGAGGCTCCCCCCAGTAGGGACAGACTGACACCTCACTCGGCTGGGTACTCCTCTGAGACAAAACTTCCAGAGGAACTATCAGACAGCTGAATTTGTGGTCTCACGAAAATCCACTGTTCTGCAGCCACCGCTGCTGACACCCAGCCAAACAGGGTCTGGAGTGGACCTCTAGTAAACTCCAACAGACCTGCAGCTGAGGGTCCTGTCTGGTAGAAGGAAAACTAACAAACAGAAAGGACATCCACACCAAAAACCCATCTGTACATCACCATCATCAAAGACCGAAAGTAGATAAAACCACAAAGATGGGGAAAAAACAGAGCAGAAAAACTGGAAACTCTAAAAAGCAGAGCACCTCTCCTCCTCCAAAGGAATGCAGTTCCTCACCAGCAATGGAACAAAGCTGGATGGAGGATGACTTTGACGAGTTGAGAGAAGAAGGCTTCAGACAATCAAACTACTCTGAGCTACGGGAGGAAATTCAAAACAATAGCAAAGAAGTTAAAAACTTTGAAAAAAATTAGAAGAATGCATAACTAGAATAACCAATGGAGAGAAGGGCTTAAAGGAGCTGATGGAGCTGAAAGCCAAGTATCGAGAACTACGCGAAGATTGCAGAAGCCTCGGTAGCAGATGCGATCAACTGGAAGAAAGGGTATCGCTGATGGAAGATGAAATGAATGAAATGAAGCGAGAAGGGAAGTTCAGAGAAAAAAGAATAAAAAGAAATGAACAAAGCCTCCAAGAAATTTGGGACTATGTGAAAAGACCAAACCTACATCTGATTGGTGTACCTGAAAACGACGGGGAGAATGGAACCAAGTTGGAAAACACTCTGCAAGATATTATCCAGGAGAACTTCCCCAATCTAGCAAGGCAGGCCAACATTCAGATTCAGGAAATACAGAGAATGCCACAAAGATACTCCTCGAGAAGAGCCACTCCAAGACACATAATTGTCAGATTCACCAAAGTTGAAATGAAGGAAAAAATGTTAAGGGCAGCCAGAGAGAAAGGTCGGGTTACCTACAAAGGGAAGTCCATTAGACTAACAGCTGATCTCTCAGCAGAAACTCTACAAGCCAGAAGAGAGTGGGGGCCAATATTCAACATTCTTAAAGAAAAGAATTTTCAACCCAGAATTTCATATCCAGCCAAACTAAGCTTCATAAGTGAAGGAGAAATAAAATACTTTACAGACAAGCAAATGCTGAGTGATTTTGTCACCACCAGGCCTGCCCTAAAAGAGCTCCTGAAGGAAGCACTAAACATGGAAAGGAACAACCGGTACCAGCCACTGCAAAAACATGCCAAATTATAAAGAGCATCGAGGCTAGGAAGAAACTGCATCAACTAATGAGCAAAATAACCAACTAACATCATAATGACAGGATCAGATTCACACATAACAATATTAACTTTAAATGTAAATGGGCTAAATGCTCCAATTAAAAGACACAGACTGGCAAACTGGATAAGGAGTCAGGACCATCAGTGTGCTGTATTCAGGAAACCCATCTCACATGCAGAGACACACATAGACTCAAAATAAAGGGATGGAGGAAGATCTATCAAGCAAATGGAAAACAAAAAAAGGCAGGGGTTGCAATCCTAGTCTCTGATAAAATAGACTTTAAACCAACAAAGATCAAAAGAGACAAAGAAGGCCATTACATAATGGTAAAGGGATCAATTCAACAAGAAGAGCTAACTATCCTAAATATATATGCACCCAACACAGGAGCACCCAGATTCATAAAGCAAGTCCTGAGTGACCTACAAAGGGACTTAAACTCCCACACAATAATAATGGGAGATTTTAAAGCCCCACTGTCAACATTAGACAGATCAATGAGACAGAAAGTTAACAAGGATATCCAGGAATTGAACTCAGCTCTGCAAAAAGTGGACCTAATAGACATCTACAGAACTCTCCACCCCAAATCAACAGAATATACATTTTTTTCAGCACCACACCACACCACACCTATTCCAAAATTGACCACATAGTTGGAAGTAAAGCTTTCCTCAGCAAATGTAAAAGAACAGAAATTATAACAAACTGTCTCTCAGACCACAGTGCAATCAAACTAGAACTCAGGATTAAGAAACTCACTCAAAACCGCTCAACTACATGGAAACTGAACAACCTGCTCCTGAATGACTATTGGGTACATAATGAAATGAAGGCAGAAATAAAGATGTTCTTTGAAACCAACGAGAACAAAGACACAACATACGAGAATCTCTGGGACACATTCAAAGCAGTGTGTAGAGGGAAATTTATAGCACTAAATGCCCACAAGAGAAAGCAGGAAAGATCCAAAATTGACACCCTAACATCACAATTAAAAGAACTAGAAAAGCAAGAGCAAACACATTCAAAAGCTAGCAGAAGGCTAGAAATAACTAAAATCAGAGCAGAACTGAAGGAAATAGAGACACAAAAAACCCTTCAAAAAATGAATGAATCCAGGAGCTGGTTTTTTGAAAAGATCAACAAAATTGATAGACTGCTAGCAAGACTAATAAAGAAGAAAAGAGAGAAGAATCAAATAGATGCAATAAAAAATGAAAAAGGGGATATCACCACTGATCCCACAGAAATACAATCTACCATCAGAGAATACTACAAACACCTCTATGCAAATAAATTAGAAAATCTAGAAGAAATGGATAAATTCCTCGACAAATACACCCTCCCAAGACTAAACCAGGAAGAAGTTGAATCTCTGAATAGACCAATAACAGGTTCTGAAATTGTGGCAATAATCAATAGCTTACCAACCAAAAAGAGTCCAGGACCTGATGGATTCACAGCCGAATTCTACCAGAGGTACAAGGACGAACTGGTACCATTCCTTCTGAAACTATTCCAATTGATAGAAAAAGAGGGAATCCTCCCTAACACATTTTATGAAGCCAGCATCATCCTGATACCAAAGCCTGGCAGAGACATAACCAAAAAAGAGAATTTCAGACCAATATCCTTGATGAACATTGATGCAAAAATCCTCAATAAAATACTGGCAAACCAAATCCAGCAGCACATCAAAAAGCTTATCCACCATGATCAAGTGGGCTTCATCCCTGGGATGCAAGGCTGGTTCAACATACGCAAATCAATAAATGTAATCCAGCATATAAACAGAACCAAAGACGAAAACCACATGATTATCTCAATAGATGCAGAAATGGCTTTTGACAAAATTCAACAACCCTTCATGCTAAAAACGCTCAATAAATTAGGTATTGATGGGATGTATCTCAAAATAATAAGAACTATCTATGACAAACCCACAGCCAATATCATATTGAATGGGCAAAAAACTGGAAGCATTCCCTTTGAAAACTGGCACAAGACAGGGATGCCCTCTCTCACCACTCCTATTCAACATAGTGCTGGAAGTTCTGGCCAGAGAAATCAGGCAGGAGAAGGAAATAAAGGGTATTCAATTAGGAAAAGAGGAAGTCAAATTGTCCCTGTTTGCAGATGACATGATTGTATATCTAGAAAACCCCATCATCTCAGTCCAAAATCTCCTTAAGCTGATTAGCAACTTCAGCAAAGTCTCAGGATACAAAATCAATGTACAAAAATCACAAGCATTCTTGTACACCAATCACAGACAAACAGAGAGCCAAATCATGAGTGAACTCCCATTCACAATTGCTTCAAAGAAAATAAAATACCTAGGAATCCAGCTTACAAGGGATGTGAAGGACCTCTTCAAGGAGAACTACAAACCACTGCTTAATGAAATAAAAGAGGATACAAACAAATGGAAGAACATTCCATGCTCATGGGTTGGAAGAATCAATATCGTGAAAATGGCCATACTGCCCAAGGTAATTTATACATTCAATGCCATCCCCATCAAGCTACCAGTGGCTTTCTTCACAGAATTGAAAAAAACTACTTTAAAGTTCATATGGAACCAAAAAAGAGCCCGCATCGCCAAGTCAATCCTAAGCCAAAAGAACAAAGCAGGAGGCATCACTCTACCTGACTTCAAACTATACTACAAGGCTACAGTAACCAAAACAGCATGGTACTGGTACCACAACAGAGACATAGATCAATGGAACAGAACAGAGCCCTCGGAAATGATGCCACATATCTACAACTATCTGATCTTTGACAAACCTGACAAAAACAAGAAATGGGGAAAGGATTCCCTATTTAATAAATGGTGCTGGGAAAACTGGCTAGCCATATGTAGAAAGCTGAAACTGGATCCCTTCGTTACACCTTATACAAAAATTAATTCAAGATGGATTAAAGACTTAAATGTTAGACCTAAAACCATTAAAATCCTACAAGAAAACCCAGGCAATACCATTCAGGACATAGGCGTGGGCAAGGACTTCATGTCTAAAACACCAAAAGCAATGGCAACAAAAGCCAAAATTGACAAATGGGATCTAATTAAACTAAAGAGCTTCTGCACAGCAAAAGAAACTACCATCAGAGTGAACAGGCAACCTACAGAATGGGAGAAAATTTTTGTAACCTACTCATCTGACAAAGGGCTAATATCCAGAATCTACAATGAACTCAAACAAATTTACAAGAAAAAAACAACCCCATCAAAAAGTGGGCAAAGGACATGAACAGACACTTCTCAAAAGAAGACATTTATGCAGCCAAAAACACATGAAGAAATGCTCATCATCACTGGCCATCAGAGAAATGCAAATCAAAACCACAGTGAGATACCATCTCACACCAGTTAGAATGGCCATCATTAAAAAATCAGGAAACAACAGGTGCTGGAGAGGATGTGGAGAAATAGAAACACTTTTACACTGTTGGTGGGACTGTAAACTAGTTCAACCATTGTGGAAGTCAGTGTGGCGATTCCTCAGGGATCTAGAACTAGAAATACCATTTGACCCAGCCATCCCATTACTGGGTATATACCCAAAGGACTATAAACCATGCTGCTATAAAGACACATGCACTCGTATGTTTATTGCAGCACTATTCACAATGGCAAAGAGTTGGAACCAACCCAAATGTCCATCAATGATAGACTGGATTAAGAAAATGTGGCACATATACACCATGGAATACTATGCAGCCATAAAAAATGATGAGTTCATGTCCTTTGTAGGGACATGGATGAAACTGGAAAACATCATTCTCAGTAAACTATCACAAGGACAAAAAACCAAACACTGCATGTTCTCACTCATAGGTGGGAATTGAACAATGAGAACTCATGGACACAGGAAGGGGAACATCACACTCCAGGGACTGTTGTGGGGTTGGGGGAGGAGGGAGGGACAGCATTAGGAGATATACCTAATGCTAAATGACGAGTTAATGGGTGCAGGAAATCAACATGGCACATGGATACATATGTAACAAACCTGCACATTGTGCACATGTACCCTAAAACCTAAAGTATAATAAAAAAAAAAAGACACCAGAAAAAAAAAAAAAGAAAATGTGGCACCTATACACCATGGAATACTATGCAGCCATAAAAAAGGATGAGTTCATGTCCTTTGCAGGGACATGGGTGAAGCTGGAAACCATCATTCTCAGCAAACTATCACAAGGACAGAAAACCAAACACCGCATATTCTCACTCATAGGTGGGAACTGAACAATGAGATCACTTGGACACAGGAAGGGGAGCATCACACTCCGGGGACTGTTGTGGGGTGGGGGGAGTGGGGAGGGATAGCATTAGGAGATATACCTAATGCTAAATGACGAGTTAATGGGTGCGGCACACCATCATGGCACATGTATACATATGTAACAAACCTGCATATTGTGCACATGTACCCTAAAACTTAAAGTATAATAATAATAAAATTAAAAAAATTATTTTTATCTGTTCAGTGAAGTACAACACAAATACAGAAGGTTGCACAAATCATACACGTGCAGCCCAAAGAATTATTAAAAAATGAATACCCAAGTATCCATCACCCAGGACAAGGAAGAGAATGTGAGCAGCTCCCTACAAGTCCTCCTGTCACCTCCCAGTGCCTCTCCCAGTCCTCCTCAGTCGTTATTACTGTCCTGGCTTTGTGTGTGTGTGTGTGTGTGTGTGTGTGTGTGTGTGTGTGTGTGTGTGTGTGTGTGTGATGGAGTCTCGCTCTGTCGCCCAGGCTAGAGCGCAATAGCACAATCTCGGCTCACTGCAACTTCCGCCTCCCAGGTTCAAGTGATTCTCCCGCCTCAGCCTCCCAAGTAGCTGAGATTATAGGCTTGTGCCACCATGCCCAGATAATTTTTGTGTTTTTAGTAGAGATGGGGTTTCACCATATTGGCCAGGCTGGTCTCAAACTCCTGACCTCGTGATCCACCCACGTCAGCCTCCCAAAATGCTAGGATTACAGGCATGAGCCACTGTGCCTAGCCTGTCCTGGATTTTAACACCGTAAATTAGTTTTACTTGCTCACCTTTATATAAATGAAATAATTCAGATTGTTTATGTTTAGCATTTTTTATTTTTTGCTAAACATTATATGGAGATTCATTCATGTTGAGGTATATAGCTGTCATTTGTTCATTTTCACTCCTGTAAATATGCCATTGTAGGAATATACTATTATTTATTTATCCATTCTACTATTGTTGGGCATTTTGTGTTTTGGGTTTGGGATTATTACAAATTGCTTCTGTGAACATTCTTGTACACGATTTTTACTTCACGTGTGCCCACACTCTAAGTGAACATCTAGCAATAGAATTGCTCCTTCATCATGTATATGTACACTGAACATTTAATTAGTTTTCCAAAGTGATTACATCAATTTATATTGTCACTGGCAGTTTTTGAGCACTCCTTCCTTTCTACATCCTTACCTACAGTTCTTCATTTTAGCCATTCAAAGGGGATGTATATCTCATGAAATTTTAAAATTACTAATACAATTGAGCACGTTTTCATGTGTTTATTGGCCATTGGTATATCCTCTTTTGTAAAATTCCTGTTCAGGTCTCTTGCCATTTTTCTATTAGGTTGTTGGTCTTTGCTTACTGATTCCTAGTTCTTTGTGCATTCTGGGTGTGAATTCTTTGTTACTTTTTACATATTGCAAATTTCTTCTTTTGGTGGTTTCTTTTGATGAACTGAGGTTCGTAATTTTGATGTAGCCCAATGTATTAATTTCTTCCTTTATGATTAGTGGGTTTTGTATTAGATTTAAGAAATATTTTCCTATGTCATGTTTGAGAAAAAAATTATCCTGTATTATCGTCTAGACGCTTTATTGATCTACCTTTAACATTGACAGCCAAAATCCACTTGGAATTCATTTTTCTGTATGGTGTGAGGTAGGAGTCAAATTTCATTTTTCTACATTCAGATATTCAATACACTTAATATCATTTATTGAAAAGAAGCCCTTCCCTGATACTCTGCAGTTCACCTTTGTCATAAATAAAGTTTCCACATGCCTGTTTCTGGACACTGATTCAACTGCATTGGGGTATTCATCTGTCTTTGCACCATTGTTGTATTGTCTTAGTTTCTGTAGCTTCGTAAGTCTCAAGTACTCGCTGGGTGAGGTGGGTCACGCCTGTAATCCCAGCACTTTGGGAGACTGAGGCCAGAGGATCATTTGAGCTCAGGGGCTCAACACCAGCCTGGCCAACATGGCAGAACCCTGTCTCTACAAAAAATACAAAAAAATTATCTGGGTGTGGTGGCATGCACCTGTGCCTGTGGTCCCAGGTACTTGGGAAGTTGAGGTGGGAGGATCACTGGAGCCCAGCAAGCTGAGGCTGCAGTGAGCCATGATCATACCACTACACTCCAGCCTGGATGAATGAGCAAGACACTGTCTCAAAAAAATAAATAAATAAATACTTTTTTAAAGTCTTGATATTTGATAGTGCAAGAAACCCTCCTGCCCTCCTCTATGCATCTTGTTTTTCTTTTTCAAGAAGATCTTAGCCATTCTTTGCCCTTTGCATTTTTAATACATTTTATAATTAGCTTGTCAATTTACACATATGCATGTATACATTTGGGTCCACATAAAAACCTGCTGAGATTTTTACTAGGATTGTATTGAATCTATAGATTAATTTGGGGATAACTGGTAGAGACCAATATTCAATCCATGAATACATCATTAATATTTAGTGAATATTCTTTCAAATTTCTCTCTCTATGTATAGTTATATACATATATTTTTACATAAATTCATATTGATTTTATCTTTTTTAACCTCTCTGATTCCCTGAACACACACACACCATACCTCACCCCCATCTTTCCTCTCTCATGTTTGCTGGCATCACTTGTTTTGAAACTTTCCATAATATTTGTATGCTAATATAGTCATTTACATACATAAACATATGTATGTAATTTATGGAAGGTCATCACTATAAAATGGGTCATATACATATAACTTTCTCTGCATTTGGCCTTTCTCACTTAAAAATATATCATAATACCCCTCAAAGTTAACAGGAAGTTGTATCTAATACAGTCTTTTTAAGAGCTGTGCAATATTCCATGGTATAAATGTCCCATAATTTATTCAATGATTCCTCTGCCAATGGGATTTATTTTGTTTCCAAATTTGTGCAGTTTTAAACAATGCTGATGTGAACATCCTTGACCTTGAACAGATACTTTCTTACTGGAATTTTGTTTTTAAAGAACAAATTCCTAGGAGTGAGATTGCTAGGTTGAAGGGTCTGTGTAACTCACATTTACCATAATCATTGAAAAATTGCTTTCTAAAAACATATAATGACTCACATTTCCCCTAATCATATATAAGAGAAAACTTTTCCCCAACATTTTTGTCAGTAGGAGGGATTATCACTCTTTTTAACTTACCAACTTTGTGGTGGAAATGATGTCTCATTGTTACTTCCATTTGTGTTTATCTGACTACTAGAGAAGCTAAACATCTTTTCATATACGTATTGACATTTGAGTTTGATCTTCTCTAAACTCTTTGTTCATATCCTTTGCCCATTTTCCTGTTTATTGTTTGCCATTTTAAATTAATTTGTTAGAATCTTTTGGTATATCTCAGATATTAACATTTTATCAATCATCTGCATTGAAACTGTTCCTTAAGCTATTATTTGCCTTTGCTTATTGCATCCTTCACCATTCTATTATATTAACTTTTACATAATTGAATATGCCTATCATTTTCTTTATACATTCTAAGTTTTCTGACTTGGCAAAACCCATTTCTTTCCCTCAACCATGACCCTTTGGAGATCTATCTATCTATCTATCTATCTATCTATCTATCTATCTATCTATCCATCTATCTATCTATCCATCCATCCATCTATCTATCTCATATGTGTGTATGTGTGTGAGTGATTTTCTTATAATAAGTTCATGGTTTTATTTACTTTACATTTAAACACTTACTCCAGATGCATTTTTAAAAATTTGATATGAGGCAGGGAATTCAACTCTATTTTCTACCAAATGGATTATTAATACTATTTATTAAACAGACCATCTTTGTCCACTGAGGTCTTTCTGGGTTTTCCTTTCTATTCCTATGTCAGTCCCATGCCTTATATATTATATTTTTATATTTAGTAAGAAATCAAGCTACCCTCCCCAACTATTCTTTAAAAGTTTTTCTTGGCCTGTCTCAGATATTTATATCAATTTTTAGGTAATTTAATACAGTAAAAATCCATTTGAATTCCAATTATAATTTCATTATATTTATACAGTAATTTTGGGAGAAATTGAAATATTATAAGTTCCCCCATCCAAGAATGTGGTATGTTTTTGACTTGTACAGATACTGTTTTATTTCTTTCAAAAATATATAAATATTTGTATATTGGTTGAATTCTATGTTTAAATTTCCATTTGTGTTGCCTTTACCATCTAAGGAGTTAGGCTCAGACAAGTATCATAGACTAAACTTGCTGACTAAGACAGAAGACCTTAATTAAATCATTAATCTGTAAAAATAAAAACAAGCCCACTGGCAATTTTTTAGGGCCAGTATGTCCTACTGACTTTGTAGTCAAATAGATTCAGTTCAAATTTTGTTTACTGAATGAGCCCCAGCTGCTTCATCTGTGTTAACCATAATAATACTTACCTCACTGGGTAGAAGCAAGAATTAAGAAAGATATGGTTTGCCGAGCAGGCGACAAGAGTTTTGGTGCATAGTAGGTGGTCACTAAGTGTGGTCACTAAGTGCTTAGGGAAGGTTTTCTCTCTCTGTCTCTTTTAACTGTTTGATCATTTAAAAGAGGAAAAAATCTGCATTCATTGCATATAACACACCTGGATATATGCAATATCTATGCAATATATATCATCTCCATTCATATAAACCTCCATTCATTGCATATAACACACTTGGAAAACTGCACATGGCCTTTGGTCTTCCAACCTGGGCTCACAGTTATGCACCCCCAACCTCTACCCAAGGGGTCTTCTACCTCCCGGGCTCTACCGCCCTCCACATGGGGACCTGGGGCCCCCCAGGGACTGTGATCAGCAAAGTTTCTCACTGCAGCTGCATCTTGGGCTCTGAGTTATATGGATAAAATTTTGTGTGACATTTTTGCTATTTTTTAACATCTTATTGTCCCCACTTCAGTTCTTTTGCGGACACTGAGACCCAGAAAGGCAAAAACAATGGTTCTCAACTCTAAAAGACCTCAAACCCCTTTCAAAAAATCATCACAATTTCTTAGTATAATTATAAACAGATATAAAATGAAAGCAATTTATAATAAAATAGTGTGCATTTCTCTATGTAAATTCAAGCATATTTACACTAGAAGACAGTGAGTCTCATACCTACTCAGAATAAGTTTGTAGTTAAGATACACAAACTTACTTATTCTTGTATACTTGTGTAGCATGTGTATATGTAAGTATACATATTTATCCACATATGTCTAGGTGTGTGTATGTATACGTATATAGATGTGTAGATAGGCAGACAGTGTTGGGGCTCAGAACATGATACCCCCAAAATATAGCACCTTGGCAATTGAGGAAAATCACTGAAACAAGGTCATTCCCTGACCTTCTCCCACCTTTTTGTGTGAAAGTTGGCAATAAAGGAATTCGCTGTCTACCTCCCCTGAATATAGGTCATAAGACATACATGTGACAGGTGTCTGGCCCATACCTAGAGGAAAGGAATGCTGCATGGAGAGGCCAGGAAGAATCTGAATAAGCTGAGTTCCTCCCAGTTATACCATTAAATTATACCCTTTTTTGTCCAATCACATTTCTACATGACTGTCCATTCTTCTTCAAACCTAAGCATAAGAATATAGAGTTTTCCCTGGGTATTTGGGTCTTCATTTCTGAAGGCTCCTGTGCCATGTAAAACTTTGGTTAAATAAATTTATTACGCTTTTCTCTTGCTAATGCATTTTTTTGTATGAGGTGTCAGCCATGGACCTTGTGAGGAAAGGTTAATACTTTTTCTCCCATACAATAGATCCACCGACAGATGATAGATAGATAGATAGATAGATAGATGATAGATAGATAGATAGATAGATAGATAGATAGATAGATAGATGACAGACACAGAGAGATGTGTTATATTGCCATTGCTCAAGTATTGTAATGTGCCTAAATGGTAAACATCTCTTAATGAGATTAACAGGAAAAAGAACCTTGCCTCCTTTGATTTACATGGTAGTTGCCTTCTTGGAAACACCAGAGTATATTATAACGGTGCAAAAATACTTTGATTTATATGTGAAACAGTCTCAGCTCAGATAATTGTAAGCAGGCTGTTCATCTCTGCAGGCCTGCTGGTCGTGCTGGGCAAATGAGGACTTATCCCGCACGGGGCAGGATGTCCCCGATCCCAGGCTTATCCCCACCCAACGCGCAGTAGCACCCCCAGTTGTAGTGCCAATCAAGCCCCCCACGAAATGTCCAAAATGCCCCTTAGGGGGCAGTGTCAGCTCCGCTGCGAGCTTCCAAGCAGCCGGTGACCCAGCAGGGCCGCCTTCCGGGGGCTGCCCCGACGCCCACCCTGGCTGGGCACTTGGCGCAGCCAAGAGCGCGGGCGGCCAGAAGATGGATGCGGCGTGCGCGCAGCTCTGGTGATCAGCCAGGATTTCCCCCGACCTCTGCAGCCCGTGTGTTGGCGCAGAGAGCAACAAGCTCCCAGGCTTACGGGGGAGGTCAGGGGAAAGTGATTTCAATTAGAAGGGGATCACCAGGGTCTCAAGCCAGCACATACAAGTTGTGCAACACCAGCGGCGCGAAGACCGGAGTCATTTATCCTTCCCGGAGCCAGTCAGCCTGGGCTTTGCAGGAAGCCCCTGTGCCCCCTCCCACCCTCATCTTCCTTCTCTTTCTGGCTTTTGAAAGAAAAGGGAAAGAACAGGAAAACAGAAAGAGTGGCCTGCCGCTAAATTTCTCATCTCTGGCGGCTGAGGACAAAGACGACGGAGAAGAGAAGGCACCCGAGGATCACCAGAGGTTCCGCCTCTTGCCCCCAGGCCCAGACAGGTCTGGAAGGTTTCAAGGTTGGAAGCAGAGAAAGGAAAATAAGGAGAGGCAGGCTAGCAGCCTGGGAGCCTTCTGCTCCTCCTTTTCTTTTTATCTGAACTCTTCCCATCCTCAGAGCCCATCTCCAGGCCGCCTCCTCCTCCATGCAGCGGCCCTGGCTTTGCCTTCTCTGGGTATTCAGAGCATTGTTCAATCCTGCCCTGCCTTGGTCTCCCAGTGGTTCTTGAGTTTGGTCTGTTTCTCCAACCACTGGTTTTGGCTACTGGTTCGTTTGGCCACTGGTTAGTTGGCTGCCTTTTGGCTTTGCTCCTTTATAATTTCATGCTAATTTCTGGGTACCAAGGAGAGACACTGGCAAAGTGGGGCATGTGCAGCAGAAGTGAAGAGGGCAGGGGTATAGGGAAGCAGGATGGTTTGATGAACAGGTGAAAGGACCCGGGAGGCTGGTGCAGAAGAGAAGAGGCAGGGAGGCCGGGAAAGCTGACAGCAGGTCCTTGAAGCCTGTTCATGTCACTGGGATAGCAACACCTCCATGCAGGACTGTGGTGAGGGCCAAATGACCTTCTGGGGGCAGCCGTTCCAGCAGTGACTGGCATGTGATAGGTGTTTGGAGAATGGCAGCTAATCCATTCACATTTGTATCGACACACAGTAAGCAGGCCAATTTTGGAAGTCTGAACTAGGCTGATGAGTGGCAATTATGAGGCTTTGCCTTATAAATTTGTTTGATCCTAAAAAGTCTTCCACCTCTGACAGAGGGGGTTTCTGGAAATGCACAAGAGCCTTGGCAACCCTGGAAAGGAAGGAATAGACTCAACTTGACAAGTAACTATTTTTTTAATGGAGGATTCACAGAGGTGTAAAACATAGTCCTTGACCTCAAGGATTTGCAATTAAGTTGAAGAGAAGCCTTGTGGAAAAAATGCTATAAAATCCAAATTTTGTGTGTGTGTGTGTGTGTGTGCGCGCGTGCATGCAGGTGCATGGGTGTGTGTCTGTGTGTGACACTGGCATCCAGAGGACCAGACTCTAGACTGGCCCTGCTGCTCAAATATAAAACCTCAGTAAAGCCATTTAACCTCTGGCAAATGAGGCCTCAATATCTTTCCAACTCACCTCACCCGGGTATTATGAGGATCAACTGAGATAATGGATGTGGAAATACTTTGAAAGAGAAGAACGTGCCTCAGATGCCAGGAAGAGTATGATTTTGGGAAGGACTTCCCTCTGACAGGATGGATGGTTTGCAAACTTAAATAAAACAATCTCACCAGTTATATGCCCTCTACTGCTATTCAAGTTTCCACCCAGCTGTTTTAATTGTTTTAAAATTATGTGTGCACCACAGAGAACAGTGGGTAGTGGAGATCTAAACTATGCCTGAATTTTTTTTTTCTTTCACTTAGGAGAATGAATTCAGGGCTTGTCCAGCCATGTTGCCTGGAGCAGTGGTCTACACTCATCCCTTTAAGGGAAAGCCCTTTAGGTGTACCCCTCCTTTGCCTCTGAGCACTACCCCTCTGCTGCAAGCCACAAGCAATACTCATCCTCAGCCTGGGTTTCTCAAGCTCAGTGCCTCCTGCAATGCCCATGCCTATCCAACTCCAGATACCCAGCTCTGGAACTACCTTCCATCTGCCCTCCCCTGCCCACTGCCCAGCTCAGAAAATTACCCCATGTCCTATTTTATAGAAACTATTAATATCTTCTTTACAGAGAAATAACAAGTGAATTTATACTCAGATGGAAAGAAGGTAACAGTTTATTATCTTGCTCCTTCTGTGATTATGAAAGTTCTAATGCATAGGAGGGATTTCAGTAGTGGAACTCACATGATGATAGGTGTATCAGGAGACAACATTCACAAAGCACCAAACTCAGGAAAGCATAAAGGTGGCCCCATAACTACTATTTGTGTGTATTGTGCCCATTAGAACTAAGCTATCTAGATGGTTTTGTTGAGCTGCCCAAGCCATTCTCCGACCTTCACTATCAGTGAATGATACACTTGTGTAGTAAGTGTGTGTATTGGATACAGGGATATTCAATAAGGAAGAGGCTGGCAAATTATAAACACACACACACACACACACACACACACGTATGCCAAGGCCACAGTTAAGAAAGAAGGTTGGTCTGTGGTATACACATTTTTACAATAACCAAAGTCTAATGAACAGATTCTAGCCATAGCTCAGACACAAGTCTCCTATTCAAGAATTATTCTCTCATTTATCCTCCTTCTCCAAGATCAACAATTTAAAATTCTTCTTCTTGTAAACGTTAGTAAATCAAAGTGGGTTTATATTTCTGATACGAAAGCCAGCGCAGCAAAACCATGATATGTTTGTATATCTGATTAAAGTAGGCTGCTTTGGTGCAGTACGCTTTGTAAACAGAGGTGTATATAGAAGCACAAATATAATCCATTCCACATTCAATGGGTTTTTAAAAGAAATTATCTAATTAAAATCAACCATGATGAGTAATATAAATTGATATAACCATAAATCTAAAACTATGCATTCCCTAGCATAGTATAATTCCTCTTATACTCTCATACATGTGTGCAAGGAGTCATGTAGAAGATGTTTACTGCAACAGTATTATTGCAGAAAAAAATGTGCAGTTTTCATGTGACAGAATGCCACATTGCAGGTAAAAAGAACACTATTCCACCAACACACCATTCAATACAAAATAAATAAATGAAAACAAACTTGCAGAGCAATATGTTCAATATGACACCATTTACATTCATTTAAACATACACACAAACACTGCTAGTACTTGTTCATAGGCACACAGTTAATTGTAAAAGTATATTAAATGGATTGCAAGGCTATACACCAAATCCATGATGATGGTAGCCTGGTCATGAGACACAGGAGGGATTGGCAAGACAGGAAATGGGGAGAGAAAAAAAGGGGAAGTAAATTCCACTCAAACAATTGCATTTCTCTTACTCAACACAATGATGGAGATTTGACACAATATTAATAACTGTCACTTCTGGGTAGTGGACACACCAGCCTCTGTTATATTATTCTCTTTATATTTCCATATTTTTTAATTTCAGAAAATAAGAAAAAGCGGATGAACACAAATAAATAATTACCTAGAAGCACATATGCCATTTGCTCATCTACCTATCCAATTACCACATATCCTATAAGGATTAATCAAATCCTATCTTGCCCATAAACCCCATCCCGCTAACCTACCCACAGAGATTTCTCCTCTGAATGTCTATAATGCTGTCATTTGGCCCCTAGATTATACTGGGTTTGGCACCTGGTCATTCTTTCCCTCATGACATTTTTTCTGTTGTTAACGTACTTGAGTCTTATCTCCTGGAGGTATGAACATCCTTTTTATCTCTCCTCTGAGCACAGGCAAGGCTCAGAGGACACTCCCCAGAAACACTAAGGACCTTTTCATGTGGGGGGATGCCTTTTCATGTAAATTTCAAGGACTCCACTTGAGAGTAGCATCGATCAACTGAGAAAATTGAGAATGATCAAATCTTTTAAGAATGTGATAATGCCTTTAAATGCATTTATATATCAGTCACACATACCCATAAGTATGTGAAAAATGCTGTCTTCATGTGAAAAAGACATTTTTCCTTTCAGGCTCTTGATAATGCTGGGTGACCAAATGGATCACCAACCCTCTTGCAGCCAATGCTCATATCCCTTACTTCAGGGCTCCTACTGGTGCTGCCCCCTGACCCAGATCACCTACCCCATCACATTGGCACCTGCATCATGGACCTTTTTCCAGTTACTGTCCACAATACATACTTGACTTTGTCCCAGCTTCTGCTTTGACTCACCTCTCTGCAAAAGTGTCTCCAGGCTCCCTTTCCAGGGCCCCATCTCCTCCACCTAAACCGAGCTCAGTCTCCTCCTCCATCAAACCTTCCCTGTGACCATCTCCTATTTCCATGGCCCATTGCCTGTACCTGTTAGGGCTCCAAAACTTTCTACCACCTCCTATAGTTATGGGGCTAGGTATTACATTTCTTTGAGGATATGAACTCCTTGAAGACAAAAGTTGCTGGGAGATAGCTGTTGGATAACCAGGAAGCCTAGAGTTTTCAGCTGTAGCCCATGCCAACTGTGACCCATGAAAAACTGCACATCGAGATGCAGAGTCACATTCTAGTGTCCCCTGCCAGGCAGAAATGGGTTCTCCCCAAAATACCAGACAGCACAGCCCTGTTTATCAAAGAAAGTCTTAAACTGAGTCTTCCTGCCTCTCACTGGCATGGCCCACACAGTGGAGGCTTCTGGACTAATCTTTACTGCTGTTATCTGATTTTAGATCCTCAGCTCCCCAGAGGATGCTGGGAGTTAATTTATTTCCTGTTGAGCTGGTACCTGTGCCGCTAGGCTTTGGCAAACTACTGGAGAGTAGTTTGGAGGGTAGCTGGCTGACTCCCTCAATCTTCCATAATCTTGACCCTAGCTGCAATGCCAACCCTGAGCCAGGAATCTGGGGGCCTGGGCTCTTTCCTCTCTGGGCACGCCATCTGTAAAATGGGCTGGTGACACTTTGTCAAGCCCCTTCTGAAGTTCCCTAGGTCCCTTTCACTCAGGATGGCAATTTGTAAAACAAACCAAAACAGCAACAACAACCCCCCCCCAAAACAAACAAACAAACACAAACCACTCAACAAAACTGGCCACCAGTGATCATAAGAAAATTCCGAAATGGTTTTAGCACTCAGGCTATGGGATTATGGGTGAGTTTTTAAACTGGGGCTGCTCTATTATCTTTTCTACTTAAAAGGGAGTGGAATGGTTTGCGGAGGTGCCACCTCCAGATGTGCAGTTTCCAACCACTTGGAAATCCGGGCGGCTCCCATTAACCTCCGTTGTGGGCGCCTCCCTCTCCCTGCGCGGTAGAGAGCCCCTTGTCACTGGTAGATGCATTTTGATCCCATCCTGGGGGCAGCAGCCACCCAGGCCCCACGACCAGAGAAAACCAGCACCTTCCCCTCGGCCTGTTAACCGTCACCGCCTCCGCTCCCAGCTAGCCCGGGGACCCTCACCTCTAGGAACGCTGGTCCGCAGCGGCCAAAGGGGCGGGTGACTGGGAGGGGTCAGGGCTCCACCACGCCGTTGAGAACATTAAGCCTTTGCACTCCCACCCCGCACAACATTGCTGATCAAAAAAAGGAGGCAAACAAAGGCGGGTTGAATGGGAATCAAATTGAGTTGGGGCAGCAGACAGATGGGGCCTGCCAGGCGCCCACAGCCCGTCCTATTCATTAAAAAAAAAAAAAAAAAAAGATAATCCACCTCCTCCCCGCGGCTTTGCAAGAGGTGGGATGTACAGGATGGGGGTGGGGCGCTGGACCAGGGGGCCCAGATGTTTTCTAAACCACAGGATCCCAGCCCGCCCTTGGTAACCTCGCCCCGCAGGTTAATTGTCTCGCTTGTGTTTGGGACTTCTGCTTTTGTATATTAGGTTTTCTTGAACGGGGCATCTCTGTACTGAAAGGCTGAGGGGAGGGGCGGGGCGGCGACTGTGGGTAGCTACAGGCAAGTGCGTGGCCCGAGGTTACATGCGAACAGATTTGCAATGTAAGTAACATGTTGGTAGCTTTCCTGTAAAAAGAATGTTCCTTCCATGATCTCATTTATTCCCAGCAAAAAACATGCAAAATGCATAGGCTTGGTTAGCTGTACCAGTCTACAGACGAGGAAAATTAAGTGACTGCTTGGAGTCACATGGTTACTTGGTCACAGACTCTGGCAAAGCATTGTCTAGTACACATGCAAATGCACTCATTTGTGTCACACATGTAAACACATGCACCAACATTTATCTGCTCATGCCTCTGCATACCCACCACTAGGCACATGGGCTACATATAGTGCCATGTATGTCCATGCAGAGAGAATGCTTCCCATTTGTGGCATGTTTCACTGCTAACACACATCTCTACCTACACTCTCTTCTTGTACCCATGCTCACGTGTGCTGGGCACATGCTGACCTTTGCTCTGCACCTATGTTCCATTCTTCAAGGGGCCAAACCAAATGAACCCTGAGATACTGTCTTAATCTCCATAATATTTCTCAGAATCAGATTATAAATTTGTTCTTAGAAAGTTGTCTGCCAGGCAGGAGAAGGCTTCCCTATTAATGGGGAGGAGGGATCAAGAGAGTAGCCTGAGAAATCAGGTGTCAAGCTGACCTTTTGGAGAGAGCCAAGTACTCATTCTTACTATTGATTCCTTTCAAGGAAGACAGGAGGCACTTTATCTCCCAGCTGTTGAGCTAAAAAGGCAAGGCCAGTAACATGGGGAAGCAAACATAACCATGTTCTGTGCCTCAAAAACACAGGGGCAAAGAGCCCTAGACGCATATCTTTTCAACATAAGTCACGGGACTTGCAATTGGACTATTGGAGATTTATTCCTTTAGGATAAGCATTGCCCATCATAATCTTTCGAAATGGAAAATCTTGCTTCATCCTACCTGGGAAATACATTAGATCTTATGCATAGTAGTTCTTTTTTTTTTAAATTTTATTACTGTACTTTAAGTTTTAGGGTACACGTGCACAATGTGCAGGTTTGTTACATATGTATCCATGTGCCATGTTGGTGTGCTGCACCCATTAACTCGTCATTTAGCATTAGGTGTATATCCTAATGCTATCCCTCCCCCCTCCCCAGACCGCACCACAGGCCCCGGTGTGTGATGTTCTCCTTCCTGTGTCCATGTGTTCTTATTGTTCAATTCCCACCTATGAGTGAGAACATGCGGTGTTTGGTTTTTTGTCCTTGTGATAGTTTACTGAGAATGATGATTTCCAGTTTCATCCATGTCCCTACAAAGGACATGAACTCATCATTTTTTATGGCTGCATAGTATTCCATGGTGTATATGTGTCACATTTTCTTAATCCAGTCTATCGTTGTTGGACATTTGGGCAGTAGTTCTTGACTTTAGTTGCTGAATGTATTTTAAATACGGATTCCCAAACTCCACTCCCAGAGATAATCATACATTCATTTACTCATTCATTGAACAAATATGCACTAAATACACACTTTCCACATGCCAGATGCTAATCTAGATATTAGGGATATGGCAGAAAATTATATAGACAAGGTCCCTCCCTCCTGGGAGCTTATATTCTAGTAAGGGGGATAGAGACAGTAAGTGAACATATGAATAAGCATAAAAAATGCCAGATAATCACAAGTGATATGCAGAGACTTGGGAAGACGCAAAATACAATTTTAGTTTGATGGCCAGGGAAGGCATTTCAGAGAACATAACATTAAAGCAAAGCCCACCATGTGAAGATCTGGAAGAATGGTCAAAGGCCCAGGTCAAAAATGGTTTGGCCCAAGTGAAAGACAAAGTCAAAGATGGAGGCAGAGGCTGGTTCAGGTCGCCCATTGAAAACCATGCTAAGGAGTGTGGATTTTATTCTAAGAGTTCAGGGGTACCATGTTGTTAAGCAGAGAAGTGACTTGATCTGATTTGTAGTTGTGGGAAAATGGATTGGAAGGGCAAGAGAGGAAGCAGGAAGTCCAGTCTGGAGGATATTGAAGTGGAGGTGGAGGCTGAGAGTAGACTAGCACTAGATGAACTTGGAGGCCTTGCTGATGGTCAGGATGTGGAGATGAGGGAGAGCGAGGAATCAAACACAACTTCTAGGTCTTTGGTGTGAACCACGGAGTGGACAGTAATTTATGTACTGAGATGGGGAGGACTAGGGAGCAGCTTAAGGGAGAAAATCAAGGGTTCTTCTTTGGCCCATGTAAAATTCAAGATGACTGCTAGCTATTCATCTAGAAAGAAGGGACCGGGCACAGTGGCTCACACCTGTAATCCCAGCACTTTGAGAGGCTGAGGCAGGGGGATCACGAGGTCAGGAGTTCAAGACCAGCCTGGCCAACATGGTGAAACCCCGTGTCTACTAAAAATACAAAAATTAGCTGGGCATGGTGGCACGTGCCTGTAATCCCAGCTACTTGAGAGGCTGAGGGAGGAGAATTGCTTGAACTGGGACCCAGGAGGCGGAGGTTGCAGTGAGCTGAGGTTGTGCCACTGCACTCCAGCCTGGACTACAGAGTGAGACTCCGTCAAAAAAGAAAGAAAGAAAAGAAAGAAAAGAAAAGAAAAGAAAAGCTTGAGATGCAAGAGTGCAAGAGTCTGGGGTGAATTCTCCCACTGCAGATATAGATTCAGTAGCCATTGAGTAGAGTAGGTACTTAAAGCCATCAAACTGAGTGACAGAAAGTGGATAAAGAAGAGAAGAGGGCCAAGGACTGAGTCCTAAAGCACTCTAACCTTTGGAGTTAGTGCAAAAGAGGATGAGCAGTTAGCATAGCAAGGCAGCAGGGGAGACAGCAGGAACACCTGGAGGGTGTGATATTTGGGAAGTCAAGAGAAACAGATGTTTAAAGAAGGAAGAAGTGATTATATTTTAAATGCCACTGAAAAGTCAGGAAAGGTAAGAACAGAGCAAGGACTTTTGGATTTGGCCAGTGAAAGTAACTGGTGACCCTGGCAAGAATAGTCTCAGTCACGAGGTGGGACTGAAGACAGAATATGGGGTGGGGAGGTAGAGACACAGGCTTCAACGACTCCTACAAAAGGTTTTCCTACCAAGAAAGGAAGCCAGGGTAGAGCTACAGAGAAATGGCAGTCAGTAGAGAATTTGGTGTCCTTTATTTGAAGATAAGGAAAGAAGATCCCTAAGACCAGAGAGACCCATTCTGCTCTAGAGCTGGGAGATATTGTCTACTCTTGCTCACTCATTTCAAAGGTGAGCAATTAAGGTCCAGAGACTCAGAGTCACTGCTGGAAGGCAGAGACTGGTCTGCATCCAAGACTAGACCACAGAATTCCTACTCCTCAAATGGACCTTGGAGAGGGTGGGCCGGCCCATGAGGCTCTCAGATGAGCCACCAGGGCAGCCTGCCCTTTATGCACTGGTGTCACACTCCTGTTTTTCTGCCCTGGTACACCTGTCCTTTCTCAGAAGCCTTTGTGGGATCTGTAGGGGAGGAAAAAAATATATTTTTTCACCCATCGCTAGGTTTATGACTGAGGCTTCTATAAAAAAAACACAGACTAACAAGAGAAAAGCATACAGATTTACTTAATGTAAATTTTACATGGCATGGGAGCCTTCAGAAATGAAGACCCAAAGAAACAAGGAAACCTGTGTATTTTTATACAGTCATGCATCACTCAAGGATGGGGCTATGTTCTGAGAAATGCATTATCAGGTGATTTCATCATTGTGCAAACATCATAGAGTGTAGTTCCCCAAACCTGGATGGTACAGCCTACTACACATCTAGAATATAGGGTAGGCCTATTGCTCCCAGGCTACAGCCCGGTACAGCAAGTTGCGTTACTAAATATTGTAGACACTTGTAACAGTGGTAAGTATCTGTGTGTCTAAACATAGAAAAGGCACAGTAAAAATATAGCAGATTTTAAATGGTACACCTCTCTAGGGCTCCATTATAATCTTACAGGGCCACTATTGTATATGTGGTTCATCATTGACTGAAAAGTCATTACCCAGCCCATGACTGTACTTAGGTTTGATGAAGAGCAGACAGTTGTGTAGAAGTGTGATTGGACAAAGGGGGTATGATCTTATGGTAATAAACTAAAAGGAATTTAACAAGGCCTACTTATTCAGATTCTTCTCTGCATCCTTGTGTCTTCAGATATTAGGATATTTCTTTTCTCTAGATACAAGGAGAGTGCCTCTCAAATGGGGGTCTTATGACCTACTTTGGAGGAGGGATTTCTTTTATGGCCTGCCTTAAGGAAGAAGGTTAGAGAGGCCTTCCTGCCTCTGCTGTTTTCTCAAATCCTGAGCTGTCATATTTTGGGGTAGTATGTCCTGAATCCCATCAACTCCCTGTCAGGGCCTGGGCAGACAGGCCTCTGATGTTAACACTTTGGTGTTTTAGTTCACATCTTGCCCTTCCCTTCTTGGGGGTCCTCCAGGGGGTTACAACCAATGGCTGGTTACCTAGGACCAGAGAGGGTGTCTCCAGGTGAGAAGAGACAGATGGCTCACTCCCCTCTACCCCTTAAATAGGCGGTATGGGCTGACATGGCCTTGTGGAGTCACCCTGGCCCTGAATCATGAATGATCATATGGCAGGAGCCCTGGATGGGATTGAAGAGATCTGAATTGTAGTCCTGGCTCTGTTGGTACTCAGTCATGTGGCCTAAGTCTCTTTCCTCTCTGATCCTTAATTTCTCCTTTGTATAAATAAAGGAGACTAGACTGCTTGTTTTCACTGCTTCCTTCCAGCAGGGTGGTTTTAGAATAAATGGGTACCCTCCTGTAAGTTCCTAAGGAAGGAATGCCTCCATCACAGCCCCCAAGACCAGGTAACCTGCACCTATGTGCAGGACCAGTTCCTCCATGATGCCACTGCCACTGCCACTGCCACTGCTGCTGCCCACTGGAAATCCTTGTATTATGCTCCTGGATGATTCTTCCCAAGTTATTTGTGTTCCACTTCTCTCCCTTTGGAGTCTGTTTATCTTTCCAGTGTTCCTCCTTTCTTTTTTTTTTTTTTTTTTTTTGAGACGGAGTCTCACTCTGTCACCCAGCAGACTGGAGTGCAGTGGCACCACCTCAGCTCATTGCAACCTCTGCCTCCCAGGTTCAAGCAGTTATCCTGTCTCAGCCTCTCAAGTAGTTGGGACTACAGGTGCCCGCCACCATGCCCAGCTAATTTTTGTATTTTTATTAGAGACTGGGTTTCACCATATTGGCCAGGCTGGTCTCAAACTCCTGACCTTGTGATCCACCTGCCTCAGCCTCCCAAAGTGTTGGGATTACAGGCGTGAGCCACCGTGCCCTGCTTGTTCCCCCTCTTTCTAAACAAAGCCACTTTCTAGCCCAGGGATTCACTTCCTTCTACTTGTGCTCCCGAGGTCTAGAAAAACCCTTGTCTTCTCTCCGGGCCTCTTGCTATCATGGACCAATGGATTGGAGACCAAGACTCAGGATGATATGGTCGTTTAATTTCTCAAAAGTATTATGTGAACCCAGCAGGCAGACTCTTTCTTCTACTCTGACAGAACCTGCAATTGTTATTTTACTTCTTTTTGCTTTAGCTTTATATATATATATATATGGGAGGGCAAAGGTCTTTTCCATTTCTCCTCCTAAAGCGAACCAAATAATATAATCAATTTGGCTGGCGCAGGACTGATCCCAAGCGTTAAAGCAGGTATTTGTGGCTGATATGACGGGGGAATAAAGTGCTTGTGAAAACCAACTGATTAGTTCAGCAGTTGGGAATGAATCTGCGTCCGTGTTCATCGATCTCTCCTAATCTTTGTCAACACCTGTGTGTCCCACTTCAATGCCACTGCTGGGCAGCACTGGGCCCTGAGACAGGCAATGGAGTGGGCACTGCAGCGGGGTCTCTGAGGTGCTGGGCCAGGGGGCTGCTTCCCACTTAAAGGGATAGGCCCAGTCAAAACGTGGGTGCAGTAGGCAAACCGCCTTAGAGGAGAAATTCTACGGCCCAGGAGCGACTCCATGTTCCCCCAAATGCCTCTCCATCTGTTCCCAGACAGTGCCTACAAAGCAGGCACTCTAATCCAATATGCTGCCTTGGGCAACATGATGCCTTGGGCTGAATGAAGTGCTTTGCAAGAGCCTGTAAAATTATTTTTGCAAACTTGAAAAAAAATGGTTCTAAAATAAGAAAATTGCAAAATCAAAATTAATTAAACTTTAATCAAATGTTTGCAAAGTGTATTGTTTTGCCAACTATTCAACCACAACTCAACTCAGATAGTTAAATATAAATGAGATTCCATGTATTCATGTACCAATGAGTTCATTTGTAATCTTCGATATGATGTGGGATGCAGTCATCCGAAGTAAGGAGGCACTATGCCAGGGAGGAAAATACACAGGCTTAAACTGAGCCCCTCCCTGCAGTGTCACCCCACATCCAGAACCCTCAGGTCACCAGGGACATGTCAAGGAGCAGGTTGAGGAACCCCTGAGAAAGAGCTATAGAAGGAAGATACACCAATAGAAATTGCACCTACTTAATGGTTTTCACCACTTAACATTTAGACACATCTACCATGTTCAAGTAACTGAGTTGACACATTGGGGCATAGTCCTTCCACTTAAAGACTTTATAATCAAAGAGAAAAAAAAATGTGTGCTCAGATATTTGCAATACAGGCACAGTCAGTGATGTGTGCCCGTGAGTGGCTGAAATATAGAGGAACAGTTTGCTTTAGGCGACAGACATCAGGAGGTCAGCCAAAGCTGGTCTAAACTCGCCAACCAGTGGCGGCCTGGACAATGCCCATCCCATGACCTCTCTATTGTTCCCAGGAAAGTCCAATGGCTAGAAAACTCTGAAGCTGATGCTGATTCTTTAGTACCAGCTGATTATTTAGTACACACGCTATCAGATCTTTAGATACACTTTGCACTGAATCCTCCACCCACCCACCCTAGTTCCTTTCTTGTCTTTTATATTCATTCTTTTTTTGATTGGTATAATTCATTTATCATAAAAATCACCCCTTTAAAGTGTAGAATTCACTGGTTTTTGGTATGTTCAAGTGGTGCAACTATTACCACTATCTGATTTCAGAACATTTCCATCACTCCAAAAAGAAACCCTGTACCCACAGAATCATTCCTTTTGCCACACTGTCCTCAGTTCCTGGCAACCACTCGTCTACTTTCTGTCTCTATACATTCACCTATTTTGGATATTTTATATAAATGCAATCACATAGTATGTGGTCTTTGTGAGCAGTGTCTTTCACTTTGCATAATGTTTTCAAGGTTCATCCATGTCGTGGTATGTATCAGAACCATATTCCCTTTTTATTGCCAAATAATATTCGTTTGTGTGCATATACTAAATTTTGTTTACCCACTCATCAATTGATAGAGTTTGGGTTGTTTCCAATGTTTAGCTATTATAAATAATGCTGCTATAAACATTCATGTATACGTTTTGTGTGGACATATGTTTTCAGTTTTCTTTGTGTGGAATTGCTGGGTCATATGGTAACTCCACATTTAATCTTTGAAGAACTGCCCAATTTTTCCAAAGTGGCTGCACTATTTTACATTCCCACCAGCAATGTATGAGGATTCCCAGTTTCTCCACATTTTCACCAATAATTGTTCGTATCCATTGCTTTTATTAGAGCTATTTAGTGGATGTGAAGTTAGACCTCATTGTAGTTTGACTTGCATTTTCCTAATGACTAATGATACCAATCTTGTCATGTTTATTTACCATTTGAATATCTTCTTTGGATAAATGTCTATTCAGATTCTTTGTCCACTTTAAAATTTGATTATTTGTACTTTTATTGTTGAGTTGTAAGAGTTCTTTATATATATTACAGAATCAAATTCCTTATGAAATACACAATCTGTCAATATTTTCTTCCATTCTGTGGGTTGCATTTTTACTTTCATGATGGTGTTCTTTGAAGCACAAAAATTTTCAATTTTGATGAAGTCCAATGTATCTATTTTTCCTTTCGTTGTTGTACTTTTGGAGTTATATATAAGAAGCCATTGACTAATACAAGGTCTTAAATATTTGCACCTATATTTGCTTCTAAGAATTTTATGTTAATAGTTAGCTCTAACATTTAGGCCTTTCATCCCTTTTGAGCTGATTTTTGCCTATGATGTGAGGTAGGGGACTAACTTCATTCTTTTGCTTGTGGTTACCCATTTGTCCCAGCACTATTTTTAATTTTTATTTTAATTAATTAATTTATTTAATTTTGAGGCAGGGTCTCACTCCTGTCATCCAGGCTGGAGTGTATTGGCATGATCTCAGCTCACTGTAGTCTCTGCTTCTGGAGCTCAAGTGATCCTCCCACTTCAGCCTCCCAAGTAGTTGGGACCATAGGTGTGTGCCATCACGCTTGGTTAATTTTTTTTATTTTTAGTAGAGACGGAATTTCACCATGTTGCCCAGGCTGGTCTTGAACTCCTGGACTCAAGCAATCTGCCTGCTTCAACCTCCCAAATTGCTGGGATTACAAGTGTGTGCCACTGCGTCAGGCCATCCAGCACCATTTATTAAAAGACTATTCTTTCCCCATTGAATTATCTTGCCACCCTTATTGAAAATCAATTGACCATAAATGTAAAGGCTGATTTCTGAACTCTCAATTTTATTCCGTTGATACATACAGCAATGGGCTAGTATCACAGTCTTGATTATTGTAGCTTGTAATATGTTTTGAAATTAGAAAGTATGGGTTCTCCAACTTTGTTCTTTTTCGTGAATGTTTTGGTTATTCTAGGTCCCTTGCATTTCCATATAAGTTTTAGAATCAGATTGTTGATTTATGCAAAAATATAGCTAGTATTTGGATGGAGATTGGCTGTATCTGTAGATAAATTTGGAGAATACTGACATCTTAAAAAGAAGTCTACTGATCTATGAATATTGTATCTTCCCATTGATTTAGATCTTCTTTAATTTTCTACATTTGTCTTTCACTTTTTTTGGTTAAATTTATTCCTGGGTATTTTATTCTTTTCGATGCTATTGCAAATGGAATTTTTTCCTCAGTATCATTTTTTGATTGTTTATTGCCAGTGTATAGAAATAGAATTTATTTTTATATATTGATTTTGTATTCTACAACTTTACTGAACTCTTTTATTAGTTCTCATAGGGGTTTTTGTAGTTTTTTTTTTTTTTTTAGGATTATCTATGTGCAAAATGATGTCACATGCAAACAGATAATTTTAATTCTTTCTTTTCAATCTGATAACTTTTACTTCTTTTCCTTGTCTAATTGCACTAGCTAGAACCTCTAGTATAACGTGGAATAGAATTGGCAAGAGTAGACATTTTTACTGTATTCCTGATCAGTTTTTTACCATTAAATAATGTTAACTGTGAGTGTTTTGTAGATGCTGTTTAACAGGTTGAGGAAGTTCTAAGTATATTGAGTGTTTCTATCATGAAAGGGTGTTGGATTTTTTGTCAAATGCATCTTCTATATCTATTGAGATGAGCATGTAAGTTTGGTCCTTTATTCTTTCAATATGGTATACTACATTGATATATTTTCATATGTTAAACCAACCTTGCATATCTGAGATAAATTCCACTTCCAAGTCTTTTTTTTCCCAATGAAATGCATACAGCTCCTTTACTACTTATTACTAATTTGAGAGCTAGAGTCAGGTCAGGTGAAAAGTAGAGCTCTTTAAAAAATCCGAAGAGAGGTAGAGCCAATGGGAGAGTAGCCTCCTGGGTCTGAGATTTTATTTTGCAAAGGATTTTCACATTGCTAGCTTCTGATCAGTGGCTCTTTGAATAGAAGTATTATATGTATTTAGACAAACGTGCCCCTACTCATGGATTATTCCTCCCTTATGACAGCAACAGACATACAGATTATATACATATTAATAATGTATTTATATAATTTGTTTTTCAAAGTTACGTTGGAAAATCTGAAAATGGAGAAAAGAATCACCCATAATGATCTTACTGTTTCACCAGAACTATGGTTAGCTTTCTGGGGTATGGCAGCCAGGTTAGGAGGTATAACTTATGTACACAAAAACATCACCTTTTCCGAGGAATACAGTTCTATGGATTTTAATAAATTCACACAGTCATGTAGCCAACACCACAATCAAGAAACAGAACAGCCTCATCAAAAATGTTTCCTTTTATGCTCCTTTGCAATCAATCTTCTTTCTCCACATAAAGCTCCTGACAACCCCTTATCTGTCCTCTGTCTCTATAATTTTGCATTTTCCAAAATGTCATATAAATATTTAGAATAATGTAGTATGTAGCCTCTCATGTCTGGCTTCTTTCACTTAGCATAATGCTTTTGGGGTTTATCTATGATGCATGTATCAGTAGTTCATTCCTTTTTATTGCTGACTAATATTCCACCGTATGGATGTACCACAGTTTGATTATCCATTCTTCAGTGGATGAACATTTGAGTTATTTTCATTGTTTGGCAATTATGATTAAGGTGCTATAAGCAGCTTTACACATACACATACAGCCTTTTGGTTGCATGTGAATATTCTCTTTGATAATATTCTCTTTCATGTCTCTTGGGTAAATACTCAGGAGTGGGATTGCTAGGTCATATGGTAAGTTTATGTTTAGCTTGATAGGAAACTGCCCAATTGCTTTCTGAAGTGGCTGCAGCACTTTGTCGTAGTACCGTCATCCCACCAGCAATGCATGGGGCTTCCAGTTGCTCACAAACCTGTGAGTACTTGGTAAGGTCAGTTTGTTTCTTTGTTTTTAAAAATTTTAAAACACAGCGATCTCAAAGTATTTTTGATGTGTTTCTATTTTTTCATATTTGCATGTTTTTCACTGGAAATCAAGTTTACATCCAATTTTGTATACTACATTTTCATCTAATAGTAAATGGAGACCTTTTCCACATGGTCATCACTTTAAGATTGACTAATATTCCACTGAATGGATGTGAGACAAGCACCTCTTGTTGGTGTTGGGTTGTTTCTGATTTTTGGTGCTATAAGCCACACTGCAATAAAAACATTAACATGCTAGTTTTTTTTTTTTTTTTTTTAATCTTTTAGAGTAGTTCCACAGGTTAGAGTCCCAGAAGTGGGATTCCTGGGTCAAAGGGTATAAACATTTTTGTGACTTTGGATTGCTTTCCGAAAGGGTCTTATCTTTTTACGAGATCACCAGGAATATTCAACAAATATTCAGGACCCTCTTGTTAATATTAGGAATTTTCATTAAAAAAGATTTTTAAGAAAATACACAAAATGATTATTTCTTTAAATTTACATTTATTTGTTTTTTTAATTTACATTTATTTGGTTTCTAGTGAAGCTGAACATGTTTCAATATTTTTGTTTACTGGTTGTGTTTTCTATAAATTATGTTGATGTTCTTAGCTTATTATTGGAACTTGATATTTTCTTGTAAATTAGTATGATCATCTTAAATAACAAAGATTTTAACTTTGTTATAGCAGCTACTAAAATTTTTTCAATCTCTTGGTTGCCTTTTTTTTTTTAACATGCAGAACTGTTTTGTTCTTCTATATAGTCAAATTTGTCACTCTTTTCCTCTGAGGGTTTCTATATTGTTTCTAAGCTTAGAAAAATCATTTTCATCCCTCTCCTGAGGCTTGATAAATGGTCAATTTAATTTTCTTCTAGATTTTCTTGAGGTTTAAAATAATTATCTCTGTATCATATAGAGTTTATATTGATATATAATGGGATATAAGACCCTAAGAAAGATATTTTTCAACATGATATCATAATTGTTTTTTTTTTGAGATGGAGTTTCACTCTTGTTGCCCAGGCTAGAGTGCAATGGTGCCATCTTGGCTCACTGCAATCTCTGCCTTCCAGGTTCAAGCGATTCTCCTGCCTCAGCCTCCCAAGTAGCTGGAATTACAGGCACCCTCCACCAAGCCCAGCTAATTTTTGTATTTTTAGTAGAGACAGGGGTTTCACCATGTTGGCCAGGCTGGTCTTGAACTGTTGACCTCAGGTGATCAACCTGCCTCGGCCTCCCAAAGTGCTGGGATCACAGGCATGAGCCACTGTGCCTGGCCCATGATATCATAATTTAAGTAAAAGTCTATAAAGGCACTAAAAGATTGAGCCTAAATTCATCTTAATGTGATGACATGTTAATTTTGTGTTGTTTCCTCTCTCTCAGATATCAGGTGTGCATTTAACAGGGCTTATTAATAAACAATGGCTGAACTCAAAACGTTGACACGGGGGAGGGATATGCAGGAGGCCGATGGGATAACCACAAACCAGGAGGCTAAACAGGTCCCCGTTCCAAATCAGGGGCCAAGGGTCACATACCTCTTCCCCTCTCCCTGAGTGTCTATTCCATTTGGCCACATTTTCAAAGCTCCTATCCTCCTCAGTGTGGACAATTGCAGGCCTGCATCAGCAGCTTCTCAGGGAACAGAAAGTTGCTCCTTCTGCACCCAGCTGGAACTCACTTTGGGAACCCTAGTATTCAGGTTCCCAGTCTGTTAGATCAACCCATAAGGCTGTCAGGGGCAGCTTCCCTGACTTGTTTGGCTCCATAGTACACCATAATCTAATCCATGTTTTGATGATGTCAAAAACAGATTATAACTCTCCTGCCTCACATTAATCCAGCAGAGGTAAGCCTTTCCAAATACTGTGCAATTTTATAATTGACTATATCCTTCTTCCACTCTTTAGCAAGATATTGGCAAATAAAACAAATTTTTAAAAACAAAACAAAAAAAAGCCCATTCCGCAGACAGAGGCCTTCTGAATGATGAGGAGCCTGGCCATTGCCCCCATTTTGAACAGATAGAAAAAATGTTTCATTTTTCGCAGTTATGCTAGGGCGAAGCCATCCAGCAGGAAATCCACTTGGAAGCCCCAGAGAGCATGGGAGTGAGAGACAGCAGCTCACTGAGCTGAAGCTTCTCTCACCCAGGTCCCAATCAATACGAACATTGGCGGGGCCTTGATACATGGCTGATGCCCTCATCTCCTCCCTGAGGGTTGAGGCGTGGGCTATGAGGGAAGGGGTGGAAGAGGCCGGGCTCCTCTGTCTAAATGAGGCAGGCTGTCCTCAGGGTCTGTCAGAACACTCTGTGTTTAGTTAAAAACTCTCTCCAAAAGAAAGAGCGTTAAGACAGAGAGCTTGAAGTGGATCCCGAGTAATTAAGTGTATAAATTAATTCTTCCCCTAAGAAATGTTCCTCTTCTATTATTAGATTTGACTCTCAGAGGAGCTACATCCAAGTAGTGGTTTTCCAGTTGTGTGTGTGTGTGTGTGTGTGTGCGCGTACATGAGCCCACATTTCTGGGCTTTGCTGCCTGAAGCCTACAATTAAAATAAGTGACATGAATGTGTCTTTAAAAGAGAGATCTGTGGAAAACTAACGGATTGTCTGTCAGCGGAAGAAAAAAAAATGAAATATGGCTGCCTCCGCCAGTGAATGGATGAATAGGAAAGTACTTGTCCATCCAAGTACCCAAAGGGATAAAACCCAATGATAGCCTTCTCAACTGCTTAGCGCATAATGCATGTGCTGTTTGGATGCTAGTAATGTGTTTTTTACTTCTTCCTATCTAGAAGGAATGAATCAAATATGAGGAGAGCTGGGACATGATTTTCAACCCATTGCTTTTGATTAAGTGCCTGAACAGGCAGGTCCTGGGACTTGCAGTAATACTAATGGGGCATAAAGTGCTATAAAAAGGACGGGTCCTACTTTTGTCCAAATGCCATTATCCTGGAATCAGAGACCCTGGCTGTAATATGTCCACGGTTAACCTTTTTTTCTGACAGGAAATTTTCTCCATCCACTCACACCATCAATTATGCTGCATTTGGCCAGAGTGGTGAGTGATCACTTTATTTCAAACAAAAGAGGCACACGTGCCAGGCTCCCACATCTGGAACGTTGACTGCCGAGGGCACTGGCCAGGAGAGGGGCTGGCAAGAGGACAGTGTCAACTTTGCAGGCTGGCAGGGCTTGGACAAAATCGTTCTTTTGTTTCAGACTGGCTTTTCCGTGTAATCACTCATTTGCTTATTTTTGAAGGAGAGATGAAGTAACTGAAAACAAACTAATTATTATTTTGATCCTAAAAATGGTTACTGATTGAGACTTTGGCTACCCAAACAGAGCCAATAGCTAACCATTAACCTGGTGAATATGACTGGCAGAGAGAATCTCAATTGTTGGGATCTGCAACACGCAAGGAGAAGAGCAAAGAGAAGTGGGTTTACCTTTTGGGCTGATCTGCCCAGGGGAAGGCTATTTGTTCGCTGTCCTCAGGGAGCCAGGCCCACGGCTCTTGTCCCAGCCCTGCTCCAAGGACACCATTTCCCCAGAGCTCCCCTAGCTGCCGCTGCACCATTCTAAACATTGTGATACATTTTTTGCAATCAGCAAGTTGCAGATTGTCCAACTGTTCTGTCATTTATTGTAAATGGCTGCAAAAAAGAAAAAAAAAAAAGAAAAGAAAAAGGAAAAGGAAAAGAAAAAAATTCCACTACGCTATAACATAGTCCTGAGTGTAAATCAAACATTCCCTGTCATGTTGATAGCTTGTGTTAGTCTAATGTATTTTATATTACTCAAAAGCTTTGAAACCCTGCAGCTTTCTTCATATAGGCCATTATGCGGTTATCATTAAATTGTCTTGCAAAGAACATTATCGGTAATTATAGCAGACACTAAAATCAAATGATCAGAGTGGGACCTTTAACACCAAGAGGAACCATTAGAAGTTAATCAAATAAAAGGATGAGAATAATTATGTTAGGATTAAGCAGTAATATGCCAGAAGTTATATAGTTTGCTGACTATATATCTTTACTCCCAGCTTCCTGAATTTCCTTTTCGTTGATGTGTTTTTATATAATACTTTGGCACAGAATGTAAGCGACAATATTTTTGTCATAGCACAATCGGGCTTGAAGGTTCACAGGCGGTTCATATCTAAATGCCATCAGAGGCATGGAGGTAATGATGAAGATAAAAATAATAGTAATAAAAAAGTGCAAAGCTGGAAAAAAAATCCATCGGTCAATGGAGCGTGGCAAAATGATAAAAATGGTTGCAACAGGCACAGGTGCAAGGAAAGTCGTTATTGGCTGGTTGCTCTGTCTTGGAGCATAAGGATTTCTCCTGCAGGCCTTGCTGCAAACCAGCATTTAAAAGCCAGCATCTTGCAGGCTCTCAAGCTGCCCCTGCCAGAGCGGATATGTAGGATTATTCGTGAGATGGGGACACTCACGGTGCCAGGCAGGAGGGGTGCTTGGTTCTCACAGGCTGAGAGGGCCACTCCTGTCGCTTTCCAATCCCCCAAAACACACACCTCTGGCACCTTGCAGATATCCACGTGTACATTGCAATGGGTTGGCAGGAACACGTGGCCTAGAGGACTGAGGGTGGTGGCTCTAGTGGAAAAGAGGGTGACTCTCCCAAGGCGTGACTCATCTTATCTTCCAAATTAAACCTGAGCCACGGCTGGGCGCTGTGGCTCACACCTGTAATCTCAGCACTTTGAGAGGCCGAGGAGGGTGGATCACTTGAAGTCAGAAGTTTGAGACCAGCCTGGCCAACACGGAGAAACCCCATCTCTACTAAAAATACAAAAAAATTAGCCAGGTGTGGTGGTGATGCTTGCCTGTAATCCCAGCTACTTGGGAGGCTGAGGCAGGAGAATTGCTTGAACCCAGGAGGCAGAGGTTGCAGTGAGCTGAGATCGCACCACTGCACTCCAGCCTGGGCAACAAGAGCAAAACTGTCTCAAACAACAACAACAAACAACAACAACAAAAACCTGAGCCACGGGACAAAGGATGCCATTGTAAGAAGCTGGGAGGCAGAGAGAGTCTCTATAGTATGACCTTTTAAAAAAATTAAAATGTCCCCTCCACTTTTTCCCTTTTCCCTTATAAATAAAGACCAGTACAAAATAACAGGTTTGCCTTTATGTCCCAGATTTGTGCTGGGGACTGGAGTACATGGATGAATAAGAACATAAAAATTTTTGCTTGAAATGTTGCTCTTATGGTGTACAAATACAAACAGCGAAATAACTTAAACGGTAGTACCTAGGCTAAACATTTCTATGTTTTTCATGGTTTTATAATTTTGGACACTTTATGATATTTAAAAATAAAGGCATTGCTCCGTTTCACTGAGGTCAAAACTGAGGTCCATCAGAAGTGAGGGAAGTTGAGGGATAGAAGTCAGAACAGGCCTCTTTTGAATGTCCAGATGGCCTCCTCTGCTACTCTCACAGTGGCCCTGCTGGGGCATCAATTCCCATTGTCTTTCCCCTGGACTAACATGTTACCATCCATACTTCATAGGGAAACGAAGAAGAGATGGGATCAAGGGTATGGAAAGGCTTTGAAATGTTAAAAGTAGGCTTACAGAGCACAACTGGGGCTGCTTTTCCCCTGGCGAATATTGTCTTTTATTGCTTCATATGTTTTCAGATGGTAAAGGCTTGCCTCCATTTGGGGACTTGGAAGGGGTCCCTCCAGGACAGAAGGCAGAGCCTGCCCTAAGTGATAAAGCAGAGGATAAACCTTGGGAGATGAATGGCTGGTGAACCCTAAACAGGCAGGGTTTGGGCTCAAAATATGTTAATTATTATCTGCTTGTCCAGTGAGCTCTAAACAGAAGCCCTCTTAGACGAGAAATAGGAACTTGAGAAAGATTTTGAAAGCAGAAGAGGCAGCTCTCTGTTAGAGCTGGTTAAGAGCCCCAGGTCACGTAGACAAGCCTGGGGAAGATGGCACACTCCCTCTCCCCCATCAGACCACATGGCTCCTAGAAAGAGCAGGTCCAGAAGCCCATTTAGGTCCATAGGTCCAAAAAGCCAAGCCTCACCTACAGGTAGAACCAGTCCTAACAACAAACTTGTTAATACACATTAAATACAACTAAACCAACAAACCAACCAACCAAACAAACAAACAAACAAAAACCAGTCTGGAGAATGGGGGATATCTTTTTCAGGGATTATAATTATGGGGCAAGAGGAAGAGTCTTGGGGGGACTGCACAAATACTAAATTGGACAGCAGGACTCAGAAAAGACTGAGAATCTCTCCAGCCCCAGCAGCTATTCCAAACTGATTCCACCACTAGCCTCAATCTGAGCATTGAATCTACTCGGAACTGAGAGGACAGATCTGCGAGGCAAGAACATGAGAATTCATAGGCCCAGGGAGAGAGTGGTCAGGGAGGAGGCAATGAAAAGGTTGGCCTGGCCCCACTGAACAGATCCAGATAAGGGACAACTTCAGCTAGGACATGTCATTTGAATTTTGTTGTTTGTTTTCGTGTTGTTGTTGTTGTGCTATTTTGTTGTTTTCTTGGTGACTCGCAATTAAATTCCCATTTCTGTGTTTGTTGAAGAGGATGCAAAGATGGTGACTGGGAAAATGGCAAGCACTTCTTGAAAGAAAGAAAAGAAACCCCAGAGAGGAAGTGAAGCCCACAGTGGGGCAGGATTGGGGGATGGGAACAAATAAGCAAGTTTCCTGGAACCTAGAGGACGAAAGAGAATCCTGCTTGAGGATTGGTTTTACATAAAGATCTGTGCCTTGGAACTTGGTTGGGAAAAACCAGTGTTTTCCCTCTCCACATTGTTACTGAGTTCCTGTAACTGAAACCAGAAGAGAGGGAGGTAAAGATCAACCATAGTATCTTACAAAGCTCAATAAATGTGGATTGATTGATGTGGGCATGTCCTTAAGATATTAGGAGAGAACATCTCAACTTCCATGTCACGATTTGGAACCTCCCCTTCTACTTGGCAGATGGGATGAACACAGTTGATATTCTCCCTATATACCTGCTTTTACACTTACACAGTGTTTTACAAAAAAAAAGTTTCTGTTCCATTATTTCACCTGTGATTTCCAATAACCACGTTGGATAGAAACAGTGACATTTTTATCCCATTTTATTGATGAAGAAACCAAACTGAGTGAGGTAGGGGATCTTTCTCAAGGTGACAGCTAATTGCAACAAAATAGGGACTGAATTCAGCCCTTCTAACCTGACTCTGACCACCAGCTCTGTCTTCAGTGTGCACATTCCTTTGGGGACAGTCCAAACAGCGACCAGCTTTGGTCATGAATTTTTGGAGTCTTTTCAAATGAAAAGCAGTCTTAAGCCTTTTGCATAGGTGTGGATGTGTGTGCCTTTGACCACCAAAGACAGAAGCAATCTTAGGAGATATTTGGCTAGCCACACACCTCTGGCTATTTCCCAGGACTAATAGTGAGGTGACACGTAAGTCTGGTTGAGCTGTGAACATGTCACCCCCTCCTTGTGTTGTTTTCAAGGACAGACTGGAGGAGTCTCAGAATAACTGCCCTGTTATTCAGCAGGCTTTAGAGGCAAGCAAGGTCTCCAGCAAATGTGGTCAAGCAGTGTCAGCCATGAGGGAGGGAAGGAGCCAGAGGAATCCTTTCGTACCCCCTCCCCACCCTCCTTCTATAGAGCTCTTAAATTAGCCCTGAAAACCCAGATGTCAGCCATCCCCACCCCCACCCTAAACAACCCAGACGAGCCATTAAAAATGCCAAGTAGAAATGAATGCCTAAATCACCCTGTCTCTCCGAAGGTAGAGTCTTGCCTAATCACACGTCAAATCATATTTTTTCTTCTGCAGATGGATGTCTTCTTTCAAAGTCTGATGGTCACAGAGACGAAGGTATCGCTTCAGCCTTAAGTAACTATTGAAGTTTTACCCCGATAGATTATTTGCTAGGAGTAACTAATGTAAAAAATGCCCTGTCAGACAACAGCTTGCTTTCATTTTTTTAAAGGGTAATATTTGGTTTCATCTTGCAACTACTTGGGAAAATTTAGCACTGAGTCAGAAAGGTTGGCCAACAAGTAGCACTTCATAAATTGCTGGAGCCCTAATCAATACATATTGTCATCCACTCTAGTCCTTCGGGCAGATTTCTCTCTGCCCTGAGTCGTTGGTGTATTTTATGAGGTTGTTACAGGCTGGGCTTGCATGGCCTGGGCCTAATGAACCTGTCACCGCTGCTATTGATTGACATGCCAGTGTAAGTGAGACAGGCGATTCCGATTGACTTCCTAATTACTGCTGCTAGGCTGCCTCACCAACTGCTCAGGCCAGAGGTTAATAGTTTTGATGTTCAGCCGCTCCTAGCTATGGAGGCCAGAGTGAAACTGGCTCCTCAGAAGTCAATACCTGAATCAAGTTCTCAAGGCTACTGCCATGCTTGATCAATTAAGGCCTTCGTGTTCCTACTGGTGGTGGCTGACAAGAGGCTGATGAGTGGAGTTCAAAAGCAAATGGTTTAAGGGAGTTTAGGAGGCTCTGAAAGCACTACCCCATGGTCAAGGATTGGCAATTAAGAAGAATGGAATTGTAGGGGAGGAACACTGCACTAGGGTGTTGGCCATTGGTTTTGTTTGGTTTTGGTTTTCTATCCTGACAATTGAAAATTGTTTCTTTTATTCCTCCAATGTCCAGAATTCTGCCACGTGTCACGGATTCTGGAGAGTGTCTTAGTCTGTTTGGGCTTCTATAACAAAATAAACTAGGTAGCTTATAAGCAAGAGAAATCTATTTCTCACCTTTCTAGAGGCTTGGGTCCAAGATTAAGGCACCATCAGATTCCTTGTCAGGTGACGGCCTGCTTTCATTCATAGATGGTGCCTTCTAGCTGTGTCCTCATATGGTGGAAGGGGGAAGACAGCTCTGTGGAGACTGTTTTATAAGGGCACTAATCTCTTCCATGAGGGTGGAACCTAATAACCTAATGACCTAATAACTTCCCAAAGGCCCCATCTAACATTATGACATTGGTGATTAGGTTTCAACGTATAGATTTTGGGAGTACAAAAACCGTAGCAGAGAAAAGAATGAGATCACTTGCATTGATTTATCTATTCAGCAGAAACTAACAGAATGTTTACCTTATCCAAGGCATGGTATAAGTGTATGGATTTATGGACATCTTTCATTGAGATTATGTCTTAAGAGTTGGGAATATTTTCACACCCATCATTTTATTTGAATCTCACAACACACTATGAAGTAGGTGGGGGATGGTCACTATATCCATTCTCAATGAGAAAACTAAGGAGTACTCAACAAAGACAATTGACTCCCCTAATGCCATACAGCCAGGAAGTAGAGAAACAGAGCCTCAAAGACAGATGTTCTGGTTCTTAGTCTGATATTCTTGTCAGGATGCTAAGATGCCTGATGCTTGCAGTGCAAAAGCTTAAAAAGCAATTGAGATAAGTAAGACCACTACACCAATATGTTAGGGATCTCTGAGACCACTGCCAGGCTCAGTGATTCACAAGGAGGACTCACAGGACCCAGGATGTAGTCATATTCATGGCTTATTACACTGAAAAGACATAAAGCAAAATCAGCAAAGAGAAAAGATGCACGGGGTCAAGGGCATGGGAAACTGGATGCAAGCTTCCAAGAGTCCTTTTCCCAAGAGTGTCATACAGGACACACTTAATTCCTCCAGCAGTGAGTTGTGACAACACTTGTGAAATGTTGGCTATCAGGCAAGTGCAGTAGGGACTTAGTTCCCAAGGTTTTTGGGGGGGCTGGTCACATAGACACCCTCTGCCTGGCACATGCTATAATTCCAGACCCAGAAGGAAAGCAGGTATTTAGTACAACCACATTATTTGTATAAACCATTTAGGCAGAGTTTAGGAATGGTTAAGAACACTCCTGAAATCCAAATTGCAAGACACCAGACAAGGGCTATTTTTACAGGCAAAAGATACAAGTCTCTTGCCTGCCATGTCAACTCTTTTATGAACAACCAAGAACACCAATGCAAGGCAAGAAATGGAAGAGCCTGTGAGGGGTGCAGAATAGCACATACAGTGCCAAGACAACTGAGAGGAGGAGGACTATGCTTCAGCAAAGACTTGAGATCCCACCACCAAATCCATCATCCCAACTGCATTAATCATGCTTTTTATTTTCCGTATTTCTGATGCTTTGACATCTGAGGCCTTGCTGTGAGAACATGGCTGCCTAGCTGGGTCCTATTTTCTCAGCTAGTCCCTGCTATTCCCATTTCCCAAGTGATCGACTCCATCTTCCTCCTTCTGTTAGTAGGAGAAGTTCCTGGGATGAGTAAGCATCTACCTGATTATGCTCTGGTCTCTGCTCTGCACCATCTAAGTCATGCCCTCATATATCCACCCCAGGTTGTAGACCCCATGAGTCCAAATGGCCTGGCCTCAGATGGGCTAGCATCATCATGGCCCTGTTTGGACTTCCTCTCTGAGAAAGGGGCTTCTTCTGCCTCTATTTTTCTCCTTGTCTCTCTTAGTTTCCTATTAAGTTCTCTTTTCCTGTGGTTCAATCCCTTTCTGTTCCTAGTGTGCACAATCACCTGGTCTGTTTCAATGTTTAGGATTTTCCAACCGCAGTGGTGGAGGTCTGCTCACAGGCTTTCCTGAGTCAAAGAGGAAAGCTGCCAGATGGCCTGCAGGCTGCAAAGTGCTCATTTAGGAAGGCTAGATCCACAGTGATGGTGTAACATGTTCATCTCACTTGCATCACACCAAAATATGAAGCAGATGAGAAATTGAGGGTTGGAGAAGTTATTTGCTTCAGACCATCACTATAAAGCAGCCAGGCCAAAACTGGGAAAACTAGTTTATCCCAGTAGTAGTTTGTTCATTTCCATTGCTGTATAATATTCTGTGGTATGAATACATCACAGTGTATTCATTCTATTGTTGGTGGACATTTGGGTTGTTTCCAGTATTTGGCTGATACACAGGAATGGTGCTATGAGCATGACTGTAGATGTTTCCCAAGGTGTATTTTCCTAAGAATGGAAGTACTGAGTGACAGGATATGCATACCTTTAACTTTATTAGATACCAAACTTTCTCCAAATAATTTGTAATATTTTATACTGTCACTGGGAATTTTTATTGTTCTTTTTCCTTGCTTGCACTTTTTTCCACTTCACATTTTTAAATTTTTGCCAATCCTATGAATGTATAGTGGTATTTTATTGTGGTTTTAATTTTCATTCCCTCAGCATCCTCTGGGTAATCACAGGGACATACTAAATCAGTCACAAGCAAATGAAATGAAATTACGTGGATAGGATTTAGGGCAATGCTGATTTATTCCCTGGGGCTGGGGAGGAGTAGTCCTCCTGAGGCACTTGGGAAGAGACATACTGGATCAAGATGGTGCTTCCACCCCCAGAAAAGCAGGAGGAGGAGGAGATCATTGTAGATGGGTTCTCTCAGTGCCTGCCCTACCCAGGACTGACTTCAAGAGGGGGCAACCTGTGCAGTCACTCAGTCCTGCTCTCAGCTTGGTTTAATTCTCTGCTGTCACCATCTTTTTTTTTTTTTTTTTTTTGTGAGACGGGGTCTCACTCCGTTATCCAGGCTGGAATGCAATGATGCAATCTCTGCTTATTGCAACCTAGAATTCCTGTGCTCAAGCAATCTTCCTGCCTCAGCCTCCCGAGTAGCTGGGACCACAGGCGTGTGCCACCATGACTGGCATTTAAATTTCTTAGTAGCGTTTGAAAAAGGAGCCTTGATTTTCATTTTTACACTTTGGCCAGCACACACCTGGGCATGCCTGCCATGACCCTCACTCTGCGCTTGGCCACAGTGAATTTCCCGTGCTCCTCAACACACAACATAGCAAACACACTCGTCCCTCTGTCTAAGTCAGTGCTAACCAGTCTGACTCTGAAAATCAGTAGTGACTAGCTATTCAACACTTGAAATGTAGCTAGTCGAAATTGAGATGCACTATAAGGATAAAATCCAAACTGGATTTTGAAGACTTAGTACGAAAAGTGTAAAATAGCTCATTAATGATTTGTATAGTGATTATATGTTGACATGATATTTTGGATATACCTGGTTAAAATCAAATAACGCTATTAAAATTAATTTTACCTTTTCTTTTAGTTTTTAAAAATGGTGCTATGTGTATTAGAAAATGTCAAAAGATATATGTAGCTCCCTTATATTTTACTGGCCAGCACTGGCCTAGAACACTCTGTGTTCACCCTGCCTCTCTTCCTCCTTTAGATTCTGGTTTCTCATCATAAATAATCAGGAACTTTTCTGTGCACCCTTGGCACCCTGTTGAGATCAGCTACTTGTATCCTCCAGGAAATGGTGACTGTCTGTCTCATTCCAGCAGTAGCCCTAGTAGCACCTAGTCCAGTGCCTGGCACATAGTGGGTCTCAAAATCATGTTGAGAAAATTGCTTGCAGGGCGCTCTCCAGTCCTGACTTTTTTCTTCCTTATTGCCTTTCTTTGTGCCCACCTCAGTGAAGAAATTCAAGATCACTGCTTCCAAGTGAGTGATGATGAAACCCCTTCCCACTGTGGTGGCTCTTAACCTTAGCTGCATATTGGAAACACTTGGGGAGCTATAAAAATACTGACACCCAGGTCCCACCCTCAGAGATTCAGATGTAATTAATCTTGGGTGAAGCAAAAAGAGGTTGAAAAGATCCTCAGCTAACCCTAATGTGCAGCAAAAGCTGAGAACCACTTAGAGTCCGCCATGGACTTGTGGGTGTCACATCACCAAATCTTCCAGCAATTGTTGTTGGTCCTCACATCATGGAAAGTGGAAAGGAGGCAACACACTAGCAAAATCACTTCTTAAAGGACACATTAGTTCAGGGAAAACTCTCCTCGCCATCAATGGAGCTAAAGAAGCTGTCTGTCTATGAGGTCTCTCCCAAGAACCCTCTCTCATCACATATTAAGAACTCCATTGGGTCCCACTTTAGTTCACAGATGCCACCAAGCAGCCATCAGCTGGTAATGATTTCTGGTCAGATGCAAACAATTAAGTCAGGAAGAAAAGAATCCACATTCCATTACCAATCCCCTATACAGCTCACTCCCTGGACTAATTGCCTTCTGAGTTCCCCAGACAGCTGCGGCTAATAAGGCTAACGCCCTGAAGAGCCAAAACTTGAACCCAGAAGGAAAAGACATGGGAGTAGATTTAAATGCTCAGCCCATCCCAGGGTCAGCCATGAGAACTGCTGACCCAACAGCCAGGAAACGATCGCCCATGTTACTGAAGCACCCTCTCTCCCCACCTCTCTGCCTCCCCTTTTTAACAGACTCTTTCCAAAAATCTCAAGGCAACTGCAGCCTGATTTTTGATGGATTGTCCACTGTGTTTTATTCGACAGTGTATATCACTCTGCCAATATGAATTTGCAAGATGGTAAAAATACAACTCCCCGAAAAGATTACATGAAAGAGGAAAAAAATCATTAGGCAATTAAGAATGGCAATAATTCACCCATATCTATGCTTTGGGAAGAAATATTGCCCTGGGGAATTAGTTCTGCTTATCACTTTGTCATCTGTCTGGAGTATGAGTGAGTGGAGGTTTCATGTGCATTGCTGATGATTTCCTGCAGTATTTCTAAGCATGATCAAAACGAATGCCAGGCTTTTAATAGAACTGGGTCTCTCTTGGGGTAGCCGTAATTTGTACATAGGAAGCCAAGTTATGAAATTAACTAAACATTTGCATTTCTTAAGCACCTTCACATAACTTCCTTTCAGAGAAACCATCTGACAATAGAATTTTTGAGCTCAATGTGACCTTAGAGGTCATTGGCCATTTTTATGAAGGAGGACATTTGAGGCCCAGAGAGGGAAAGTAATTTTTCTAAGGTAACACAGCTCATAGAGACAAAGATATACCTAAGGTTCCAGGCTTCCCAATTCACAGTTTGGCAGGACTCTTTCTACTCCATTATACTGCCTACTCCTTGGCCAACTCATTATCCGTCAAGGAGCCAGAGGAGAAGTTGGGACCTAGTCCCTCAAAACACTCACTTAGAAATCCCCCTTTCTGGGGCACCTTCCTTGGCCCCCATCCCACACTAGGCTGCAGTGAGTGCTCTATCTCCACCTTATGCCTGCCTCACCATCACACCCCTCACACTATGACATCATAGTGACAGCTCAACTTCTGCCATGCATGACCCAGTAGACTGGAAGGTCTTTGAGGTCAGATCAGGGATATTTTACATTCACTTTAATGTCCTCATTGCCTAAAACATACTAGTGTATCTGTAAATGGGTTTTGAATAAATAAATAAGGTATGGTTGCTCTTGTTTTAAGGAAGAAGGGAACTATTCTTTGTTCACTCCTTGTGCTTCAAGATGACAAACCAACTTCCCTTATCTCTTTGAAGGGACACAGAGAGGGGGTCTTTGGACATCTGATGCTATAAGAAATTCCTTATCTATAATCCTGCTGTCTCCACTGACCTCCTCCCCCTTCATCCTTGTTTCCCTCCTCCCCTAAAAGAGTGCACCATCTAATCAGCCCAGTTGCCTCCATGTCCATGAACACACCAAATTCATTCTCACTTCTGTGCTGGGTTCCTGTTGAGACCCTTACCTGAAAGTCTTCCTTCTCCTTCTCCCATCTGTACACTCCATGGAGCTGTCCCTGATTAGCCTCACACCACACTGATTGTTACACAGTATTATCATCTATAGCACTTGATCTGCTTCACCCCTTCTAAAACCATGTTACTCGCCATTGCATATTGTTTGCTAATTGTGTTGTGTGTAAATATTGATATTCTAAGAAGACTGCAAATACTCTTAGGAGTCACAACTTCTTTTATACCTGTCACAAAACACTTTCCATATGTGAACAGATGAAATGTTAAGATGCTCATCGAATGATCAGGACTTGAAAGCATCTTCACACCTTGGGATGCTCTCCTTTAAGTAGCCATCCACAATCTGCTGTGGGTGGTTTGAGAACCAGTAGCACTGTAGACCCCACATGGCAAACCAGAGACAGGTAGCAAAGTGTGAAGTGGTCACAGGGAACACATGGCAGTCATGCCTGCTCAGTCAGTTAGTGTTGGAATCCGCTGCATGCAACAGAAACCTGATAAGAGTGCTGTGGCAGATTGTGTTTTACAAAAATGGCCATAGCCACACTTCTGGTGATGGAGGCAACACTGCATGATGTACAAGACTAGGTCGTAAAGGATAACCTGTCTTGTGCCTGGATCTTCCTCTCTTGGGATGTTTGACCTTGGAACCCAACCACTATGCTGTAAGGAAGCCCAAGCCACAAGGAGAAGCTACATGCAGGAATTCTAGCTGAAGTCCCAGCTTAGACCTCAGTCACCAGTCAATGTCACCCACCAGACATGAGAGGGAACAAACCTTCAGATAACTCCAACCCCTCTACTCTCCCAACTGACCTCAAGTAGAGCAGAGATTGGCTGCCCTCACCTACCCAGACTGCAGGTTCATGAGCAAAATAAGTGTTGTTTTAAGTCATGAAGATGTGGGTGGTTGGTTACAGATTAGACAACCTGAATGAGTGCTTAACCAAATTAGATGTTACTTTTCTCATGTAACAGAGTTTAGGAATAGATAGCCCAGGTGCAGAATTCAAGGAACAGGCTCCTTCTCTCTTCCTGGTTCACCATCCTTAGCATGTGACTTTGGTTTTTAAACTTGCAAGGTGACTGCTCCACCAATGGGCACCAGATCCAAGTTCCAGGCCAGAAGAAGGGGAGAGGGAATGGGGGAATAAAAAGTGAAATGCCCTTTAGCAGCTGAGTCTGCCCTCTTTTACAAGCTCTCCTTAAACACCTCGTCAGAAACTTCCTGGATCATCTCATGTCTCATTGGCCTGGGGAAGCTGAGGATGTATGAGTGTGCATGAGTATGTGTGTGTGTGTTTATGCGGATAACAGCTAACTTACAGGATTCCATTAAAATGATATGAGATATGAGCATAGTGCCTTGTGTAAAATGACTCAAAAAATGCTAGTCATTTGTTGTTATTATTCCTACCTACCCAGTTGCTGTGTCACATTACTTTGTGTGGACTGTAGCAAACATTAAGCCATGACTGATAACAGCTCCATTCCTTCCAGGCGCACCTCTGTTCCTTGCAGACTAAAATAACAGGAGCACAGATTATTCCTTGTTTTAAAACTTAGCTCATGATGTCAGATACACTCTCTAATAACTTTTTCTCAATTGTTTTATTCTGTTAGATATTAATATGCCAATGTGTTCCTTTAGTCACGTATTAAGCAATAAAACTTACATCTTAGTATTCCTTATGCCCCATCTCTCTGAGACAAATAGAACAGTTATTTCCAAGAGTTGGGTAGTGTTTATTGATTTGGAAATACTCTGATTGAGGTGAGTGTTTTTAACTAGACACATTGCCATGCTGAATAAGTTTAAATTTGATAAATGATAAAGAATGGGAGGATGGACATTGAATAGGCACCCAGCAGGGTCTGCTGTAACCAGTGAGCTTAGCAGTAAGCTCCGGAAAACCTGAGCCATGTTCTTTCTTTTGGAAAACAGTCCCCAGTAGGGGACTTAATGTGGCTCCAAAACCATTTTCTACTTCTTCAGGGGGGTGGGATGTTTATGGACCTAGGTGATTTTTTTCTTTGTTTTGTTTTAGCATAAAATTCCTTTCCAATGCATCCACTTAGCAGCACTAACAATGTGCAGGAATAAAGTGACCCTTTTATAAATGCCAGTGAGAAGAATGTCTTGTGACCACACATCAATACACAGGGCTGCCACAGCACTCCACTAAAATCAAATTTCACCACTTACGCTGCAGTTAAGGGCTGTTTTCCACTGTCTTCCCTCGTAGACTGTGAGATCTGCAAGGATTTGTGTGGCCGGTGCACAGCACATAGAGGGCACTCAGTAAATGCTGGCTGAGTGAGTGAGTGAATAAACCTTACTGGAACAAACAGGTGTAGAAAAATTTCAAGGGCTATACCTCACACTTAGACCAGAGGCTTGGTTTTTGAAGGAGCTTTCCTCAGGATGACATGAATTTGTAATCTGAGTTTCCCCAGGCCTTGCCAGCCTGTGGGTGTAAACGGAGTAACATGAACAGCAGTTGCTCAAATTCCTCCTTCCACTGCATGATGCAGACACTCCGGCTGCCTTCAAAGTGGCTCCCAGATCTTTTTGGGATCTCCTGGGGTTGTCCCACATGAGCTCATGCTCTGTCATCCATTCCTTTTCTCATCTCTGCATGTGCTCTCCAAGAAGCCATTAGAGGCAGAATCTCTGTGACATTTACTGCTGAAGCTCTGTGCTGGGTAGCTGGTACATCCATGCCCAAACGGCTGTCTCTTAGGGCTTCCAGCACTGCAGACCATCAGGTAGGGTGACCAACTTATCTTGATTTTCTCAGGACTTTCCTGATTCTGGCACTGAGAGTCTTATTAGGCTGATGCAAAAGTAATGTTTTGCCATCACTTTTAATGGACAGTTGGTCACCCTGCAGAGAACCCACTGGTGCTGCCCGCCACCCCCACCCGCCCCACCAAGAAAACTGGTCCTCTCAGCCTCACTCTGGGCTCCATGATGAAGTGAGAAAGGGCTGCTGCCCCCAATTCTGTGTCTTGGTTTGTCACTTGGGACACAGCAACACCATCAGGTCTCATCAAGACACTTATGCAAACAGCTCTTCGTTTCCCTCCTTCCACAAATCTCAGACCTGCCTCAGTAAGGAGAGAGAGCTGCTGCTCTTCCCATTCCAGGCTTTTCCATAACTCTTCTCTGGCCAAAGACCCTCATTCAATTCAAATCCTAGTGGGCCCATTACAGCCATCACACAGGCTCAGCTCTGTATGACTCTCCGAAAGCTAGAACTGGGTCCCCTGCTCCAAACACATCCCCAATTAAAGGAAGTGAACCTCCTATATTATTCTAGTAGTTAACCTTATGTGTCAATTTGGCTACACCACAGCACCCAGATATTTGGTGAAACATTATTCTGGATGTTCCTGTGAACGTATTTTTCTTGATGAGATGAACATTTAAGCTGGTGCTTTGAAGAAAACAGATTTACCCTCCATATTGCAGGTGGGCCTTGTCCAATCAGTTGAAGTCCTGAGTAGAACAAAGACTGACCTCCTCTGAGCAAGGAGTTGGGCCAGCAGACAGCCTTTGGACGTGAACTGCAGCCCTCCCCTGAGTCACCAGCCTACTGCCTATCCTGCAAATTTTGGATTTACCAAGCCTTCCCAATCTTATGAGCCAATTCCTTAAAATCTCTCTCTCTCTCATGTGTGTGTGTGTGTGTATGTGTGTGCACGTGCGCATTTCCTTTTGGTTCTATTTCTCTCAAGAAATCTAATATATGTATCAAAACCTCTTAAAACCACCTCTTACTTGACATGCCCAAGGAAAATAGAAGTAATTTTCTTCTTCCTTCTTTAATTTTGCCATTGCAGGGAACTGCATTAGGGGGACAGGGAACTGCCAAGAGGGACAAAGATGGACACAACCCAGGCCCTGCTCTTGAGGTGCACACGTGCTAGTTGGGTCACATGGCACGCCAGCATTTCTCAAACTGTGATTCACATAATAGTACCCTGAGATATGCTCCTTGACAAAAGGATCCTTGGTCTGAGGAGTTTGGGAAATACCACTTGGAGAGATTTTAATTAGGGTGACAATACGTCCTGATTTGCTTGGGGTAGTCCCAGTTTTTGTCGATCGTCCTGACATCACTTGTAGTGGCACCCCGTTCTAGATATGGTCACCTGGTAATAAGTGCAAATATGGGCATATTAAAGGCTCTGAGTCATCCTGCTTTAAAGAAGCCCATTTACCTTTGTTAAACCTGATGTTTTTCCAAATGCATCTGAGAATGGGGTATTTTACACTGACATCTATTAACGCCTCCAAGGATCAGTGTTCAAAGGAACACTGACATAGATAGAAGTAACAATTGAGTAACAATCCACACACACCCAGTAAATTAGAAGGGCGAGAGGGCCAGGAAAGTCCTCTTGACAGAGGGGACTTGCACTGGGCCTTGAACAATGAGCGAGATGTTGACAGGGAGAAAGGAGATAGGCGTTGACATCACGTGGAGAAGCAGCATTGGCCCAAGTTTGCTGTTCTCAATTTGAGGAAGACAGGGCTTTGGAACAACAGAGCAGCTAGAAGAAAAGGTTTCTCTCTTCTTAATTATTTCCATTCTTTTTATTATTATTATTTTTAAAGACAGGGTGTCACTCCCATTGCCCAGGCTGTAGTGCAGTGGTGCGACCATGGCTCACTGCAGCCTTGACTCCCTGAGCTCAGGTGTTCCAACCACCTCAGCCTCCCAAGTAGCTGGGACAACAGGCACGCCACCACACTCAGCTAATTTTCTGTAAGTTTAGTAGAGATGGGGTTTTTCCATACTGCCCAGGCTGGTCTTAGACTCCTGGGCTCAAGCAATCTGCCTGCCTTGGCCTCCCAAAGTGCTAGGATTATAAGCATGAGCCACCACACTCAGCCTAATTATTTCCATTCTAATGTTTCCACTCAAACTACCTGTTTGAATCACGGCTGTTAACACAGTCTCATCACCTCACTCTAGTGGACAACAGGGAGTCCTCTCCATGGAGTAGGAAACCAACACATAGTCACCGATTGATAAGCTGACTAAAGAAAGAAACTGTGGTTGAATTAGTTAACGGAGTTGTACAGAATTCATCAGCATCCCAGAATTCAGTCCCCATTAGTCTCAACTTCTGAAATATCTCTATCTAATTGTAGGCTTATAGGCCACATTAAGCTAGGAATGGCCACATCAGCAAGTAGTTGAATCTAGTGCAGTGGTTAAAAACCATCAACTTCACTCATTTGGGCATAGCAGAGGCTCCACTCTGGGGTTTGAAGGTAGCTGTTGTTGAGCACCTGATTCTTAGAGAACACAAGAAAAGGTAGAGGCAGCAGGCTGTGAGATTGACAGGTCCCCAAATGATGTCAGCAAGCCAGAGTGCACATTTGGTTTTGCCCTAGCCCATTAGGCAGGGTGTAAGGGCAGGGTCAGGGCATAAGTGCCGTAAAATGTCACTCACAGTCTAAGTCTAGCACCCCACGGGCACTTAGCAAAATATTCTGTAAGGTAAGAGAAATAAGTGTTGAACTTATGCAACTGCTCTGAGCATTATTTCTTCATCCACCAAAATAGGTTAATGAATCCTTTCTTCCTGTGTTCAGTAACTGAGATATCGTTTGAGGTCCCCATCTCTCTTAGGGTCAAGGTAAGAGTAACTCAGGTTTTCTTTCCATAGGCTCGGGAAAGGCCAACCCTTTCCCAAGATTTCTGCAAATCCCCATCTCTAAGCCTCAAATACTCTGAATTTGTTTCATTTGTAGAATACCTTGCTGTCCTGAGCCAGCTATCTCCATTGGATATAGAGTTTACCTGGCTCAGAACTCAGACTAAAATTTCCATTAATTTCCAGGCATACCCATGAACAGAAGGCATTTAGTGTGTAGTAGACTTTACTGAGTGTTTAAAGAGGTGGAAGGAATTCTACAAAAACAAGCTACTCGGAAATTAATACCAGACATCCTTCTACATTAAGAAGAAAATAATAACTACAAAAGGACCTAGGCCATTTCTACAACTCAGGCTCCGGAGTAGCGCTGCACTCTTCACCCCGCTTCACCTTGTTCTTTCTATTGGCTTTCTCTCACTAGAGCAAAAAATCAATTTCTCTAACTTCTTTATGCAGAGCTGCTCTGTTTGTTACCCCAAACTCCCACCCAGACCTGCTTTGCACAGCCAAGGATTCCCTTGAAGCCAGTAAAAGAGATCTTAGAGATCTTAACTACACTTTTCAGGCAAGGGTCAAGGCCTTTCTCTTCTCTAGTCTTCAGGAGATGGACAGGGGAGGTTGATCCCCAGTTTTCCTTACCACATTGAATCAGATAGCTAGCTTCAGTTACCTCCCAAATAACTACTTGCAAATAATTGTAAATTTGCTCTGACAAGTTAAACCTCAAATGGACATCCTTACTTCCCTTTCCCAGTCTTCCCCTTGACCTCAGCATCAGAGAATGTAAACGTATTTTGATATAGGCCTAAATTAATTCTGCTGTCTCATCTCTTTTCCAACAATGCTTCTTCACGCCCTACATTTTTTGAGCAGATATATGCAATCCTTTTCCCTCTGAAGACTTGTTATTTTAGGAAGGGTTCTCCCAGAAGTAGAGCCTGAGACAAAAACTTGGGTACAGGTTATTTATTTGGGAGGTGATCCAAGGAGTGAAGGATCAGGAAGAGTGGGACAGGAAAGGAGAAAAAGCCAGTGTAAGGGGTCATGGTCAAGGTTGCAGCTATAGGCAGTAGGCATTGTATCCCACAAGTCTGCTGAGAATCATAGAGAATTCCATCTGAAGAATGGAAGGCTGGAATATTTATCTACTGGCTCCCATCTCTCATTGATTGAGGGTCATCTCAGAGATAATAATACCCCTGCATTTCTGTGATGCACTTTTTAATTGACTGAGAAAATTCCTGCTGGAGAAGGCCCGGGGGTGGAAATCATTGTGTGCTTGAGGTGTGTATTAGTCTGTTCTCAGCTGCTAATAAAGACATACCCGAGACCGGATAATTTATAAAGGAAAGAGGTTTAATGGACTTACAGTTCCACATGTCTGGGGAGGCCTCACAATCATGGCAGAAGACAAAGGAGAAACAAAAGCACATCTTACAAGGTAGCAGGCAAAAGAGCTTGTATAGGGGAACTCCCCCTTATAAAAGCATCAGACCTCATAAGACTTATTCACTATCACGGAGCAGCACAGGAAAGACCCATCTCCATGATTCAATTACTACCCACTGGGTCCCTCCCATGACATGTGGGAATTATGGGAGCTACAGCTCAAGATGAGATTAGGGTGGGGACATAGAAAAACCATATCAAGATGGAACTAGGCTGGCATGTGTCTGAGCTCACCTGGAACTGCCTCTCAAAGTATCATCTGTACTGGAAATAAGCCAACAGGATCTGATATGGGGCACCCAAAGGGTCTTCCGCAAATAGTAAGACCCCCATTTGCCAAAAGTCAAAGGAAAAATGCTTAATCATGGTTTACTCTTCTTCAGAGGCTCTGACCAAGATTTCAGAAATTTTACAAAGTTGAAATTATGCTCCCAAGTGTAACCACTATGTAGCTGGGTTCCAACAGTTGTCACTTGGTCTTATGTTTGTTCCTCTTGTCTTGAGTACGTAGTAGAATAGCAGTTCTTTGCCACATGGACTTAGTCATGGTCATATGACTTACTTTGGCCAAGAAAACATAAGACTAAGTAACACTTCTGGACAGTAGCTTTAACAGCCAGTATGTGATTCACTCTCTTTTCCCTGGCTCTGCAATCATGCAAACATGCATTGAATTAGCGACTCCATCAATCTGGGACCCACCATGACTATGAAGCATAGAGCCCGTTGTTCACCCCTGTTGAACACATGGCTGAGCAAGAAATAATAAACAGAGTTTGCAGGGGCTGTTTCTTAATGTAACATCACTAGGCCTACCCTGACTCACATGGTTTCTGTCTGAAAGCATGTATACAGTTTACCTCTTTTATAATTTAGAGATAAAATGTTTATAGATGGAGTGGTAATTATTAGAAAAAATGTATTAAAAAGTAAATTTGCATATGGCTAGCCAGTTTTCCCAAAACCATTTATTAAACATGAAATCTTTTCCCCATTGCTTGTTTTTGTCAGGTTTGTCAAAGATCAGACAGTTGTAGATGTACGGCATTATTTCTGAGGCCTCTGTTCTGTTCCATTGGTCTATATATCTGTTTTGGTACTGGAAGACAGGAGGCGGTTCCTCAAGAATCTAGAACCAGAAATACCATTTGACCCAGCAGTCCCATTACTGGGTATATACCAAAAGGATCATAAATCATGCTACTATAAAGACACATGCACACATATGTTTATTGCAGCACTGTTCACAATAGCACAGACTTGTAACCAACCCAAATGCCCATCAATGATAGACTGGATAAAGAAAATGCTGCACATATACACCATGGAATACTATGCAGCCATAAAAAAGGATGAGTTCATGTCCCTTTGCAAGGACATGGATGAAGATGGAAACCATCGTTCTCAGCAAACTAACATAGGAACAGAAAACTAAACACTGCATGTTCTCACTCATGAGTGGGAGTTGAACAATGAGAACACACGGACACAGGGAGGGGAACATTACACACCGGGGTCTGTCAGGGAGTTGGGGGCTAGGGGAGGGATAGCATTAGGAGAAATACCTAATGCAGATGACGGGTTGATGGGTGCAGCAAACCACCATGGCACGTTTATACCTATGTAACAAACCTGCACGTTCTGTACATGTATCCCAGAACTTAAAGTATAATAAAAAATAAAAACAAAAAAATTTAAAAAGTGAATGTATCTCAATAAAAATAAATTAGCATTATGCAGCTGAAAGTTAGCTAAATTATTTTATCTACTGCTTTGGATCATCTGAGCCACTATTTTCTTCCATTACCATAAACATATATCCATCTTTCTCCTTACTGTTAGAAAAGCAATCCCGAAGAGAAGGACATCATACATGTGAAAAGTTATATATGCCAATCACCTGGGGAGGAGGAAAAAAAAGAAAGAAAAGATTTACTATCATTACAGTGTATATTTTGATAAATAGCACCATTAATCCACACAATCACCTCTGAAGCTCCACTATACAAATGAGAAAATGGAGACTCAGAAAGGGACATGCCTTGCCCACAGCTAGTTGCAGAGACTAAAAGTCCAAGCCTTCTCTCCCAGTCTAGTACTTTTCCAACTGGACCACACTGCCTTTAAACATCTGGCTCAAAACTTATAATTGCTTGTTTTTCCTTTTTAAAACAGGATGTATGAATAGGACCAAGACCTCTGTGGGCCCTGTGCCTCCTGCACCAAGTCTAAACTCCCCTCCCCTTCTTAGCTGTACACTCTTCGCTATTATCTCCTCCAGCTCAAGATTGGCTGAAAAAGCCCCAGAGCTGCTTGTGCCTCTTACCTCCTTTATGCCACACCCATTTCCTGGAATGCCTTTCCCAGGCCTCAAGCTAGTCAGTGCCACTCAAGTGTTAAAGTTGGCAGGAGCTCAGCTGAGCTGGGAGAGGGTGCTGAGCTATCAGGTGTCAGAGAGGCTGATTAAAATGACATGCCAAAAATGAAAGAGTTAAGCCTTGAATCACTTCCTGCAGTGGTAAAAGCAAGAGTCTAAAACTGGAGGAAATGCCAGCTCTCTCGGTTCTGTTTTCCCTCATGGAACGGCACAGACGTGGGGGTGATCTCACTGTTGAGGAGCCTCAGACCAAAAGCTCTGTTAGTTTTAGGGACCCTGGGGGTGGAGGATGTCAAGGGGGAAGGCTAGGAGTGGAAAATCCTGGGTACTGAGTCAGAGTGGGGAAGTGTCTTCAAGGTTTCCTTCCCTTCCCTCCATAAGAAGTCTTAGCAGCAGTCTAAAGAAAACCTCAGCCCAAGGCCTCAAAAACCTAGGAAAGAAGGTGTCCATGCTAGGGATACAAATATGCCAAGAGCACAACCAACCAGGGGCCTGAGATCTTAAATGCAACTTCCTCTTGAGTCTGCAATGCCCTGTCCATGCACTAAGTCCAGTGTGGAGGTCAGTGTTCTGGTCCCAGCCAGTGCTTCAAAGCAGGAACACATGAAAAACCAAAGATTGGGAGCAGAGGTTAGAGACCTGTTTTTTACCTAGAGCCAGAAGTAAGACACAAACTGGTCAGCCAAGGGGTCAGTCAACACCAGGAGTTAATGCCAAAGATCCAGAAACCAAGAAGCCAAATGGTCAGCATCCCACACCCACCGTTGGACAAGAACCAAGGCTGAGCCTACTCCGAGGATGAACATCATTTGGATGAGGGGTGGGTGTCTGCATGCGGACTACTCCGGGTCTATTGAGGACTTTAGAGATTTGCACTGGTGGAGTAATGAGAAGACTGTGACTGCCGGCATGCTCTTATTCAGGTTCAGAGGAAGGTTCAGGGTGGGCGTTTGGGAGATGCTGGAATGAGCTTTTCTAGTAGCAGTAATGTCAAAGGAAAGCCAACCTCCATAGTGACCTAGCACATCCATTATAGACTAAATGGCCAAATGTGAGAAACAAACTTAACCAAAACCAGCCAATTGCCACCTCTCATTGTGCTCTGCCCCACTAGTGCCAATATCTTCCCCGCAAACAGAGTCCATTGGATACTGTCAACTTTGATGGGTGCTATTTGTGTGTCAGCTTCTGGTCCTTGCACACCAGGTTCTTGTATCTTTCCTCCCAAGTGGAGCTCCACCCACCGGCTCTGGATGATGGCTGAGCTGGAAAACAGCTGCCCAGCCCTGGTTCCATTGAAGGTAGGAGAGCCCAACAGCCTGCTTGTGGTGACCCCACACGTTGCTGGTCTGGGCTGAGTACCACAGCCAAAGAGATCTAAGCCTCCCCTCTTCTGTGACCTCACCCTCCCCCCCTTTTCTCCATCCCCCCCAAAATAGGGGAAAATCAATTTCAATCAACATGGAATGTAATATTATCAAATGTCAGCTGCTGAGGTCATGCGCTTTGAAAATTATCTTTGACAGCTTCTGGTCGACTTAATTAAGTGCTCCCCAAAAAGGGGGAGGGAGGCAAAAATACCCTGATTGCTAGCTGCTATGCCTTTGTGCTTTAGAGCTTCTATTGACAACTCTAAGCAAGATTGCCTTGGGGGTTTTATTGATAGATTCTCGCGTGATATTGGAACGATTCTTGCACAGATAAATCACATTTAGATTTGTTGGTAATTGAGGAGAATTGATTGGAGCAGGAGGGAAGCCCCCAAGGGGTGGTCTCCTTGTCCTCATTGTAGGAAGCTCGAAGGGAAAGAGGGGAGGGGTGTCCTCAAAGAGCTGAGAGCCTGCAGGGGGATCCAGGCTCTATTGTTTACCTGTCAGTTCTACTTTCCTCTGAACCCCGATCCACCTCATCACTCCCAAAGGAGAGGCATGGAGAGAAAGATGGAGGCAGAGGCTAGGGAAAAGTTTCTTCCGGATACATTTTGGAGGCGCTGTTTCAGGAGTGTCCTGGGCCATGTGACCATACCTCAGCCTTGATCTTTCTTATTTCCAAATCTGACCATGCCTTCTTGTTTAAAACACTTCAAAGACTTCCTGATCAAGATAGAGTTCAAACTCCACTACATGGCCTGTGTTTGCTGCCTGTGTCTCCAACTGTCTCCCCTGCTACTCCTGTAAACTCTAAACTTCTGACATCTCTCTCACTTCCTTTGGGTCACCTTCCTGGGGGTCAAGATGGTAGGAGCTCTTTCTCTGTTAGGACTTTCCCATAAACTTTCCCACATGGGAGCCAAGAGAGCACCCACCGGATAGAATGGTGGCCAAACCTGTCCAAGCAATAGAACCCTTTGCCAAAGCAAATCTCCTTTGGCAGCCCAATGCACAACATGCAGAAAAGTAAGGCTGTTCTGGCTGAAACAACTTGGGCAACCACCTCCCTGTCACCTGGGCCTTTCTCCTTCCCTCACCTCCTGCCTGTGGTGGGGCTCCAGGATTGTCAGTGAACATAGTTTGAAAACCACCAACCCCCTTGCACTCCATGAGTGGGAAAGTGATTTGTCCAACACCTCACAGCCAAGGGCAAGGTTAGCATTGGAACCAGTACCCAGGACTTCTGGCTCCAGGCTTGTCCTTTATCACAACACATTTTTGCCGCTCCCTTAGAGTTGTGGGTGGTAGGACCAATTCTTAGCACCACTGTGAATGAGGCCACGTTGGTCTTTAATTGCCTCAAGCTCCTGTTTTCTTCCTTTCTCTCCAATATCCTGGCAACTGACTATCCATGCCTGACTTTCTGGGAGTCACTGGAGTAGGAACATTTTAGAGAAAAGGACTGGTGGCTTGTAATAAATTTAAAACCTGTGGAACAATGAGCTATGTTATTACAGCTTTTTGGTACTCTGCATTATGTGGTTCTCCTGCCTGTAAGAGGGCTATAAATCCCATGAGCTCAGGCTTGGCCATATGGCTTGCACCAGCCACTAATATGAGAGGGGACATAATGAGTGTTGCTTTTGGGCTGACATTTCAAGAACCAGTGTGTGGTGTGCCATGCTTCCTTTCTCCTGCCCCTGCCAGGGGACCATGGATTTGTGTGTCAAGATGAAGCCTCTGTCAATCTGGGTCCCTGAGTAATTAAGAGGAGTAGAGACACAGACACTAACTCTGTTGTTTTAAGAACACTTGTTACAGCAGCACAGCCTAGCCTGGCTTGACTGTTATCAGGTAGCTGTTCTTTTTGAGGACGGAAAGCATAACTTTACTCCTGAACTCCAAAGGCATTAATTACAGACATGGCAAATTCTGAAGACTCCAGAAGCCAACAGATACATGAATATGCTACTATACATGGATAGAGCAGGTCTGCAGTGAAGGTGTATGCAGGGTGGGGCACACAGGAGGCCACAGCTTCCTTCCAAAAGGAAGCCCCTCCTGAACCCAGCCAGTTTTCAATACATGGAGTGTAGGCCCATTGTCACTGTATCATATATCTTAATTTTCCAAGAAATCTATAAATTTTAACACGATGTCCCCCTCTGTTAAATGTCGACTCAAATTTTCTTTAAGACACTGTATAAACGACAGAAAAAGCACATCTATAGGTTGTCCCCAGATCCAGGCTGTATCTAGACTGGATCTGTAGGCTGTATCCAGACCTACATAAGCAAACACTGGTTTTTGGTCCTGCCTCTGACATGGTACACATCAACTACGCCTGATGGGGTTGGGACTAACAACAGCAACAACAGTACTAACAATAATAACAGTTAACGTACAAGATGCTTCTCCTGCATCATTTCATTGAGTCGTAACTCCAACCCTGTGAAGGAACTGGGATGATGACTCTCACTTTATAGATGAGAAGTTTTCTAGACATCTCTCCAACTCAACCATGAGATCTGGGGAGACCTTGATCACCACTTCTCGAAGCACCTCACAAAGCATATTTATTTCTCTTTGATCTCTTCTTCTCTAGTCATGTGCTTTTTACTCATGCCATGCTATCCCTCATTTTAAAATTGAGAAAATTGAGGTTCAAAGGCATGAAGTGATATGTCCAAGGTCACACAGAAAGCCATGGATATAAGCAGAAGTCAGACTGATGCCTAAGTCCTAGCTGAAGATATGAAGAATGAGCCAATATCCCACTTGGCCCTATTCCTATGGATGTAGCCCAACCACTGCCTTCTGGGTTAATGCCTTGAAATGCTGAGGCTCTCTTCTCTCCATTGACCCCTGCCCTCCCTCTGCTATCACAGTGGACTGTAGCATTTAGCTTTTCAGACTCTCTCATGTTTTTTTTTTTTTTTTTTTTTTTTTTTTTTTGAGACAGAGTCTTGCTCTGTCACCCAGGCTGGAGTGCAGTGGCATGATCTCAGCTCACTGCAACCTCTGCCTCCCAGGTTGAAGTGATTTTCCTGCCTCAGCCTGCCTAGTAGCTGGGGTCACAGGTGCCTGCCATCATGCCCAGCTAAGTTTTGTATTTTTAGTAGAGACAGGGTTTCACCATGTTGGCCCAGCTGGTCTCGAACTCCTGACCTCGAGTGATCCACCTCCCTTGGCATTCCAAAGTGCTGAGATTACAGGTGTGAGCCACTGCACCCAGCCTCTAATGCTCATCTTTATGCTGCCTGCTGTGTTCTTAAATTTCCCACTCCTCACCAGTCTCTGTCTCAACTGCAACAGGGAATTGTAGCAAACAAAAAAAGTGCTCAAGGAAACTGGGCACAGAAGCACAAGCACCTGTACCTGAAAAAGTCTCATAGCCGCAGGGTCCCTGCGGAGGAAACAAGGGGATGGCTTGAACACCAGGAAGAGGTTTGCAGCTGAGTCCAGGGTGATGGGCAATGGCTGCCAGAGGACCTGAAGTTGCAGAGAGGTAGGGTTCTTTGTGAAAGACTGTGCAATGGTGGCTACAGACCTCTTTTCTCTTTTTCAAATTTGACTGTCTTTAGTCAGGATGTGCCTCCCTAGTATGCCATGACCCCCTCCACTCCCTCCTGTGACACTCTGTGCCCACCTGCATCGTTCTGTAGCCATATGAGTTGATGCCTGGAGAGGGGGTGCAGTGCAGGTTCCCAAAGGGAACACACCTTTTGTCTGTATGCAAGGGAGCTGTCCGTGGGTATTGATGAGGCAGCTCTTTTGTTTAAGGGTGAATTAGTACCCTCTATTGATTTGCATTTTACCACTTTAAAGTTCTGGAGGGGGTCTCCTTGGGAGACCCAAGTTCTCCTTGGGAGTGGGAGTAGCTTAGGCTCAGAGGTAGACTGGCTTGCCAGAGGTCATGGAGCTCATCAGTACTTGCTCAAGCTTGGACCCCAGGCTCCTGGTTGATTGGCCCTTTTCACACCTCTAAGCCTCAAGAGAATTGTTTACTATCAGTCCCAGAATATCAGAATGGCTGGGCTGGAAAGAGGTCTCAATCACCCCAATCAGTCAGTCCCTGGAGAAAACAGTGACACAGGTTGTCCATCCCAGGACAACAATCCCAGAGTCACTGCAATGACCAGGCTGAGGGCCAGGCTCCCAGGGATGCAGCCAGGAGTGGAGGAGGTGACAGCTGGAAGCTGATACTGAAGGACCCAAAGCTCAGACACACACTTGGCCCAGGACCCAAAGGCCTTCCTTAGTATCACCTCCTCCCTCCCCATGCTGTGCAGTAACGCCATTCCCCAGCCCCCATTCAAGGTTATTTGCTGTTTGCAGGGTTGGAGTTTCAGAAGAGATACAGGATGAGGTACTTGAGCTGGCCCCGCAGAGGGCTGTGTTTTCCCTTTTCCTATCCTGCCTCCAAGCTCTCCAGGGCAGCAGCCTAGGGTTGCCTGGGTGGTGCCATGAACTAGGGCATCTGGTGAGGGAGCCCAAATGGGGCTGAAATCAGTGCATGCTCTGCTGCTCAACTGAGTCTCCTGGGCTCAGGATATGTCAGTTCAGGGCAACGGGCCACTTTTCCAATGAGTCTGCCTTGGTGGGATGGGAGGGGGTGCTTTTATCACAAAAGCTTCCTATGAGTTAGCTTTAGTCCTGATTTGACACAGATCTTCTTCCATATCCTCAAAGAAGAGTCCCCCTCCAGAGGGGTAGCGCTCAGCCTCCTGGACCCTGCCCGCTTCCTACCTGCCTGCCTGCTGGCCCTCCATCTGGAAGCCAGTTCCTCCTCTTTGCCATGCTGCTCTTGCATGGCTCTCTGAGCTAGACTGTTGGTAAAAATGCACATGTGAAGATGTCTTAATATTAAATATAATTAGATATTATACCACATGCAGGGCTGTATGATTAGTGAAATATATGATCATTAGTTATTAGATTAATGTGTCTACTAGTGTAACTGAAAGCCATTTGCAAGCCGAAATGAAATAGCTCAATTTGCTGTAATTGACTGATCTCCCAGAGAGAGAGTTGTACATTTGCTTATGTACAAGGCGATTTCTTCAGATGTCGCCCCAGATACAAGACAAAGAACAGTCTCTCTCTACATCCTGAACCATGGGGCTAGCTCTGCATTAACTAACTGGTTGGCAGTAGCCAGGTCACCTGCAGGTACATTTAGGGGTTCCCACTGAATAGAGATCCCCAAGTTGGGTTCCAGATTTTCTTCTGGCCAAAGAAAATATTACCTTACCTTAGTCTAACTTCTCCAAGTGCCCCCAAGGGAACATTGGCATCCTGCTGGTCAAAGACAAATTGAGCTGTCTGGTAGACACTTTACCCTAACCCCCATCCCATTTTTCTGTTTGTGTGTATATTGGTTTCTAGGACAACCAAACTGCAACTAACTAATAAAAATGATTGCAAAGCACTCTGCAAATAAAAGATACAAGTGGAATACTTATTACTGTGGTTATTGTCTAATAATAACCAGATGCTAACGAGGATGGCACGAGATTAAATTAAAAATAGGCAAGCTGTTAGGCAGAGTTGGTTCACAGGGAGAATGGCTTCTCCCCGACCTCCCTTCTCCCTGATAGCAGGCACTTCCTGACTGCACAGGGGAGGCAAGTCTTCATTTTCCAACAGGGAAGGAGGCAGATGAGTGTGAGGGAATGTGTTCTGTGGACGAGGAGCGTCTGTCCCTGCAGCAACAAACGGAGAAGTCACAACCAGGAAATGAACAATTACACTAAGCTGAAGTCTTTCCTTTAAAAATCCCTCCACTTCTCACTTGACCCTCACAATATCTTTTGAAATAAATGATCTAGGTGGCACTTCACCCCATTTTACAGATAAGAACATCGAGTCAGCAAAAAGCCTTACTGTAGGCATGGCCAAATTATTTTCCTCTTGGATGAACTGTTTTCCTCTCTAGATCCTGGTTTCCTTGGGGAAAAGATGATGTGTTCATGTTTCTGATTTTATCATCAGAGCCAGCATAGTTAGTACCCTAATTTCTCTTCTAAAGATGTTTTCCCCTTTGTAAAGTGTTTAGTAATCAGTGCCTTGAAAAAAACTCCTTAAGAGACTTTAACTGGAGGTTTCACTTGCAATTTTATTTATGAATCATGCAGTCAATCATATTAACAAGTATTTATTGAATATTTAACAGGAGCTGAGCATGAGGCTGCAAGAGCGCAGGAAATAGAAGTCTGGAATGTGGGCCCTGTCCACAGGGAGCTTCTGACTGAGCATAGGAGACTCTCCTACACACCAGAGGAACTTTGCAATGATGCAAAGGGGTGTGTGCCCATTGTCAAGTGGACAACCAGGGCCTTCAGTGCCCTGCAGTCTCTTTAAATGAGAGCAAAGTCAACGTAGGCAAGAGAGGACAGAAAAGGCTTCTGGGAAAGCCAGGGTGGGTGGGAGGCTTGAAGGGGTTTGCATAACATTTCACTGAGCCGTGCACTCGAGCTCTGGGCAGCGTGCCGCCCGCTTTCCCTGCCCCAACTTCTCCACAGCACTTAGCACCATCTGACATGCTACACATTTTACTTATCCACCTCGTTGTTCTCAACTAAAAATGTCAGCTCCATGGGGTAGAGATTTGAGGCTGTTTTGTTCACTGATGCGTGCTCAGAGCCTGAAACATAGTAGGTGTTTTGTCAATGGTTGCTGGATGATTGAGGAAATGGAATTTCCTCAGTGTCTTTCTTTGCAATCCCAGACCCGGTCCTCATCATTTCTTGCCCAGATAACTACATAAATCTCCTAACAGATCTCTCTGTCCAGTAATCCTAGACCCATTCACGTGCCCCTGGCTTGTATTTTTATTATTATTATTTCATATTGTATTTCTCAATTTTATTCCAAATTCCTTGAGAGCAAGGCTTAGTCTTCTCACTCAACTAACATTTGTTAGATACTTAGTAGGTATCAGGTGCTGAGCTAGGTACTGGACACCAAAAATGTGGTGTTTAAGAATAGCCACAGCCAAGTATGGTGGCTCACGCCTGTCCGTAATCCCAGCACTTTGGGAGGCTGAGGCGGGTGGATCATGAGGTTAAGAGATTGAGACCATCCTGGGCAACATGGTGAAACCCTGTCTCTACTAAAAATACAAAGCTTAGCTGGGCGTGATGGCACACGCCTGCAGTCCCAGCTGCTTGGGAGGCTGAGGCAAGAGAATCACTTGAACCCAGGAGGCGGAAGCTGCAGTGAGCTGAGATCATGCCTCTGCACTCCAGCCTGGTGACAGAGCGAGACTCCGTCTCAAAAAAAGAAAAAACAAACAAACAAACAGAATAGCAACTGCCCTCCAACCAGTCAAGTTTAGTGATGGGGAAAGCAAATGAAAAGACAACTGCCCCACAAAATAAGAAATGTGGAAGTATGTGGGGCTGAGATAAGATGTCACAGAGAAGTGGCACCTGAACTGAGGCATAAAGGTGAGTGAAAATTAGGAAAAATCCTGATTAGGAATTTAGGGACAAAATGATCCATGCTGGGAGACCATCACGAGCAGATACCATCATGAGCTACACCCAGCAGGGCTGCAGTGTACCTGAAGGGCAGGAGCCCAAAGGCTAGGAAGGAGGTGAGAGCTGAGCCTGCAGAGGTAGACAGGTGTGCCAGGTCTGACCTGGGCTTTGGGAGGGGAGGGAAAGGGAGAACCTTGACTGTGAAGGGGAGGACGGCACCAAGTGAAGAAGGAAGGAGCCCATGGGGTCAGGAGAGGAAACATTTTTATGGCTCCTTGTTTGGATGGGAAAGGATGAAGCCCTTCATATTGCTGAAGGGGGAGCGATGGGGCCAGGGCCAGGGTCTGATACATGTTTGCCTCTTCCCTGCTTAGCACAGTGCCTAGCAGTGGTGCCACAGCTCCACTCCCCATTCCTACCTCACCATAAGCGTGTCCTTGACCTGGAAGGGAAAGGAATGCACCCCAGTCCCATATGAAGCCTTTGGCCTGTCTGCCTAAATGGGTGTTTCTGCCTAGGTGAAGGGAGAGCAGTCTCAAGCCCTCCTCTCTCTACTCAAATGTTCTTCAGCCCCAGGAACTCAAGAAGAAGCAGAGAAAACAGCACAACCTATTCTGCAGGTTATCTTTGAAAACTAACTCCACAGAGAAGATATTTGGGGTAATGGAGAACCCAATTAATTGTTTTTCAGAGTGAAAAACTGTCCCCAGAAGTGTCCCATCTGACTCCCACCTTGGCCAGACTGGCCCACAGAGCCATCCCCAACATAAAGGAGACTGGCAAGGCAGAGGCGGGCTGTGGCTGGCTTAGCTAAGCACAATCCACCACATTGCTGCCCCAGGAGAACTGGGTTCTGCTTAGCATGGAAGAAAGAGTGAAATGGCTCTTCACAGGGCTTTGTTGCCCAACTATATAGAGATATGTTAACCAATATAAAAAAAATTTGAGTTAATTAACAAGCATATGAATGGGAATGATTTTCAACTGTCTTCCCTCATTGCAATTCCACACTAGAAAAGTGGTAGTAACAGAGGCAGCACCAAGCCCTAAGCCGCCGGTTTCCTGGCTGTCCCACTGACAAGTGATGGGGCCTTGAGCAAGTTAGTCCGCCTCTCTGCACCTCAATGTCCTCATCTGAAAACAGGGATAATAATAGTGTCTTCCTGAAAGGATTACTGTGAGAATTAATCGAGTTCAGTTCCGTAAAGCATTTAGCACAGAACATGGAACACAGAAGGATTTGCAAAATGTTAGGAGCTTTTTACCTTTTGTTGAGCTCCTGTAATGAACTAGGCACTTTACATGCATGGTCTATACTTCTTAAAATAACCCTGAAAGGTAGATAGTCTTAGATCCATTTTACACATGAGAAAACTGAGGTTCAGAGAGGTCAAGTAACTCATCGAAGTTCATGAAGCCAGGAAGCAGCAGAGCAGAGATTTGAACCTGCCTGAATCCCAAACCCCACTCTTTCTCAGAGGCTGTGTTCTCCTGTCATCAAACAGTGACAAGTTCAGCTACAGGCTTCAGCCCCACAGAACATCCTTCTGACTCTGGGTTCACAGCCAGTGAGGAGAGTTGGCAGCCCCAGAAGCCACAACTACCTCGAATGGACCTTGAGAGTTTGGCATGATCTTTACCCCAGTCCTCATTCTTTGCCTCATGTGGCATAGTTTCCAGCCCTGCACTGTCCTAGCCAACCCCTGTGAATGCAGTGGACAGCATTTGCTGCCTCTGCCAGCATTCTCTTTTGTGGAAAGGTTCTTTATGAGCTATGGATGTGGGTGTCATGTTGACCTCTTTGGTCTCAGAATCTAATTATTCTCAGATTGTGTGTGTCTGTATGTATGTGTGTGCACACGAGCCTCGCTTATGTCCAAAAAAGATCTCAGGTGACTTGTCAGAGATCCATAGGTACTCCCGGCACCCCCACATCCCCCACCCCACATCCACTGCAGCCCCATCACCTCCCCTCCACCTACCCAAATTCCAAACAACCATGGAAGTTCAGCCCCAATCCTACCTGGTTTAGCAATGGTCTTGAGCTATTCCAGATCAAGCCCCTTCTGTCTCATCCTGTCCCCCAACGTGGGCAGAGACCATGCTGGATTCCTCTGCCTTGGACTGGAAAGCACGGCTTTCTTCCAAGCCCCCCTCTAGAAGCAACTGTTGCTAAAACACTACATTTCTCTTGCGCCTTCTCTAGATGCAGAGTAGATAGAGGGAATTGATATGTCAAAAACAAAAGTCTGTAATACATAAAATAATCTTTTATATAATGGGTACTGATTATAATGTAAACTGAACAAGATGTAATATTCTGAAGCCACAGCCAGGACTTTCACTGAGCAGGCCCAGCAAATGCCTCCAAGCCAAGCCAGGGGGCTTCATTTCCAGGGGGAGGCAAGGAAGAGCCTCTTCTCTCCTGGTGAAATCCAGCTCCAGTTCATCTCTAATAGGCTGGGCTTGATACCTGATGATTATGGGTGGAGGGCTTCTAGTGTTAACCATCCCCACCATGTGGTGACAGTTTATACTCTTCTGAAAACTATACATCCCACACCTTGGAGTGATTATTCTAACAGCCCTGGAGGTGGGTGGGAAGCATTTCCATCTCAGATTTACTTATGGAGTGCTCACAGCCAGGGAGGCAAAGGGAACCATGTATGCACACACTGCAAACATATAATAGTAACTAACACATATCGGGCATCCTCTGCATGCCAAGCATGGTGCCAAGCACTTCATTCATCCTAACTGTAACAGGGATATTATTATCCCACTTCATAGATGAGGAGAATGAGGAAACTGAGGCACAGGGTATTTAAGTAACTAGCTCAAGGTCAAACAGCTGGAAATGGTGAAGGAGAGAACCAAATCCTAATAGTCTGACCCTAGAGGCCCCACTCAACTGTGATGGTGGTAAAGGCAGCTCTAACCCAGGATTCTGAATTGCTGTTGAGTATTGTTCACAGTATTTTCTTCTGCAACAGACACATTTCAGTGTTTGCTAAGTTATGAAGGTTTGGTTCCTAAAGAACTATTTGGTTCATAAAGAACTGGATGTGATCAAATTGTCCCTTTTCTACAAAGATGGCCCTTGTTGCCGTCCTGCCTCTCTCCCTTTCTATACATCCTGGTGCCTGCCTTTCCTGCCTGTCGCCATTGTGCATTCCATACTCATTCTGCCCACAAACTCTCCTTCACATCGACAGGAACAAATGCAGCATACCCAATAAGCACCCGCAGTGCAGCACCCTCTACCAGCGAAGGGAGGCCTGGGTGGGTATGAGGACGCAGGAAGCTTGCGCAGGGCCACGGTGGCTTCCAGCAGGCCCCAGCCCACCCTGAGCCTTAGAAACTTTACTTGCAGCACAATTTCTGGTGGCTTTTCATTTTTCTGAAGAAAAAGATATCTGTGTGAGTACACCCATCCATACGTATATATACATGTTAGCCATAGCAACTAAGAAAGCCATTCAAATTGCAGCACCGAAATGAACAGAGCTGAACAATAAGCTAAAATATGCCTAGAGCAAGTTGAGCAATAAACAGGTTTTTAATTTTTTCCCCTTCCGTCTCTTGAGTGTCTGTCTCTGATGGATGATGTGACAGAGGAAGGCGACTCCATAAATTCTGAATTCTGAATTCTGAATACTAAATCAACAAATGGCAGCCGGGTGCTGGGAGCTGGTTCCCCTCTTCCTGGAGCTGCTATTTTATGGGGACTCTGTGACCCAGCCCTGCTCCTCCCGAGGTCCAGCTCCTAACACAACCTACCGACAGGCAGTAGGTTCACATGCGGTGGGTTCATATGCTATCACACTAGCTCACAAGGGTCAGCATCTGAACCCACAACTCTGGGAAATGGAGTTCAGAAGGGCAAGGTCACATACAGATGCAGAAATGAGTTTGCAGTACCAGCGTGGGTCTTTGGGTCTTAGTCCAATCCTGGAAGTTGAGGTCATTTCCCATTTTGGGGATGAGAAAACTGAGGTTCAGGTCAGTTAAGTGGCTTGCATAAAGTTACACAGCCAGCATGTGGCGGAGATGGGATTTGAGTCCTAGTTAGTTTGCATCCAGAATTCACATTCCTTGCAGCAGAGCAGTGTTTCCCAAACCTGTTTCCATTGTGGCACATATACAAAATAATGAAACTGTGCTGCACATTGGAATAAAACTGAAAGAGATTTGGGAGTCTTCCTATGGGGCTTGATGGAAATTTTTTATTACCTTTTCTTTACATTATATAATGACAATAAGGAAAACAAGTATTGGGGAAGATACTAAATATCGAATATGTATAAAATTTTCTAATTTTTTGAAATTTGTAATGAAAAACATGAACTTGCTTCCATGAACAAAATGTTTTATGTTTGAAATGACTACACACCCATATCCTTAACAATACTTTAAAAAAAACGGTTTCCTCAAATTCTCAATAACCACCACCCACAAGAAACTTTGTTCACACAAGTAGGTAGTAAAAAATTTAAACCATTTTTTTAACACAGAGTTAAAAATATATAACAGTTGAAATTCTATTTTAAGAATCTAACAGCGTTGCCTTTTTTTCACTGACAATTGTACTGTTGAGTTTTCTGTACTGTTGAATTGTACTATTGAAATTTCTTGTGATATTACATTTGGACTTCTAATTGAGCTGAAATTTTAGATGTCAAATGTTTCAGCATAATGATGAAGTTTGATTGAGGTATGCATATGCAATATTAGAGTAGTCACCCACTCAGCAGTCAGCTTACACCTCCCTAAAAGAGCTATCAGTTGCAAATGGAACTGATACAGTTAAATTGAACAGTTACAATAAATGTAAAGCAGAGACTTAGGGATCTCCCTCAAAGCTGAGGCTTCATCCTATGATCCTTGGGTGCCTGGAGAAGTCCTCCAGCAGCTCCCTATGCCCCTTGCATACAAAAGGTGACTGCCACAAAAATTGACAGGCAGGTAGCAGAGCACCTCTTGCTGCACTCAGCATAACCTAGAGGGACAGGGCATCGTTCCTGTGCTTGCTGCAGGTGAGGACCTGTAGCAGGTCCTTTGAAGCCTATTCCCTTTTGGCTGCTTTCAGCCAATGCTGATAGCTCCAAGGGCTCTGGGTATCTCAGGAGCCTCCAGAGCCGAAGGCATCACTATCTCTCTGCCTACTTATAAACCATTTGTGGCTGGAGACCTGTTGAGAAGCTGTGTTCTAGATTATGCTTCCTACTACAATGATTGAATATGGTGGATAATACTTTAAGGCAACAACTGAGGGCTCCTTTCTTGGTGCTTTCTTCGTGTTACCTTTCTTTGCCACTTACGCAGCTCTCCAGGTGCCCTGCCCTCCCAGGTCAGTGGTAGGGGTGGGGTGGGGGGGGCAGCATGGATATAGCCAGGAACATGGTGCCTTGCCCAGTTTGGAATTTCAGAGCAAGACTTTAAAACTTCTTAGCAAAAATGAAGGCATGAAAGCAAGGTGTTTTGCAAGAGAAAATTCTGTGGCACTTTAAGGAGGCTTGGGGGTCTCAGAGCATAGGTCTTAAACACAGAGTGAAAACAATACAAGGTGAAAGCCATTTTCTTACCCACCTGCTCTTCCCAAATGCCAGGGTCAGACACAGGGAAGCAAGTGAGAAAGAAAATCAGAGGAAATGGGCCTGGGATTTAAATGAGTAGGTCCCAGACATGGAGCCCAATAGGACTGCCCCATTAGAGCTGGGAGGTAGCGGGTAAGTAAAAGGGGACTTCAGGATGACTGAAACCCTGATGAGAGATCTAAGATGGACATAGGAGATCTGAAAGCTGAAAGGAAGAGGGAATATTGTTCACCTTCTGAAGGGTAGCTAGGAGACCAGGGGTCTCTTGCCCAACATGGTACCTAAGCAGAAGACCTGCAATGGCAGAGGGTACATGTCTAGGTGGCCAGATCAGCCTGGGGAGACTGTTCACCCTGGCATGCAGAGAAGAAATGTAGGTGTAGCCCAGAGGGCAGCTGGAAAAGAGGCAAAGAGGCTTTGCAGGTGGGACAAGGTGAAAGCAAAAAGCATTGACCTTGCAACTGCAAACCCCAGTGAGGACCAAGGTCACTTCCTACCACTAGGGTGGCAGGGCAGAGTCAATAGTCCAGAACTCACAGGACAAGAGACACCTCAACAGAGTCAGCAAGGTGCTCCTCCCATAGGGCCAGAGGTGCCCAAGCCCCAGAAATTAGATTATTCCCGATGAAGAGTGCAAGACAGAGGTCAAATCTGAACTGACTGTGTTTAAATGAAAAGTGGCTTGTTATCTCGAACTGGGGAGTTTGTTTTCCACATTTGGAGGAAATGAGGAGTAGAGAATAAAGGTGAATTCTGTTATAGAGAAACATAGAAAGTTATAGTTTTACACATCTAAAATCACAACTGCATAAATAATTTATACCTATTGCAGAATTTATAAACAAATTCATAACTGTTTACTTTTGAATCTAACCAAGATGTATAACAGGCAAATATTCCTTTATGAAACAAACCACTGCTAAATCTCAATGGGTAAAAGAGGTGACTATTCACCTCATGAAATGATTCTTCACTTTATAAAACATTACCTCTAAAATCCTTTAATTGGTCAGACAGCTCAATGTAGTTAAAATATATCTGATTTTGTACAACTCATGTTTCTAGACAATCACCCAGCATTGTGTTGAAATGTGCCCTGATTTGCTTTAATACAAACCTTAGCCTGCTGCATTCATGGTAAAACTCTGAAGAGGGTGCAAAGATTGGCATGGATAAACAGGGGGAAGTGAGACTATGGTGACTCAAAGTCACATGACTTGAGTTTCAGCCTCTGCTGTATACCTAACCAGCTTTGGGGCCCTCCACAAAGTCCTCTCCTCTCGGGGCTTCTTCTAGAAAAGAAGTATCAGATTCACATGGCCCTGTGGCTTCTTCTAACACTAATCCTATGGCTTTGTATTAAGGAATGGGCTTGGTTTATAAGCTGACCTGTTTGTGTTCTTGTAGATAAGACCAGGGAACTTAGAAGTATAATACATAATGTGACCATATCTGGGACTATGGTTACATGCTAAGTAGCATCTAATGAGGTATGGGTTAAGTGCCCACCGTATACCAACCCCTAGCTAGACACTATTAGAGAAACACAGGAATGCCTCTATTTCCTGCCCTGGGAAGAGAGGACCCTTCAATGAAGCAAGACAAGGGCCAAACAAGACACCACAAAGTTGACGGACCATGGGTCCAGGTGGGACAGGGCTTCGTATGAGCTGCAGCAGTCAGGAGCAGATAACTAAGCTGGACCTCCCACCACAGATAGAATTTCCAGAAAGAAGAGAAGCCACTCTAGGAGAGGCAGGAGTGAGGACAGAGCTTCTCAGACTTCAACACAGCCAATAGAGAACATAGCAGTGTGAAAAGCAAAGTGAGGGATACAGTTGCATAACTAGTGATTGAATGACAGGCACTGACAGAGAGGGAAAGGGGAATAGAGTGGGTTGTGGAAAATATCAATTATCAAACATATGCAAGGCTGTTTCTCTGTTTCTGTGTTTTCTCCTTTCTCACCCAGCCATGGTGGTGTGAATATCTCCATAGTACAGACAAGGTGGCAAATCCCGTAAATTTTATTTAATAAAGGAAAAAAACTGAAACCAGGTTCTTACCATTAAGCAAAACTTTTTTACTCCCTTAGACAAGATTACTTTCACTCCCTTAGACAAGATCACTCCCTTAGCAGATTTCAGACTCCTAATGGTTTGGTTTTACGTAAAATTTTCACCTTGCTATTTCAAAAAATATATATGAGAAACTGAAAAATAAAAGTCAAAAATAAAATCATTAAAGCAGAAATAGCAAATTAGGAGCCATAGAGAGATTAGAGGAAATAAGGAAAGCCAAACCAAAGTTAGTTTTTGCCACTGCACTACATTTAGCTGTGAGCTTCCTGAAAGCCAAAGAGAAGAGTAAAAGTCATTCTACTGTATAACTAATAAAAGTATATAAAAATCAACTATTTAGAATAGACACACTCTTCCCAAATACTCAGAGAATGTGACAGGATTTTGAGGGTGCTGTGGAAGGTTTGCCAGAAACTTCCTTTCATTGCCCCAGTAAATGGAATATATAGTGAAGTAATTTATATATTTATTAAGCACTCATGGCCATATGGATACTTTGCTAAGCACTGGAGGGTATGAGCAGAAATAAGACACAATCCTTGCCCACTTTGAGCTGCTAGCCTAGTAAGGAAGATGAAACATGTAGTCAGATAAGTATTTACTCCACAACAAATATTTAAAGTCTTCTTTGTGCTGGTCACATAGCAGACTGATAATTTCCATAAGGGAGGCAGATTTTTAAAAATTTGAAAGAAATTTGAATGAAGGGTCTGAACAGAACCTGGATGTATCATTTTTTAAAATCCAGAGCTTAGCTTCTATCTCTTTCTCATGAAAATGTAGAAGAGAGGTTAGGTTAGGAATGTGGTTAGCTGTAAGCAACAGAAACCTTGACTAGTCAGTGCTTCTCAAACTTCAATGTGAGTGTAACTCACCAGGGGATGGTTGTTAAAGTGCAGGTTCCTACACAGTAGGTCTGGGGTGGGACCCGACAGTCCTCATTTCTAACAAGCTCCCTGGTGAGACTGATGCTGCTGGTTCACAGGCAGCACTTGGAGTAGGTAGGGACTCTAGGGATAGTGACAAAGGCTTTGTTGAATTGTCACACTCTCTTGTAACAAGCATCCCAGGCAAAGGCAGTGGGGCTGTGTGGAAGCCCATTGATGCCACTAGGAAACCATTATTTTCCCATCTCTCCACTCTATTTTTTTTTTATTTTAATCCTCATGCTTGTTGCCCCATGTTGCAATATGGCCATTTCTGTGTGGTGTCAGTTTCAGATCCACAAGAGGGAGTGGCCCCTATATCGGGAAAGCATAGGTTTCCCAAAAATTACCCCAACCTCATCCCCTTCCAAAAAACAGCTTAAATCTAACTGGACAGAATGTGGGTAATTTATAAAGAAAGGAAATTTATTTCTAACATTTCTGGAGGCTGGGAAGTCCAAAGTCAAGGAGCTGCATCTTGTGAGGGCCTTCTTGCTGTGTTATAACATGGCAAAAGGCCTCTCATGGTAAGAAAGAGGAGACATGCCAACTCAGGTCTCTCTTCTTCTTGTAAAGCCACTAATCCCATCATGAGGGCCCTACCTTTATGACCTCAACTAACCCTAATTACCTCCCAAAGGCCCCACCTCCAAATATCACCAACAGATGAATTTGAGGATTAAGTTTCCAACACATTAGTTTGGGAGGAACACATCCAAACCATAGCAGTGTTCCATGGCCACTTCTAGCTGCAAGGGACCGTGGAAGGAGTGTAGCTCTAGCTGGGCATGACCCTGAACAAAATCAGGCCTTGTTTAGTAATACTTGTATTTTTTTTGCATAAACATTCATTTAGCACCTAATATGTACCAAGTCCTCCAGTAGGCCCTCATGCAGTGAGACGTGTTAGATGTGTCTTATTACTTCCATGTTAACAGATGGGAAAATGAGGCTCCAAAGACTTAGACATTCATTTTGGCATCAAGTGTCTAGTCAAGGATGGAGGGAGGCCTGGAATCCCCGGATCCTGGCCATTTTGTGAGCATGTATGTATATGTTTAAAAATAGTGCTGCAGAAAGGAAAAGAAAAGAAAGCAGATTTAAATGCAAGTGAATGAGAGACACTGATTAAGTGAAGCAAGTTGGGCCACCCGTGTGTCACTTTAGCACTGGCTTCCTTGCAAGAGTTTTGTTGTTTATGTTGTTGTTTTCTCATTGTCACTATAGTTTAGGTTTGTTAGCATTTGTTGAGTATAAACATAGAGGAAATGGCAATTTGGAATCATCTTTAAAAAAATTAAAACATAAAAATAAAAATAATGATGCATTTAGTTGAGTCCATTGAGGCGTGTGCATCACCTTTTCCAAAAACTTAAAATGGAAGTTACCTCCCAGGCAAGCCAAGGATGCAGCATTAAGAAGAACTCTTTGTAGTCTGAGGACAGACTCACAGTCAGTAAATAGCAGGAGCTGATGTGGTGCAAATCATGCCAGACAAACTTAATTGCTTTTTTTTCTAATCTATAGAAATGCCAGATGAGGAGATAAAAGGAAGGGGTGAATATCGTGCTCTCAATTTTAGGAAAGCGCTTGAGGGTAGTAACTTGGGCAAGGTTCTGAGTAAAAACTAAATAATAACCATTCAAATGGGCCTGGTCAGGGGTCCTGGCCTGGAGACCCCCACTGCAGGGGTGCCCCCACATTGCCCGGAGCCCAATTTTTAATGAGGTTTCAGTAAAGTCTGCTAAAAACCTTCCACTCTGAGTGGTTCAGACAGCAGCAGCATGGGCAAGGCTGGGAGCTTGCCAGAAATGCAGAATTTCAAGCCCCACCCCGGATGCCTTGTATCTACATCTGCTAGTGACAAGACCTCCAGGGAAGTCATATACACATTCCAGAACTAGATTCTGATGTCCCAGAAACAGCTCCAAAACCCTGCCAAGTTGGAGGGTCTCCCTCAACCCTCTAATCAGGTGCTGTCTCTCCCTCACCTTTACCCTGTTCCCCAGCAACCCTGTCATCCAGGAAGGACTGTGGTCCCCCAAAATACTGTGCTCCAAAATTCACGTTCCCACACCCCATCATAAACTATTACTGTTACCAGAAAGGGGTCCCAATGCAGACCTCAAGAGCGAGAGGTGGTTGGACCTCACGTAAGAAGGAATTTGAGGCAAATCCATAGGGTAAAATAAAAGCGAATTTACTTAAAAAGTAAAGGAATAAAGAATTATGCTCCTCCATAGGCAAAGCAGCAGAATGGGCTGCTTGACTGAGTATACTTATAGTTATTTCTTGATTATATACTGAACAAGGGATGGATTATTTATAAGTTTTCCAGGAAATGGGCAAGGATTTCCCAGAACTGAGGATTCCTCCCCTTTTTAGGTTATATAAGGTAACTTTCTGACATTGTTGTGGCATTTATAAACTCATAATGCTGGTGGGAGTGTCTTTTAGCATGCTAATGCATTACAATTAGTGTATAATGAGCAGTGAGAATGACCAGAGGTCACTTTCGTCACCATCTTGGTTTTGGTGGGTTTTGGCAGGCTTCTTTACCGCATCCTGTTTTATCAGCAGGATCTTCGTGACCTTAATCTTGTGCCTATCTCCAATTTCATCCCATGACTAGGAATGCCTAACCTCCTGGGAATGCATTCTAGTAGGTCTCAGCCTTATTTTACCCAGCCCCTATTTACTGGAGTCACACTGCTTCAAACGGCTCTGACATTACCTTGATACCCTACTGACAGCTTGTTCTTCCAGGGAGTCTCAGCCAGACTGAGGTATAAATACCAAAGGAATTTTTTGTCTGACAGTAAAAGTCAGTTAATGAGACTGTAATTGTGGAATTTAAGGCCATACAAGATCCAGGGGGACATATCTATGGGCAGGGGACACCTCTAAGAAACCAAGGATAGAAAGCTGAATGGAGCACCCCCACCCTTACCTTGGACATCAGGTACTGTGATCGACCCCTTTCTGTACTTTGTTTTGTTTGTTTCTCACAATCCTGGAAAGTTTCATTATTCACTTCTTTTTGGTGAAGAGTCCCACACTCAGAAAGGTTAACTGGTCTGAAGTTACAGAACCAGAAGGAACAGAATTGAGCCTGATGCTGACACTTGCTATCTTCCAAAGTCAGGATCTTTTCCCCGTCATTGCCCTACTTCCTCCACCTACCTACCTGTGCAGATCACCTACTGTGTCCCTTTATCAAGGCCATTGACAAATAACTGTCATTGAGGGTGATGGTGAGGGGCAGAGAGGCAACCCAGACTCAGAAGCTCATCCACACTATCTTCTACTAATGGTCAGAAGGCCAAGGAAAAGGGACTAGGGATAAAAAGAGGAAACAAAAAAAAAAGTATATGAACTGTCCAGTTAATAAATATATTCTTTAGACTCTATTTCCAAAAACATTTAAACTTAAAACATGTCTTTATATTTCACAAACTTATGAACAAACCCATATATATTAATCTCTTTATAGTAATAATTTATGAAAGAATGCCACATAATAAGAGGAAAATTGAATTTCACAGAGTCTCGAGAGAAAGACACTTGCTGCCACCAAATGTAAAACTTAGCTTTAAGTTCTCTGATAGTTGAGGCCAAAAAGTATGATGAGATTGTGTAATAGAAGCAAGTATGATTGGGAGAGACCCATTTTTTTCTTAGCGTTTATAAGAAACTGTCTCATGAAACTGACAGCCACCCCTGTCTGGGAAGGGGTGAGGAAAAATGTCCTGTGACCTGGAGAAGAGATGAGTTTGGGTAAGATGCCCTAAATGAGACTCTGCTTGGAAAGGCATAAGCATTAGCACAGGAAGGAAAAAATAACCATAAAAACACAGATGAATTCAATAAGTGGGGGGAACCTCAAAAGTGGGCACCCACAGAGAACGACACAGCCCCAGAGCCAAGTGCAAATTAGATGAGTTTGCAATGGGAAGTTGCAGTGAAATAAATTTTAAAAAAAGGCAAGTTGATTTGGATGTGCATATGCAGGGGCCAGGACACAAAGCCAGGAGGAAATCATCTCTGGGGGTGGTGAGAGGGAGCCTGGGATATTGCAGCCAGCTGTGGGCATCTCATTACTCGACAGGGGTAGGCAAAGTAGAGAGAGTTCAGAAAAGGGCACCAGGCATGATTAGGTAGCAAGAGAGATTAATTTATGAGGAAAGATTAAAAGCTGAAGTAGGAATGCCAGGCTAAGGAAAAGCTGGCTCCCTGTCATGTGGAGGGAACTTGAGAGGCACTCAGGCAGATAAGAAGGGAGGAAGGAGGAGGTCTGGCCTGGCCCAGGCCCATGAGGGGATGAAATGGACTAGGCAAGAGGGGATGGTGGAAACATACACCTAAGGAGACCTGAGGGGTCAAAATTAGAAATAATAGCAAAGCTGCCATCACCCCTGCCATATATAGAAGCTGAAGTGCCAAGAGCTCTGCAACAGAGTTCTTCTCAGAGGTGGGAATGGTTTGCAAGAGCCATCAACATGTCCTCTCCAGCCCACTCCTCACTGTGGTCATTGAGGCACAGTAGGGGCTTATGCTCATTCATTCAACACATACTGGGCATCTACTAAGTGCTATGCATTGTGCTAAGGATTGAGGGGACAGTCATATAAGACACAGTCCCTGACCTCAAGGGGCTTGAGAGCACAGATAAATCAACTCATAAGTCAGTGTCATACATGCTTCCATCTGGAAGATTTTAACAGAGATTACAGGGATCTAGACAGGAAGGCCAAGGGAAGGCTTCTCCTAAGAGGGGCATATGAGCCAAGATTGGAAGGATGATAGACATTAGCTAGCTAAGGAGGTGGGTAGATGGGGCACCAGGCAGAGGGAACAGTAAATGCAAATATATGGAGGTTTAAAGCATCATGCCGTGTTCAAGGAAATTGAAAAATTCCAATTTGGCTGGAGAAAAGTGGGCAGAAGAGTGAAGAGATAAGGTTAATGAGTTGGTCAAGGGGCAGACCACAAAAGACCTTGTAGCATGAAGCTCAGGAATTTGAACTTCAAGTTGAAAGCTTTTGGAGTCAGCAATTGAAGGCTTTTAAGAAAAGGCATGACAAAATCTGGTGTGGAATTTTAAAAGATTACAGATGGCCCCGATGGTTCAACTTACACAAAAATTATACACATTCAGTAGAAACCATACTCTAAGTACCCATCCACCATTCTTTATTTCACTTCCAGTACAGCATTCAACAAATTGCACGAGATATTCAAAACTTTATTGTAAAATAGGCTTTGCGTTAGATGGTTTTGCCCAACTGTAGGCTAATGTAACTGTTCTGAGCACACTTAAGGTATGCTAGGCTAAGCTATGATGTCTGTAGGTTAGGTGTATTCAATGCATTTTTTGTTGAAATATGTTCAACTTACAATGGGTTTATTGGGACATGACCGCATCATAAGTCAAGGAGCATCTGTAATTCAGTGGCAGTGGAAATAAGAATTAAAGGGGAAGTATAGTCTGGAGACAAAGTAATCAGTTGACAATTATTGCCACGACCCAGGTACAAGAGCCTGAACTAAGGTAGTGATCACAGAGAGATAGAGGCTGCAGACTTTTCTGAATGCTTAGCAAGGGGAGCTGAAAAGGAAGGTAGAGTCTAGCAATAAAAGAGTCCTGGGCTTAGATTCTTCACTGGATGGTGGTGTTCAGGTAGGCAAGGGTCAGACAGGCTTCAGGGAGAAGCAAGAATCCTGTTTGGACAAGTTGGGCTTGATAGGCTTGTGGTACATCTGCAGGCAGGTGAGTGATAGGTTGGTGCTCAGTTTGGACTCAGAGATTCAGGACCTATCAACATATCCGTGATAACTAAGGCCACAGTATGAAGGAGATAACCAAAGGTTACATGGAAAATGGTGCACAGAGCACCAAGAACAAGTCTTGGGGAACGCCAACAGCTCAGGTGTGAGTGGAGGAAGCAAGGCTGCAAAGGAAGATGAGAATGAGCTGCCTGAGAGGTAGTTGGGAAACAGAGAGATCGTGGAATCACACAAATTAAGAGAGGAAGAATTTCAAAAAGGATGGAATGCTTAAAAGGGTGGGATGAAAACAGAATTCAAGCAAGTAAAGTAAAAACAAATATCTCCACTGGATTCAATGGTGACCAGTAAGGAGAGGCTGAATGGATTAGACACGGTATAAGACAGACTGCAATAAGTTGCCAGGAATTTGGGCAGTGATAAGGGGATGAGGGCAAGAGACCTTGCAAATCCTTGGCTGTGGAGGGCAAGAGTGAGATAGCATAAAACCTAGAAGGAGGATATGTGGTTGAGTGAGGGCTTGGTTCAGTCTGGTTGGTTGTTAAATGAGAATGACATGAACATGTCTTCCAACTGTGGAGGTGAAGAGGTAGAAGATTTGGGGAAAATGAGAGACAGAGAGAGCTAAACAGAGATTGTAGTCTGAGAATGGGCTGTAGGCGCCTGAGATTTCAGAGTGGGATCAGTATGGGTCATTCCAAGCCCCAGGTAAGTGGACTTTGCTGTATTCACACTGGGCTCAGACCTGCTGATTTGAATAATCACAGATGGGGCCAATTAAACCATCAGGAAACTCTAGGTCCACCATTTTGCCAAGAAACATGAGAGGCAAGAGAAAGTATAGCCTCCTGCATACTCCAAAGAGATTATCCTCTAGTTAGGCAAAAAGACACATGCCTTGTAAAAAAAAGACCACTAAACAAATCTTATATTAAGAGTCTTGCCTTAGCCAGAGTAACCTAGAAAACAGAAATTGAGGCAAAGGCTTGATTGCTAGGGTTTTATTGGAGGGTGCAATCCCAGGGAAGGGCAAGTGAGGGAGAGCCAAGTGAAGTGGGAGCAGGGAGTATAAAATGAGAGGGGAGTGACTGAGCCAGCCACTCCGGGCATACAAGCACAGTTTGCTGCTTGGTCTCACAAGACATTTCCAGAGGAGCCACATGAAACAACCGCCTCTAGGAACATCCAAGAGAATGTGAGAAGAGAAAGAGCAGGTGCCTTATCTTGTCTTCTTTGTCTCTGTCTGTCTTGTCTCTTTTCTCTCTGTGATCCAAGACCACCCTATGAGGCAAGACCTTGTCGTGTCCCCTGGCCAGAGCCTCTGCGAGTCCTGCTGGTCAGTGCAGATGCTGTGGTCTCTCCTCATCACTTGTTACTGTGTGCAGAAGCTCCTTGGGCTATGGCAAAGGAAGTAGTTGGGGCTTTTCAACCACAGGAATAGTGTAAAGCTTCCCCAGGGTCACCATGGTCAGGAAAGAAGGCAAGTGGCCAACACCTGGGTTGTAGGGAGGCAGGCGTTAGGGGAGTGTTGAGGCCAGGTCTGGGGCAGATTCAGTGTTCCCTCTCATAATAATAACATTAAGCACTGCTTCTTGCACCTGTGTGAATGAACTCTCAGTACACCCATTTAGAGATGGGAAAACTGAAGCAGAGAACGCTTAAGGAACTTGTCTAATACCACACAGCTAGCAAGTGGCAGGGCAAGGATTGAAACCCATGCACTCAGACTCCAGAGTCTGTGTGCCCAACCACTCTGCCATAGCACTAACTCCAGAACCATGGGAGGAAGAAGCTCCCAAAGGAAACATCTCAGAGCAGGAGGAGAACCTGAGATGGATCCAATGCACAGAGTACAGCAAGGTGAACATTCTCACTGGGAGGAACAGAATGAACAAAGCCAAGGGCTGGAAAATATTAATGACCCAGAATGTGGCCCAGCCAAGCAGGGGCTGCATATATGATGGCTTTTGGCCACACATGGGAATGCACTAAGAACCTGGGGCAAGGCCCCACCTCAACAAATCCTGCTGACTGCACCCATACACTTGTGAGCCAGGTCTGGGGCAGGTTCATAGTGTCCCCTCTAATAATAATATTAAGCACCAACCCTCCACACAGGGGAAGGAGGACTGGAGGACAGAAAACAGCCTCAGCCCTGGAGAGTCAGGGCACCCTCAGGCCTGCAGCAGCCTCCCACTCTCTGTCCCCTGGAGCCCACTAGCCTAGTCCCTTGGGGCCTAATTGGTCCCTTCCTCACCCATTCCAACTCTGAGCTAACCCAGAATCTCTTCCAAATCCTTCTAGGAGGGAAGTATTCAATAGTTATGGAGTGCCTGCTGTGAGAGAGACTCATCTTTCTCATTTAATTCCAGGTGCCCCACAAAGTGAAGGATGAGAGCCTCCTGCCTGTTGATGAGGGCACCCCTTGCCCTTGCTCTGGCCCAGTGTTGGAGGAAGGAGCTGGGTGAGGCTCCATGTTGTTGAGCATTGACAGTTGCTTTCTAATCACTGTATCACTTCTGTGAAAGCCCCTGTGAGGGATAGAGGGGATAGCTCATTTCATTTTCTAGAGGAGAAATCTGTGGCCTGTACAAAGCCCCAGAGGTTACCCAATGGCTGCTTCTCCAGGTAACCACATATGGCAGCTATGGCAATAAGCCTTAGCTCCTGGAAGGTGGGATGGGGGTAGGAAGTAAAAAGAAACACCACAGGAAACCAGGCAATGGGTGCAGGATGCAATTCATCTCCATGGGACTCCACTTTCTAGACAGTTTTTTATTTGGTTTTCATTTTGTTTATGCCCTGAGGTGCCAAAGATGCAGTTTCAGGGGCCATAGTTAACTGTTCTTGAAGAGGCGCCTCTGTCTTGCCTGACTCAGATCCTAGCAGCCTTCAAGCCCACATGGCTAGAGCCTCTTGCTCCCAACCCATCTCTGCTTCCGCTGACCCCCTTGGGTTCTAAAGTCAACTCTGCCCTGGGTCTAGGGGAATCGGTGCAGGCGAACATCAGGCCATGCCCACTTTCTGCTCCTCTGACCCTGTGCCCACTTTCCATAATGGTGTCCTTGCCTCATACTGCAGGCCAACAGCTGTTCCCTGCTTGTCCTCTGAGCCTGTGCCTGAGCTTCAGCAGGTGACTGTTCCTCCGAGGCTGGGTCCTCCCTTGCTCCTGCCATCCTCCAAGGAATTGAAGACAAGCTCAGTGAACTCTGACCTTCAGACTGGGGGGATTCTTGAAATCCCATGTGTGGACAATGTTTAAGGATCAGATGTGTCACAATGTTTAAGGATCAGATGTGTCACTAGGAGCAGGACCCCAAGCAGGGAGGTGCTAAAAATTGATCCCACCTGTGTTCTTGTTCTCTTTGCCCACCTCCTCAAAATGCCAACAAGTTCAGATGGCCCACAGGCCACCCAATCAATGCTCTCTGGTCCCTTGGGGATCCCTGCCATGAGTAAGAGCCAGAAAGGGAGTTAGAATCATGCCTGCTGCCGTCACATTTCGACTGCCTGCACTCTCCAGGAATAACCAACACCAGCTTTCCCAACTCAGACACCACCAGGCACTTCAGCCAAAGTCAGTGGGGACTACTAACTCAGGACCTTTGAAAACAGGCAGAGATTGTGTCCCCTTTGCTCTCAGACCCCCAAACACTAGCATATAGTGGGTGTTCAATAAAAAGGAGACCCAGAAGTTTGAAATAACTGGCAGATCCATGAATGCCTTACTAAGCATCAGTGTGCACCAAATCCACACTGAGCCTGAACACAATAACCCTCCCACTCGCCTGACCCAAACCTAGTTCCATTCCAGTCATCTCTTTCTGAGTCATGATGCTACCATCCACCTTAATGTATGAGGAAGCAACCTAGCATCATTCATTCATTCATTCTTTTTTTCAGAAGCTGCCATGTACCATACCAGGCAACATTCCAGGCATGGGGATCACAGATTCATGACCTCATGATGTTCACATTCCACTAGAGAGAACAGGCAACAAACAAATCAATATTTAATATAATGTCTTCAAAATTCTCGTGAAAATAACTAAGCAGAATCAGGAGAGGGAGAGTGGCAGGGAAGACAGTTGAGTAGAGCTTAAATCAAGTGCAAGGGTGGGCCATGGGGTGACAATAGAAGAGCAGCCAGACAGCAGCACCACTGGAGGGAGTTTGATCAGTAAACTTGGTGGGAGTTTGATCCGTGAACTTGGTGGAGGCCATTTTTGACATCTCTCTTTCCTTGCCGCCTTTCACCTCCAATCCTTCATCCATTCTTTGTTATGATTACTCAATTCTGTGAGAGTAGGTACTGTATCTGTTTTTAATCACTATGGTAACTACAGCATCTAACACAGTGCTGGCATATAGTAGGCTCTCCATTGATAGTTACTGATGAATGAATAGATTAATGGATAGATGGCAATTGTTTATGAGGGAAGGAAAGCGCATAGCCTCTCCCCTTACGGTGAGACAGAACAAGCCTGTGGATCTGGAAATGGCAAGTATTATGAGTAAATGAGCTCTGGGTCCCAGCCCAGAGACAAGAATGGCAGAGCTACCCACAACCTCAGACTACACAGAGAAAGGGGCACTCTTATGAGAGCAATTCAGCCAGGCACCAGAAGCCAACTTCACTTAAAGAGGCATAACACTTTAATTATTGTGGCACTCCAAAGGGCTAATACAGCTGAGAACTAATTGCTGGTAAAGGCTGCCTGGGTGAGGTCAGTAAGCACTCAGGAAAGCTAACCTGTGAGTACAAGGAGACAATGACACTTTGAATTAGTATGCTGGAAGCATCCAAAACATATTCATTGTGCTAATAGAAATGCCTTATTAGACATTTTTGGCTTATTATTCATATTAGTTATAATACGGAAATCAAATTTTATTTCTAAATTGCAATCAAATGATATTTTCTATTAAAACTTTAATAGCAAGCCAAATTAAGCAATGCTATGGGTTACATACTAGTAATCCAGTTTGGTTATAACTCATTTTTTTATTTTGTTATGAATCATCATGAGAATGAAGTAAAATATTTACAAAATGAAAAGACTTTGCTTTGGTGGAACACAGAAGCTGCTTAAGAGTTCAAATTATTAATACTGTCTTAGTGAAATAAACAAAGATAAGCAAAGCTGACAAAGCTTCACATTCATGAAAATAATTTACCTTCCTCTCCTATCACACTGTACTGCAGAACCAACGGCTGGAAGAGTCCTTAAGAGGTCAATTAATCAAGTCTCTTTTGTCAAGATAAAACTTCATAAAATCCTTCTTTGAAGGCTGACACCCCATGTAGAACCAACCTTGCCTTATTTCTTTGTTTACATTGCAATGGGCTTCTCTTAAAATGTATTTGGATTCCTCACTATCTGTTGCACATAGCAGGTGCTCAATAAATGCTTGACAATTTAAAAAAATAAATCAACACAAGTTAACCACTCAAAAATGTCTGTTGATAGTATGTAAACATGTAAATCACTCAAACAATTCTTGACATAGAAGGTGCTTAATTAACATGAGGTCTCTCCTAATAGGTACAGTTCAGGATTGCAGTAATTTCCCTGGCCTTCATTGTATTGATGAAAGGTAGTATTGATTGAATGATCAACATGCGCCAAGATCTTTACATATATTATCACATTTATTGCTTACAGCAATCATGGAAGCAAGTGCTATTATTACCCCCATTTTATAGATACGGAAAATGAGGCACTGAAAGGGAAGTAATTTGCCCAAGGCTACAAAGCTTCTAATGGTAGAGTCAGACTGAGCCCAGCAGGTGTACACCAGCACTGGTGCTCTAACCGCTGGTTCTCTAACCACTGGGCAACGTTGCCTCACACACAAGAAAGGCTTTAGCAGCACCTTGGCCTTCCCTCTGGCACTCCGCCCAAGGCCCTTCTGGACACTCTGGGTGTGAAGAGTGACGGGTTTTGCTTCAGGCTTCACTTGCTCACTCTTCTCTGTATCCTCAGAAGCTGTGAGAGAGAAGGCCCTGGGTACCACACGGATTCCCTTCCTGCCCCTGTAAACAGAGCTTCCTCAGGCCACCAGGGCCCAGGGACATAAAGATGGCCATGATCGAAGTAAGTCAGCCAGGATTCCCTTGCCCTGTAGGGATCCAGGAATAATTAATTGGCCCAGACCTTTTCCAAATCCCATGTCCAAAGCCATCCCGTGATTTATGCCATGTCATGGTGCTTCCAGCATCTGGGTCTGTGCGTGCTGTCTGTATTTAGTTGAATAGTAATCCCCCATCCCCGCCCCCTGCCAAGATTCTCGTTCACTTGGAACCTCAGAACATGACCTCATTTGGAAATAAGTTCTTTGCAGATGTAGTCAAATGACGATGAGGTCATACTGGATTAGGGTGGGTCCTAAATCTAATGACTGGTGCCCTCATAAGGAGAGGGAGATTTGAGGACACACAGACACACAGAGAGATGATAGCCATGTGAAGATGAAGTGAGAGACTGGAGTCATGTGGCCAATGATTGCCTGAGGCCACCGGAAGGTAGGAAGGGACATGGAAGGAGTCCTCCCTGGAGCCTTCAGCAAGAGCACAGCCCTGCTGATACCTTAATTTGGGACTTCTGGTCTTCAGAACTGTGAGAGAATATATGTCTGTTGCTTCAAGCCACTCAGTGTGGCAACCATAGGACATTAACACAGTCTTCCCACTTCCTTAGTCTTGAGGTAGATAGCCCTTAACTGCTGATCCAAACACCAGTTTCTCCATGAGATCAGATCCCATGTGACTCACAGTGATTGATCCTAGATCAATCAGGCCAGGCCCTAAACTTTCGGTACCAGTCCATGAAGAAATAAGTCCAGAAATTGAAAGTAGGCATTTACAAACTCACAGCAGTTAGACGGGGTAATTTTATGTCTGTGGATTCTAATAATTTGAAAAATTGGGGCTTGTAGTTTGTACATCTTTTTTATTTCATGTTTCTAGTGATTCGTTTTTGTTGCATTTTCCAAAAGTATCAGTATATGACAAATTGAAAAATTTTTTTAATGAAACTACTCCTTCAGCACCAAGAGTTTGAGAAACTTCACAGGAGTCAACTGGCCTTTTCTGAAGTAGGCCCCCCATCTCCTTAGAAGGCAGGTGCCATCATAAACAGCATTTTAGGTTTTTCCTTTTATTACAACAAGCTCACCATTTTTTCTAGGATTGATCCTACTCACTCTATGGCAAATGCTGCCACCTCCAATTTTTGCCAAGGAGTCCTGGGGATGTCCCCCAGTTACCACGAGATTTGGTCTTTAGTCTTCTCTCCTGCCCAGCTCAGGCCTCGGGGTACAGCGTCAGGCGCAGTTCCTCAGACTCTCCCCGCAGGCTTTCCCCATGCTCACTTCTACTGACCCTGAGCAGAGGCTGCTGCCTAGTGTTCTCTGTGCCTTACACAAATGCTTGTTGTCAGCTCCTATCATTTTTGCTCGTTCTTTCCTTCCCTGCAGCCCCTAGCCTCTCTAGGAACCAGGCCTGGGTCTTGAGAACCAGAAGGGTGTCAGTCTGAAAACCAGTCATTGTACAGAATCACACTCCTTTGACAGACCTGGACCTACAATACATGCTCTACCTCAGAAGGGCTTCATCCCCAGGAGCTCCTCAGTGCCCATGCAGGCAGACTAAGGGCAGCCCCTCTCCTCCATGCATGCATCAACAGACCTGAACTCACATTGCTTACCAGCTTAGGCCAGCCCAAGCCCCACTGCACTCAGAGACACAAAGCTACAATATCATCAACTCTCCTAATGGCTAATGAACATATAGCATGTTCCATGCGCCAGTTGATGTTCTAAGTGCATGTACCATTTTGACCCATTTAATTCTTACAATATCCCTGTGAGGTGGATGCTACTATTACTCCCACCTTACAGATGAGAAAACTGAGGTCCAAAGTGCTTGAGTAACTTGCCCAAGGTTACTAGCAAACAAGTGACAAAACTATAATTCAAATCTGGGCCCTCTGCCTCCAGAGCCCACCTATGTGACCACAGAAGTCATGCTGTAGTTCTGTCTCTCCAGGGGCAGAAAGTGTCCAAATCCTGCCAATGCAGAGCAGGCACTCATTTCAGGTAGAATGTTTCCTCCGCAGCTTTGCAGAATTCACATCTGTCACAGTTACGAAGCCACAGCTGCTCTTCGTCTTGCGGGGAGACTTTCAATGCCTCACAAAATCCAGATTCTACAAGGGCTTCAGGAGGCTTTTCTTGGCTCTCTCCCCATTTGCCCCACCCAGCTTACTTCCCCCTTCTCTGGCCTTGTTGACCAACCTCCTGTCTTCACAGGTCAGCCCAGGAGCAGCTCCCATGGCAGGCAGGTGACTTCAGAGGGCTGGGACTGTCAAGGAGAAGAATGGCCAACTGCCTCTGGCTGATGCCTTAAATGTCCTCTTTAGGCTGCTTGTTCATCTACTTGAGATAGGAGACCATGATAATAAAAATCATGCATCTTCACTGGAAAAAATGTCAAACTATACAAAGACATAGAAAGGAAATAATTAAAGCTCCTTCCCATTCCTTCTTCCTTCCCGGTTCTAGGCCCCAAAAGTAAGTTGTTTGACTATAGAAGCTGATCTCTGTTGAGGTACAAATACCCCTGAAAAAAGAAACCCTGTTGCATTGCCCTGGGTCATTTACCCTCATGTGAATGAAATAAACCATGTACCCCCTGCACACACACACATGCATGCACATACATGTACGCACACATTTCCTGAGATGAGGTTTTGAAGGGAGTGGGGAAGATAACCATGGGCCTGGTTGGAGATAATGGGGTCTCAGATGGAGGAGATGGTAAAGCAGGGAGGCAGGAGCACTGTAGATGAAATATGCAAACTTTACACTTTGGCTCAGGTCTGGGCCCAGGAAGGAAAAGGGGAGGGAATGAAGCTTCCTGGAAGTCCAGGTATGGTCAGAACTGGAAGGAAACTCAGAGGGTGCCCAGGGGCCTAGAATCTGGCTGAGAAATACATATGGAACAGCTGGAAGTCCCAACAAATAGCCCTCTCCATGTGTCCTCTCTCCTGGAGTACCCACAGTGGTAACAATATACGCTGAAAATCAATCTTTCTCTCTCTCCTTTCCTCTCCCTCTCTTTCCCTCTCTAATCCATCCCTGTTTCCTCTTCTCTCTCCCCCTCTCTTCCTCTTTTCCCTCTCTTCATCTTTCATTCCTCTCTCTCCCTCTTCCTGTCTCCCCTCTTCATTTCTCATTTTTCTCTCCCTCTCCTCCTTTCCTCTTTCTCCCTTTCCTCTCTCCTCCTCTCATCCCTCTCTCCTCCCTCTTTCCCCTCTTATCCCTCTTCTCTCTCCCTTTCTCATCCCTCTTTCTCTTTCCCTTTCCTCTCTCCCTCTCTCCTTCTGTCTCCCTCTTTCCTCTCTCTCCCTCTTTCCTGACTCTCCCTGTCTCTTCTCTCTCTCCTTCTCTCCCTCTCTCTTCTCTCTTCCTCCATCTCTAATACTGATGACTTCCTAGTCCTAAAACCAGATTGCAATTGGAATCTAAAAATCATTCTGTCTTTGCAGCTGTCCACCTTTGCACTTTCATAGGTGAACAATACTGGCTGAAGCAGCACTGCAGAGCAGTGGAAAGAATGCTTGGCTAATTCTCTATTAGCCTACCAGAGAATAATCACATATAATAACCTCCCCTTCTCTTCTACTCCCCTCAAATAAAAAAACCAACCTTGTCATTTTCTCCTCCCCTGGGGTCCCCTGTGTTTCCCTTCAGAATCAGGAGTAAATTATCTTCAAAGAAGGGTTCATTAAGAATAAATAATAATTTGCACTTCTAGTGCACCTTTTTTCTAAGTATCTCAAAGCGCTGTACTTAATTAAGAGAATTAATTCGGGAAACACTCCTGGAGGGAAGGAAGGCATACTTAATGACACCTGATTTCCAGATGAGTAAACTGAGGCCCAAAGCAATGGGCTCAAGGTCCCAACAGGAAAAGTGGCCACATGGGATTGGGGGATGGGGGTGAGGCTAACTTCAATCCAACATATTAAGGCTCGGGCAACAAAAGGGCAGGGTAGGGCAGGCCCAGGAGGAAGGAAGCAGGAAGTTGGTGAGAGAGAAGCTGAAGCAGGGTGAGAGGAGCCCAAGATGCAGGAATTAAACTAAGGCTGTAGGCACAAGTCCTTCCCTTCCAAGACCAAGAGGTCAGGCACCCTAGATCCAGAAAAGGCTGGGTGGGCTTCTGACAAAGGGTCCGAGCCTGTCACAGGACAGGCACCCACACCGGAGTCTGCTGGGTTTGAATGACAGGCACTCAGCTGTCAACTGGTCAGCTGGTGGTCGGCACACGATGAAATGCCCCTGAGCCATCAGCACTTACTGGGTGCTCCCTATTGGAACCACTGCTAATCAGAACATGGGGCTCTTTGTCTGCAGGTGGGGACAGGAAGGCTCACCTGGCCAAACATAGTGAGTGAGAGGCAGACAACTGGGCACTCCCTGAGCCCAACCCCTGGGCTGCCCCTCATCCCACCACCACCCAGATCCTGATCTGGGACTCAAGCCCCAACACTGCCTGGCTGACCTTTGGCCAAATAGAAAACAGGGCTGCAAGTACTTCCCAACAGTCCCCAACCCCTCTCCACGCCCCTTTGGGACAGGCTAGTCCAATCCACTGCCTCAAACCCTCTAGCCCTTGGTCCCCGCTACTCCCTGCAAAGCTAATGAAGCCACATGTACCTCACACCCACACGTATGCATGCATACAGACCCCCATAAACACACACAGTGCTACAAATTAACAGCCCAAGCTTGTCTTTTTCATTGTTTTTATTATGATGCTCCTCAATGATGTTTTTAAATGAATTTTGAATAGTCTCCGTAATTTGGTTTGTTCTACATTTTGATGCAAGTGTGAAGGCCCTGCAGGAATTGCTGTGAGGAATACAATATTATGTGAGCATGGCTTCTGCTTGTCTTCCTGCTTTCTCATAATTAAGTTTTATTGAGTTGTAAAATGAATAACAATTTTAAAAACCTGTTTATTGATCCAGGTGCCTCATGCAGATATATAAGAAAACTTTCTCCAATTCCTGGACCTCACGAAGTAGTACTAGACTCAGTAACACTGTTCTCTCTCCTTTCTATTTTGACTATGAGCAATGGGCCATTGAGCTACAGATGGAGCTTTATTTGACACCACGAAGCAAACTGATGGTGTCTGCACTGGGAAGGAAATCCTAACTAGGTCTTGTCTGAAAGGCATAAAATGTCTGCCAAGATTCTAGGAACTCCTGACCTACTACTTCTTAATGCCTAAAATTCTGTTACTTGGGAAGTCTGCCATTTTGGTTAAGATCTTGCCCCTATCAATATGTAATTAACCACAGGAAGGAATTACATGTTACAGCCTCATAAAATTTTACAGCTTAACAGGACTTACATTTCTTAGGTTCTTTCAAAGATAAGTCCAGCCGGAAGTTCTCTGTAGAAGTTAAACTCTAGTCATCTGGGACATTGATGGTAAAGGTGTGGTTCAGAGTGTGCGAAACAAACTTACCCATCCAAACCTGAAGAATGGACTTAGAGACATGGAGAACAGTGAAAGTGGGACTTTTAATGATGGTCTTGCAAGTTCGGGGGTCTGATGGGCAGGCACACCCAGCATGGTCACGACAAGCAATTTATCCCCTAGTGCGCAGGTCCCTCCCCCGGTTCCTCATAGGCTGAGTACTAATGGGTTACAAACTTTCCTACTGACTGTTAGGTAGGGGCTTTAGGTGTTTTTCTTAGGGTTATCTTGCTGCATTTTATTGCAGTCCACAATGCATTGCAATCCCAGTTAACTTAGGGGCTCTTCAAGTATTTGACGTATGACCTAAGTAGCTGAGCAGGCTGATAAGAGCAGAAAAAAACGAGCTATTTTGCAGGCTAGTAAACTTTCATTTTAGACTAAACTTCTTTGGTTTAGGTGAGAGCAACTAAGTTGGGAGCAGGGTGGTGGAGCAGGGAGGTCGACAAGTAGGCATCCGCTATCCAAGCAGGGGCCTAGTACATCCTGTTTCTTCTCCAGTTTACTGACCTAAGCTGATTCAAGGCACTTTCTTGGAAATGAACCACTGTATACATTATTTCCTTCAAGAGCACAGGGCTAAGATCAGACTTCAGGGGATCTGACCAGCAGGAGGGCAAAAAAGAAAAAAAAAAGGGGTGTGGGGGACAAACCCACTAAAGGGCTGCAAAGAGAAGTGGGAAGGGTCCAAGGTACACCTCACTTGTTCTGTCTTTCTTGTCAATTGTTTCCATGAAAGCCAATCAGCTCAGTCAGTTGGGGGATCCAGATAGAGATTTCTGTTATTACAGGGCGAGAAACTAGTTGTCCTAATCCCCAATCTAAACGAAGTTTTCAGACTGGACTCAACACAACAACTACCTTGTTAATAAGCAACAGCAGATTTCAGGGGCTTCTGCCAGTGTAACTCCATGGAAGAAAGAGCTCCTGTTTATAAGGGCAGGAAGCACTCCCACAGACCTCTCACACCTGTGCAATTAGGGATGGATGTGGCCCTGCACAGAGGCAAGGGCTCAGCCTACTATAATATCACATCAACAAGTCCTGGCCAGGAGAAGTGAAGTCTTCTTCTATGCCATATGGCTCTGGGTAGTCCCCACCTGTGCACTGGGATCCAAACCTTTGTCCCCCGACCACCCTCCAAAGGAAAAGCTGCCTACACTGAGGGCTGAAGGCTTTGCTCCAGGTTCTGTTCCCATCTGCTCTTGGGATATTTTGGAGGCTCTCTCCAGATGACAATGCTTTGAGACAGACACTCTGGGCCCCAGATTGCTGCTTTGAGGCTTGTGGGCCCTTAGTTGCTGAAAGACAAAGCTTCTGACAGAGGAGCAAGAGGCTAGAAGAGAAGGTTGCAGCTAGTGCTGGCCATGGCTGATGTATATACACACCTGTCTTAGTCATCTTGGGCTATAACAGAATAGCATAGACCAGGGATCCCCAACAGCCAGGCCATGGACCTGTAGCGGTCTGTGGCCTGTTAGGAACTGGGCCACACAGCAGGAGGTGGGTGCCAGGCAAGAGAGCATTACCACATTACCACCTGAGCCCTGCCTCCCGTCAGATCAGCGGTGGCATTAGATTCTCATAGGAGCATGCACCCTATTGTGAACTATGCATTTGAGGGATCTAGGTTGTGCACTCCTTATGAGAATCTAATGCCTAATAATGAGGTGGAACAGTTTCATCCCAAAACCATCCCTCCGACCACCTCCACCACCCGACTGGAAAAATTGACTTCTATGAAAACAGTCCCTGGTGCCAAAAAGGTTGGGGGCTGCTGCCATAGACTGGGTGGTCAAAACAACAAACATTTGTTTGTCACACTTCTAGAAGCTGGAGGTCTGAGACGAAGGTGCCAGCATGGTTAGGTTCTGGCGAGAGCCCTCTTCTTGGCCTGCAGATGATACCTTCTCACTGTATCCTCATGTGGCAGACTGAGAAGTGCTGGTCCCTTCATCTCCTTATAAGGACACTAATCCCATCATGGGGCCCCCACCCTCATGACCTCTTCTAACCCTAATTACCTCCCAAAGGCCCCACCTCCAAATACCATCACACTGGGGACTAGGATTGCAACATAGAAATTTAGGGGACACAAACATTCAATTCATAGCAACTCCCATTGTCAGCCCAGGGGCACATCCCCCAAGTCTCTGCCCTGTCATTTCTCATCATGAAGACAGGCTGTTGGAGTAGGTTCAGGGCAGGGAGTGGTGGGGAGGGGGACACTGCTTCTCTCCCTCCTCCAATTCTTTCAGAGCGGCCCTTTGCACTTTATGTGCCCCTTGAAGGCTACCAACAATGTTCACTGTACCCTAAGTAGCAATGTTGGGGTATGCAGAGAGGTTCACATGGTATGATTAGAGACCCAAGCACCCCCTCCCCAGTGGCCCTGGTCCTGCCTTCTGTAAACTCCCCAGCATTTGCCTTGCTGTGTGAGGTCTGGCTGTGCTCCGCTCTGTCGTTTTGCTTTTTTGGTTGGCTGGCTGGACAGTCTGTCTGTTTAGTAACAAGTTTGACTTTTTGGTCAAGGTCTTGGGTGCTTTTCCCTGGGTTTCACCAAAGCCCTATCATCCATTCAAAGCTAGGATTGAGAGTGGAAAAACACAAACTGTACTTTGCTCTCACACCACAACAATCAACACAAAAGCCTTGTGTGACCAAATGTGTGTGATTTTTCTCGCCCACACAACAAGCAAGCAATCAGTTCTGCAGGAGACACCAGGTAGGTGCCCTCCAATTCAATTCTGACACTGTCTACCTGGAGATAGTGTCAGATCCCAAAGGTTGAGGGTTTGTTACCAGTGAAAAGTATCTGAGTTCCTGGCAGTGAATCTGTACAGGTCTGCCGCAACTTCAGTTCTCAGAAGAAATAATTTGACTGTGGGGCATAATGCAGAAAAAGAGACCAAGGCAAGTTTCAGAGCAGGAGTGGAAGTTTACTAAAAAGCTTTAGAATAGTAAGGAAAGGAAAGAAAGGAAGGAAATTTCTCTTGGAAGAGAGCCAAACAGGCAACTTCAGAAACCAAGTGTGCTGACCGCTTGACTTGGGGTTTCATACATTGGCATACTTCTGGGATCTTGCGTTACTTCTCCCCACTCTTGAGATCTTACTGGGAAGCTGCTGATCAGTTTCAGGTGTTTTCTATCTCTAGCTATTAGGAGACTGCCTTTCCCTGGTGCCAGCTGTGATCAATTATTACTTTAGAGAAACAATTAACAATCGCCTGACCATCACCTGATGGCTGCCCAACACTTCTGGTGTGTGTTGGTTGGAGAGCCCCCTCCTGCCCTGCTCATACCTGACTAGCTACCTACTGTAACAGGTTTGGTCCCAAAGACTGCCCCTACTTCAGACACCAGTCTCAAGCCCGGGCCTCCCAGTTTTCTGACCAACTGGCTTCATGATTAGTTTGCTAAAGAGGCTCACAGAACTCAAGGAAACACTTACATTTGCTAGTTCATTATAAAGGATATCACAAAGGATACAGATGATGGGATGCATAGGGCGAGGTATCAGGGGAGGGTCAAAGAGTTTCCAGGAAGAGTTGCCACCATCTGGGAACCTTTGCATGTTCGGCTATCCCAGAAACTCTCCAAATCCTGTCCTTTGGGGTTTTTATGAAGGCTTCATTATATAGGCTTGATTGATTGAGTCATTGGCCATTGACTAAGTAATCAACTTAACTTTCAGACTCTCACCCCTCCCCTGAAGTTATGGGACGGAGCTCAAAGTCCCAGTCCTCTAATCCTGCCTTGGTCTTTCCACTGGCCAACTCCCATCCTAAAACTACTTGGAGACTGCCAGCCATTAGTCAGCTTATTAGCATACAAAGAATCACTTTGGAGATTCTAAGGATTTTAGGAGTTGTCTGCCAGGAAATGATGTGACAGGCCAAATATATATTTTCCAATATTATAAGTATAAACCTCCCTCAGCATTTTATTCCACATTCTTACAGAGATGGGGAAACTGAGGCACATTACACTTCCCTAAGTGGACAAATGATGGAAAAATAGGCCTGGAGACCTGTCCTAATGCATGTGGCCTTCGCAGCACCAACAACTCCACTGTTTATCTATGTAGGGAAGGAGGCCTTCGGAGAAGGTTCTAGAAGTCACAATGGTCTCCAGCTATGATAGCACTCTCCACTGAGGCCTCCCAGCCCAAGGAAATGCCACCAAAGACTTATGAAGAAGTTCCACAGTGAAGACCTTATAACTCAGCCAAAAGAGTAGTCCTTTCAGAAGCCAGTGGGCTGTGGCTAGTACAGGTAAGGAAAGCGGGGAGAGAGAGAGGCCAAGATCAAGTTGAAGCAACTCAAGAATGCACCAGCTTCTCCCAGCCCTGTAGGGAGTTCACTTGCTCCCTTCTACCTTCTGTGCAGACAGCATATTTTGTGTGTATACTCCATCTAGTAATAATAGCTGACAGTTCTGTTAGGCACTTACACCGTGACAGGCCCTCTGCTAACACTTAGCTTATCCTCTTTCAGTCCTCACAACAACACTAAGAAGAAGGGCCATCATTGACTCATTTCATAGATGAGGAAACTGAGGTTTGGCAAGGTTGATATGAGCTTGCCTAAGGTCACCGAACTAATCATTACCATTTGACTCAGTCTGACTGCAGAGCTGTGCACTATCTCGTTGCTGTAGTCATGGGTATGCTTGTCTCTCCAGGGGCAGAAAGTGCTTCTTTACCTCTGGCCTCCTCTGATGGCTGAGGCCAGTGTTCAGCTAAGTGGTCATGCCAAGGACCTGGGCACTTATCACCAACACGCAGTCCTGCAACATTTAGATCTTGGACAGCAGGGCACCGGATTCAAATTGCAGTTTTATTTTAGCACAAAAGTCCAGGCTCATTTGTAAATACATGCAACAAACGCAAATTGCTGTAAGCAGCCACCTGCAATGCCAGTAATAAAGGAAGGGGTGTTAAAGAGAGTGAAGAAAGGTGGTGTATAAGCTCACATACGCATGCACAAGTGTACATTCTCACTCCTCACGTCCCACACAGCATGGAGCAAAGTGCCTTACACGTGAGAGTCCTGCAGATGTCTAAAGACTGGTGTCTATCTCATGTTTTCCATGATTTTAGGGTGTGTACGCTCATGTGTATGTTGTGTATGTGTGTGCCTATATGTGTATAAAATGTGTGCCCACATGAAGTTTATGGTTGCACAAGCATGTGTTGATTTTATGGGCAATATTTGCAAGCCTTATGTATCAGTGCATGCGTGTTGCAAATGCAGATTCATGTGCATCTGCCTGTGTGTGTGTGCATGTGTGTGTGTGAATAAGGATAATGTGGCTGTCAGTGAGCAGATAGGTAACCCTTAGAATCGCTGACAGAACGTGAAGACCTGTGTGTCCAGGCAAGTTCACTTCTGGGAAGGGGAGGTGGTGGAGACTGCGGGGGTGCTGCTAGCATCTAGCACTGAAGTAAAAGCCCCAAGGGCACAACAGTGGTGGGGACTGACGTCAAGGCCATAGAGGCCCATAACCCTGGAGGGATGGGGCAGCTGGGCTGGGCCCAAGGTAGCTCCCCAGAGGAGCAGAGTCACCGGCATTAAGCACAAGCTGACCCAGGGTTGGGGCAGGAGGGAAAGTCAATGCACAAATAGACTTGAGCGTGTGAAGCCCCTGGAGACCCTTTCCCTGCTCACTCTCCAGATTTGCCCCCTGGGAGCTTAAAGGAGGCAGACCCATGGATTTACGTCAGATCTGAAGGAACACCCCAGATGATGTTTCTAAAGCCAGCAATGTAATATTTAATTCATTCTGCTCATGGGGAAACTGAGGCCTCAGAAGGACTTGTCTGAAGTCACACCAGGAACTGATTTAGCCCAGCACATAATATTCAATGAATATCTAATGAATGAATGTCTAATGAATGAAGAAATAAATGAAATAGATGAATGAAATGGAGGGAAGGAATAGAAGGGATTAATTAAATGAATAACAGGGACCATCTTGAATTTTTTACTGTCTACTTATTCCAAAGAGGCGAAACTTGAGAAAGCTAGTAAAGATTAAATCATAAAAAATGAGGAACTTCATCTATTTTCTGAGGGTGGAGAGGAGGTATTGAAGGAGAGTATGCGTGAAGTGCATATACAATTATTTTGGGATGTGTGCATTCACATAAAGGGGAGTTTTATATGGATGTGTATTTGGATATATGATTAATACCCTGGGTAAAGATGGATCAAAAAATATTTGCTGTAGTCAAAGACCTTCTGAGATAATAGGAGAAGTTTAACATAATCACAGATAACCACAATTGATTCATTCACTCCACAAACATAGTCAACATTGAGCTGGGAGCTATGACGGATGCCACAACGGATCAGATGCAGATTATACCCTGAAGGGACCGAGGGTAAGAAGGTACGTTTACCAACATTAGAATCAGGAGAGATTGCACTGAGCCAAGAGGGAGATACAGGTGAAATGCAAGAGGAGATGGGAGATGGGAGATGGAAGTGTGTGTGTGTGTGTGTGTGTGTGTGTGTGTGGTGAAGGGCTCCTGGGGTTGAGTGTAGGATTTTGAACCCCTGTGTATGGCTGCATTTGGGGTATATGCTATGAGGAGTGTGCTGCTATCATCCCCTCCCTACTTTCTCCCTCCGTCATTCTAATGCATGTTATTAGAAAGGTGGGGTGACCGTACAATTATAGGTGGGGTGACCATGCAATTTATCATCCAAATTGGAACACGTGAAAGTAAAAAGGGGCACTGTCCACCACTATGCTGGCCAAATGGCATAACATGCAACTGTCCTGTGCAAACTGGGGCTTGCAGCTGCCCTGGCTCTAGAAGTTAGCAGTGGGCTGTCCTTGAGGCCCCACAGCAGCAGCAGTGTGGGCATCCCAATCTACCTTACTGATCCCTCAGTGCCAGCTCCACTCCCATGTTATCCCCCACTCCAGAATATGGGCCCAACCCCATCTGGCTCAGCAGGGACACTGACTGTGGGAGCAGGGGCATGAGCTCAGGTAGGCCAAGTGGGAGGAAGGGCTTCCTCAGCCTGAAATTTCTGGTCTGTCGACAGCCGGGCTTGGTGCTCAGGGCCCTCTGCGGTCAGGGAGCCTGCTGCTCAGCCTGGGATTTCAGCACTTACTTCATCCACTTTAGCACCCCCATTTTCCCCGGTGCCAGCCCAGGCGGGCGGCTCTAATGGATTACTTGCATTATCTCCCTCATCACTGCTTAAATATTTATCAGACCATTATGTATTTAGTGGCCAGGAGCAGGGAAGAGAAGGGACAGAAGGCAGTACTACTCTGGCCAGATGCAAGGGTTAATTACAAATGAGATAAATCCCCTCGATTTAAAAATTAAACAAATAAACAGGGTTGGGAGATTAGAAGGGGACCGTTGCTTACATGGAAGGAAGTCCAGCACAGCCTAGTCCAGGTTTTAGTATCTTCCAGCGCCTCATTTTATGATCTCTGTTCCCTTCCCCTACCTGCAAACCTGTGGGCTGCCTAAGCCTTAAACCAGCTTCTAATTAAAAACCATACTTATGTTTCTGCTCCTCAAGCAACAACTGCTCCTCAAGTGTGTGGGGCAATTCAAGCTCTCCTAGAGCTGGAGTCAACATCGGCCTCATAAAAGAAGTTCTGAAGGTAACTTCAGAGCTGGCACCATGAAATATTGTTCATTATAACGAAGCAGCTGAGATAATGCTGTTTTCTAATTTCCCTTTCTCAGTCAGAAATTAAATAAAAAGTCATGTCTAAATTACAATACTGGATTGAGATCAGACGAGGGCCCCATGCAGAGAGCTCATGATCTATCCTTCCTATATTTTACAGCCATTAAAAAAGATTACTGTCATTCCCCCCACTTTTCTTTGAGGCCATTTACATTTGTTCTGAACTCTCACTGTGTTTTATTCTAATCTCTTAAAAGTGCCAGTGCACATAAGTCAATCACAAACTTAAACTAAGAAAAAAACAAAACAGGCACTCAAGCAACCTAGGACTCTGAACTCCAAGTTCAACTCCTAGAGGGTCCCTAAGGGGGCTGTTAACCATCTCCTTCCTGGTCCTGCAGTTGTACCCACTTCTTGGTTGGTGAAGTCTTTCCCAGGGAGAGTCAGAGTGGGAGGGCTCCTTTAGCTCAAAAATAGCCTGCATTTTTATAGCCCTCCCTTTTAGCAGAAATGCCTCTTGGAAAAAGTGAAAATGATGAACTACCTGGTTAAAAAAGTTTTTAAAAAAATGCCAATGAGCCTGTAATGTTATATTTAATTGAGCATTTGTTTGATATTCCATTAATGAGGGGAGAAGAGAAACATTAGTACATTTTGCCAGTCAGAATTCAAACATTCTTTGCTCTGAAGAGTTGTTGGTATTCCCAGAATCTTGCACAAAACATTGGTGGTAAATCTTATTTTTGATAGAACATATTAAACAGCATCATTATTGTATTAGTTTGTTTTCAGACATACCTGAGACTTGGTAATTTACAAAAGAAAGAGGTATAATTTGACTCACAGTTCCATGTGGCTGGGGAGGTCTCACAATCATGGTGGAAGGTGAAAAGCATGTCTTACATCACAGCAAACAAGAGAAAGAATGAGAGTCAAGCGAAACGGGTTTCCCCTATGAAATCATCAGATCTTTTGAGACTTATTCACTACCACAAGAACAGTATGAAAGAAACTGCCCCCATGATTCAATTATCTCCCACCAGGTCCCTCCCATCACACATGGGAATTATGGGAGTACAATTCAAGATGAGATTTGAGTGGAGACATAGAGCCAAATCATATAATTCCACCCCTGGCCCCTGCCAAATCTCATGTTCTCACATTTCAAAACCAATCATGCCTTCCCAACAGTCCCCCAAAGTCTTAACTTATTTCAGCATTAACTCAAAAGTCCACAGTCCAGTCTTATCTGAGACAAGGAAATCCCTTCCACCTATGAGCCTGTAAAAATCAAAGCAAGTTAGTTACTTCCTAAATACAATGGGAGTATAAGCACGGGGTAAAATAGAGCCATGCCAAATGGGGGAAATTGGCCAAAACAAAGTGGCTACAGGCCCATGCAAGTCCAAAATCCAATAGGGCAGTCAAATCTTAAAACTCCAAAATGATCTCCCTTTGACTCCATGTCTTGCATCTGGGTCACGCTGATGCAAGATGTGGGTTCTCATGGTCTTGGGCAACTCCACCCCTGTGGGTCTGCAGGGTACAGCCTCCCTCTTGGATGCTTTCATGGGCTTGTGTTGAGTGTCTGCAGCTTTTCCAGGCACACAGTGTAAGCTGTTGGTGTATCTACCATTCTGGGGTCTGGAGGATGGTGACCCTCTTCTCACAGCTCCACTAGGTGGTGCCCCAGTAGGGACTTTGTGTGCGGGCTCTGACCCCACATTTCCCTTCCACACTGCCCTAGCAGAGGTTCTCCATGAGAGCCCCACCCCTGCATAAAACTTCTGCCTGGGCATCCAGGCATTTTCATACATCTTCTGAAATCTAGGCAGAGGTTCCCAAACCCCAATTCTTGACTTCTGAGCACTTGTAGGCTCAACACCACATGGAAGCTGCCAAGGCTTAGGGCTCGCACCCTTTGAAGCCATAGCCTGAGCTCTACATTGGCCCCTTTCAGCCACAGCTGGAGCATCTGGGACACAGGGCACCAAGTCCCTAGGCTGCACACAGCACAGGGACCCTGGGCCTTGCCCATGAAACCACTTTTTCCTCCTGGGCCTTCAGGCCTGTGATGGGAGGGGCTGCCATGAAGACCTCTGACATGCCCTGGAGACATTTTCCCCATTGTCTTGGGGATTAACATTGGGCATTACTTATGCAAATTTCTGTGGCTGGCTTGGATTTCTCCTCAGAAAATGGGATTTTCTTTTCTACTGCATTATCAGGCTGCAAATTTTCCAAGCTTTTATGCTCTGCTTCCCTTTTAGAACTGAATGCCTTTAACAGCACCCATGTCACATTTTGAATGCTTTGCTGCTAAGAAATTTCTTCCACCAGATACCCTAAATCATCTCTCTCGAGTTCAAAGTTCCACAAAACTCTAGGTCAGGGCCAAAATGCTACCAGTCTCTTGGCTAAAACCTAACAAGAGTCACCTTTGCTCCAGTTCCCAACAAGTTCCTCATCTCCATCTGAGACCACGTCAGCCTGGATTTCACTGTGCATATCACTATTAGCATCTTGGTCAAAGCCATTCAACAAGTCTCTAGGGAGTTCCAAACTTTCCCACATTTTCCTGTCTTCTTCCAAGCCCTCCAAACTGTGCCAACCTTTGACTGTTCCTCAGCTCCAAAGTTGCTTCCACATTTTTGGGTATCTTTTCAGCAGCACCCCACTCTACTGGTACCACTTTACTGTATTAGTTTGTTATCATGCTGCTGATAAAGACATACCTACGTTTTCATGCTGCTGATAAGGACATACCTGAGACTAGGTAATTTACAAAAGAAAAAGGTTTAATGGACTCACATTTCCACATGGCTGGGGAGGCCTCACAATTGTGGTGGAAGCTGAAAGGCACAGCTTACATCGCAGCAGGCAAGAGAGAGAATGAGAGTCAAGGGAAACAGGTTTCCCCTTATCAAACCATCAGATCTCGTGAGACTTATTCACTATGACGAGAACAGTATGGGGAAACCGCCCCCCGATTCAATTGTCTCCCACCAGGTCCCTCCACACATGGGAATTATGGGAGTACAATTCAAGATGAGATTTGGGTGGGGACATAGAGCCAAACCATATCATTTATGTATGTTTACTGTGTACAAGTTGCTTCCTGTCAATTACTCAGATGATATGAATTGAGCACCTACTATATGCAAGGCCCTATGCAGGACTAAGCAAGAGATAAGTCTCTTCCAGAGTCCTGTGAGACAGGGCCCCTGAGGTACTAGCTGCACTTGGGTGCTCACTCTTCAGCCTGGACAAGAGCATGTTAGGTTCAAAAATGTATCACAAATCACTGATGTCAGTGCTGCCTGAGGGCCCAGACTCTAGGAGTTCAAGGGAGGCAGGTCTTTTGAGGCCACGTCAGTCAGATAGAACTTGGCAGAGAAGGTGAGCTGGGCCTTGCAGGCCAGGTAGGACTTAATGATGAGGACAGAAGTTGGGGACACACTCTAGGAAGGAGCAAAGGCCTGGGCATAGAATGTGCAGGGTGTTTAAGGGCACATCAAGCCAACAGGGTTGGTGAGAGCCAGGGCCATGTACAGTGGGGGAAAGGAAGAAAGAGACCAAGGCATAATTTATCCATCCATTCATTCACTCACTTAACATCAGTTGAAAACCTACTGTGTATCAGCTACTCTTTCAGGATTCAGTTGAAGCTAGATTACAGAGACTTTGAATGTCTGCCTGCGTTTGAGCTTTTACAAACAGTACTGCGGTGAAAAGGGAGCCAGAAATGAAGAGACAGAGAGAGACCCTATAAAGGAAGAGGCAGCAGGTCCTGGCCACTGTAAATGGTTCATGGGATCTCTTTAGGTTTAGATCTTTGAATAGTTGGAACGTTTTAAAAAGTGAAAGACAACATCTCCTCCTCTTAAATATCCTCAAAGAACACAGCACACAGAATAAAACAGGGCCTCCAAAAAACGAGTATATGTCCAATTGCAGGCACCACTTTCATATTGGCCTGGAGTCCTGGCTTTGTCCCTTGATAGCCCTGTGGCTTTGGACAATTTAAATAACATCTCTAAGCCTCAGTGTTCAAATCTGTTAAGTGAAAATAGTACCCACTTTATCAGGAGTTGTGAGGATTCATTAGTTATTAACAATATATATAAATACATGATCACACTACCTGGCACCTAATAGTAGTCAATAAACATGAGTTATGGTGATGTGCAGCTCTCTGCCAACCTCTGCATTGCTCCTGGCTCTTTTCCAACTTTATCCCACTTGGTCCTCTCTAAGATTTCCAGAATCTATTTCTGCTGCTTTTTGAAACAATTTAGCCTGTTCCTACCAGCTCCAGGACACTATCCTATGCTTGCTGGGCTGGTATTCCTACCAGGTTTACCAGAACACCCACCACAAAGCTCGTGCCCCCTAGGAAGGGGCCTAGAGACATGATGGTCTTACCCTTGCCCCCTTTTAACACAACTCTATGGACCCCTCCCCTGCCTAGCAACCTCCAGACAAGGGCCAAGAACACTTATCTAAATTACTCATTTGTTTGCCTAATTATATTCAACCATATCTGATTTTCTATTTCATGACTGTATTTCTCACTGGAAGCAACCAGTGAAGTCACAGGTGAGAAAATGCAGCTCAGAGAGAAGGGAATTGTCTAACATGTGCTTCCCAGCCAGCATGCCACAAATGAATTACAATTATGTGAAATCTGACCCTCTCAGCCCTAGGACATTGAGGCAGGACCTGGGGCAGACTGAGTACCTAGGAATGGTCTCCTGCAACCACAAGTAACCCTAACGGTAGCTCCTCAGAAGGCCACCCAAGGTGAGAAGGGTCTCATGGCATATACTATGGTCCCCAGGGACAGTGTGCATGACTAGTAGTGCCTGATCTATGCTGCTCTGCAGAGCTGCAATAAGAATAACCAAGGAGATACTCTACCTCCAGACACCTACTCCAGCAGACAGCTGCAAGCCCCACTTGTCACCATGTTAGGGACAGGAAGTCTGATGAACTGTTGAAGATGTTCATGTGCCAAGGGTACTGTGTGCAGCTCCAAGTGCACCTATCAGAGGAGAAAACTGGCAGAAAGACAGGTGGGGTTTAACGGTGGGCACAGTGGAAATGGCTCTGGATTGAGCTTCATATATGCTATATACTTTTATCTGCTTGCAATGTTTGTACCCTTCAAGTGTCATCCAAGCCAGCTGCAGAGTGAATGTTCCAGCAACACATCCACAAGTTCCACAAATGCGAGCGCCATCATTCTTCTGATTCCTTGACGTGAATAAGTTCTATTGGATTTGAAACCCATCTGCATCATTACAAAAACTTTCAACACTACATTTGTCAATGAAATAAAAGGAAGAGCTGTTAAATTCTTTAAATATAATTTCAACTGTTATGAATCTTTAATGGTTACAAAAACTGCTTTAAATTTTTTATCACCCACTTGTGCAAAGTTTCTTATCAAGGATGACTACCAAGAATTTGTAGAGATCATCATTTTAAAAGTCATCGTCGGGCACTGTGTATAACCATTTTGAGCATAAACCCTGATATGAAACAGTTATATTCATGGAAGGAGGCAAACTCAAGTTTCTCACTAGAACTAGAAAAATGTTTTATACTAATTTAATATATAATGTCTTTCCTAATATACCACATTTTAGTTTTCATTTTGTATAATATAAAGAAAATGGAATGACTTTTTTCCCAAGCCCTGTATAAATGCCCCAAGTCCTCTGCAGTTTACTATTGTGTACAGTATGAATATTCTCATTTTCATGTGTATCATGACTTTAAAAGGTTGAGAAGCTCTCCTCTCAGACACTATGCTTGATCTTCAGGGACCTGGGGAGGTGTATGAATCTGACTGGCACCCAGTTGTCCCTTTGCCATTGTATGCACATCAGTGTGGCCATGAGGTTACCCCAGACTCAAGAGAAGGGCCTGGAGAGGCCAAAGATGGCACTGTTATGTCCCTGAAGAGGTTCCCCTTGGAGTTGTTCCACTGGCACCCTCCTCTTGTGAGTGCTTTCCAGGACTGAATTCCCAATAGTAGCAAAAAATCTGTCATTGTGAAGAAGGAAAGAATGTGTGTGGTGTGGGGGTAGGCACAGTTCTCAAATAGCAAAGACATGCCCACTATCTTAACTCTACTCTTCATCTTTGGTTCTTCTAGGAGGCTATCTTCTCCACCTCTTGATTTTAAATAACTTCCTGAACTATAAATGCAAAGAGTTCCAAATGAAAACTGATTGATAGCCTTGTGTAATTATATAATAAAAACACACTGATATGCATATACATTATGTGTGGGCTCGTATGTCTATATGCATCTGTATCTATTCCAGAGGGAGGAATATGCAATAATGTCTTCTGAAACAAATTGTCAAGGTGTCAATAAGGAATCTCATAATGAATGTGTGGGTGTGATCTGGGGTAATTTCACAGCAATTATGTTGCTCAGGCTGATTTCCCAAGGCAGGTCTTAAAGGCACAAGCCCCTTTCCCCAGCGGCAAGCCGTGTTTTGCTTTCTATGGAGTCTTGAAAGCATCACATTTTCAGGGAAAAATGCCTTCCCTGGAGCAGGCCAGACCCATTGGAGGAAATCAGGTAACCAAGGAGAGTGTTAAGAGCTTCAGGCCACAGCTACCAGCTTTTTAAACCTGCGAGAGTTTTCTGTGTCTGCCCCTCAAGAATCTTAGCAAACGTTTGTGGTGAAGAAATAAACAACAGCATTTCTCCACCAAAGAAGTTAGAAGTCCCAGTTGTGAGTACTAACTGTATCAAACACTCAAAATGCTGAAAGACGAGGAAGAGAAAAGATGGGATGTGCTGGAGGGGGAAAGCGGACTGTATTTGTCCCTTGCCCCCAAGGAATTTCCAGCCTAGCAGAATGAATAGATGTATGAAGAAATACTGATAATTTGATGTGAAATTGAATGGAATAGAGGGTTAAACCATGGGAACCCAGGGTTGCAGGGGGATGAGGAGTCTTAAGAAAGACTTTGTAGGACAGGTGCCATGTAAGCTGGATCTTGAAAGCAGAATAAAAAATACTATCAGTATCTAAGAGATTGTTTTTGCATAGCACCCTGCTCTATGCTGAGCACAAAGCAGGCCCTCCCTCAACAATATTTTGTTAAATGAAGTATAAACTCCATTCAGGAAGCTTCTCAGCCAGGTCAAATGTCCGCAGTTGCCCATTCCTGAGACTACGCTGCAGAACTTGCTGTCAGGAAACCCATTTGTGGTCCAGGAAATTGTGGGGATGCTGGGCCCTGGCCACAGGGCCACGTTTGAGCCATGAGCTGAAGAGCTTTACTTCCGAAGAGCTCCAGGAGACAGACTAGAAGAGAAAAGGAAACAGAGGAGAGCTGAACACTGAGGTGGGCTTCCATAGGAAATGGTGAAAGAGTGGAAATCATTTTCTCTGCCTTCCCCCAGAACATCTAGATCTAGACTGGCCAGCTCATGCCAAGAACCTATGAGTTTCTGCAGAAGCCTCCTTGGGGCTGATGCCTCCTTGCTCCTCATCCCTGCAATGACCCCATTACCCTCCCCAACCCACATACTCCTGACCAGTCCCTGGGTCCTGACAACTTGGCCTTGGTAACATCTCTTGACTCTGTTCCCTCTCCTTTGCCCCCATATCTTAGTCCAGCTCCTCCTTGGGATAATTATAACTTCTCATCTGTATCACTGCAGTCATGTCCCAACTGGCCTTAAGCTTCGAATCCATCCATCTCCCTGATCCTACTCTGATTTTTCAAAAATACTTAAATCTTTTCTCCCTTAAACCTTTCAATGACCCTGAACTTGCCTCTCAGACAGAGCTTGGACTCCTAGGAATGACCAACAAGGCCTTCATGCCCTGCCCCACTCTGCCCTTCCAGGCTCTTATTTTTCCCTTGAACCCTCAAACTCCACAGTCATGTGGAACTGTATACAGTTCCTCTAATGATGCATGCTTCCTCCCACTGGCTGGTTCAGTCTCTTGTATAGTGTATCAAGCTCTCCAAAGACATTCAGAATCTGAGAGGTGAGCAGAATATGATAGAAGCTGCAGCATGGTATGGGAAACAGAGGTCTTCATAGCAGAAGCTTAGATTAAAATAAAAGATCACAGGTGGGGTCCATCGGGTAAGGTAGAGCATCCCCAACCCAAAGATCTTGGGTCTTTAAACATCTCTATCTCCTCTCTCTCTCTCATCCTCCCTCTCTCCCTGCCTCCCTCTCCTTCTTCTCTCTCTCTCTCTCTCTTTCAGTAAAATACCTTACACCCCTGGGTTAACCCACAGTTAACTCTGAAAACCCTTCTCAGGTTCCACCTCCAGAATCCACCATCTGAGGGGAGTACACCCCCTCCCCTACCCCATGCTCCAGATTCTTTGTGTGTGTTGATCTCTAGAAGAAACACTCAACTGCCTCTTTACTAGTCCATCATGCCCCTGAACTGCGAGTAATTTTGTGGTAGGGAACATGCCTATTACTTGTCCAAATCTAGGACCCTACACTCAGCACAGTCTCTGGCACATAGCATGTGCTCAATCACTACTGGGTGGGAAAGAGGGAGAGATGTTTGAATGGATGTTTGGATGGATGGATGGATGGATGGATGGATGGGTTCATAGTGCTTAAGTAACCTGAGGAGCAATAAAGCATGGTTCCTTCTTCCAGTGTGTACCTCACTGGCTGGTTCAGTCTCTTGTATAGTGTATCAAGCTCTCCAAAGACATTCAGAATCTGAGAGGTGAGCAGAATATGATAGAAGCTGCAGCATGGTATGGGAAACAGAGGTCTTCATAGCAGAAGCTTAGATTAAAATAAAAGATCACAGGTGGGGTCCATCGGGTAAGGTAGAGCATCCCCTACCAATGGAAAGAAAGCTGCTTACCACATTCCATCAGGCAGAAAATCAGTTATCAACCTGTAAGCCAGGCAAATGAGAAGCAGCTGTATAAATCTCACTTCTCTTTATGGGCTGCCTTCTAGACACTGAATAAGTGAGAATTATCCAGTTAATTCACCACCATACTAAGATATGCATCCTCATATGTAATCTATGTGTGAAGCTTTGATAACATTCTTAGAATAAAAGCCTAGAAGCAGAATTACAGATTTTAAAAGTTTGAACATTTTAAAGACTTTTAATAAAAATTGCCAAATTTATCTTCAGGAAAGTTGTACCCATGTGCTGTCCTACCTTGTATCATATGAGTAGCTGTTTCACCATTGTCTTACTAACACTACAGAATCTATTTTTCAATCTTACCTAATTTGAAAAGCAACAGTTTAATAAAATTGTTTTAATTTGCATCTCTTTGATAACTACTAAAGTTGATCTTTTTGATAAGTATGGGTTGTTCTGTGAATTTCATGTTAACTTTCTTGGCTTACTTCCCAATTGGATTTCTCATCCTTTATTATTGATTTGTAAAGGCTTATTTTAATATATTAACATTATTAATCCTTTACTATATATTGTAAATACTTTTTCCATCTCTTAAGAAATATAACTCTCCCACCCCAAGATTGGAAGTGAATTAACGAAACTGTATTAAGAACTTAGTTCAAGGTCCTGACCCAAATGCTCCTGGGTATGCAAGGATGTATAAAACATGCCACCTGTTCTCAAGAAATCTGCAACCTAGTATACCTAATTGAGATGATTAGGTACTTTTTTAGTCCATTCTCACATTGCTATAAATAAATACCTGAGGCTGGGTAATGTATAAAGAAAAGAGGTTTAATTGGATCACGGTTCTGCAGGCTGACCAGAAAGTATGGTGCTGGCATCTGCTCAGCTTCTGAAGAGGCCTCAAGAAACTTATAATCATGGAAGAAGGCAAAGGGCGAGCAGGCACATCACATGGCAAAAGCAGGAGCAGGAGAGTGAGGCAGGAGGTCCACACACTTTTAAATGACCAGATCTTGTGAGAAGTTACAATCATGAAGATAGCACCAAGAGGATGGTGCTAAACCATTCATAAGAAACCTCCCCCATGATCAAATCACCCCCACCAGGCCCCACCTCCAACACTGGGGATTGCATTTCAACATGAGATTTGGGCAGGGACACACATTCAAACTATATCAGTCACAAACACATCCATGGAGCATTAACAACACTCCAAGTCTTTAGGAAAAGGGGGGACTTGAGCTGGACCTTGAGGATTGGGTCCAAAAGAAGGGACAGGATAGCATAGCCCAGGAAGAAGGGAGGAAGTGAGCAGAGGTGCAGAGGTGGGAAAGCTCAAGGAGTCTAATGTAGCCTGAAGAGTTCAGTATGAATGGTGCAGAGATCTGTGTGGGTGAGTGGTGGAAGGTAAGGTCAGCCAGAGAGGGTCTGGGATGCCCAGACATTCCCACACCATTGTCTCAAAGAGGCTGTTTCTCTCTCCTGGTTAGGCCAAGCAAGAGGCTTTGTCTCCAAGCTGCTCAGATGAGTGTGCATGCTGTGTACATTCCACTTTTTTATAATGGCTGTTGTATGTCTGAATTGATTAGCCTTTTTGTGTGGGAGCCATCTGCTGTCTGTCAGGCTCCTTGTCTCACCAGCATGTTGATTTCAATAAAATATTATGGCACTTGGAGTCTGCTGGGGAGTTTGATACTGTGAATCCCACACATTCAAATTAGAATTAGATTGAAAGCCACTTAATGTTCTTCCCCCATTGCCTTCTCTCTTGGTCAACAGCATCTAAAGTGAAGCATTATAGGTATTATCTTGGGCTGCCCAGTACATTCTGCCCCACCTCCTTTCTTCTGACCACAGAATTGAGTGTTTGATCCTGGCTTGGCCACCATAATATCCCATCTCCCTGGATACAGGGATTGGTCTAGAATGAACCTACGACTCAAGCAAGCTTATGGGTAAGAAAAGTTATCTTTCCACTGCAAGGATTGGGGATGCATATTTAAAGTTATTGGTGGTCATCTTTGCTGGCATACAGAAAATGCCAAGCAGATATAAGAAAAGACAAGAGACAAATAACTCCCTACAAGTCTTGGGACCTTGGTTCCTACATCTCTTCCTTCAACTCTAGGAGCTACCTCAAGACAACTTTGCTTCTTTTTGACTAAGCCAATTCATGAATATACTGTACCATAATCCATCCAGTTGCTCAATCCAGGCATGTGGGAGTCATCTTCAAATCTTTTTCTTTCACCCCAAAATCTAATCAATCTACCAAATTCTCTTGATTCTATCTCCAAAAAGGTCTCTTGTCTCTCATCTGGATCGTACAACAGCTTTCTAACTGGCCTCCCCAGGATCTTGAATCCTTCAAATTCGTCTTCCAAAATGCTACCAAGGTGGTCTTTGCTTTGAAAACTTTGCTTCAAAGACAAGTCTAAACTTCTAAACACAAGGTACTAGCCTATCTCCATCTGGCCCCACCCCACCTCTTCAGTCCCAATTCTTAATGTATTCCATCTTCCAGCTCTTTTATGCTCTGAGCTTTTGCACATGTTCTTCCCTGTGGCTAGGTCTTTCACATTCTGTTCATCTGGTTACTCCTCCATCCCTCCAAACTGCAGCTCACACTGCACTTGTTTTGCAGAATGGTCATAGCCCTACCCCTGACAACATGAGCATAACCCTCCTCTGGGGATTCATGGCACTTTGGTGTTTGAGTCAACAACAAAGAGATGACATAGCAAAGCAGTGATGAGCATGGGCTCTGAGTCAGCAGACCTTAGATTGAGTCCTAGCTCTCACACTTACTAGCCATGAGAACTTGAACAAGGCACCTAATCCTTCTGAGGCTCATTTCACTCAATGGCAAATGGGAGAAATCAGGGTAACTGTAAAAATTAAATGTAAAACGAGGTAAAGTTCTTAGGTATAATACAGCAGATACTCAATAAATGACAGCTTTAATTGTTATAATTATATATTATCAGTATATCTATTTATCCTTTCACCTATCTCCTCACCTCAACCTTCATTGTGAACTCTTTGGAGGCAACAGCTGAGTACTGTATCTTATTCTGTTCTGTATCCATGGCATCTAGCACTGTGTCGGACACATCATAGGCATGCAATGAATATTTATGTAGTAACTATTCATCTCCCTTCACCCACTGTTTTACTAGGAAAGAGTGAGGAGGGTACTGCTATCTATTATTCCTCAAATACTACTGGAACTCTACATGGCTCAAAACTGATTAATGATAAGATCTCCATATGAAATAATTTAGAAGTGACCATCCATGAATCAACTAGCCTCACAGGAAATACAAATAATAAATCTCTAATATAGAAAATGCAATTGATTATGTATCCAACATCCCTTTCCCCATTTTTCTTTGCTTATCTATGATTTTGATCAGTTCCAATGCTCAGGGACGGTGAGCCTATTTTCAATCCATAAATAAGTCCTAAAACATCTCAGCCAGTCATGGTAATGCCATCCCCCTCTCTGGAGCTCCGTTTGGGGATAAGCCTGTGACCCAGCATGTGCTGAGAAGCAGAACGTCCTCTGTGGAGCTTTTGGGAAAGGTTTCTTTGCTCTTGAAAAGAGACATAAGGAAGAGGAAGTCCCTTTTCTTCCACCCCACATTGTTCTGTCTACAAAAGATGCCTTGCACAGTGGTACTGCCATCTGGTAACCATGAAGGAAGCCCCATAGGATGACAAGGCAGAAAAATGGAAAGAACCTGGATCCTAAATACCATTGTCAAGCCATAGAGTTAGCCAACCCTGGAGTAGCTCAACCTCTGAACTTGTTGCTTAATGAGATAACAAGTTTGTCTTACTATCTAAATTAGTTGAGTCAGAGTTTTCTATTTTTCAAAGCCAAACACATTCTAACACATTCACTTAAGTTTATAGCCTTTCTCCCAACATGTCACTGCTCAGCCCTTTGAGGTCACATAACACTCTCAGTTCATGACCCCTTTACACATGCTATTCTCTCTCCTTGAGTGCACAACCCATCTTTTACTCCTTTTCCCCGTAGCTAACTTTTACTTACCATCTGAGGCTTGATTCATCCTCTTTGAGGGTTGGCTACCTGAACACAAGCACGGTTCCTTTTAGAAGCATTCCATGTTCTTACAAGGACAACTTAGATACACCTGCCTTATGCTCCTTTTCTGAACCCCATAACACTTTGTGCACATTTAAAGTCACATTTAGTTATAATCACTGATCTTTTTTGCTCTCTCCAACTACAGTGAAAACCCCTTGAGGAACAGCACTGCATCTTTTTCTCCCGTATCCCTTCGCCCTAGCACAGTGCCTGGACAAAAACGTAATAAGCACTCAATAAATGATGGACAGATGGATAGATACATGGATGATTCACAGTCTCTACCACTGATAGGCTTACAAACCCATCAGGGAAAACAGAATAATATGAGCAAACTATAGAATCACAAATAGTGTTGTCACATTATGCAATGTGCAGACTTCCTAACAATTAAAGAAATGCATATTAACACAACCGTAGGGCATCATTGCACAATATTAAATTGACCAAAATAAATAAAACATAGAAAATCCAACTGGGTCAACTGTGGGAAAATAGCATGCGTAGGTACTGTCAGTAGCATTGTAAATTGGCTCAATCTGTCTGGAGAGCAATAGGACAACATGTAACAAAAGCTATAAAATCATTTGTACCTTTTGACGTAATAATTCCATTTTAAGGAAATACACCCTAAGGAAATAACCCAAACCAAAAAAAAGCAATTTCTCTAAAGACATTTATAGCAACAGTATTTAGAATAGAGAAAAACCAGTAACAACCCAAGCCCTAATGGGGCAGCAAAGCTAAGCAGATGATGGCGTTTTAGGTAGAGGTGAAAACTCACAATGTTCACACATAAATTTATATATATATATAAAATTATTATAAGTGAAAAAAAACAAAATAGAAACAACAAATTATAACTATATAAAATTTCATTTAGAAATCTATGCTTGCATATTGCAAAATACTAAACAGAAATAAGAAATTGTTTAATGACCATTAGGTGCCTGTATTTTCATGTAATTCAACCTCTATCCTCTGCCATTGATGTATCTTATTCAGATATCTATAGTACATCCATCTCCTGCTCTCCAAGTCCTTTTAGCATGTTATCAATATGCTAAACCAGCCTGATTTCTTGTAGGTTAAAGAGATGATTAAATATTCCTGTGGACTAAATTATGATATAGAGATGGGGAGCCAGAGCAATAAAGTATATTGCAATCCTTGCCAGGTGAAAGCAAATTTTGTCTTTCTATTGGAACTATATTAAAAAAAAAAAAACCACTTGCCATATAAATAGCTGCAGAGGAAGTGTCAAGAGCTGAGTTATTTGCTCCAGTAAAGTGGCTATATCTGGAGTAGCTGTCATTGGAGGCCACTTCATCACATTTATAATAATCTACAACCATTTTTCAGGATATCTCCACTTTCTGCAAGGGACAAATAAGTGATTAAAATGGGGTTGTGATAAAAATCACAATATCTCCACCTTCCAAGTCTCTGATGGCTTCAGTGATATCCCCCAGAGACAAGGTATTGCTTTTGGTTTACTGCTTTAAGTCTTTCATTTGGCACTTTCTAACACAGAAATCTTTTAGAAAATCAGGGAGACAATTCTGCCTTGTACTGAATATATCCATTCCAACCATATAGTCAGGAACTGAGAAAAATAACATAGAATGGCTTGGAGACTACTAGGCCAACTATGATTTCAAAATGTATCATTTGATCCCTACAAGGTTCCCCTCCTGACCAGTGAACCAAAGTGGTATACTGGATCCAACCAAAGTCAATGAAAGATCTAAAAGGTATAGATCCTATTTCCCCCAAGCCATTGTTACCTTGGTAAATCGCACCAGATCTCTTTAAAGACAGTCAGGAGTAGGATTTGCAGTATATACATTTGATTTAATTTCAGGGTTCTTCCCCAAAAGTATCTAGGCTCTCCTTTTTCCTGTGGGCTCTGGGTCTATGGCTTGAGTTTAGAAATTGAACGAGGAGCAATTATTCTGTATACTTGGTGACAAAGAAGGCTTTGTCCTCTAGGTCTACTGTTTGTTTGTTTTGACTCTATGGACCAAGAAGGATCTTAGGAGACTGTCCATATATTTCAGTGCAAAGACCTCATAATCAATTAGCCATCCCTAAGATCCCTATGGATCCAGACCATTCTAATTAGCAAACTAGCCTGCTGCTTATTATGGAACCATGCAGTATTGGACATTCTTAGCTGCTTACCCAACAGCCATTCGCCACTTTTTCCTTGCTAACCGAAATGCAATTTTTTTTTGTAGTGCAGTAAAATGCCTAGCTAAAAGTTCTCATATTCTCTTGCAGTTAGGTTATAGGTATGTGACTTAGATTCTGAAAAATCAGACACATCTGTGTGAAAATTGGACTTGGAAGTGAGCAAGATGAAGAGGAAGCTAGATGCAGTGGAACTGATACCTAGCAAGCACAGTGGCAGAGACCGCCAGCTATGTAAGGGGGATAGTGCAGAGCTCAGGCATCCAGTCCTGAGTGTTACCAGTGCCAGGGGGTGGCAGCATCTCACTAAAGCTGCCCCACAGCCATGGGCTTTGTCCAAAGGCATCTTGTGTACTACCTCATATCCTTTTATAAAATCTCTTTTCTGTTTAACCAGCATGGATTCTGATGCAATTAAGAACATTAAATAATGCATGCACCACCTTGCCTCTGGAGGTTTTACAATTGTCACTCCTTGGTTTCTTCCCCTGAGGATCCTGGCATCCCCTATGAAATCAGGGATCCCATTTCAGCCACAGCACTCTCAGCATAAAGTCACAGCACTTATGGCACTCATCAAAGATGTTGGCCCTCCCCATTGTAGTATTTCTCAGTGCTTTGGTAAAGGAAGCATCTTTGGATCCCTCTTAGGTGATACAATTAAGGGTGTGTGAGCAGGTTATACGTGGATAAATTACACAGGTTACACAGGATAAACCCATGTTAACCTTCCTGGCTTTTTTTGGTTCTTTACATTATATCAAGAGTTTTCTGGCATCTTGATTCCTTATGAGCCATTAGCAGGTTTCAGTAAGCCATCTGAGAAAATACTTAGAAACCTCAGATACTTGAGCCAGCATGTTGAATCTAATATCTCTGATAAATGTACCCATATCCATAAATTCAGCTTCACTTAAAATTATATTTCCCCAAAATGAAAAGCCAGTTTAGATTCTGGGTCACCAAAATGAATAACACTTGTCCCCTACAGTCACCAATGTGGTTCTCAAAGTGTTCTCCAAGAAGCTCTAGGAGATTCTCAGAGCCCCTCTAGAGGCTAAGAATACAAGGTTCTGGGCCCTACGCTCCACTTTAATCAGAGAAACTTCAAATTCAACTTACAACTTTCATTTGAGGACGAGATCTACACCTTTAACAAAAAAATGGTTAGGAAGCCACTAAAATCAGTCAACTTTGAAGTCCACCTGGAAGACTCCATGATTTTCTAGTTACCATGGGTTGGTTTGATGTCCCTCGTGGGATTCTAGGGGAGCCCCCAGAAATGACTTCATTCCTGCTTCAAGGTTTATTTTTTCCTAAATCCACCAAGCCTGTCAGGAAGCCACATCTCTTTCCTTCCAAGAGCACACTATGACATATACTTCTCTTGATGAAAAGCACAGCACCTTAGAGGCCGTACCAGGACCTGTGTGGCACTCTTCACCATATCTAGGTACTGGAAGGTTGCCTTAAAGTAATTTTTTAAAAAGAATTTATCTGTGCAGGGTCAGTAGTATCAATGAACCACCATGTATCCATCAGGTGCTCAGTCCTGTGCTAGGCTCAATGCGGAATTCAAGAGAAGACATACTTTCTATCCATCCATTCATTTCTTAAACCAGCCAATATTTACTGCGAAACTATTGTGTTTCAGGCACTAAGCTGGTGAACACAACCCAATTTCTTAAAGCACTCACCATCCTAGATACCTAGTAGAAACAAAACTCTTACACATAAAACAATTAGAGAACACCAAAATAATACAATAATATGGGTGTCTACAGATTATAAGTGCCCCTTGCATTCAAAGGAAAAGGAAACAAGTGAGGGCTAAAATAGACAAAAGATCTCATGAAAAGGAATGAGATCTGGTTTAGACAGCAAAAGGAGAAAGATGAAAGTTTCCTAAGCAAGAGTGAAGGAGCCACACACGGCAGGCATGTAAGTGCCTTTGCTCTGCAGGTGTTTGTTTTTGCTGTCTTCCTCACATGGCCTGGTCAGCTCAGTTAGTCAAAATGCTGATGAGATCAAAGACTCTTCCAGCTCCATAATTCTGTGACCCTGTAATCCTCAGGGAATTATCATTGTGCCTGGAAGCCAGTTAGTTTCACATGAAGAGAGAAACCCTCTGATCGCTGGCTCCAGACTTGTGTCTCCGATGCATCCTATACATGCATGCAAGCCCCCAGTTAAGGGGGAGATGAGAGTGTGTGGATGTCCCAGCACAAACCCCAACCCAACCCTCCTTTAAGCCCTAGTGATGATGAGTCAGTAGTATCTTTTCTAACAACAGACTATATCAGTACCTGGCCCACAGGTATATACTAAATGTTTTTAAGTGATAAGTGTGTAGAGGAAAGGGACCACAGGTATTCTACAACTGCAAGGTGAATTTGGAGCCAGGGCCAGGCTGAAAGCATCACAATCTCAGAAACATTTGTAAAGGGTGTATCATTGAGGTACAGCTCTAGATTCAGACTGTCTGGTTTCAAATTCAGGGCCACCACTTCCCAACTGTGTGACTTCAAACCTTTGTTTCTGCAATCACAACGTAAGGATGATAGTTATTGTGAGCAGCGGTTAAATGACAAAGTATTTTGCATCATGGCTAACAAACATTAATTAATGGTAATATCAAGAGGTTGATTGATGGTATTTGCAAGTTACCTGTTACTCAGGGAAAAGTCAGATTTGGAAACCTTTGCCTCAGACAGCTAACAAAAACAATCCAAAGAATCCACTGTGCAAAGAATAAGACTGGCCCAGAAACCTACAGAAACATGGTCCTCCTAAAGATTATTCTCTCCTTACTGTAGGCTTTCTTTTCCTTCTTGACACCTCCCTCCTATGCCTCTAGGCACATCGTGTGTGCCCCCTTCCTACAAGATCCCCATCACCCTAAGATACTTAATAGAATTAGAAAAGCCCAGCATTGACATGAACCATGGAAGGCATCTGATCTACACTGCATGCTGTTGGACTTATAACACTGTTGGAAGATAAAGGCCTCATATGCAATCTGTTCCCCCCAGGTCTCTGAGTTTTAAACTCTCAGTGGAATGAGTTTCTGCAAGAGGAATCTCAGACCTGTGATGAAGATGATGATGATAACTACCATGTCATGCACACAGAATCTGTGCCACGTACCAAGCCCTTTCCAGGCATTGTCTCACAAAATCCTCATGTTAACCCAGAGGTGGGTACTCTTATTTGTCTCCCACCCCTTCTTCCATGAGGAAACTGAGGCTTAAAGAGGATAACTTGTACAAAGTTACACAGCTAGTAAGTAAGAAGATATGATCTAAACCCATGTCAGCTGTCTTTTTAGGGCTAGATTTGTTGAGTTTTAATAAAGCTATAATTAACAACTTATAGATTCTTGCATAGTTAAGCCAGGCTGAAGATGTCCATGAGGGCTAGCAGTGGGTGTCAAAGGGTTTGGACCAGACAGAAAATCCTTCTTGAGATGATGATAACTTTGTGTATGTACTTGAAACCTTCAGATAGAAACAGAGAAAAGATAGGGGGAGAGAGAGGGGGAGAGAGAGGGGGAGAGAGAGAGAGAGAGAGAGGGGCTATCAGCGAGAGCCCAGACTTCCCCGAGCTCTATGTGTCAAGTGGAGATAATAATACCTAGCTCTAGCTCTCAGGATGCTTGTGTGGTGTCTCAATATATAGTAGCTATCATCAAAGTTTGAAAAATAATGAGATCAAGGAATTGTTATTAGCTTCTGAGAAAATACACATACTGCCAATTCATATTCTTGTGTGCGCTATGGGCACCACGTGGTGTGAAAAGCCAGGCTTGGCTGGACAAGTGCTGCTCTCCTCCTGGACTATGGGGAGGACCCTGAAAGCAAAGAACATTCTGTGGCCAGGCTTCCTTTCCCCTGCACTCATACAGGCTGTCTGTCTGTCTGCCCCTCATGCTATATTCCCTTCCCTACAGCTAGGGCCTGGAACCCTAGGAGGTGTGGAGTCTTCCTTTCCTCTCCCATCCCAACATCTCTGTGTCATAAAGAAGGTTTGGCATTTTCAGATCCCTCTGTGCAGGCAGAGACTTGCTGTACCTTCTCATAGGCCTCTGCACCTGAGGGTTCCCACAGAAGTTATGGGGTCTACTGCCCTTGGGGCTTCCCTAACTCCGAAAGAGGCAGCCAGAAGCCTGGAAGTGGGGAAGGGAGTCAGTGATCAGGGATAGGATCATTTCCTTCTTTTCCTTTATCTGGAGGCAGAACGAAGTCAGAGAAGCTCTGAAGAGTGTAAAGCAGAACCGCTATCAAATACAAGTAAAAATAGAAATAATACTAACATCATATTCTATAATACCCTTCTTCCCAAGTGTACCTAGATCTATTATTCCATTAATGATCAGACTTCCCAAGAATTTTATTCCCATTTGACAGATGTGGAAAAAGCGGGAAAGTGAGAATATGGCTGAGCTGAAGCCAGAACTCAAGACCCCCGAGATTTTGTCCATCATCCTCCCTGTGTCCTGCTGACTTGATGTCTCCAGCCACCTTACAAGAGTCTACTCCCCCATTCCCAATATAAGGATGCACCAAGGCCAGTCCTGGGAAGACACTGTCTAACTTGATTTTGGAATACAACCCTTCTCCCACCAGAGCAGCCGTCTCTTTTATCCAGACTTCATTCACTCCTTATAAGAACTTGGAGCTAATTGTCCCCTGTGAAGAATCAGCTGCCCCAAATGCAGCTCTGAGAAACACTGCCCAGAGAGCCAAGGGGTCCCACGTGTCTGGTTCTAAGAGGGTTATGTGTAACTGAGACTTGAACGGAATGGGTAAATAAAGACTTCATCAGTTCTGTGTCAGTCCCCTAAAATCCTTGAGGAATGGGGGAAATGGGCTACCATCATGAGGGAGTCCCACCCATCAAAGTTGTTTGAGTCTTTAACTAACTCCTCTTCTGTGAGGTTATAATGCAACCTCATTAAATTGGTCTGTGAAGGAGCATTTCCACTGCAAACGGGCAGCCCTGCTTCATCTGGCTTCAATCTGCCATGGACACAGGCTGTACTTCTTAAGTGGACTCAGCTGTATTATAGGCTTCTGTGGTGATGTGGGGCTGCAGCGAAGCTCCATTTTATGTTCTTAAATATTCATAAAGAGCTTTGCAACATTAATATCTTAGATGGCTTACAAGAACACTTAAATACTGGGTCTTCACTCCCCTCCCTCCTCCCAAAAAGTCCCAGCCTGTTCTAATTTGTGTAATGCATTGGGTCATTTTAATAATTGTCCAGGGATTTATTTGGTGGTTGTGCTGCCCCATCGCATAGGGTGTAATTATGACCCCAGCTTCTCTTATCACGCGCTAATCCTGCTTGTTTCACCAGCAGAGAAGCCAAGATTGGAAAGGGCGAATGCAGGGCAGGACTAATGCACAGGAATTAAGTTACGGGCCTCAGCCATTTCCCTGGCCCTTCCCTCTCCTCTTCCAGCTTTGCAGCTGCTGAATGGAGAATGAACAGCCGTCTCGGTGTCTGGAGGATGTTTTTAATTAAAGAGCATGTTTTATCAAAAGGAGAAGATTCAAGAATGGGAGACCAGGGCCATCAATGAGTACCCAAACAATAAACTTTTGGCACACACTGCGCAGAGACATGAGGCTTAGAGACATGGCTTATCCTAAGGTGCCCTGAAACTCTGTTGGCATGGTACTGCATAAAAGCAAAATAGAATAGAAGCTGCCAGTTATAATTGAGAAAATAGGGATGGGGAAGACTCTGCATCATAAAACTCACTGAAATTTTCTGATAGGATTCAAATAGCAGGGGCTCAGGAAAAAGTGAAATTAAACTGCTCTAAAACCAGGTACTTCTAGGCCAGATGTGGCGGCCCACAGCCTGTAATTCCAGCACTTTGGGAGGATCAAAGTGAGGATCAAGACAGGAGGATCTCTTGAACCCGGGAGTTCAAGATCGGCCTGGGCAGCATGGCGAAACCCCATCACAAAAAAACAAAAACAAAAACAAAAAAACAAAAACAAAAATTAGCCGGGTGTGATGGTATGTGCCTATAGTCCCAGCTACTCAGGAGGCTGGGGTGGAAGGATCAGTTGAGCCCAGGAGATCAAGCCTGCATTAAGCCATGGTTGTGCCACTGCACTCCAGCCTGAGTAACAGAATGAGACCCTGTCTTCAAAAAAAAAACAAAAAACCAGATACTTCTAAAAAGACATAGATATGGTGGGGCATGCATGGCATTATTTTGTGTAGGGTGAGGTCATCTCACATCACTGATGCTGTCTAATCACATCTTGCTTCTAGCCCTAACCTCAGAGCAGGCTGAAAGAGAGAAGACTGAGCTGGAATAGCATGACATGCAGAATCCATGTCAATACACGAAAAGTCTGAACACCAGCATTCTGGACCAAACCCATGAAGCTTACAGAACCCCAACTCTGAATAATTTCAATAAGGAGATAGGCCAAACACACATAAAAGCATATGAAATCCCTTAGAAGTGAACATATAAAAATGCATGCCAGGGCCAGGTGCGGTGGCTCACGCCTGTAATCCCAGCATTTCGGGAGGCCTAGGCGGGCAGATCACGAGGTCAGGGGATTGAGACCATTCTGGCCAGTATGGTGAAACCCCGTCTCCACTAAAAATACAAAAAATTAGCCAGGCATGGTGGCGGGCACCTGTAGTCCCAGCTACTTGGGAGGCTGAGGCAAGAGAATGGCGTGAACCCGGGAGGTGGAGCTTGCAGTGAGCCGAGATCGCACCACTGGACTCCAGCCTGGGCGACAGAGCAAGACTCCATCTCAAAAAAAAAAAAAAAAAAAAAAAAAAAAAAAAAAAAAAAAGAAAAGCATGCCAATAAGTAGCACAAAGCTGATTTAAGAATATCTATGCTCTAGAAATAAGCCCGTTGTCACCAGCTGCCATCTTTTCAAGGCAACACTCCTATAGTTCTAATTCAAGTTCAAATGTCTGAAGCTGGCAAAGTTGTATGCTGGCCTGGAGCTGTAGGCCAACCCTAAGCCTTGCCTTTCCCATCCCCATTTGTTCCCATTCCTTTCTTCATTCATAACTTCCCAGAAGGCCTTTCCCTGGCTGGTGGTTCCAGTGGGACTGCTATGCTGACCTAGAGTAAAACTGGCCTGGCAGTGGAGGCAATAAAGTCCATCTGGCCTAAAGTCCATTTCGTGCCTGGGAAGGTGAAGTCTTACCCTCCAGGTTCCTGGAGTTCCTTCCACAAAAGCACTTGGTAGAGAAGGCTTCATGGCAGAGATGAGCTTTGAACTGGACTTGTGAACTGGACTGGTGAGGAGGAGTATTTCAAAAACAGAGTAAGGACAGGGATGGCCAAAAAAGGCAAGCTATGCTCTCAGATGGCAAATTGTTTTGCTTGTTGGGACAACTTTTACGAAGAAGTTGTAGGAGATAAGGCTGAGAGAAAGACCAAGGCCAGAACCTCATCTTTAGGCCTCAGATCTGAGAGCTCATAGTTTTCTTACCGTACTTGTAACACAGCATCACCTTGTAAACAAATGCCACACACAGACTGCAAAGATGGCTTTGTAACCAAGGCCCAATTAACATTTAATTAATAATAGCATTCATCTCCATCTCATTCCTGTAAGATTCTGAAAGAGAGAGGAGGCCAACTGCTTCCATAACTGGCTCCCACAGGCTCCTTGATATGTTACTACCGGGATCATGGACTTTTCTTCTCAGAATATGATTTATGGCACTAAGAAAAGTCACATAAATTTCCATAAACATCTGCAAATGCCCCAAACATCACATTCCACGAACATGAGGGAGGGGAAGCAGGGAATGGGTGCTGGAGAGTGGGGGACACCGAGGCAGCTCCCTCAACTTCAGGACATTCAAGCTAAATTTGACTAATCGTGAGCGGTTCTTCCTCTGCTGAGCACCTGAGCGCTAATTACATGCCTGGTTAATTCAGTAATGTACGTACATTGCATAGCTGTACCCGCTCTCTTCCTCCCTCCTCCTCCTGAGATTAATGAGGGGAAGAAAGAGGACGTTGTTACAGACCTGTTTGTGTGGTTGTTCTTTACACCTCCCGTGATGATGACCAAAATCAATCCAAGCCACTTGGCATCTGCCTTGCCCACCACTGCAGGGGGTACATAGTCATCATTTAGCACTGAGCACGTCTCCCTAGCAGTGCTGGAAGGAGGGGAGCCATCAACAGCCTCCAACGCAGCTGAACTCGGAGGGGTGGCAAGCCCGGGAGAAAGACCAGGACAAGGGTGCCGCTCTCCACAGAACTTTGACAACTCGTTCCTCCATGGTGTCCTGATATCACATCTTCTGTAACCACTGTTTTCAAACGGCCTTCCTAGGAGATGTTGACTTCTAGCATTTTCAATATCAGAAACTTCCTTGTCTCCCCACACTTCCCTCCATATGCTATTGGGCCCACCTTGTAGGGACTGAACTAGGTGTGCATTCCAGGGTCAGAGCTGCCCCTTATGGCAAGAGCCTGAAATGTTGAGGCCTCTTGGGCCCACATGCAGGGCATCAGCTCAAGAGGACGGCTAGAGGTGGAAGGAGCAGGAAGGAGGCTTTGCCAAGTGGGACGAGGGGGAAAGCTGGGAATCCTCTAGACATCACGACATCCAGTAAGCCTGTAAACTTAGCCCTGCCATCACTGCTGCTGTCCTCGGGATAGAAGAGGAGAGATGGCCCCTCCTTCTCCCCCACACACCAAGGGCTGTTCTTTTACGTTCTTCTCCCCCATAATACTTGCCTTGGTGTTTATAGCCTCATTCAACCCTTCAGAAAATGCTTGCAGAGAGATGGGCCTGGCCTTCTAGAAAAAGCCAGTGGAGAAGGAGAAGAAGGGAGAAGGGAGGGAGAAGGGAGGGAGAAGGGAGGGAGAAAGCAGGAGAGGAAAGGAGGGGAGAGGTAGCAAAAGGGAGCCACCCCCAAACTGCCCTGGCCACTTTCATATTTCCACACCTTTCCGTACCTGTTCCAGGCCCTTCCTGCTGCTGCATTTCCCTGATGTCTGTTTAGAAAACTCCTGGTCTTCTTTCAGGCGTCTTCTCTGCTGTGGGGGTGTTGCTGAATGTTCCCTCCACCCCCCAGCACTAACAATCCCTTCTCTGCACCCCCACAGGGCCTGGGCCATGGCCTTCTAGAAACAGCCCAGCCCCTTCCCTCACTCTGTCTCAGAAACTCCCCTCAATTCTGGCCTCCCTGGGTGTGATCTGCTCACCCAGGTCTGACTGGGCATCCATGGAATGGAATGAGCCCAGCATCTGGCTGTCTGCTTGCATTCAATTCAGCAGTTAAGCACCTTTCATGGGGAACCCATATACTAAGCATACCAGAGGCACTAAGGTGAAGAGACAGGTTCTTGCTTCCAACCAAGTATGGAGTGAAACAAACTGATTGGTACAGTTTAATCTGGTGCAGTTTAGTCAGGGTTGGTACAGGGTTGATTGGTACAGTTTAGTCAGGGCACTGTGGGAGTGTAGAGAATGGATTGTTAATGCTGGGGGATGTGGAGGGAACACTTGGGAACCCCTCCACAGCAGAGGGAAGGCCTGAAAGAAGACCAGGAGTTTTCTAAATGGACAGCAGGGAAATGGGACAGCAGGATGGGCCTGCGAACAGCATGCACAGAGGCCTGGAGGTTTGAGAGTGGTCAAGGCAAGTTAGGGGTGGCTCCCTTTTCTTACTTCTCCCTTCCTTTCCTCTGCCCCTTTCTCTCTCCTTCCTCCTTTCTCCCTCTCCACTTCCCTTACTCATTCCCAGAGGAGCTTTGCCAGAGGCTCAGGGCCAGTGCAAACCCCTCAAGGGACTCTCAAGTTTGAAGAGCGGCCCCTGTCCACACCAAGGAATAGAAGCCAGCTAATCTGTCACTTCTCCCTCCTTTTGCGGACCACTTATCACCAGATTAACCACTGACCCTGAACTGGTAGACCACTCACCTACAGGGCATATTTAGATCTTAAAAGAAAGACAATGTGACACTTCATGAAGTGAATGTGTCTCAAAGGGTGGACTTTCAGTCACCAAAAACAGGCCACCTGAGAGGTATTTTGAGGATGGGACTCCCTTCTCCATTGCCCCTCAGATAATAACACGGACTGAACCAACTCTGGTGTACTGAGTTGAGTGGACATTTTTTAACATACATCATTAGGTCAAAAAATCTCAAAGCCTTTTTCCTCTCAGGATGAAAAATGGAAACTCTGGGACCTGGTGTCTCTGGCCTTTGGAGTCTGTTGGCCATTTGGTCATAAGGTGGAAGTGATCAGAAGACAGATCCACTTCCTGATCCGGTTCCCAATCTGGTTCCAGGCCAGGAGCCAGGTTGGTTCCCTATGCACTCCCAGTATAGGAAGAGAATTGGAGGTTATGTGGGGGCCATCCTTAGCGACTCACCACACCTTCACTTTACATTTTCTCTGAGCCAATTGTTCCCATTCTACCCCTTCTACTGCCCCTCCTCCCAAACCTTGGTCCCTCTCAGTTCTACAAAGAGACCCAGGGACAGCCATGGAAAAAATTTTCTGCTTTCAGCTACAGAACTACCCAGTGATTAGGGGGATCCCTTCTTGTTGACAAGCTGTGTGTGGCCAAGCCCCTGGAACAGACCAGCAGTGAGGTCACATCCCCTTGGTCTGTACCCTCCCCGAAACCTGCCCAGCCCCCTTCCAGGCAAGGTGATTAACAGCGCTGGCTGGGCCTGTTTCCACTTCCCAGAAAAGGAGAAGCTCTCTGCACAAACCACATTAATGAGGTTCCACTGCAGCTGTCCATTGACAACCCAGAGCTTTGATAATCATTCAGTCTTTTTTTCTTTTAAAAAAAAGCCAGTCATCCCAGAGACTGCCTTGATTACATCATGGGCTGTTACCCAGCCAGGCTTTTACACAGGCCTACAGAAGAACTCCCTCTGCAGCCAGCCCGGGCTGCCGCTGGGCGGCCACCAGCCATAGATCGCATCTGTAGGTCTTGGAGTTCATTATCCCCCTAATGCTGCCTTCTTTCTTAGATCATTAGAAAGAAACTTGACCTGACCTGTGAACTCTGAAATTGATTGTTGCCTTGAAATGGTCAACAGCCCATTTTCTAATCGATACATGGAATAATTTTATACATATTTAAATTATATATTAACTTTAATGCTTGTTAAATTTATCTACCACTTTCCTCCTGTACTTTTATATTCGCTCGAAGTCAGGCGGGTATATTTACCACTGGGTGGGAGGAAAAGAGAGTGGGAGGAGGATCTAGGCCAACACCAAGTGAAGGAGAAAAGGGGAGGTCCCAGGACTGAGCCTGAGGCAGTAGAGGACTGGGTCCTAGGGCTCTGTGTGTGTACACACGTGTATGCATGTATGCATGTGAGAAAGGACATATGTGCGCTTGTATGTCAAAGCATGTGTGTCTCTAGGAATATATGTGTGTGTGAGTGTGTGTGTGTCTAGGTATGAGAGAATGATGCATGTGAGAGTGTGTGTACCTGTGCAAGAGTCGGTGTGTCTCTGGGAATATATGTGTGTGAATGTGTGTATATTTTCTCTCCCATGAACTCTCTCCCAGCTTGTTAAGCCATCCAGATACCTTGTCTAACCCCTACTATTGAGAATTAGGGTTTTTCCCCCAATAGGGTTTAAGAATTTATTGATGCAGTAGTTTTGTCTGAAAAGGCCAGACTCTGGCCCTTACAGTTATCCTGAATGTGGCTTGAAATTTCTAGTATGAAAAACGGTCCCCAAGGTGCTAAGCTATCTGCAAAGAAGGCCCAAACTGCTAATGGTCTCTAAAGCAGAAGTTCTTAACAGTGTTCATCAACCCTGAGACCCCTGTGGATCAATGAGTCCCTTGAAATCGAAGGGTGTGTGTGTGTGTGTGTCCAGGGAGGGAGAGGCTTCCTCGAATTCATTAGATTTTTCAGATTTATGACTATGGAAGAAAGAGCTGCTACAGAGCGGATGGTACATTTGTCAGGGTGAGGTGGCTTTCTCGGTTCGCCACTCCCCCACCCCCACTCCATGTTTAGACTTGCAAACACAGCCCCAGGAGCCCTGTTTTGACTTCCAGCTGGGGCAGGACTAACCGTGGGTCTCTAACCTTGTGCTCAGAACAAACACCTGATAGAGAGCGCCTCATACCCAGAGCAGAACCACCAGCAAACAGCCTCTGCACAGGTTCCAAGTTCACAGTCCCAATGACCCTGCCGGGCTGTCCTTCCTGACCCTGACCTCCCAGAATGTGGGCCCTCCCGAGGCTTGCACTCTCTGCCTGCCCCTGTGGGTGGGATGTAAATGGACACAAGCAATCCTTCTAGAAAGCAATCTTTAAAGTAGTCACACCTTTCATCCCAGTGATTTTGCTTCTAAGTACCTATCTTAAGGAAATAACCAAACTGCAAGCAAAGGTCTGTGCATGAAGATGTTCCTCAGGCCATTAACACCAAAGAAAATCACCAGAAACAACCTGCTGTCCATCATTAGGGGAGCAGCTAAGTAAACACAGTGGATCTATATGAAGGATTGCTCACCAGCAATTAAGAAGCAGGTTTACATAGAGGAACTATGTGACCAAATTAAATACCAGTAATTTTAATTACTTATCCCTATTTTTAATATGTATGTTTAATAGAAGTTTGTAATAACATGGGGGAAATCCTTGTAATACATTTATGCAGTAAAAGCTTGATGTGGTGGAATTTCAACTTTTAATGCATAGAAAAGACACTAAAAGAAAAAAACACAAAATATCAATAATTTTCTGAAGTGGTTTTTCTCTCCTTTTCCTACATTTCTATACTTTCCAAGTTTTTGTCATCACCATACATTAATTTGATTTTTTTAAAGCTAAGTTTAAAAAGATCTCTGCTTTCCAATCCATCCACAATAAAAGTCTCCTCTAGCTCCAGACCCCAAGCTCGTGGACTCCACATTTCTGTTTCCCTTCTCCTCGGAAGCAGTGCAACTCACCTCTCATGGCTCACCAAGATTTGCATTCCCCCTCAATCCTGGTAATAAAATCAAAACAGTGCTTACCTCTTCTATTCCTTCACATGTCCATAGCCATTGTTAACTCCCAGAATCCTTCTTCAAGCAATCTCTTTTAACTTATCCCCTGTTTATTCAACAACAGCCCAATCCCTCATTTACAGATTAATGTCCAGTTTAGATGAAAGAGTATAACCTGGGTTGTTTCTTCTGTGTTAAAGCAAGAAGAGGGGGTTGGGCAAGAAAGAAAAAGGAGGAAGTGAGAAAGAGGACCAGCTTTACTTATGTGGGTTGCTCACGACTTTCCTGCGAAGACCAAGGTCATGTAATATGCACTGCCTTGACTGTCTTCCCTCTGCCCCAGAGACTCCGTGAATCATTATCATCCATCCTTTCATCTGCCCTCCTGTCTCAAAGGAAAACGTGTTCTTTTACTTTGCCAAGGTGCACCCCTCCACCTGGACTATTGATCCCATCCCTTTCCATCTCTTCCAGAACTTTGCTAGATCAATCATCCCCAGGCTCTCTAGTACTTGCCATCTCTCCCTCCCTACTTGCTCTTTCCCCTTCTATAGAGTCACACTGCACAGATTTAAACCCTGCTCTATTGCTTAGTAGCTGGGCAGGCTACTTAAACTCTCAGAGCCTCCATTTCCACTTCTGAAAACTGGAATAATAGCACCTGCTTCACACAGTTTTTAGGAAGAAATGAAATACTCCCTATAAAACACTTAGACTAGGGACATCAAATGGCCAATGTGAGCTGCTTTAGTTACTGTTATAATCCCAAAGCATGCTCAGTGGCCTTCCAGTTTGAAAATACCTTTCCCAGCACCTTCTCCATCTGGTGCCAAAAATCACTTTTTTCTGTCAGGGGAAATATTTTTCACACTGGAATTTTTCAGCTTCCATCAAATCTTAATTTCTTGTCATCGGGGTGCCACCTCTTCACACTGTTCAGCCCTTTCCCTGAGTAATCCTCTCCAAGCCCACAGCTCCAACCATCATATGGACAATGACCACTCCCATATTGGAATACTTTTTTTTTTTATTTTAGCAGGGATGAAATGGATTTTTTTTAGCAGGGGTGAAATAGAATAGCTGCTGGAAAGGCAACAGATAGTATCTCCCAGAGGAAGAAAAGGAGAAGGGAAAAGAAAGGGAAGAGAGGGTCCAACACCCACTTTACTTACAGGTTGAAATGTGGAATTATTTCGGGGCTTAAAATTGTTCTCCACCCCCACCTGCCATCAGGGTTATCATCTGAGAGTCCTCCCTTTAGCCTAAGGTTTGGATTCCTGTTTTGTTCCCCCTCCTCCTTCCCCCTATCTCCTCTTCATCCTCCTCCTCCTCTTCTTCATATAGCTTACACATATGGCTTCCACAGTGTGGCAGAAAGAAAAGTAGACAAAGGATTCTGGAGGCCTGTTCAAATCTCAGCTGTGCCACCAACTGTGGTATGTGCTTCCTCTTATTGGCTCTGCATTGGTATAACTGGAAAGTAATGCCAATTCCAGAGGGCTGTTGGGAATATTGTGGCCAATTGTTCATTTTCCCCAACTTGGTCTCAGTTTCTTTATCTGTGAAATGGGGGTGATTTGTAAATCCCCTATGAGTAACACCACTTTGAAAGGGTTTGGCTCTTGTCCTCTGCTTTACTTAGGAAGTGACTCCTAATGAGATTTTAGAGGTCAATAAATAATACTTCTCTTCTGAGACAGATGACTCAGAAGCAGCTGAGCCCAGCAGAGGGAGAATGGGCTTCATCATTGCCAGACTGGAAGACGCAGCCTTAGATCTGTGACAACAGGTGATTTGCTGACATTACATCCCAGAAATTCAACCTCCCCTCCCCTTCAGGAGACTACTCCCTCTCCCTGGCATGTGTGGGAGGCTGCATATTCTACTTCTCTCTCCAACGAGGAAAGTTTTATGGGAGCACAGGAGAGTCCTAAAGTTTTCCAGCTGGGGAGGGAAGGTGTCAGAGTTAAGATTCAAACCAACCTCCTGAATTCCTTGCCTACTTTTCTTGGCACTGAGTCTTGCCACGTGTGACAGTGAGAAATGCCTATTACTCCAGCAATCCCAAAGGGGCAGAGCATTCAAGGACTATTTCTGGAGAAGATTAATGTTTCCATAAGTAAATTCTGGGAAAAGCAGGTTGCCCTCACTACTGTAGGTGGGCCTCATTTAATCAACTGAAGACCTGAATAGAAGAGAAAGGCTGGGTAAGAGGGAACCTCAGTTTCCTGACTGTATGAGCTGGGACACTGACCTTTTCCAGCCTTCAGGCTTGGACTGAAACATTGGCTCTTTATGGGTCTCAAGCCTGCTGGCTTTCACACTGGAACTTACACAGTCTGCTCTCCTGGGTCTGCAGCTTGCCAAGTGCAGATCTTGGGACTTCTCAATCTCCATAATTGCATGAGCCAATTCCTGAAAATAAATACACACACACACACACACACACACACACACACACATACACACCACATACACATGCACGCACACACACACAGACACAGACACACACACACACACACACACACTTGATTGGTTCTGTTTCTCAGGAGAATGCTTACTAATACACCCACTTCAGCTGGTTTCCTGGTTTACAGTTTGATCTGGTGATGCTAAGAGGTGGTTCTAGCCAGAGCTGCCCTGGTACTCAGCATCAGAGCATCAGAAAAGGACAGCAATGAACACTGGCCACAAAAGAGTGAGAAAAAATACAGAAGGCCACCAAAAAGAGGTGCCAGAGGAAAAGAGAAAAGAAAGTCATGGGGGCTTTCTGTGGGGAGCACAGAAAAGGTGCACTTTGCCCCTCAAGCTGGAGGAACCCATGGGTCCACAGGTCTGCTGGTAAGAAGGAAAGGGGATATCCGGGAGAAGAGAAGAGAGAATGAGAAGTCCCCTGTTCTGCACTGCCTCCTGTAAGTAACGCCACTCCCTCCCCTGGGCCCAGAGTCCTCCCAGCACACTGTGCCATTGCTGCCTCTTGGCTCCTTACTTGTGCATGAAATCCCCAGGGAAGGAGCCTGTCTTCCTCATCTTGGCATCCCTAGCACTTGGCACAAGTAGGTGCCCAATATTAGTGGAAGTGGGTGTCTGTTGGTCAGATCCCCAAATGATAAGTCATTCAGTTTATTGTGTGAGGTGGGTCTGCTTGGAGGATGAAGGAAAAACCAGAGAGGATGAGTGAGAATGAGGGGTGGGAATTGGTTCCTGACAGCAGCCGCCTAAATCCTTGCAAGACAGTAAAGCACCATAGGAGACCAGTGCTCTGAAGCCAGACTGGGGGATTCAGATTCAATTGTAGGGCTGACTACCTGTGTGGCCTTGGGCAAGTTTCTTAACCTCGCCGGTCCTCAGTTTCCTCCTCTGCAAAATGAGAGTAACAGTAGCACTCACTTCAGAGGACTGCTGGGAGGATTAGATGAATTAAGGCAAGTAAAGTGCTTAGCACCTTGTCTGGCACATAAGCAGCACTAAATGTGTTTCATCAGCATCACCATCATCAGCATTTTGTGTAAGTCCATCAAGTGGCTCAAATTAGTTTTGTGACTAACCTGAACTGTGCAAGTTCTTTTGTAATATCTCACACGGAGATTCAACCTCCTATAGAGGCCACAGATCTGTCACCTGATTCTGACCCAGGGTCCATCCTCAAAGGACAGGTTAGACCCAAATGAGGACTGTAATCACAGCATGTCTCCAAAATCCAAAAAAATCCACAAATAAAGCTCCATGTATCAAAAAACTGGGAAGAGAAATATGAAGTCACCGAAAACATTCAGCCTCATTCAAGGATGGGGACGGGGGGAGGATTATTTGTTTGTTTTTGCAAATATTAAACTTTTCAATTTTCTTATAACAGTGGTGGTTTCATCAGAAAGCTGGAATTGGATGCCCAGATTATTATGAGACAGGCTGTGGCTTAATCTTCTCGATGTTTTTATATTTGAGAATAAAGAGGCATTTGGCACTTATCTAAAATTACAGCGGCAGAGAAGGAAAAAAGCCCTCGCAGGTACGTGGCTGTGATTGCATACGTACATGTTTTTTAGTTCATTATGGAATCACAAAATCAAGACATCTCAGAGTTAGAAGAAGCCTCAGCATTTCTCTCTTCTAACACCTTCCTCTTACAGATGGGGGAAACTAAGACCCACAGGAAGGCTATTAATTGCCCAACATCACTCAGTTATGGCAGCATAGCCAAGCTTTCTGGGTAGAGAGCTGTGAAATCCTTAAGCAGGGAGAAGGTATACCTCTTGTTCTCATAGGAAAATTCTCTCCACTTTGCCTCTCTGAACAGGAATGTTCCCCAGTCTTAATTTTGAGCCCCTGCATCATCTGGTTCTGTCTAACCTCGCTCTCCATCTCTGCCTCCCATCCGGCCAGCAGTGTCTCCTCCGTCGTCCCTCAAGTCGCCTCCCACTTGAGTGGCTCACACACTCCCACTGCCAGCACTATCAGAAACTCTCCCATCCGCCCACCATGCTGATGCAAATTCTTCCTATCCTTCAAATCCAAGTGGGAGGCAACTTCTTCTTTGAAGTTGCTTCTGACCACCATAGCACTCTGAGCACTGTCAAGTCCTGAAACCGAAGAGCAAGTTCACAGTGCAGACTCAAGGCTGGGAGAACTAGGGTGGATGAAAAGCCACCGCAAGGAATCCGACAACCCCAAGCCTCCCTCCCAGTTCTCCTCTGGGACTTCAGAAAAGGTATTTCCTCCCCAAGCCTCAGGTTTCACTATAAAAATGCTTAGCCTATAGAGTTGTTTGAGAATTAAATAAAATTACACATGACAGCATACTAGGTTCTCAGGTAATTGGAACTTGTATTTTAAAATGCATTATTTAGTTCACCAACATACAATAAGCCTTTTTGTTCGACAGTTGGCTCTTACCCATGTGGGTTTTGTCGTTTCAACTAGATCATAAGGAAATATAATCAAATTCTGTGGGAGCAGGAATTTTGTCCCTTTTACTCACTCAAATACCCCCACTGTTTTGCCCAATGGCTGGCACATAGTAGGTACTCAGTATATATTTGTTGAATAAATAGTTTTAATGAAGTAATGAGCAAACTTTTCTTTCACCCCCTAAAGAATTTAATGACAATAATAATAGTAAGCATTGTGTTTGTATAGTGATGTATACTTTTTGGAGCATTTTCATGTGGAGAAATGTGTTTGCTACTCAGACGCTCCTGTGAAGGAAGAAGACCAGGTGTTATTATCTGTCCTGCTTCACAGGTGAGGCAAGTGAGATACAGAGCTGGGAAGTGGTGGAGATAAGGAGACACCCATTTCCCAAATCCAGGTTCAGTCCATTTCCACGCTGCCACACCCAATGAGTGTTCATGGATGGACTGATTAATTTGGGTTCTGATTTTGATCAACCTGGTGAAGCATTTGATGACTGCGTGAGTTCACAGCTTCTAGAAGAAAGACATCTCTGAGAGTGGTGGCTGGATAAAGGGATGTCCAAGCAAAGAAGCTGGGCATTGGGAGGAAAGTGAATTAGAGAAACTCTTCCTTCAGCAAGACAAATTTGTGCAGGGAAATCATGCTTGTCTGGGGAAGCCAATTGGAAAAGAATGATAGAGGGCCAGTTCCTGAGGTTCATCAAAGTCATTTGTTGCAGGTAAGCTCATTTTTCACAGGCCAAGGGGATATTTACCTGGAGTACACCTTTAAGGAATAGCCGACAGATTGAATGGTACAATGCTTTATTATATTTCACACCCTGGTGATTCAATATGTTGGAGGCAGAAGGCAGGGGGTGGGGATGGTGCTCAGGAGGGAAAGCAAAAGAGAAAGGCAGAAGAAAGAGACATGAAAATGTCCAGCCTTAGTGTGTACTTCTCAAGCACCCAGGGCCAGCCTCAACTGTGGTAGAAGGCACTGGAGGTGCACAAGCAGCTGTGCCCTGTGGAGGAGGCTGACCAGGGAGTGGGCATCTGACATAGGTTGACCTCATCCTTTCTTCCCAACCACTTGCCCATGTCCCATGAGTCCTATTCAGTCCTGTCACCATTTCAGAAATGTTTTCACACAGTTCTGCAGACCTGCATTCTAGCCCTGGTTCTAGCACTATTTTAGCTGGGTGAGCTGAAGCGACACATTTCACTCCTGGGCTCCAGTTTCCTCATCTGTAAATGAGACTCTTCCCTAATGGTCCTTAGGCTCCTCCCAGTTACCTTACATTCTAGGATTCCAAATCAGTCCCAGTGACCCGCCTTTACCTGAACACAGCTTGCCCCCTTGGCAGCCCTCCTTCTCCAACCTCCACACCACTTGGCAACCCAGAACTCTGCCACAGGCATCCTCGGAAAGGCCAGTCTTGGCCCAGGCTCTGAAGGCAGGAGCGGTTATCCCCTTGACAGTCAGCATCTTTTAATAATTCCCATCCAGGAATTCATCTCAGCTCTCTGGGAAACTATATTTTTAGCCCTTTCCGCCATCTACAAAGTGACATCCCTTGAGCAGGCCACAGATCTTTGTGATTTCCACCATCCTCAAGTCTTCAAAGTCTCTATGGAGCCTATCTCATTTCTCATTGCTTCTCATCTTCTCACTTAAGATTTCACCATTTTGCCCCTCGTACCACGGACGTACACTAAGGATGGAGGGCACTCAGGGATGAATCAACCATCACCTCTGCCCTGGTACAAGTCGCAGTCTAGAGGGCCTAAAACGGTTTATGCAAATATCTAGCATATGAAGTAGTTTCCAGTACCCACAAAGGTGAATAAGTCAAGGGCTATGGGAGTACCTGGGAATGAAGAAATGAATTCTGCCTGGAATTGAGAAGTTTTCTCAGAGGAAGTGGCCTGGTGGGCTGAGAAGACCTCAGGCAGGCATGGATGTGTGTGCATGAGGGAGTGGGGAATAACCCAGCGAAAGGAACGGCGTGGGCCAGGGAGGGAAGTGTCCAGAGGAAGAGCAGTTGGATGAGTATTTTGGGACACCAGCCTCCTCAGAGAACACCCGCAGCTTTACTGCCCAGGATATGGTTAGTTCTCTATAGAGATGGGCATGGAGCCCAGGAACTCCAAGTACATGACATTTCCTGGGAATTAGTCCAGCAGTGGAAACAGCTTTGTTGAAACTCAGGTGGCCAGTGAGGTCAGCAGGCCAAGTACACCAGGGCATCTCTGACTGTCCCCCGGATGCCACACCTGTGGAATCCAGCCTGCACCTAATTGCCCCTGGACATTCTGGAAACACAGGCTAATTACTAAATGCTTTAGTGATACTGGAACCCAAGCCAGTCTCCAGGGAAGAATCCCGGGGATGTCAGAGATAGTGCATGCTTTTCTTTTCTTTCTTCTTTTCTTTAGGCATTGTGTAGCTCTGAGAGCTTTCTATGTATCTGGCTCCTATGGTGACACAGTGACAGGAAAGAGATATGTCCAGCCCTCTTCAAGCTCACAGCACAGTTACAAAGGCAAGAAGCCCACATGAGAGATGGCAAGAGAGTACACTCATAAAAAAAGGCAGAGTCAATGAGAGTTAGAGAGGCATGGAGCAGATGAAGAAAGAGAGATTTAGGCATGACCAATCTGGGAGGACCTCCTGAAGGAAGCAACTTTGGCCCCTAAGTAATGAGAAAAGGAGAATTTCTGCACCAGTGGTTGTACCAGTCATCTATTACCACATTAATGCTGCATAACAAACCATCACAAAACTCAGAGGCTTAAAACAGCAATCACCTACTCTCATTGATCCAGGCTGGACCCTTGGCTCAAAGCTGCAGGTTGGGTCCAGGTGCCCACATCGGTTTCTCATCCTCCTTGTACCAGCTGGCCAGTTGAAACAAGTTCTTATGACCATAGCAAAACACAAGGGGCACGTTAACGTCTTATCTGCTAACGTCCCATTGGCCAAAGCAAATCAGATGGCCACGCATTTAATAAAGGAAGGAAGGGAGGTGAGGTACACACTTTGTCCACCATGAAGTCAAAGCAAGTCACATAGACAAGCCTAACGTCATTCAGGCAAGGAAGTGTGTGTGTGTATATAGAGGGCGCAGGGGTGGGTGGGAAGAAGGCAAATTTTTAAAAATCTACTACAGTATTAGAGAAGGGAAAGATATCCCACCTAGAAGAACCAGATAAGCAAAGATACAGAGGCGAATCTGAGTCTGGTGTAGAAATGGAGCCAGGAGGAAATGTGCCACCCAAATTGAGCTACAAAAAAAAAAAAAAAAGGTGTAAAATATAGTCCCAGGGTGGGCAGTAAAGATGGTGGAGACCCACCTGCCTCTGGAAAAGAGGGTGGGCATGAGGCTGGGGGAATAAGTGGGTGGCAAACCTGCTAACACTGTCTTCCTGTGCCCTTGTCTTTTGTTGATGAATTAAGAAATTATCCGGAGACTGTTGTGGGGTGGGGGGAGGGGGGAGGGATAGCGTTAGGAGATATACCTAATGCTAAATGACGAGTTAATGGGTGCAGCACACCAACATGGCACATGTATACATATGTAACAAACCTGCACTGTGCACAGGTACCCTAAAACTTAAAGTATAATAATAATAAAATAAAATAAAATAATTATGAATTGGAAGCAAGAGAGTTCAAGCCTGCGGGATCTTCTTCCTGGAAAAATATTACAACTCACTGAGCTCCTACTTCCTCCATGAAGATTTCCAAGGTTTACCCAGCCCTGGGCTCTCTCCCTTCTCTGAGCAGGGAGCAGACACACATATGGGCAGTGCACCTGGGCATCCAAAAGGCACTCCGTTGCCTGCTTAGATCATTCCCATGTGAGCATCTGTCTTGACTTTCCAGCTAGACTCTCAGCTACCAGGCACCTGGGACTGTATTTTACACCTTTTTTTCTTTTTTTTTTTTGTAGTCTCTAAACAGCAGGAGCTATATAACCACATGTGGAATAAATGACTGAAGAGTAGACGGTGCTGAGAGTCAGGCAGCACCTTTCTGGAATAGAAAACTGGAGAAAGTAGGTCAGCTGGACAAGCCACAATCAAGACAGTCCTATTAATAGAAAATGCAAACATTATTTAGGGACAGGAGCGTGAAATGGGAAAGGGGAAGAACACTTGAAGGTGGATGGAAACTCAGCCTAGTGTGAAAGCACAAACTTGAGCAGAAATGAAATTGCTGGGGAGGTTGTTCCTAAAGAAATGTGGTTGCAGGTAATGGCCCCAGGGAAAGCTTCCATGGCAAATCAGTCTGTCAGCCACCTCCTGCAGAGGCCAGAGAGGTGTGGCTGGCAGTGCAGACACGTGGGACATGCTTGTGCAAAATCTTACTAGCCACACCAGGATGGCTGTCCAGCAGTCACACCTGCCCCGTGCCAGGATTTGCCCTGCCGTGTACTTAAACTTCCTCCCACTGAAATGAAAGCCTTTCCACTTCACCTCCTCCAGGAAGCCCTCCAGGATAGATAAGACCACAACAGTGACTTAATTTCAAATAAAGTGCACAAGTTCTCCTTCACTGATAATTCACTTAATATTTTTTACTTAACTCCTGATAACAGTTTTTAAAATTGTTTCTCATGTATCAGCCTTGTACCTTAATGAAAGTAGACACCATAGTTTCTCCTTCCTATAGGCCACTCCTCCAAGGCTGGGCACATGCCTAGTTCTTGTTGAATTCCCTTCAGCAGAATATGGGGTAAATATGTGACAATATTGATGAAGATCAAAGACACCAAACAGAAACCCAGGACCCTCAGATTGAAGCAAGAGATTTGACACGAACAGTGTTATCTTAATGGGAGCACCTGTGGGAAGGAAAGCACTGTCAGTGACAGAGCTCCCATCAACTTCGTACCTGGGCACGACCCCAGCCCCCTCCTGTCTGTGTGGGGCCCCAGGCAGTAAGCTAGCCTGCAGAGAGGAAAGGGAAGAGACAGGGAGGTTCCTGTGATGCCGCTTCACCCCCGGGCTCTTTACCAGGCTTCCATCATTCCTCATAAACTTGGCTTCCGCTCAGGTTCCTTCTGCCCCACACAAGCCCTTGAAACTGTCCTGACCGCAACAAATCTGTCCCATCTCTCCTCTAATGCAGGGGGACGAGGACGGCTTGTGTCCCCCTATGCTCTTTTCTTTTTAGTGAAAGTTCCTCTTGCAAACTCCCAGGACTTTTCTCCCACCTTGGTCAGGACAGAGCAAGGCCAGGCTGCTCAGATGGCCAGACTCCCCTCCTGGGGGAGCTGTGGAGCTGGGTCAAAAAAGGGACCCCAAGGCTGGAGTCTCTGGTCCACGTGCAGTCATCATATGGCTTTCAAAGGCCCGGTCTCAACACTGTGTCTTCCAGGAAGCGATCCTTGGGTACCAGGCCCCATGCCAGTATCTCACAATACCACCCAGGCACAGGCTCCACCCCATGAGGGATTACAGGTGTTAATTCATGTTCTCCCCACACTGGCCAATCAGTTCCTGAAAGGCTTCCTCTCTTGGCTCCTCCAGGGGCCTGGCCCAGTCCTCCAAGCAAGAGGCCATGTCCATTTGACCTGACATCTCTGCCCAGAGAGACCCCCAGGGACTGCTATCCCAGGGTCTGTAGCTACCTACAACCTGGATGAAAACAGCCCACAGGGCAGGGCACGGTGGCTCACTTCCTGTAATCCCAGCACTTTGAGAGGCAGAGGCGGGCATATCGCCTGAGGTCAGGAGTTCGAGACCAGCCTGGCCAATATAGTGAAACCCCATCCCATGGTGGCAGATGCCTGTATTCCCAGCTACTCAGGAGGCTGAGGCAGAAGAATCACTTGAACCTGAGAGGCGAAGGTTGCAGTGAGCTGAGATAGCGCCACTGAACTCCAGCCTGGGCGACAGAGCGAGACTCCTTCTCAAAAAAAAAAAAAAAAAAAAAGAAAAGAAAGAAAATGAGGCCTCCAGCCTGGCCTGGCCCCTACAGGGGCTTAATTGCCCCTCATTGAAAACCATTGTTTTGCATCACCTTCCACAGCCCAGGGCCCCTGTTGGCTGGCTGACGGGATTGTTGGTTTTCTTGGCAAAATGACCTCGATTTGGGGTTGAAGAAGTCATAGGCGAGTAGAGGTCAGTACATCGGGGTCCTGGTGAAGCTGTGGGTGGCTGTGCTGCATTCCAAGCACACTGGAGGCTGCACCTCCTTTTCAGAGGTTGATTCTTAGGCCACAAATGGTTACACTAGGGATTAATGAGAGGAGGCTGGAACAGACCCTTCACACCCACCTTGGTGTCTTCACCTACCAGGTATAGAGTTTCTTACTCTGTATCAATTTGGTGGAAGAGTTTCTTATTCCTTAGGGAGAAGTGGTTATTCACACACACACACACTCACACTTACACACCCATTCCTTGCCATTTTCTCTGGCATAAAGTGGAATCAGGGATTCTTGGTTTTTTGTTTTTAAAAGGCCCGCATTTCTATCCTGCCTTTATCTTTGCAAAGGGTTTTCATAACTAGTATTTGTAAACCTATTTTTTTAACTCCCTTTCTAAGATAGGCAGGTAGTTATTGTTATTGCCATTGAAAAAACTAGGCCCCATGAGATTAAGTAGCTCTCTGCAGCCAGGAAACATTGCTGGTCAGAAGCAGTGCTTGGGCTGAACATCCTATAATGTGCAGGATGGTCCCCCCCCAGCCACAAACTATTCGGCTCCAAATGTCAACAGAGTAAAGAAGGAGTGTGAAGCCGGGGTTGTAGGCCCAGGTCCTCCACTAACTTGCTGTGTGATGTAGGCCAAGTTCCCTCACCTCTCTGGAGTCCATGCTCGCTGTGGTCTCTTGTGGCTCTGGTGTCAGGACAAGCACCGCTTGGTCTGCTAATCCCTCCTCCCCCTTGTTATGAATGCTCCTCCTATGGCCCACCTCTAACCTGCACGTCCAGTGGGGGCATCATGACCCCACCACCATTTGACCACAGACAGCCTCCCCTGGCCAGGGTTGAGTGGCCCATGGGTAGCCATAGAACCCAGGTCAGGCCAGAGACCCTCCCTGAGATTTTCAGCTTGGAATTAGAGACAAAGACCTGTCTCTGGAAGCCATGGCAGACTATGTTTCCACTAGACAGAAGAGGAAGCCTACCTGAGAGGCACAAGCCAACTTACAGAGAAATGCAAAGCTGAGCTCTGGAGTGTGTGAGAACCAGCCCTGGCAGCGCTCGAGGCTCAGCCACACCCTGGCTTTCCTGACATTTAGTTGTAGGAGCCAAGTGATTTCTCTTTTGGTTTCATCACTTGCAACAAACCATTCCTGCCTAACCTCCACCCCCATTCCCCTTCTCAGGTACCCACCCACAGCATCAAGCTTTCTTGCCTCCTTTGCAACTAGCAATCACAAGACATGATCTAGACACTGAGACATCAGCAGATGCCTACTGGGGACGCCTCTTTCTTCCTGTTGTGAATAGTCAGCACTCTGGCCCAAGCTGTTAATTCTAGTTGCCACTGTATTTTTTATTTTAAGAAAAAAAAAACTTGTATATTTTCAAGACTTAAGTCATTGAGTTTCTGTGTTGTGCAGCCCAAAGCACTCCAGCTACCCTGGCGAAGGAGTCTCCTTTAACAGGGATGGAGGGGCAAGTGGACGGGGGCAGGAACTCCAACCCACTGTGCCTTTCCCTCTGTTGGCGCCTACCTGCTTGCAAAGATTTGAAACAGTGACATCAAAATTTGGGGCATCAGAACAGTACAGCTGTGCCACTGTTTGACTTGGGAGAAAGCCTGGCTGGTGCCAGTCCCCAGGCCAAGGGGGGGCCGGTGAAGGGAAGTGTCACAGCATAATACTGACAAAGTAAAGCATCTAGTCTGGATAATCCTCTTAAGTCAAAGAAGAAAATAACCAGTGCAATTGATGATCCCAGGACTGAGCCAGGGAGCACACAGAATATTTCTACCCAGTAAGCAGGAGGTTTGAAGGATCAGGTGAGGCTTGGTGGGTCTGGAGGTCAGGCCAGAGGTCATCTGGAAGGGCCTGGCCTCTCTTCTGACTGGGTCTCTTGCCCCGCTCCAGGCCAAATATGCTGATCAGGCTGGGTCCCTCAGGCCTCCCAGGGATCCTGAGGGAGATGGAGGCAGGAGGTCTCTCCTAGGTATGTCCTGTCAGGAAATTTAGACCCCTCCCATCTGCAAAATGAGAGTCCACCAGAAAGCATTTCACAAAACTTTACCAAATGTTAAAGCTGGAAGGCATGTTAGAGATGGTCTAGTCCAACCACTTATCCAAAAGTGGAGGGACTGAGGTTTAGAGAGGGAAAGGGTCTTGATCTCAGGCACCCAGCACAGGGATGACAGAACTGGGTCAGGGACCTGAACCTCCTGGCTTCTCCTCTCAGGCATTTGTCACTGCAAAACTCTCCCTCTCATTTGTTGAATTATTTGTTAGGCTCAAGAAATTGCACTAGGATGCACTAGAGTGAGAAGCATCCTAGGCAGGGAAGAATATAGAAGCGTGTCAGCTACCTACTGCTGTGTAACAAATTAACCCACAACTTCGTGGTTGACAGCAACAAACATTTATTATCTCACGGTTTCTGTGGATCAGGAACCTGGGGGCTACTGAGCTGGGTGGTCCTGGCTCAGGGTCTGTCATGAGGTTGCAATCCAGCTGGAGACTGAAGCCTGGTAAGGATTCTCAGCATGGAGAAAGTGGGGAACAGCAGGGATCCAGTGAAAGGGATGAATCTGGGATTAGAAGGAGTTGAGTGAGGCCAAAGTGAAGAAGTGGTGAGAGGTGAGGCCAGGGAAGCTGCAATTTCCATTTCCTCCTCACTTCTCTCAGGAAGCCTTCTCCCACCCTTCAAACTACTCTACTTGCACCCTGGCTCCCTAAGCTTCCCACTCTAATGACAGCATGGCTGTGTTGTCTCTCAGTGTCCCTCCGTTGCTCTTATACATTGCAAGATCAGCAATATAAAATAATGATGATCATGACAATAGGTAACAATTACTCAGCTCTTACCAAGTAGATGCCAGGCCATAGGCTAAGCACTGATGTAAGCAGGAGGACAGTATTTTGAGATAAAAACTGGCTTTTGCTTTCCCCCATGTGTCTGTCTTCCTCTGATGTCTCCAGCCCTGCGAATCAGGCTAATAGGAACAGCTTAGAACAAGGTCAGTGGAGTGGCCAAATGGATGTTTTAACTCACTGAAGAAATACTAGTCCTGAAAGTATTTCATGTTAAAGAATTAGAAGCTTGACTAAGACACAAGGCTTTTTAGGCCAAAAGCCTGACTTTGGCTTCTCACTATCTACGGGGCTGGAGGGCTCTGTGCCCAGAGGCTACACTGGACCCTCAGTGTGGGGAAGAACGATGCTGACAGGCAGTTCTCACTCAAAGGAAAAATACCGAGCAGCTGGCAGGAGGAGGAAGAGAGCATGACTATGGCTTAGCAATCACTGCCAAGGTCACTGAGACGGGGTTTAGCACCCCGAATATCAGGGCAGACCGGACAAGAGAGGACAGAGAAGACCGAGTGTCCTGGCATCTGGAGTGTGGAGCAGGAACCCCTAAGCCTCGCCTGCACCTCACCTGGCACCTGTTTGTCCAGGTAGCAAAGGTTGGAGAGGGTATCTGGGCTGACGGGACTGAGGATGCCTCACAGCACTCAGTGTGTGTTGGGAGAGGGGTGTACACACACCTGCGTGTGCTGGACAAGCCACACACACAGAGATAAACAAGCACACTGCTGCCCCTTCCTCTAGACTAAAATGACTCTCAGAAAAAAGGGAAAGAGAGGGAGAAGAGGGAGAATCCTGGATTTACTAGTATTTCTCCTAAAGAGACTGTATTTAAAATGGGCAGAGATGACTTTGAGTTGGCAGAATTACTTTTCCCCCTACGGATACAGAGCTCATGAGGTAAGCTAAATTTGGAAAAATAAAGTTAGTTTTGCCTACCTTCCCACTTACCCTCCCTGCCTTACCTTCTCCCTATCTCCCCAGGCCATGTGGACCCATGAATTCCCCTCAGCCCTCTCACTGCACCATCGGCTTCTGGCCAGGATCTCCACTCCCACTGCCCTCCTCCTCTGGGCTGGCAACTTTCTCCTAAGCCTGACCCTCCCCACACACCTCCTGGGCACCTGCAGTTCAGCAGGAGGGTGGAGAATATGCTGGACACACAGAGAACAGCCTGGGTTCCAGATGGCTCCAACATCAACAGGCCACAAGACCACAGGCAGGTCATTAGACATCTCAAGCTCAGTCTCCATGTCATAAAAATGGAAACATTGGTGATAAAAAAAAAGAAAAGAAAAGAAAAAAACCCTCTTCATGCACAGTTGCTGTGAGGCAGGAAATGATAGAAGTATTGGATGAAGTCAGAGAGCTTGCCACCTTCCCAGACATGGTTCTAAGCACCTTCTATGAATTAGGTCATCCGGAGCTCACAAGCCAATAATGTGGATTCTTCTAGTCACCTCAGTTCACAGATGGGGCAACGGAGGTGTAGAGAGCGTTCAGTGACTTGCTTCAGGCCACACAACTTCAGTTAGTGGTGGAGCCAAGGTCTGAGCCCAGGCTGTCAGCAGCTGGTGCTCACCCACCTGCCTCTCTCCAGGGAGCCTCCCATCTCCTCACAGCCAGGAGACTCTGCTAGCCTCCGCCAGCTGCCCCTACCCATCCTAGTGGTTTGCTAGTGGTAATGGGCCAGCTTGCATTTTTACCCCCAGGCACCCAGTAGAGCTCTATGATCCTCCTGCACTGTAATGCAGACAAGCTGGGGGCATTGACACAAAGGACCAAAGCAGGAGGAGGGTTCCTGATGCCCCCACGTGTGACAAGTTTTAACCCTTTGGTTGCTGGATTGGGAAGAGATGGTGGATGAAGAAGTCACAGGTGGGAGAGGAACCAGAGCCGTGGAGAGGGCACCCCAGGGGTTTGGGCAGCCAATATAAACTTACTTTAATGTCACAACCTGTAGGGCCCTCTGGGACCTGCCAGCTGATTACTGATGCTGGAGCTTGTATCCAGTAAAGTGCAAAGCTGGGGCTAGAAGGCTGGCCTCCTGATGCTTTTTACTATCCCAGGCAGTCCCTAAATTGGGCCCCCCTGAGAAACACTGCTTCACATGTGCATGGCATCTCTTCCTTAGCCATTGGCTGTCCTGTTGTCCTCAGTTGCCTTCCGACCTCACCCAACAGCTCACATACCCAAGTGCGATTCTCCAGAACAACCTCCAAGGTTGGACCCCAAATACCCGGACCCACCCCTGCTCTTAGCAGCATGTTAGTAAATGACTCTCTAGGGGCCTGATAGAGAGCATTTGCTGGTTTCCCATGGTGTGAATACTCCCACCATGGCCGATTTCAAGCTACTAATGTTTAAATATTTGTTTGTTGTAAACAAACACCACTGTTTGTTGTATAGTTAACCATCAGCTCTTGTAAGCTGGCAGAGGCGGTTCCAACATACCCTCCCCAACCTGCTCAGAGACCAGCAGGCCTAGACAGTAAGAGGGAGGATCTGGGGGGTATGCCGTGCCCACCACTGTGTCAGGGCAGGACATGCTCTCTTCATTCCACTACCCACCTCCAAGCCCACATACCCTGAAATTAAAGCAATGAAGAATCTTTATTCCCATTTCCCTACACCCATGGGTGGAGAGAACAAGCTGCCACTGATCTCAACCATTAGTAGATATAGATGTAGACATAGATATATAGGTATGAATATTTCCTCTGTGTCTCATGTATTTTGCAACCTAATGAGAATCAAAAGTGGATATATGATTATAATTACCATATTTAAGATTATCCCTGATAGAAGCATCTAGATTATACTCCCCAACTGTGAGGAGGCTTCTGCTGCAGCCAGCGTCATCTTCCAGGATTCATGGTTTTCCCTCCCCTCTGGGGGGCTCCCATTCCCCAAGCCCATTAGCAGACAGTGAGCCCTCGTAAGCAGCCACTGACGCGTACAAACAGTTGCTGGTGGGCCCACCGTTTGTTTGCTTTTCAGCAGTGTGAAGGTTGAGTTATTTTGCACCCAATTACTCTGCAGTAAATTTGCCAGATGGTTCTTGTCCTCTGGTATTGATCCAGCATCTCACCTTGAGCTTGTTTATTGACACATCAAATTCAGGAGTCAGGCCCACTCGATTGACCACTTCCCAATTAGGGCATTTATATGATGTCACCAAGGCTTCCTGTCATGTTCCAATGAGAGCCATTTGTCCCCCCAACCACTGCCGCTGCCCAATCACCTGCAACTGAGTTGCCATTTTTCTCTGACCTTTCCAGAGACAGATGGCAGTCCATAAAATACATCATTAGCAACATGTCATTTTGTCTTGCTGCCGTTTCTTCACATGAAAGGTGTTTCATTCAACAAAAGATTCTGCAGTCGCGTTCACCCCAGCTCACACTACTTCTTTGCTGGAGGTGTAGATGTTGGAAACCAATGCTTCCTCTCTCCTTGGGGGTGTCCCTGAGCCCTCTTGGAATGGAGGCATTTGAGCAATGACACAGAGCAGACTGCAGGTGGGGAAGAGCTGAGATGAGGGTGCAAGTATCAAAAACACAACAGATGTCAAAAAGACAGGGCCAGGGAGTACAGGGATGCGTTCAGACCCAGGCAGGGAGGATGATTGTGGAAAGGCACAGTGCTGCCAGATGCATGCTCTTGGGACTGCACTCAAGATTCAACCCTTCACACAGTTGGGTAGCATTATTACCCCATTTCAGGGATAAACTCATAAGTGGAGAAGGATGGGGTTGGGCATAGGCCTCCTCATTCCTAACAGAAGGCTAGAAACAGCTAGAATGTGGGGTCCACTAGGGCAGTTTTCTTAACATTGTATCACTAGGACTATCAAGCCTGGCCCAGGGAAGGCTCCCCCAAAAATGTCTGTGGACTATTGACTGAGAGCAGTTCAATTCAACACAGAATACTACATGTTAAACAAGAATGTTAAATATTCTTTCCACCAGCATCAGTAATTGGCATGGACTTTTGGTGGCTATTCATATAATATGGCTAAGAAATAGGCCAGTCTAGACCACTGTTGCTGGTAGGACTGGAACCCAGTCTCTGGATGGCAGGTCAGACCCACTTTGCTATAGTGTGTTTGGGGAATTATACAGACAGCTGATGGTCCCATGAGTGTGGCATAAGACAGTCTCCTCACCTTTTTCAAGTCAATGCAGACAGAACATGAAACTGACCCATGCTGAGGTAGCAGGAGGTTTCTAGAGGTCAGAGGTGCCCAACCTGGGGATCTTGCCTGCCACAGAGCTGACTTGGCTGCCCAGATGTCTGAGAGGGTCAATAGCTCAGCAAACCATCACCCAGTCATAGCACTCAGATTGGAAAATCTGGTGCATGAAGACAATGTGGAATTGGGAGAACTTGACTCCAACCCAGACACTTCAACTTGCACTGTGGCCATGCAAGAGCGAGTGGTGGTCAGAGCTGTCCCTGGGGTGACTCCCCTGCCCTTCCACTGGCCACTCCCACTTGCTCTCATTGTCTTCTCAAGAAGTCACCAAGTCTCAGGTTAGAATGGGGTTTAAGAAGCCACTCACAGCATTCTACATCTTGAAAAACAGGGTTGCCCTTCTTAATGTTAAAGGCCTGAGGAAATGACCTCCAATTTTGTCCTCCAAAATTAAGTGTCTCTGATAAATCACTCAACGTGGAGGTCCATTCATCTTACTTTCATCTCTCTTGCCATAATCTGTGTCTGATCCAATTTGGAGCAATTTATGTGCTCCTGAGAATGGAGAATGGTTGAGCAGAGTCTTTACTGATCCAAGGCAGCCAGGAATTATGGGGGGAGAGAATATTTTAACATACAGAGTAATCAGCCCCTCACTAGAAGGCCCACTTTGGTTGAAACACGTCAATTCGATATGTCTTTTTTTTTCTTTTAGCATGCCTGTTAAAAGAGGAACGTACAAATTGCATAGGGCATGGTATCTGCCCACAGGAGGGCTTAGTATCTGCTTAGGAAAATGAGGAACACCCAGGAAATAAAAAAGAAGAGTCACAGTCACAACAGGGTGAAAAAGACTGTCATAAGAGATCATTATTTCCCTTTATCCTCTTCATTCATCAGAAGAGATCTCTGTCTATTCAAATCTTTGGCCCAGTTTAATGCAATTCAATACAATAAATGCTTTATTGGGCACCTGCCATGTCCCATGCCTGCAAGGGGTGCACATCCAAGTTATACATCGTGTCTGCCCCTTATCATTGAGGAATTAGTCTGTATTCAGCACTCAACACTTACTCTGGGCCATGCACTGTGCTGTGTGCTGGGAGCACAGCCTTGAGTGGGAGAGCCTTGAGCCGATGCCTGGGAGCTCATGGTCTAGCAGGAAGCAGACAGGTGAGCAGATAAATTAGCACAGATGGAGAATGCAGTGCAAGGGGGAGTGGGGATAGCTGGTGCAGGCTGCAGGGAGAGGGGTAGTCAAGGCAGATTTGTCTAAGCTGTGACCCGAAGGGTGCGGGACTGGTGAGCCAGGCCAAGGGGAGGCGTTCCAGGTAGGCAAGTGTGGCTCACAGATAAGCAGGGTGAACAATGTGTCCTGGTTTGCCCAGGACTTTCTTCTTTGTAGCACTCAAATTTCCGCATTCTAGGAAAGCCCTAAGTACCAGGCAAACGAGGATGATTGATCACCATCAAGATAAGAGAAAGTGTGGTATATTCTGAAAACAAACTGGTTCAAGTTTAAGACAAGTGTATAAGAAAGTTATCAAAGAATCTTAGATTTTGTCTACTTGAAAGTTGATCCTAAGATATCACATTTAAGCTCAGACCTTGGTTGCCGCCTAAGTTCAGATGCTTTAACTTTTTTTAAAGTTATGCTATTTAAATTTTTTAATTAATATTCTCTCTAGCTCAAACATGCCTAAAGCTTAAACAGGGGCTTTGGGAAGCAGACAGGCAATGTAAATGAGTGGCTGCCAGCCAGGTGAGGACAGTGGCCACAGGAGGCTGCATGCACTGCCCCAAGGCGGCAGTCTCTACTCAGCACCAGCCGGCTGTCTGCCAGAGGGAATGTTGCTAGATATCCTGATGTTTCAAAAGAAGCCCCAAATCGGAATTTTTATGGGCAGGCTCCTACTGTTAAAATATTTGTGACGAATTCAAGATTTTTAAAAAGGCAATGACGAACTAAACACTCTACAGCTGCTAGTTTTCTCTCACGTTACCATTCACAGCACCTGGTCAATGGAACTATCGCCCCCTTATGGCAGCATAGACAAATTGCAGGATATTCTCTGAGGGGTAACACCTCTGGCATCAGTGAACTCTAGGGCAAAACAGTCATCGATGAACCCCTTAACATGGAAAATAGTTGCCCAAGGTTGGGTCCAAGAAAAGAACGAAGGGCTGAGTTGAAAGTATCAAAAGTCAAGATTTGACTGTGTCCCAGTTGGGGCAATACTGGCCCAGGCTCCATGACAGAATCAAAGCCAGCAACTGATCTTGGGTTGAGGCCTTCAGCATGAAATTGGCTGTCTTGCTGGCTGATTTATAAAACTTCAAAGAAATAATCCTCAGAGCAGAAATCTTGGCCCACCCTTAACCAAGGCACCCTTCATCCCATCAGCAGCAAGGCCAGGCCCCTGGAAGAGCTGCCATGTTGGTCTGTGCATCTTCAGGTCTAAGTCCATTCTGATTCTAATGCAGCTGGAGGCGAAGTTAAGCTGCCTGAGCTCTTGCCTCTGCCTTAAGGACTAAACGTTTGTAATAGAGTAGAAAGCTCTGCACCTGAATTTCCTGAACCTTATATCAACAGGTTCCCCTAACCAGCCACCCTGGCTCCAGATCTGTTCTTCATTTTCTCTACAGCTGTGGGTCTTTCTGTCTGCCTCCTTTTCATTGATTGTCAAGAGACTTCAATCTCTGACTAGGTAGAGTAGGCATCCACTTCTATGTTAAGAGATCAGGACTATACCCTGCTGTCAGTTTTTCCCCATGTGTTCCCTGAAGTCTCTATTCCCCAGCAGGATGGGATGCCTTCAGTTGCACCGTGCAAAATGAAATTTAAAAACAGGAAATAGACACATGCACACACACGTGCACGTGCACCCACACCCAATGCACACATTGTATACATATGCACACACTAGACTAGGAGTCAGGAGTCCTAGGCTCCCTTCCCAGCCTGCCACTGACTTTCTGTATATAGTTTGGAGGTAGATTTCTCCTCTCTGCCCCTCAATTTTCTTCTCTGTCAAATAAGGGAATGGGGGTAAATTCCATATCCTCAGTTGTCTCTCCATGACTTTCTATAAAGTCATGCTAAGACGCAAGCTAACTGGTAGAAGGCCTTTCCATGAGATTGGGATTATATGAAGCAGATAAGGACATAGGGCGCAGTGGGCAGCTGAAAGGGGAGTAGGAGTCCATTGAGGGGGAAACAGGCCTGGGCAAGGGTGGGAGACCAAGGGTGCCGGAGATCATCTCCAACTTCTCTTCTGCTCAAGGCTGGCACCGGCTGCTAGGCATCTGTCATATTTGTCTCCTCATGGAATTCTACATGTGATCCTACCCTCTTAGAGTCCTCTTTCTGTGCCTCCTACTTCCCTCCCCTCATAGTGAATGAGGTCCTCTATACGCAAAGCCCTGTGTCATGTGCCAGGCATATATGGGGTCCCCTATATGCAAAGCCTGGTGTCATATGCCAGGCAAGGGATCTTTTTGCCGGTTTCTCCCCCTGCTTTGGAATGTCTCTGATCACCCCTCATGAGGAGATTGAGGTTCTAGGAAGCTGTTGTCAGATGCAAGACAGGAAAAGATTTCCTACCAGAGAGGTAGGATGGCACAGTGGTTAAGAGTAAGGCTTGGGCCGTGTGCGATGGTTCATACCTGTAAGCCCAGCACATTTTGGGAGGCCAAGGCAAGAGGATCACTTAAGCCCAAGAGTTCAAGACCAACCTGGGCAACACAGCAAGACCCCATCTCAATAAAACTTTTTTTTTTTTTTAATTAGCTGAGCACGCTGATGCTGGCTGCTAGCCTATAGTCCTAGCCACTCAAGAGGCTGAGGTGAGAGAATTGCTTGAGCCCAGGAGTTCAAGGCTGCAGCCAGCCATGATCACACCACTGCACTCAAGCCTGGGCAACAGAGCAAAACTGTCTCTGAAAAAAAAAAAAAAAAAAAAAAGTAATGCTTTTGATGCCACACAGTCCCTACATTTAAGCCTCAACTCTATTCCTTGAGCAGATTACTTAATCTTTCTAGGCCTCAGTTTTTTTATCTGAAAAATGGGAACAATAATACTCATCTATCCTATAGGGTTGCTATAAGAAATAAATAAGATAATTAGGCATGACAGAGACTTTCAGTTGCATACCCAGTCTCTCCTCCCTTTCTAATGGAGCCCCATTTTTGTTGGGAGTTAATTAAACCCAGCTAAACAAACTATATTTTCCAGTCTCACTGCAGCCTGGATTGCCAGAAGGTAGTGTCTTGCCCAAGAGATGTAACTGGCAGCCCCATGGGGAGGAAACATTTGCTTGCCTGATACAGGTCTTATCCTTTTTTACTGACTTTGCCCTTCCTCCTGCTGGGAACACAGATGATGGCTGGAGCTGCAGCCATTTTGCAACCATGAGGGAAAGGCCAAAGTAGTAGAGAACGGCCAATAGTAGAGACCTCACCTGTGGCTCACATAAACAGCCACCTACACCCAGACTTCCTGTTCATAACCACTATTTCATTTTAGCCACTCTCATTTGGATTTTCTGTTTTATCTATCTAAACTTAATCTTCAGTTGGCTCAAGCGTTTATGTCATGCACTCAGTAAGCACTTAATACCTTTTTTCCACTGCATGGGATGGATCCCTGGTGGCCCATTGTAAGGTGCCCCGTGGAGGGAGAAACACCATATAGGACTTTAGCACAACATAGTAGGTCTAGGACTTTGCCACTCTTCTGCTGCGTGGGCTTCAGTGGATCCTTTGGCCTCTTGGATCTTCAGTTTCTTTATTTGGGAAGACGCAGTAAGTTCCTTCCACCTCTGGCCATCCATAGATCCATGACAGTCTCCCAAGGACATCCAGGTCCACAATATGGCTCCATATGTTCCATGCTCCATGTCCCAGACTCTCCTCTAATCCCTCTATCTCTACCCTGCAAAATTTCCTGAGATCCTGAGAATTTGCCAAAGAAAGGAACTGTTTAAATCAAAGGCCATGCTGTCTTAGTTAACTGTCACCAAAGAATACCAAGAGTAACATAAAACCCAATGGAATCAATAAGTCACTAAATAATTTTGGTAACATTTCACATTAAGGTAGCATGAATACTTTATTAAGAGCTGGTAAGTAAATTTCCCTTTTTCTTAAATTATGCTAGAATGTGCAGAAGCATAAATAACTGCTTGGGCTGCTGCTCCGAAGTGCTTCCTTGCAAGTTGCAACACTGTCATCTATTAACTAGTTTACAGTTATTCCGACAGGTCTCTGTGTGTCTTGGAATAATTTACTTTGCAAAGCAACTTTGATGAATCATTTATTCATCATTATTATTTATAAATGCTGTTTTAATTTAGCCCGTTTCCTTTGCTTCCTTGCAGCATACTGACCAAAGAAATAGGAAATGCTTAGGGCAGAACTTCTGCTTGGCTTTGTGGTGTTACTTTAAACAAAAGAGTGCCGTTGAAGCACATGGCATCTCCATCTACATTATAAACGCACTCTCCATCCTTCCCAGTCCTGAGCATCACGGTTTCTCCACCTACCTACCTGCCTGGTGCTGTGCATATGTTGGGTAAGTGAAGGAAGGACAGGGCCCCCACTCCACACACCTGGGGCAGGGGAGAAAGAGAACTAATGTTTAATGAAGACCCACTCTGTTCCAGGTGCCTCAGCAAATTGAGGGTTTCGCATGTACCAGACACCATTCAAGCAACTTTGCCTGTATCATTCACTCAATTTTTTCAATGATAATTTCTTTTTTGAGACAGAGTTTCACTCTGTTGCCCAGGCTGGAGTGCAGTGGCACAATCTTGGCTCACTGCAACCTCTGCCTGAGCCTTCCGAGTAGCTGGGCCTAAAGGCACGTGCCACCACGTCCGGCTAATTTTTGTATTTTTAATAGAGACAGGGTTTCACCATATTGGCCAGGCTGGTCTTGAACTCCTGACCTTGTGATCCGCCTGCCTCAGCCTCCCAAAGTGCTGGGATTACAGGTGTGAGCCACCGCGCCCAGCCCATTGATAATTTCTAAAACTTATATAGCACTTTTAAGATGCCAGTCTGTGCTCTAAGTGGTTTGTTTATATTAATTCAATCATTACAATAGCCCTGCATATTGTTACTATTATGATCCTCATTGTAAAGATGCTAGAAATGAAGCACAGAGAGGTTAAGTGAATTACCCAAGGCCACAGAGCTAGGAAATGACAGAACTGAGATTCAGATCCAGATAGTCTCGTTTCAAAGGCTACAGACACCCTCAACCACCATCTGCCTCTTGATAATCTCATGAGCTAAGCCCTATTTTTCATCCATTTTACAGAGGATAAACCTGCAACATACAGAGAGTCAGTGATGTTTCCAAATTTTCAAAGCTAGAGAGTAGCAGAACAAGGATTACCACTCAGATGGTTTGACTGCTCTTAGCCACAACGCATAATGCTTTATATATAATCTCCCCACGGTTTATAAATTAGGTGCTATTCCCATCTCACAGGTAAGGAAACGGAACACGAGAGGTGATGTAGTTTGCCAAAGGGTCACATGATTGTTAAGTGTCAGGACTGAGATTTAAACCCCAATTTACCTAGCTGTTTTTTTAACTTTTATTTTAGGTTCAGGGGTACATGTGCAGGTTTGTTATATAGATAAACTCAAATGGGGTGGGGTTGTTGTACAGATTATTTCACCAACCAGGTACTAAGCACAGTACCCAATATTTATTTTTCTGATCGTCTCCCTCCACCCATTCCCTCCCTCAGGTAGGTCTCAGTGTCTGTTGCTCCTCTCTGTGTGTCCATTTGTTATCATTATTAGTGGTATTTCTTTTTCTGTTCCTGAGTTATTTTGCTAAGGATAATGTCCTTAATCACAGCATAATAGGAAGAGAAGAACACCTTTCAATTCAGGAAGGTTTGGTTGAGGACTGCACTCCATTTTCCTCATTTCTTTCACTCAAGTCTCAGGTGCCAGCCCTGACAGCCTCCAACATCTCTGGCCTCATGGAGGGGAACAAGGCAAAGGAGGCTTCTGGATACTGTGGGGAGGATGAAACAGGAACCAGGGACACCCCAATTGGAGAACTTCCTGATGTGGCTCCCTTCACACATGTCCACCTCCCATCTCCCCAGGGCTCTATCTCAGCCACCACTTTCTCCAAACCCCAAGGACGGAATGGAAGCAAACTATTTTGATACACAGAGAAAGGCTTCTGGGTGCATTTCAGCTGGAAAATAAGGAATTAGAAAATTAGATTAATACTTAAACCAACAGGGGTCTGAGGCCAAGGAAGACAGACCCTCGGAAGACTGAGGAATCTTCTTAAAGAATCTTGAGGACTTTAAATGATATAATAAAATTCAACACTGATGAAAGAGAATGAGCTGAAAGTCTTTGCAAGGTCCTTCCAGCTCTCTCTCTCTGTTTCAAGGACAGTTGGCTTTAATAAGAAGTTGCACTGAAAATGTTAAAATTGAGTCCTTGAATGAAGCATGCGAAATTTCAATAGCAAGAGTGCATACTGACACTCCTAAGACTAGCCACGCTGACCTCCGTAATGTGCCACTTATCTGAGGAGTGACCTTTCAGTGCATTCTCTGATTGCACAGAAGAGAAAAGGAAAAGGAAAATCTTAGGAACTTTCTTCTGAGCTGGACTCTTCCTTAGTACAATGTTGCTGTATTAGTCTGTTCTCAAACTGCTGCAAAGAAATACCTGAGGTTGAGTAATTTATTAAAAAAAAAAAAAAAAAAAAAAAGAGGTTTAATTGGTTCACAGTTCCACAGGCTGTACAGGAAGCATGATGCTGGTATCTGCTCAGCTTCTGGGGAGGCCTCAAGAAACTCAATCACGGCAGAAGGTGAAGGGTAAGCAGCACCTCACATGGTTGCAGCAGGAGGAAGGGAGAGAGTAGGCTGGTGCTACACTCTTTTAAAACAACCAGATCTCATGATATCATGGGAACAGCACTGGGGGTGGTGCTGAACCATTCACGAGAAACTGCCCCTATTATCCAATCACCTCCCACCAGACCCCACCTGGGGATTGTATTTCAATATGAGAGTTGGGTGGGGACACAGATCCAAACCATATCAGTTGCTCATGCTATCAAAAGAAAACATTAGGCCCCATACAAAACCTAGAGCTGATTGACAGTCCTTGGATTCTAAAACAAGATGTTTTTGTTAGTTACTGAAAAATGAAGAGGCACCAATGAAATGGAGACTTTTGATATGCATGAGGTATTGGACTAAGGGGGAAAGTCCAAGCAGACACGGAGGCCGAGAATGAGATGTTGGACACAGCAAAGTCCTTTTTTTTTTTTTTTTTTTTTTTAAATTGAGACAGAGTCTCACTCGATCACCCAGGCTCAAGTAAGTGATGCAATCTTGGCTCACTGCAACCTCTGCCTCCCAGTTTCAAGTGATTCTCCCATCTCAGCCTCCTGAGTAGCTGGGATTACAGGAGCCCGCCACCACGCCTGGCTAATTTTTTTTTTTTATTTTTAGTAGAGACAGGGTTTCACCATGTTGGCCAGACTGGTCTCAAACTGACCTCAAGTGATCCACCCACCTCGGCCTCCCAAAGTACTGAGATTACAGGTGTGACCCACCACACCCAACCAGGAAAGTCTTTTAGAGCTCCTCAAATTATTAAGTCAACACTGCACTTAAATGACTGCTAAATCCAATACAGACTGAGGACATCTGCCCCATGGAAAGCTCTGGTGCAGCCCCAACTTTTCCATCCATTTCATCTATTGAACAAATATGATCTAGACGAACACCAAGAGTCTCATTGCTGTGGTCACACTGAGGACAAAGGCATGAACAAGACATGGTCCTGTCCCCAAGGAGCTAAGTAAAAGAGATAGTTGATTATACATGGATGGAAACCACGAAGTTTTATTACAGCTCAGAAACACATACACTAATCCCCCTGAAGTAAGGGTTATTCTGGGAGGTAGGGAGATGCCCTGATCCTAAGCCAGAGTCAGGCAGATGCCATCTAGACACAGTAGGCTGGATGCCCTAAATCACACAGTGGTCCCCAAGCCTGCATCTTAGGGTCCCAGGTCCAGCCCCCGAGTCCCTTAGACTGAGTGGTTTGCAGTGCCTACCACTTTCACATGCTAACATCATTTCCTGCAGCCACGCAAATAAAAGTGGACAGCAAGCCAGTGCCCTTCTGTTTGCTGCTATTGGATTTATGACATGTCAAGTTTAAATAGCACGTGCAAGGCTCACAATGGAGGCGACACAGAATTCATTTTCAAGCCCATCAAGGCTCTGAGGCCACCTCCTTCTCCCTGCTGTGGCTGGGAGTAAAATTTCATGAAATCCTAATACCAAGAAAAGGCCTCTCTGGATTTCCACGTTCAACTTTGCTTCTGTCTCTATCTCCTTTCTTTTTTCCCTCAAGTCCCAAAAAAATACCAAAATAGCATAAATGCCTCATACCAGTACCCAATAGATACCAATTAATCTTTGTGCAAGTTTGCTTCTGCTGTGCATAAACCCTAATCTTATTCCCAGGTTGAATTCTTAATCCCTTACAACCAACCACCATCGGTCACTGCCACCCAGCTGAGGTAACTAGCTCTAATTTAGGGCCGCTCCGCCCACCTTTTGTGCTTTTCTTTATTTGCTGTGAGAATCTTCCCCTCTCTGCCCCACCTGCCATCTTCCCTTCCCCCAAACTAGCAAATTAAACTGTGCAGTTGCCCCCAGCTCTTCCCAATAAAGGAAGCAACTTGGACTTGACCCATTAAAGGAGAAAGCCCGGAAAGACTTGCTACAGTATCCAGCAAGTCTCATTTTGATAATTGATTGGTAAGACAAGCATTTAGGTTGCAAAGCAACCTTAGTAGTCAGGTTTCCATTTTGCAGCAAAACCCCTAAATTAAAAATCACCTCCAGGGGATAATTCTTTTGCAAATAATATGAGCTGGGCTATTTCTGTTTTTGTCAGGCATACTGTCACTCCAGGCTGGTGTCTCATATGTTATTCTGGCTGCATGAGAGAGGCCCAGAATAATAGCACTGGTAACAGAGATGATGGCAAAAATGGGAATGTCAATTTACAAACATAAAACAAGGGGAAAACCATACTCCTCGACAAAAAGTTGGTATCCACTTTAGACAAGGGAAAATTACAAAATAGAGCCCCTAAATACACATGGTTTAGTCAATGACAAGGCAGGCAGCATTTGGGATGCCGTGTTTGGCTGTGGTCAAATCTGAGTTAGGCTAGAAAAACCCAGGAAGCAGGGTCCTTTTACTCTTAAAAATGAACAAATGTCATTTGGTTGACTAATTATTTTATGTTCATGTCACAGTGAACTGTGGCTGAGTACCTTAGATTTCTGCCTTTGCTCATGATGTTTCTTCTGAATATTACACCTTCTCCACCCTTGGCAAATGAATCACTCTTCCTCACCCTTAAAGGCTCAAGTGTCTCCTCTACCAGGAAGCCTTCCTGATTTTTTAGCAGATTTTATCTCCTCCTGTCTCCCATTACATACTGTTTAATAGCACATTCATACCATTACTAGCTGACTCTTCAGTCTCTTCCCACTACACTTTAAGCTCCTTGAGAGCAGGAAACACATCTTACTCCTCTTTTAATCTCTAGCAGCTGGCACAGTGCCAGGAACATGATAGGTATTCAGTAAATGTTTGTTGAATGAAGAGATATGTCTAAATATAGAAACTATATGAGATGAAACAAAGAGCTGAATTTGAAAGAACTGATTATTCTAGAATCAATCTGTTGAATTAGATGATTTATTTTTAGCAATGTCTTCCTGAGTGCCTGCCAGATACTTGGCCTTGCACTAAGTAAGTACATAGAGGTGGCAGGAGAAAAGGACAGAATCCCCACTTTCAAGACATTTATAATCATATTTATGGATTTCTATGTTAGGATAGTAGAAAATAGTCCAAGATAAAATTTTGTAACACAGTAGTATCATTGTGTGGGCATACTGGGTTGGGAGTTAAGAAAACTCTGTTCCCTGTCACAATCTCACCACAAAGTCATTGTGTGACCATGAGCAAGTCCCTCCACCTCTCTGGACCTCTGTTTTGTCATATGTAATATCAAATAGTTGAAACAGTACTGAGACAATTGGCCAGTCAAATAGAAGAAGATGAAATTAAATTTCTGCTGCATATCATACAGAAAAATAAATTCCACGTGGATGAACACCTAAGTGTAAAATAGCAAAACTCTAAAAGCTTTCCAAAAAAAAAAGAAAAACTATAGAAGTATATCTGTATGGGTTTAGTTTAGGAAGAACTTTCTTAACAAAATGTGAAAAGCAAAAACCATAAGGGAAACATCTGACAAACTGAAGCACCTTAAAACAAACACACACACACACCCTAACAAAGTGAAAAATGAAGCTACGACATGGAAGAAGATATCTATAGCCCTCATGATGAAAAATGAAAGAGTAGCCAGAATATCTAAGGATTTTACAAATACATTAGAAAGAGACAAATACATTAAATACATTAAATGCAATCCACAAAAGAGGATAATGATTGACAAACTTATGAGATGTTCAACCTCATTAATAATTAGAGAGGTCTCCATTTAAAATGGCAATAAGATACCAGTTTATACCCAGCAGATTAGAAAAAATTGAAAAGCCTTACAATACCTAGTTTTATCCAAGATGTAATGCCATGGAGACTCTCACATGCTTCAAATAGATATGTAAATGGGCACAGCTATTTGAACAATAACTGGTAAAGTTGAAACTGTTAATATCTCATGACTCAGCAATTTCTCTCTCATTCTATACAGGGAGATCTAGACAAATATATTCCTTGCAGCATCAGACATTGGTAATTCTTGTTGTCAACTGGATCACCAGTAGACTGGAAAAGCATAGTATAGTAACATGGCATACTATATGACACTATAGTATAGTACTGCTATAGTATAGTATAGGAGTATAATCATACAATGGAACTCTATACAGCAGTAAAAATTAATTCACTAGATCTACAAGTAACACCACAGTTAATCCCAAAAATGTAATGCTGAGGAAAAGCAGAAAGTTGGAGGATTATGTGAACCGGATGGTGGCATTCACATAAAATTCACACAAAACAATCCTACATCATTATGGATGAAAACTTATCAATGTGGCAAAGTATAAAAACTGGGCAGGAAAGATGATCTCTGAATTCAAAATTGGAGTTACTTCCAGAAAAGAGAAAATGGTGGCAGTGTGGAGTGGGAAACAAAGGAAGCCTCAATTATATAACGTTTCATTTTAGTAAAATGAGTAGCAAATAAAACATCCTGTCACACCTCAGTAGTGGATATATGAGTGTCTTCTATATTATCCCCTGTACTGTCATAATTTCATGTAAAATATTTCATTTTTTAAAGGGTGAAAAGAATATAGACCAAAACATTTATCAGAATTATCTCTGGAGGAGGTAGGATTACAAGTAGTTGTGTTTATTTATTTATTTTGCTTACCTTATGTTTTCTGAGCTTTCTTTAATGTGAGTTGTCACTTTTGAAGAAAAGTACAATAAAGCTTGCTTGCGAAAAGAAAACAACGTGAGAGTGTTTGAAGTACATTGTTTTAAAGAACCTTTCTGACATTTAAATTCCATGATTAGGACTGGCTGTCAGGACAAACATGGGCTCTGCCCTTAGCCAACAGTTGTTCTAGGTCCATGTGAGAAACTTGCAGAGACAACACCAGCCAATGTCTAAACAAATACAAATGGGTTTTGGTGTCTGCTCCAGGCAGTCAGAAGACGAGACAGCAGAACTGCAGAATGACTGCAAGGCCTCAGGACGAGGTATCTGCTGCATATCATAGGGAAAAATAAATTCCATGTGGATTAAACACCTAAATGTAAAATAGCAAAACTCTAAAACCTTTCCAAAAAAAAACCTAGCAGGATCAACACCAACCAAGAGCTAAACAGAGCAAGCTGCAATGCCATCTTGGGCTGGGGTCAAGTACTAGAAAACCATTAAAAAGAGCCTGGGATTGGGCTCTTTTTTGGTTCCATATGAATTTTAGAATAGTTTTTATTTCTGTGAAAAATGATGCTGGTAATTAGATAGGAATAGTGTTGAATCTGTAGATCACCCTGGGCAGTATGGTCATTTTTATGATATTGATTCTTCCAATCCATGAGCATGGGATGTGTTTCCATTTGTTTGTGTCATCTATGATCTCTTTCAATAGTGTTTTGTAATTCTCCTTGTAGAGATCTTTCACCTCTTTAGTTAGACATATTCCTAGGTATTTTAGTTTTGGTCGCTATTGTAAATGTGATTGCCTTCTTGGTTGGCTCTCAGCTTGAACATTATTGGCATATAGAAATGCTACTGATTTTTATACATTGACTTTGTATCCTAAAAATTTACTGAAGTCATTTATCAATTCCAGGAGCTTTTTGATGGAGCCTTTATGGTTTTCTAGGTATAGGATCATATCATCAGCAAAGAGATAATTGACTTCTTCTTTTTCTATTTAGGTGCCTTTTATTTCTTTCTCTTGCCTAATTGCTCTGGCTAAGACTTTCAATACTATGTTGAATAGGATTGGTGAGAGTGGGCATCTATGTCTTGTTCCAGTTCTCAAGGGGAATGTTTCCAGCTTTTGCCCATTCAGTAAATATTGGCTTTGGATTTATCATAGATAGCTCTCACTATTTAGAGGTATGTTCCTCGATGCCTAGTTTGTTGAGAGTTTTTATCATGAATGGATGTTGGATTTTATTGAAGGCTTATACTGTGTATATAAAGATGATAATATGGTTTTTGTTTTTAATTCTGAGAACAAGCCTGGAGGCATCACACTATCTGACTTCAAACTATACTATAAAGCTACAATAACCCAAACAGCATGGTACTAGTACAAGAAGAGACACATAGGCCAATGGAACAGAATAGAGAACCAAGGCATAAGGCTCCACACCTATAGCCATCTGCTCTTGAACAAAGTCAACAAAAATAAGCAATGGTGAAAGGACTCCCTATTCCATCAATGCTGCTGGAATAGCTGGCTAGCTATATGCAGAAGAATGAAACCGGACCCCTACATTTCACCATATACAAAATTAACTCAAGATGAATTAAATATTGGAATATAAGACCACAGACTCTAAGAATCCTAGAAGAAAAACCTAGGAAACACCATTCTGCACCTCAGCCTTGTGAAATAATTTATGATTAAGTCCTCAAAAGCAATTGCAACAAAAATAAAAATTGACAAGCTGGACCTAATTAAACTAAAGAGCTTTCTGCACAGCAAAAGAAACTATCAACAGAGTAAACAGACAACCCACAAAATGGGAGAAAATATTCACAAACTATGTATCTGACAGAGTCCTAATATCCAGAATCTGTAAGGAACTTAAACAATTCAAGAAGCAAAAACAAACCCCACTAAAAAGTGAACAGAAGACATGAACAGACACTTCTCAAAAAAAGACACACAAGGGCCCAGCAAACATATGAAAAAATGCCCAACATCACTAATCATCAGAGAAATGCAAATTGAAACCACAATGAGATACAATCTCATATACATTCAGAATGGCTACTATTAAATAGTCAAAAAACAACAGATGCTGGTGAGGCTACAGAGAAAAGGGAATGCTTATATACTGTTGGTGGGAATGTAAATCAGTTCAGCCTCTGTGGAAAGTAGTTCAGAGATTTCTCAAATAACTGAAAATAGAACTACCATTCAACCCAGCAATCCTATTACTGTGTATATACCCAAAGGAAAAGAAATCCTTCTGCCAAAAGGACACCTGCACTCGCATGTTTACTGCAGCACTATTCAAAATAGCAAAGACATGGAATCAACCTAGGTGCCCATCAGCAGTGGATTGGATAAAGAAGATGTGGCACATATACACCCCAGAATACTATGCAGCCATAAGAGAGAACAAAATTATTTCCTTTACAGAAAATGGATGCAGCTGGAGGCCATAATTCTAAATGAATTAATGCAGGAGCAGAAAACCAAATACAGCATATTTTCACTTATAAGTGGGAGGTAAATACTGGGTACTCATAAAGATGGCAACAATAGACACTAGGGGCTACTAGAGGGATGGAGGTGGGTAAGGGTTGGAAAACTCATGTTGGGTACTAGGCTCACTACATGGGTAATGGGATTATTTGTACCCCAACACATAGCATCACGCAATATACCCATGCAACAAACTTTCACATATACTCCCTGAATCTAAAAATAAAAGTTGAAATTATGAATAAACAAATAAGTGCAAAAAATAAAAAAGAGGCTGGAGTATAGCACAAATTGATATGTTGGTTCTACGACCTACTAACACTCATTTACAGCATGCTATTGAACAGATTACATTAAAACTCTTTATGCCTTGATTCTTATACTTGTAAATTATAAAAAATAATAATATTATTAGAGGGTCATGGAGAATTAAATAAAATGATCCACTATGAACATGTACAGCCCAGAGCCTGTGGCAGGCTGGAGCAGAGCCTATTCCAGATTGCAGTTAAGCCTGTGAGCTAGAGGCTGGAGGCTTGGGGTGCACTCCAGGCTGGAAAGGCTGGGGAAGCAGGGCAGTCACATAGGGAAGAGGCCAGAGGACCCACATCAAAGTCTGCACTTCAGGAAGGCTGCTTGACTCCAGAAGGAAATAAATAAACTCAGCCCTCAGAAGCAGGGTCTGCTCAAACATAGAGAGTCAGAGGGAATCCAGGGGAAATTAGAATTTCCCTGCTAATGGGGCACTTTACCCAAGGGCCCTCACTGTCAGTCTATAGGCACTTAGGGAAAACTGGAATCTTTGGAGAATCATGGGTAGGGAGGACAGATAAATGCCCTGGCTGTGTGGCCTCAACCCCTCTGGGCTGCTGTTTTCTCATTTATGAAATGAGGAACTAGATATCCTGGAAAGATACTTACAGGAGGAAAGAGACCTTGGTTCTATTCAGTCCTACCTGTAACTGGCCATGTGGCTTTGGGGAAATCTTCCACCTTCCCAATCCTCAATTTCTTCTACAAAATGATGGATGTAAATGCGATGTTCTCCAAAAGCCTACCAAGCTTCGGGGTAAGTCACATGCAAACATGTGCACACATGCATGGGCAGTTGGACCTCAGTTTAACCCAGATTGGGTTTTAGGACAACTACCTGGCATATTAATATCACATATCCAAGATAAAAGAGAGAGAGAAAAGGAAGGAAAGGAGGAAGAGAGGGAGGGAGGGGGGGAAGGAAGGAAATGGTGGAGGAGGAAGAGAGAGAGGGAGGAAAGCAAAAAAGCAAAATAGCCACAGGCATCCAAGCATGGGCATGCCTGCAGATCAGCTGCCTATAAGGTATAACTAGGGAGGCACTGAACAGGCTGTTCCCTAGAAAAACCCAGCTTGCCCCAACTGTGCCTACCACAAGGTCTGGTATGCCACTGTTAGCATGACAGTCTATCAGGCCTCCAAGGATTTTTCAGTCTTCCAGATCTCCCTTGAAAATGCCATGTGCAGAACAAGGCTCACCCTGAAGGCATTACCTTGTCAGCTTGGTCCCCAATCTCACAACTGGCTATAAGAAAAATTCTAGGAGAAGGTTACAGATGGAGCTGTATTGGGGGATCATGAAAAAGGCTGGAAATTCCAAAAGCAGACCACCTCTTCCCACAGGTGGTGGAAGGGCCTTTCCAAGTCATTGCATCACCAATGCCCCCTTGCTTCCTACTTGTCCCTTATGTAGGACCTCTCTCTGTTGCTGGGCTTATGGGAAGGAATTACTGTCCGCCTCATACAGTAATGGCTGAGAGGGCTTGGGGAGCTTATGCAGCCAACGTTAGGCCTACAGAGATGAGAGCCCCTTGACCAAGGTCCCATGGTGGGTTAAGGGTAGAGCCTCAACCAAAGTAACAACAGTGATGACAGCAGCTACCCTTTATCAAATCCTTCCTAAGGCCAAGTCCCATTCTAAGTCATTTAGTCCTCACAATGCCCTATAAGGCAGAGACTATTAATATTTCCCTTCTACAGATGAGGAAACTGAGGCACAGAGAGGTGAAGTTTGCCAGTGCCTTTTATATGGGTGCCCAGCTTATGGGGGCCCAGGTTGGAGCTCAGGCTTTGGCTGCAGGACCACTGTGAAGAACTCTGAGGCAACACTGCTAGGACATCCAGGTCTTTGGCCTCCTGGGCCCAGGTGTTACCCCTTCACTAATTTTTCTAAGGCTGGCCCAGATCCCTGGTCCTAAATCTAGGGCTCATCCCCATGTTACCAACCCCTCAGGCCCTGAAGGCTCTGGAAGTTTCCCCTCCTTACCTTCCCCTCCTCCTACCTTCCCTTTCACCGAAAGAGAGAAGCTGCAGCAGAAAGGTGTCAGAGAAAGTGACGAATGGATGCTGACCCCAGGGCAGAGCTCACATGGCCCGCCTCTCTACCCTCATCGAATCAGCCCCCCTCCCTCATACTCACCTGACAGGCAGGACACAGAGCCCCAGGATAGGAGCAGGGGCAAGGCACGTCTCCTGGGGCCACCCCCACATCACTAGGGCAACTGGGCAGAGACTTCCCTGCCCCACCTACTCCTGCCCCGGGTCACGGTCCCCACCCCTGCCAGAGCCCCTCGACTGGCTAAGCCATCCTTCAGGCCCAGCTGACACGTGCTTCCCGAGTGCTGGTGACAGGCGCCCAGCTGGAAAATAATGAACTGTGGAGATGGGGCAAAATGCAGGTTCTCCTACATTAGAAATGACAGCCCCAGCTAAAGCTGCAGGCAGGGTACCCTCACACAGGCATGTATACACATATGCTTATACACACATGCACCTTTGCTCACACACTCACTCCATCTTGGCTGCACGAATGGGACCCAGGAAGATGAAGTAGGTCTCAGCTTATAAGGGGTGATGCCAACTGCCACTGCTCTCTCTGAAAGACGAGCACTAACAGCAGCAATTCCTTCCACATAGATTACATCCTGCAGTTTGCAAAGCACTTCCACACCTGCTGGATAAACAGATAAGTAGGGGTGAAAAATGAACTGGACAGTCACTTTGAGGCTGAAGGGTCACAGGCAAGCTGCTGAACCTCTTTGTGCTTCTGCTTTACCATCTGTACAACAGGGTTACTAATAGCACCTGATAAAAGCCACAGGGATTGGGGAGTTAGGGCGGCTTCATTAAAAACCCAGATGAGACCATTCAGTTCTGCCCCCGTCTGCTTCAGCTGCTGATGGCAGCAGCTTCCCAACTGCCTGGTGCTCTAAGTTTATCACTTTCCACAGCGGCCACCCTTCTGAACTGCCTGGGTGAACTCCTGGGCAGAGTGACGCCAGCCCCAGAGAGACAGAAGAGGACAAACCACGAATGCATATGCATGCACCACACAGGCGTGGCCACTGCAGGTCCAGCCTGTTTCCAATGTCTGCTGTCTCTGCTATGGGCTTGGTGCTGGGCAGAATTTCCAGCCTGCCACAAAGACTCCTGGGGTAAGAATGGGAAGAAATAAGGCCACAACTACAGAACTGCCAAGAAACAAACCCACAGCTCTTTTGAGACAGCCAGTGAGAGCATTTAATGTACAAAAGTTAGTATGGAGATGCCAGCATGGGCTCATTCAGCCCATGTTCATTCAGCATATCCAGTCAACATCCCCTAAATACCTTCTACCTGCCCAGCTCTGGGATGGGTAGCACAGGGTGGGCAGGAAATAAGAGGACACCACTCAGGCAGGCCTGAGACATAGCCAAAGGACACAGAGATCTTCTCCAGCACCTGCCACAATGCCTGAAATTCCACCATCAGGAATGAAGGCTATGACCATCGATGCCCATGTTTGCCTATGTGCACATGATAGGGAGATCTGCCTCCTCTTTATGGAATTCTTCCCTTTTATAATTGGTTATACATATGGACAGATGTTTAGAATGTCAGAAATGGATGGGACTTGGGAGAGCTTCTAGTCCTTCCATCTTCAAACAAACTCTAAGCCAACAGGTAAAATACACAGAAGTGGCACAGACACAGTTGGGTTGGGATGGCAGTGAGTGAGGAGGGCTAACTCACCCTCTTTAAACTCTCTTTGCTCATGATGTCTCCTGACTTCCCTCAGAGAATTTGGAAAGCACTTCTCAAGATATATCCTTATGATTAGGCTCAATTGCAAGCAACAAAGATTCTAAACATGGTGGCTTAAACAGAGTAGTGGTGTTTGTTCTTTTTGTTCCCAGAAAAGTCAGATGTAGGCAGCACAGAGCTGATGTGGATCTTGGATCTGCATTCATCTCTTTGCAGACCACTTCTGGCCTCTGCTTCACATCCTCATGGTCCAAGATAGTAGGCTTATGATTCCAGGCAGCTGGCTGGAGGAAATGACAGAGAAGAAGGTCTCCCAGAAGGTGCTGAGGACCCATTCACATCCCACTGGCCATGATGTAGTCACATGGCCACATACAGCTGCACAGGCTGCTGGAAAATGTAGTTTTACTTCCAGGCAGCCATGGGCTCAGCTAAGAGCTCTATGACATGAAGTAGAGGGAGAACAACTATGAAGTAAGCAATTAGTGATTACTGCCCTATCAGTTCAATCCTCTATAAGTAACTAAAACGAGGTGGTAGGATGATTATAATAAGATCATTGGTTAAGGTTTTAATGCCCAAGAGATTTTCCCCAATACCTAACATAAGGCTTGACTTAGACAAAAACAAAAAGATAAGTCCTTGCCTTCCCAGTGGGAAGGGAGATATGCCAGCCAACACTTACCACATGATAAATGATGTGACAAAACTAAGTGCAAAATAGAATGGGAATAACAACACAGAGCACTCAAATCTCTCTGTGAGGGTCCAAGGGGTCACTGAGAGAGAGTGCTTTGCAGCTGAGGCTGGATTAGTATGAGAATTGGTGTCGCTGAATGGACAAGAATGGGGAAATACAAGTCAGGCAAAGGGAACAGTGTGTGCAAAGGCCCAGAGGCAGGATAGTGGACCATTTTTGGAAGCTAAAAAGAGGTGCAATATTGCCAGAACATAAAGGGCAAAGGGGATGTGATGGTTAATTTCATGTGTTCACTTGGAAGGTCTTCAGTGTTTTCAGATAAGGTTAACATTTAACTTGTTGAACTTTGGGTAAAGCAGAGTGCCCCCAAGGCTTGAATATACATGCATATCCTATTGGTTCTGTTTATCTGGAGAAGCCTGACTAATGCAGGAGATGAGGTTGGACAGATTGGCAGGGACCAAATCCTGAATGGCCTATGTGCCATTCAAGGCCATTTCTGTTTTACACCATAGAAAAGGGGGAGTCATTGGAGACTTCTGAGCAAGATAGGGGTCGGACTTGGATGTAAATCATGGCTTAGGGGTGTGGTGGGGACTATGATAGACCAACACATACTGTTCATCTACCGTACGTGATAAGCACTGTTCTAGAAGCTTCAGATGAGAGTGGTCAAGGCCAGTGGCAGGGAGACAGAAGATAACTGGATGTGCTAGTGGAAAGGGAGCAGAGGCAAAGGAGACTCCCAGGTTTCCAACTTTCACAGCTCTACAAGGACAGAGCCTGATTCTCTTGCCCATCCCTGCACTCCCGGCACTAGCACAGTGTCTGGGACTAGGCCTGCATAATTCTTTTTGGAATCCAGAACGAATAGCTAAAGAGATGAAGACTCTAACAAAGAAGGGTCGTAGGTCCAGCATAACACTGTAAACAAATGGGTTCTTAATTCAGTTCAAACACTTGTTGACTAACTGAATGAAGGGCCCAAGGATGCAAGATGCAGCCATGCCACCCGCATTGGCCCTATATGCCCTCCAATCTGATGAAGGTGCTACCAGGAAAGCACAGGTGGAAGGTAACATTCAGATTTCTGAGAATGCTGCATTTCTGCTTTTCCTCCAAAATATCCTTTCTCCACTGAGGGATGTATGAAACTCCACTGTTTAGAGCTTAACATCCTTAATCCTGAAGTCCTAGTAAAGGCAAAATCCCATAGGCGAGGATCCCCCTCTACAGCCTAAGAAGACATTCACACCCAAGTGTTGATGGTGGCTCTCAGCGCAGGAATGGGTGAGGAAGAGAGAAATAGGAGTGGGACATATCTGAGGGGAAACAGAGAAGATGAAGGGAGGCTGAGAGCCCCTGAGGCCAGCCTCATCCCTTGATAGTTTTGCAGAAGTTGAGCTGTCTTTGGAGAGAGAGAGGAGGACTGAGAGCAGCAGGCTGGAGTCCATCAAAATCTTTGCTGCTTCCTTGAAGGGGACCCAAGTGCTAAGGATGGGAAGATTAATCCAGTGACTAAACTTGGTGGCAGACTCTTACGGTTGACACATGGGGACCTTTTCATACCACATTTTAAATATATTTCTGCCCAGAAGAGGCAGTTGACAGGCTTGGAGAGACCTAATGGAAAACAGCAGCTAATACTGCAAGTCAGCAAAGCTTGTCAACCCGGGCGCCATCATCCCTCACCTCCTCTTTCATTTTTATAGGAATGGCTCAGAAGCAGAGAAGAGAAATTTCAAAAGCCAAACAAAAAATCAATACCATAGGAGATAACCCGGCATTAATACGAAAACCAGAGAGGGCTTCTTTGTCTCAAGCCTCAGCAGCACTATCAATCACACTTCCTGGATAGATTTGGGAGGCTACTTTTGCTCATAGCAGGCAGGATCCGTTTTAGTTAAAATGCCTGTGGAGAGTGGGATTTAGGTGGAGTGAAGCCTGATCCGGGGTAGAGGGGGATGCATCGTCCCCCGCTCCCAGGTGGCCCCTCCAGGACTCCTAGCCAGTCTCCAGGCCCAGGCTCACAAGACAGGAGGACAATGAGGATAGGAAAAGACAGCTTTGACTGAAAAGCTGGATTGACAAAGTAGGAAGTGCATTTAATACTTAAAGGAGCCGCCTCCTGGGTGCTTGGGCTCAAATCAATGCCCACATTCACAGGATCATCTATTTCAAGGCCAGCGGGGACCAAACTCAGTCAGCCAGTTCTAACCAGGGGTGTTCATGGGGTCCCGGAGGCAGCCCATACACAGGGAGAACACAGAGCAGGCACCTCTGGGGAAAAGCCCAGGACCTCTCAGAAGGCTCTGGCCTGCCCTCACCTTCCTGATACTCATCCCATGTTCTCAGGACTCTCCTGAGCTGGATGAAGAGGACTCCACAAAGCCTTAAACAGGATCTAGGACAGAAGGAGGTGCTCCTCCTTACTGCTCTTCTCAGCTTTGTTGCCTCTTCCTCAAGCCCCCAGTCTAGATCCTCAACCCCCCAAGTCTAAATCAGGGCTCTGTCATATTCCTCATTCCCTGCCCCCCTCTATTTTCCCTTCTAAGCTGATATCGTTTGGCTGTGTCCCCATCTAAATCTCATCTTGAATTGTAGTTCCCATAATCCCCACGTGTCATAGGAGGGACCCAGCGGGAGGTAATTGAATCATGTGGGTGGTTACCTCCATGCTGTTCTCGTGATAGTGAGTTCTCACAAGATCTGATGATTTTGTAAGGGGCTTTTCCCCCTTTTGCTAGGCACTTCTCTTTCCAGCCATTGTGTGAAGAAGGACATGTTTGCTTCCTCTTCCGCCATAATTCTAAGTTTCCTGAGGCCTCCCCAGCCATGCTGAACTTTGAGTCAATAAAACCTCTTTCCTTTATAAATTACCCAGTCTCAGGTATGTCTTTATTAGCAGCACGGGAACAGGCTAATACAGAAGCCCTCATTATTATGCATCATTATGCATTCTTGGATATTGCTATTTATTTTTCTCTACCGATTAACACTTCACAGATCAATTCCCAGCACCAACCCAAATAGAAATATGTTCCATCAACAGAAGCCTCACTAACATTCACACAGTCCACCTAGGATAGCTTCTCCACCCCAGTCTCTTTGTTTAAACTGACTTTTTCCAGCAAAACCACAGGCTCTCCTTGTTCTGTACCCATCTTTCCCTTCTCTGGTCTCCCAGAGTTAAACAATCTCAGAGTTCTGTGGGCACAGTCTAAGAGTCACAGAACCTCAAGCTGGGACGGACCTTAAGGAGCATCTCATAATCTCTGGGGAGCAAAAAAAACAATACCTTCTTTCCATCTATCTATCCAGGCAAAAAAGAAAAAACAAAAACAGTACCAAGGCCCAGGTCTCATCCTAGAACAATTACGTGAGAATCGCAGAGGGCAGGGGCAGGTATTGACATTTTTAAATCTTAGCAGATGATGGTATTGTGCAGCCAGGGTTGGCAACCACTGTCTAATCCAGCCCTTTCAAGAACTCTGCATACATTTGGTGAGGTTGTGTCCCACACAACTCTAGAGGATGCCATTCACCTGTAGCCTATATCAGTGTGCCCGTGGGGGAGTTGTGCAGGGCACCAGCTGCCCAAAGAGACCTCTGGTTTATGTCAAAGAAAGTTGAGGTTCAAGATGAAGCAATTTGGCCAAGTTTGCACAGGTGGTGAGTGTCGGAGCTTTACTGACAGCCCACACCTCCCAGCTTTTCATCACGGCAATCTGCAGTCTCCCACCTGGCTACTCAATGTATGTAGTCCTAGGCTGGTCGAAGTGGCCCATGCCTGTAATCCCAGCACTTTGGGATGCCAAAACGAAAGGATCACTTGAGCCCAGGAGTTCAAGATCAGCCTGGGCAGCATAGGGAGACCAAGTCTTTACAAAAAAAAATTTACAAAATTAGCTGAGCATGGTGGTGCACACTTTTAGTCCCAGCTACTCCAGAGGCTAAGGTAGGAGGATCCCTTGAGCCCAGGAGGTCAAGGCTGCAGTGAGCTGTGATTGAGCCACTGAGCAATAGAGTGAGAGCCTGCAAAAAAAAAAAAAAAAAAAAAAAAAAGAAAAGTAAAAAACAAAGTGTGTCAAGTGTGTAGTCCTTGCTCTCCAGTTTGTTAGGAATACAGATTCTTGGGCCCCACTTCAGACCTCCTGAATCAGAATCTGCATTTTAATCTGCATGTTAAAGCCAGGGAAGCACTGCATGTCACACTGCATTGCAAGAAAGCTTCCTGGAGGCTGGGCTGTACTCCACATCTACTTCTCATGAATCTTCTCTGTACCATGCAATCGATCAATACCTATCTGCTGATCAATTGATAGAAAAATCTGTGGTTTGCATTAGATACAGGCCCCCTGAGTATTGCTGTATTGGAAATGACTGACTTTTTTAGTTCCTGTAATCAGCGATTACTGAAATAAGGGGAATCCCTCTTCACCACACTGGAGGTATCCCTTTGCAACCATAAAAACAATGACACTTATAACAAAATAATGTCTTGCTAAGCACACCCAGGGTCCAGTGGATGATTTCATGCCCTTTCTGTAAATAACATCTAATCATCTTACCCAGCCTCATTTAGATAATGGCTCCTTTTTCATCTCTACTAGGAAAAAAATATTAATCCAAAAAAGAGAGACACATGAGAGTTCTCCAGGGTTTAGGGCATCTTTTGATTAGAGTTTATTTACTGACTCCCATTAATCAACCTGATCAAAGGCAACCTGGATCAGGGGAATGCTTCCTTTCAGAGCTTCTATCTTCCTTCCCTTCTCTGTTGGCTCCAGCTCTGCATCTTCAGGTGTTGACTGAGTCCGCAGTAGTCCACAGTCAATGGCTTGGATGGCTGCTTGGTTGTTCTGGCCCTTGTCACTTTTAACGAAATGTTGCCCTTTCTGTTTATTTCTTCTATAAACACTTAGTGCAACAGCTCTGGCCTTGGGTTCAAACATGCATGTTCATTGAGCAGCTAAACTTTCACTGGGAGTCATAAACTCTAGCCCAGTGCAATTGACCATCTTAACCTGCAGCATCAAGTATCTGATTCCATGTATATGGATTTCATTAAATAGCATAGCCCCAAACTCCTGACCAAGCAACACAGAGCAGAAGATTGATAGGTAAGAAACAGTCTAAGGAGATCTAGCCCAGCTGTTTCACTGTGCACCAGTGGTTTGGAACTTTGAGGGAGAAATTATGGACTGTCACCCCAGAAAAATGTACATAAACATGTGCTCAAAAATTTGCATGCTGTATCAAGAGTTCATAGGCCTCATGTAAGGACCAATTTAAGGACCTTGTTCCAAATATTATAAAATGTTAACTGATCTGAATCATCAGAGACGTGGGTGCATAGATATCACATTTTAGTGTCATTGTGGAAGCACTCTTACTAGAATGAACTGTGGTATTGGCTATCAGCTATCATTTAGAGCCATTCCAAGATTTGTCCCCATTGTTTTATTGAAAAGATATGGCTGAGATTATCATCCATCGTGTTACCTGACTTCTTCTTTAAAAGAATCCACAGGAGGAGTCTCTTTCTGGCCTCAGTACCAAGAAACCTTGTTCTTCTCCACCTCAATTGACTTATTTTCATTTGATGGACATCATAAAGCCTATAACCCATCACATTTCCTTCTCTGCATGGCCTGCCAGGTACCTCAGAGCCAATTCATTGCCCAAGTGTACACATCTCTTTTGGTGTATTAACCTCATTTAGAGTAATAATATTATCCAGAAGCCAAATTGTCTCCCTTATTGGTCTTTTTAAAAATTTTTATGTATGTTTTTTGAATAAATCCTTTTTGGAACATGGTAGAGTAGAAATACAAAAATTACTTGGTTGTTTTAATTGTTACTGATCTTGGTCCAGAAGCTGGCTCCATGCTGAACTACTCTGGGACCTGGCTGGGCATTTCTCCAAGGCCTGCAGAGCACAAAGATGCTAGCTCCATCCTTCCCTGCTACCAGCACACAGAACCTCACTCATTCTCAGAAGTTCCATTCTTATCTCCATTCCTTCTTTCTTTCATCAAACTTACTGAGTTACTTCTATGGGCCAGGCACCATGACAGGACATGGGGAGGATAAAGAAATGGACAAATAGAGGCTGTGCCCTGGCAGATCCCACAGTCCTGGAAGGAAGACAAGTAATTACATTACAATACAAGAGTGTAAGGGCTGTGGGGGAGGTCAGCAAAGGCTCTGCCAAGGAAATAAAAGCTAAGCAGAGACAGTCAAGTGGTCAGGTTGGGGTGTGGAGGAGGGTGTGTGTGTATGTGTGTATGCACAGGCATACACATAAAGATGGAGCAGACACCTGAGAGATGATGCTAGAGAAACCAGGAGTAAGATTACAATGTGAAAGCTTTGGGGCTTTATTCTAAGGTCAACAAGAAACCACAGAGCAGGAGGGAGTGGTAACCAGATTTTCACTTTAGAAATCTCGTCTGTGTGTGGTGTGGGGAATGGATGCAGGGAGACAAGGATAGCTTCTGGGAGAGCAGGTGAGAGGTGGTAATTCAGGTAAGAGGTAATGAACTGTAGGCAGAGGAGTGAGGATGGGGACACATATATGCTTCAAGAAAGATACTAGCAAGTAGAATTGTCCAGGGCATCTCCAGGGAAGGCAGACAGAAGAGTGAAGAATGATGCATAGGCTTTTGGCTTAGGAAATGTCCCCAAACTTTTAACTCACCATATATTCAGGGTCTCATTAGCTCCACTCATCATTCTGTGATAGAATTTGCCCCACAGCCTAGTGTATTCAGCCTAGTGTATTCAGCTTGCCTGAGTGTGTTCCTTTGACAACAGATATCAGAAGGAAACCTGACTGACATGAAGCCATGGTACTCATGCAGTATTGTGCTTGTAAATGGAGGACTCAGGAAGGGTTTGTGAATGAATGAATGAATTGGTGAATGAATGCAGAATAGAGATTAGTCCTGTCCCTTTGACTAGTGTGAACTCCTGAGAGTTATCTCTTAATGACAGCTAGTTCAGGACCCATCTCTCCCTATCTCCAGCTCTGCAGCTGTGACACACACTTCTTCACATGTTCTCAATGCCAAAAGTTTTCAGGGTGCTGAGTACACACACATGCACAAAAGACATAAGCCAAATCACTCCTGAAATTGCCATTGACGAGAACAGGATATAGATCATTCAGGTGGTGCTATAAAGCAAGTGTTCCCATAGTTAGAGGCATCTGCAAGAGCTGTTACCTTATTGCAATGAGCCCCTTCAGGTGGAGGCGCGAAAGTCATTATGCCTGTTAAGGTGGTTTATAGCCTGTGGGCTGTATGTAATGCTCACCACCCGAGAACCTGAATTGCCCGGGGGGCTGGGTCGAAGTTCCCTGCCTTGTTAACTTTCTCCTCTTATGGGGAGGCATTCCTGGGGCCAACTTGATGCAAAGGGTGATGGTGTGACTGTTATCCGATGTCCCTTTAGTCTAAAGCTGGTCCCATTTTTCGTCTCAGAAGTCTACACAGTGTACATATAGTTAGCACTGGGGTTTTAGGCAAAGCTAGCCAAAAACAAAATTTGAAAGTCCTTGAAGGTCAAAGGAAGCTAGAAAAGGGTTATAGACAAACCACCCTATGTACCACCACCAACTCTGAGCCGTTTCTTGACCCCCAAACTCCACCCCAGAATTCATCAGACAACATTTCCCTATACTGCCCTAGTAAACACCAGTACACTGAACTACAGTGTTTTTTTTTTTTTTTTTTTTTTTAACATGGCTGGGCTACCAGGAGAAGGGTTATGGCTTATAAATTTATCTGCTTTCAGAACCTAGGAAAGACCTTGTAATAAAAATGATATTAAATATGCATTGAATAGATAAATTAATGAAACATGAGGATATATCCTGTCTGAGATTGATTGCATCCCTGAATTCTGAAAGGTTTTGCAGACATAATTGGAAAATGATGGATTAAATCTTTCAGGGATCATGGTGAGTGAGGCAGGAATTGGAAAACTGAACTCAAACATCCCACTTTTTCAGGCACAGGGAAAGAATGTATCCTGGAAAACACAAACCAGGAAACCTTTGTGCTGTTCCTTGGCAAAGTTTTAGAGTAGGTTAAAAGTGACTTGTGCTGAGAAAATCTAGAAAATACTACCTCAGCCAGGTTACTGAAGTCAACATCATCAGTGATAAGTCATGTTGACAGCATGTGCCCCTGACATGATGCAATGAGCATGTTACTTCACCTCTATGGTCTTTCCCTCACCAAAAAAAAACACAATCCCAGTAACCACAAGATAAACTCAGACAAGTTCAAATTGAAGGTCAATCTACAAACTCCCTGATTGGTACTCCTTAAAATTGTCAAGGTCATCAGAATAAAGGAAACTGAGAAAATGTCACAGACCAGGAGAACCTAAGGAGACGTGACAACGAAATGTAACACGATGTCTTTGATGGGATTCTGGAACAGAAAAAGGACATTAGGACAGAACTTGCAAAATCAAAACTGTGGAGTTTAATTAATGGTAATGTGTCAGTGTTGGTTTCTTACTTGTGACAAATGTACCATCATAATGTAAGATGTTAATAGGGAAATCCAGGCACAAGATATACGAGACCTCTCTGTACTACCTTTCCAAGTTCTCTGTAAATCTAAAACTATATACAATTAAAGATTTTTTTTTAATAGAGACAAGGTCTGTCTGTCACCCAGGCTGGAGTGCAGTGGGGTGATCTTGGCTCACTGCAACCTAGACCTCCCAGGCTCAATCAATCCTCCCACCTCAGCCTCCCAAGTAGCTGGGACTACAGTCATGCACCACCACACCCAGCTAATTTTTGTATTTTTTGTAGAGACACAGTTTTGCCCTGTTGCCCAGGCTGGTCTTGAATTCCTGGGGTCAAGCAATTCACCTGCTTCAGCCTCCCAAAGCACTAGGATCAGAAAGTGCTCTTTAAAGTGAGTTATGCACATTAAGGAGACAAAGCTATAGTTGTAAGAATCTTCCATGGGCTCAATGATAATTAAGCCTGAGCAGCTAGGCTCATCTGTTCCTATGATAGGGTAGAGTACCTGACAAGTCTCTAGAGAAATGCCCTTGTAAACCTGGATGGGTGTGGCCTGGATGGCCCTGTGCTACTGATCCCTTAGCTCAGAGAACAACTGCCCCAGGAAGAGTGTTATGAGGTCTGTACCACCTGGAAGGTGGGCTGTGTATATAGTGTCAGGTCACAGAATCTCCCCTTCACCCTGAAAATTTAGACTCCTGCTAATCAGGATGGATAGACACATTCAATTATATAATTGGGATACCAAGAATATATAGACAGAACTGAAACTAACAAAATGAAAATTAAGAAGTATAATGAAAATACAGTTGACCCTTGAACAACATGGGTTTGAATTGTGTGGGTCTATCTATATGTGTATTTTTTCCAGTAAATATACTGAAAAAAGTTTTGGAGATTTGTGATAATTTGAAAAAACTCACAGACAAAATGTGTAGCCTAAAAATATTTTTAAAAATTAAGAAAAAGCCAGTTTGTCATGAGTTCATATGATATATGTAGATACTAGTCTATTTTATTATTTACACCTATATAATATACACGAATCTGTTATAAAAAGTTAAAATTTATCAAAACTTACAAACACTTAAAGACTGTACAGGGTGCCATTCTCAGTTAAGAGAAATGTAAACAAACATTAAGATGTAATATTAAATCATAACTGCATAAAACCATAGTACATACTGTACCACTGTAATAATTTTGTGGTCACCTGTTGCTATCTCAGTGAGCTCAAGTGTTGCAAGTATCTACTTAAAATGCTGTGTGACACTAAACCTCCACGTGAGCAGTTTGTCTTTTCAGTAAGTTGTGTATTACAGTAAAAAGTGCTCTTTCACAGTTCTTACATGTTTTTCATTATGATTAGTACAATACTGTAAACCTTGGATAATACCATGGGACCCATGCTAAAGTGCCACTAGTGATGCTGGAAGTGTTCCAAGAAACAAAGTCATGACACTACAAGAAAAAGTTGAATTGCTTGAGCTGTACCATACATTGAGGTCTGCTGCTGCAGGTGTCCACCATTTCAAGATAAATGAATTCAGGTAAGAACCATCTTAAAAAAAGGAAATTTGTGAAGCCATCACTATAGCTACACCAGCAGGTGTGAAAACCTTGCACTTTTTGCATAATATCTCATTATTTTGTATTGAAAATGTAGCTTTTATGTGAGTACAGGATTGCTATAAGACAGGCATCCCTATAGACTCAAATATGATTCAGGAAAGAGCAAAGTCATACGACAAAGCAAAAAGAAAGTGAAAAATCTAAAGCTGGAGAATTTAATGCCAGAAAATAATAGTCTGTTTATTTTAGAAAGAGGTTTTGCTTAAAAAAATGTCAAGATAACAGAAGAAGCAGCTTTTGTCAACCAAGACGCAAAAGGCAAGTTCCCAAATGCCATTAAGAAAATCATTGAGGAGAAAGGATATCTGCCTGAACAGGTTTTTAACACAGTTGGAAGTGCCCTATTCTGGGAAAAAAAAATGCCACAAAGGACATTTATTAATCAGGAAGAGAATTGAGCACCAGGATTTAAAGCAGGAGAGATAGGCTAACTCTACCATTTTATGCAAATGCAGTTGAGTTTCTGATTAGGACTGCCCTGATAAAGCTGCTAACCCCTGAGCCTTGAAAAGAAAACACCAGTTGCCAGTCTTCAGTTGTACAACAAGAAGGTCTGGACAATCATGACCCTTTTTTTTTATATTGGTTCCATCAATGTTTTGTTCCTGAAGTCTGGAAATACTTTGCTAGTAAGGCACTGCCTTCTAAAATTCTTTTGATGTTAGACAATGCCCCTGGCCACCTAGAACTGCATGAGTTCAATATCAAGGGCATTGAAGTGGTCTACTAGCTCCCAAACACAATGTCTCTAAGTCAGCCTCTAAATCAGGGGGTCATAAAGACCCTTGAGGCAGCTCATTACCTATGGCACTCTATGGGAAGGATCGTCAACGCTATGGAAGAGAATCCCAATAGAGAGAACATCATGAAAGTCTGGGAGGATTACACCACTGAAAACACCATGAAATTCATGAGGTTATAGAAAAAGCCATGAAACTCATGGGGTTCTGGGTGGCTGGGGCATTGTCCAAAACAATAAACTCCTGCTGGAGAAAACTGTGCCCATGACTTAACAGGATTTATAACAGTGCCAATCAAGGAAATCGTGAAAGAGATTGTGGATATGGAGAAAAAAAGATAGGGAAATGAACAGTTTCAGGATATCTTAGAGAAATTGAAGAATTAACAGATGCCACATCAGAGAAATTAGGAGAAGACAACTCGATAGAGAGGAGTGCTTCTAAACCAGTGTTAGATGATGAGGAAGAAGATGCAGAAGAAACAGTACTAGAAAACAAATTAACATTAGACAATCTGGCACAAGGGCCTAACTATTCAAGACTGCTTTTGACTTCTTTTATGCCATAGACCCTTCTATGATACAGGCACTGAAACTAGAGCAAATAGTGGAAGAAGGATTGGTACTTCAAAGAAACATTTTTAGAGAAATGAAAATGCAAAAAAGGCAGAAATTATGATGTATTTCCCTAAAGTTACACTGAATGTGCCTGCCTCCCCTTCTACCTCCTCCATCTCTGCCATTTGTAAGTAAGACCAACCCTTCCTCTTCCTCCTCCTCCTCAGCCTACTCAGGGCAAGATCATGAGAATTAAGACCTTTATGATGATCTACTTCCACTTAATGAATAGCAAATATATTTTCTCTTATGATTTTCTTAACAGCGTTTTCTTTCTCTAGCTTCCTTTATTGTAAGAATACCGTATATAATACATGTAAAATACAAAATATGTATTAACTGTTTATGTTATCAGAAAGGCTTCCAATCAACAGTATGCTATTAATAATTAAGTTTTGGGGAGTCAAAAATTGTGGGGATTTTGGACTATGTGAGGGATGAGAACCCCTAACCCTCTTGTTGTTCAAGGGTCAACTGTACTTATTTACTATATAAAGGGTAAGAGACACAGTTAAATAGTTATTTCATTTTGTTAAATAAAAGTTATGGGACACAGTGGCTCATGTCTGTAATCCCAGAACTTTGGGAGGCTGACGTAGGCAGATCATGAGGTCAGGAGATTAAGACCATCCTGGCCAACATGGTGAAACCCCGTGTCTACTAAAAATACAAAAAAATTAGCCGGGTATGGTGACATGCACCTGTAGTCCCAGCTACTCCGGAGGCTGAGGCAACAGAATTTCTTGAACCAAGGAGGTGGAGGCTGCAGTGAGCCAAGATTGCACCACTGCACTCCAGCCCGGTGACAGAGCAAGACTCTGTCTCAAAAAAATATATATATATATATATTTGGCCCACCCAAGTCTTATTGCCACCACCACCAGTGCCCATGTGTGCCACCACCTGGGGGTCCAAAAACCAGCCTGTTCAGCCCACTGCCACTGCTGCCAGCACCCACATATGCTGCCCCCACAAGGGGCCCAAGTATCAGTGCACATGGCCTTATAAGAAAAAAAAAGCCTGCCTAACAAGAACACTATACCCAGCAAAGCTATTCTTCAGAAATGAAGGATAAATAAAATATTTCCCAGACATGCAAAAACTGAGGGAATTCATCACTTCCAGACCAGCCCTATAAGAAATGCTTGGCCAGGCGCAGTGCCTCATGCCTGTAATCCCAGCACTTTGAGAGGCCAAGGCAGGTAGATCACCTGAGGTCAGGTATTTGAGACCAGGCTGATCAACATGGAGAAACCCCATCTCTACCAAAAATACAAAGTTAGTCGGGCATGGTGGTGCATGCCTGTAATCCCAGCTACTCAGGAGGCTGAGGCAGGAGAATCACTTGAACCTGGGAGGCAGAGGTTGTAGTGAGCTGAGATTGTGCCATTGCACTCCAGCCTAGGCAACAAGAGCAAAACTCCATCTCAAAAAAAAAATAAATAAATAAGTAAATAAATAAATAAATAAATGCTTAAGGGAATCCTACTACATCTGGAAGCAAATGGATGATATCTACCATCATGAAAACTCAAAAAAGTATAAAGCTCACTGACAAAGCAGATACACAAATGAGAAAAAGAATCAAGCATTATCACTACAGAAAACCACCAAAGATAAATAAAAGAAAGGAAGAAAGGAACAAAAAATATAGAAAACAATCAGCAACCAGTTAACAAAATGACAAGAATAAGTCCCCACCTATCAGTAAACCCTGAATATAAATAGTTTACATTCCCCAATTAAAGAATATACACTGGTTGAAATGATAAACAAACAATATCCACTTATATGCTTCCTACAAGAAACTCTCTTCACATGTAAAGGCTGAAAGTGAAAGAATGGAAAAAAAAATTCCATACAGACAGAAACCAAAAGCATGCAGGAGTAACTATATTTATATTAGACAAAATGGACTTTAAGTTAAAAAACATAAAAAGACAAATAAGGTCATTATAGGGGTCAATTCAGCAAAAAAAATTAACAATTATAAATATATGTGCACACAACACCAGAGCACCCATATATATAATGCAAATTTATCAGAGCTAAAGAGAGATAAACCACAATACAATGATAGGTGGAAACTTCAACACCCCGCTTTAAGCATCGGACAGATCATCTAGACAGAAAATCAACAAAGAAACACCTGATTTAAGCTACACTATAAACCAAATGGACCTAACAGACATTTACAGACCATTCCATCCAACAGCTGTAGCACACACATTCTTCTCATCAGTACATGGAACATTCTCCAGGATAAACCATATGTTACGACACAAAACAAATCCAAACAAGTAATTAAAAATCAAAATCATATTAAGTATCTTCTCAGACCACAATGGAATAAAATTAGAAAACAATAACGAGACAAACTCTGGAAATTGAACAAGATACATGGAAATTAAACAGCAGGCTCCTGAATTACTATTGAGTCAAAAAAATTAGGAAGAAAATCAAAAATTTCTGGAAACAAATGAAAATTAAAGCACAACATATCAAAACCTATAGGGTACAGCAAAAGCAGTACTAACAGAGAAGTTTATAGTAAGAAATACCTACATCAAAAAAGTTGAAAGATTGCAAATAAAAAAACCTAACAATACACCTCAAGGAGAAAAGCAAGAATAAAACCCAAAATTAGTAGAAAGAAAGAAATAATAAAAATCAGAACAGAATTAAACAAAATAGAGACTAAGGCTGAGCATGGTAGCTCAAACCTGTAATCTCAGCAGTTTGGGAGGCTGAGGCAGGCAGATTGCTTGAGCCCAGAATTTCAGCCTGGCCAACACTGATGAAACCCCATTTCTACTAAAAATACAAAAATTAGCTGGGCATGGTGGTGTGCACCTGTAATCCCAGTTACTCAGGAGGCTGAGACATGAGAACCACTTGAACCCAGGAGGTGGAGGTTGCAGTGAACCAAGATCATGCCACTGCACTCCAGCCTGGGCAACAGAGAGAAATTCTGTCTCAAAAAAAGAGAGAGAGAGAAAGAGACAAAGAAAACAATACAAAAGATCAATGAAATGAAAAATTTTTTTTAAATAATATAAACAAAATTGGCAAACTATTAGCTAGATTAAGAAAAAAGATTCAAATAAATAAAACCAGAAAGAAACAAAAAAAGAGATTACAACTGATACCACAGAAATATAAAGGATCATTAGTGACTATTCTGACCAACTATGCACCAACCAATAGAAAATCTAGAGGAAATGGATAAATTCCAAAATTTTCCTGATTCAATCTTCCTGCCAAGATTGAATCAGGAAGAAACAGAAAATCTGAACAGATGAGTAATGAGTAAGGAGATTGAATCAGTAATGAAAAGTCTCCCAACAACAGAAGAAAAAAGCCCATGACCAGATGGCTGTACCACTGAATTCTACCAAACTTAAAAGAAGAACTAAACCAAGTTTTCTCCAGCTATCCCAAAATATTGAATGGTAGGGAATTTTTCCTAACTCATTCTATAAGACCACCATTACCCTGATATCAAAACCAGACAAGGACATAATCTATAAAGAAAAATATAAGCCTATATCCCTGACGAACTTAGATGCAAATATTCTCAACAAAATACCAGCAAACTGAATCCAATAACACATCAAAAAATAATACACCATAATCAAGTGGGATTTATTCCGGGAATGCAAGGATGGCTCAACATATGCAAATCAATAAATGTGATATGTCAAATGAACAGCATGAAAGACAAAAATTATATCATCTCAATAGATGCATGAAAATTATAATATTCAACATCTTTTTACGATAAAAAACTCTCAACAAACTCTCTCCTTTCTTAGGTATAGAAAGAAGACACCACAACACAAGAAGAACCATATAAGATAATTCCACAGCTAACATCACACAGGATGGGAAAACCTATAAACTTTCCCTTAAGAACTGGAACAAGATGGCCAGGCGCGGTGGCTCACACTTGTAATCCCAGCATTTTGGGAGGCCAAGGCGGGCGGATCACAAGGTCAGGAGATCGAGACCACGGTGAAACCTCGTCTCTACTAAAAATGCAAAAAAAATTAGCCAGGCGTGGTGGCGGTCACCTGTAGTCCCAGCTACTCAGAGAGGCTGAGGCAGGAGAATGGCATGAACCCGGGAGGCGGAGCTTGCAGTGAGCCGAGATTGCGCCACTGCACTCCAGCCTGGGCGACAGAGCGAGACTCCGTCTCAATAAAAAAAGAACTGGAACAAGATAAGAATGCCCACTTTCACCACTCTTATTCAACATAGTTCTGGAGGTCATAGTCAGAGTAATTAGTCAAGAGAAAGAAATAAGGGGCCTCTAAATTGGAAAGGAGGAATTCAAATTGTCCCTCATTGCAGACAATATGAAAGAAATATATAGAAAAATCTAAAAACTTTACCAAAATATGGCTGGCACAGTGGCTCATGCCTGTAATCACAGCACTTTGGGAGGATGAGGCAGGTGGATCACCTGAGGTTAGGAGTTTGAGACCAGTCTGGTCAACATCATGGTAAAATTCCATCTCAACTAAAAATACAAAAATTAGCTGGGCTTTGTGGTGGGCACCTGCAATCCCAAGCTACTTGGGAGGCTGAGGCAGGAGGGTCACTTGAACCCAGCAGATGGAGGCTGCAGTGAGCCAAGACTGCATCACTGCACTCCAGCCTAGGCAACAAGAATGAAACCCCATCTCAAAAAATAAAAAAGTTTACCGAAATACTCTTAGAACTGATAAGGTTGCAGGATACAAAATCAACATACAAAAATCAGTAGCATTTCTATACACCAATAATGAACCAGCCACTAAATAAATAAATAAGCAATTCCATTTACAATAGCTATTTAAAAAGATACCTAGGAATAAATTTAACCAAGGACATGAAAAACTTCTATAAAACAACACACTGATGACAGAAATTAAAGAGGACACCAAAAAATGGGAACATTTCTCATGCTCATGGACTGGAAGAATTAATATTATTAAAATGACCCTACTACTCAAAGCAATCTACAGATTTAATACAATCCCTACCAAAATACCAATGATATTCTTCACATAAATAGTAAAAAATAATCTTAAAATTCATATGGAACCACAAAAGACCCTGAATAGTCAAAGTAATCCTAAGCAAAATGAATGAAGCTGAAAGCATCATGCTACCTGACTTCAAAATATAGTACAATGTTGTAATAACCAAAACAGCATGGTGTTGGTATAAAATCAGACATATAGACCAATGGAACAGAAGATGGAGCCCAGAAGTAAATCACATATTTACAGCCAACTGATTTTAAGTAAAAATGCCAAGAACATACACTGAGTAAAAGACACCCTTTTTAATAAATGGTTCTCGGACTACTGGATATCCATATTTAGAAGAATGAAACTAGACACCTATCTATCTCTCACCAAATACAAAAATCAACTCAAAATGGATTAAAAGCTTAAACAAGAAAACAAAAACTATAAACCCACTAGAAGAAAACATGGGGGAAACACTTCAGGACATTGGTCTAGGCAAATATGAGTAAAATTTCAAAAGCACAGACAACAAAAACAAAAATTGACAAATTGAACTATATAAACCTAAAAAACTTCTGCAGCCAACAAAAAAAAAATCAACAAAGTGAAGAGACAATGTGTGGAATGGGAGAAAATGTTTGCAAAGTATTTATCCAACAAGGAACAAATATCCAAATATACAAGGAACTGAAACAACTCAACAGATAAAAAACAAATACTCTGATTTAAAAATGGGCAAAGGACCTGAATAGACAGTTCTCAAAAGACATACAAATAGCCAGCAAATATATGAAAAAATGCTCAACATCACTAATTATCAGCGAAATGCAAATCTAAAGCAAGAAGAAATATCATCTCACTCTAGTTAAAATGGGTATCATCGAAAAGACAAAAAAAATGCTGGTGAGGATAGGGAGAAAAGGGAAGTCTTATACACTGCTGATGGGAATGTAAATTAGTACCTTATGAAAAACAATATGGAGGTTTCTCACAGAAACTAAAAATGGAACTACCACATGATCCAGTAATCTCACTACTGAGTATTTATCCAAAGGAAAGGAAATCAGTATATCTAAGAGATTTCTGCGTTCCTGTTAATGGCAGCTCTAGTCACAATAGCCAAGATATGGAATCAACCTAAGTGTCCATCAACAGATGAACGGATGCAGAAAATGTGTTATATAAACACAATGGAATACTATTCAACCATAAAGAATGAAATCCTGTCATTCACAGCAACATGGATGAGCCTGAAGGACAGTCTGTTAAGTGAAATAAATCAGACACAAAAATACCATGTGTTCTCACTCATATGTGGGAGCTATGTAAAAAAATTCAGATTATAAAAGTAGAGAGTAAAATTGTGGTCATTAGAGCCCAGCTCATTAGAGGGGCAGAGGAGGCTAGGGAGAGGTTGGTTAATAGATACAGCTAATGGGAGAAAGAAGTTCTAATGTTTTGTAGCACTGTAGGGTGATTATGGTTAACAATAATTTAGTGTATATTTTTAAAAAGCAAGAAGAGAGGATTTTGAAAGTTCACAACACAAAGAAGAGATAAATGCTCCAGGTGATGGATGTACTAATTGCTCTAATTTGATCATTACATATTATATACACATATCAAATTAGCACTCTATATCCCATAAATATGTACAATTATGTGTTCACTAAAAAGGAAAACAAAGAGGAAATGCAGACATTAAGCAAAGAAAAAATCCCATTTACAATAGAATCAAAAGAAAAAAACACTTAGGAATAAATTTAAGCAAAGAGATGAAAGATCTGAACACAGAAAACAATAAAATAATGACAAAAGAAATTGAGGGGCCAGGCACAGTGGCTCACACCTGTAATCCCAGCACTTTGGGAGGCCGAGGGAGGTGGATCACTTGAAGTCAGGAATTTGAGACCAGCCTGGCCAACATGGTGAAACCCTGTCTCTACTAAAAATACAAAAATTAGCCAGGCATGTTAGCAGGCACCTGTAATCCCAGCTACTTGGGAGGCTAAGGCAGGAGAATCTCTTGAACCTGAAAGGCAGAAGTTGCAGTGAGCTGAAAGGTGGAGGTTGCAGTGAGCCAAAATCATACCACTGTGCTCCAGCCTGGGCAACAGAGTGAGTAAGACTCTGTCTCAAAAAAAATAAAAAATAAAAAAAGAAAGAAAAAGAAATTGAGGAAGACACAAATAAATGGAAAGATATCCCATGTTCATGGATAGGAAGAAATATTGTTAAAATGTTTATACTACCCAAAGTGATCTACAGATTCAATGCAACCCCTATCAAAATTCCAATGACATTTTTCAAAGAAATAGAAAAAACAATCCTAAAATTCCTGTGAAACCACAGAAGTCCCTGATTAGGCAAAGCAGTCTTAAGAAAAAAGAACACAATTGGAGGCATCACACAACCCGATTTTAAAATCTACTACAAAGCTATAGTATCAAAACAGCATGGTACTGGCATAAAAACAGATATATAGACCAATGGTACAGAATAGAGAGCCCAGAAATAAATCCATCCATTTATGGCAAATAGTTCTTCTACAAAGATGTCAAGAATACAAATGAGGAAAGGACAGTCTCTTCAACAAATGTTGGGAAAACTAGCTATTTACATGTAAAGGAATAAAATTGGGTTCTTATCTCACACCACATTCAAAAATCAACACAAAATGGATTAAAGTCTTAAATGTAACACCTGGAAGTGTAAAACTACTAGAAGAAAACATAGGGGGGAAAATCTTTTTTTTTTTTTTTTTTTTTTTTTTTGAGATGGAGTTTCCCTCTTGTTGCCCAGGCTGGAGTGCAGTGGCACGATCTTGGCTCACTGCAACCTCTGCCTCCCAGGTTCAAGTGATTCTCCTGACTCAGCCTCCCAAGTAGCTGGGATTACAGGTGCGTGTCACCACACTTGGTTAATTTTTATATTTTTAGTAGAGAAGCGGTTTCACCACGTTAGCCAGGCTGATCTAGAACTCCTGACCTCAGGTGATCTACCCACCTCGGCCTCCCAAAGTTCTGGGATTACAGACATGAGCCACTGTGCTCAGCCGGGAAAATCTTCTTGACACTGGTCTGGGCAATGACTTTTTTGATATGGTCTGAAATGCACAGGCTACAAAAGGAAAAATAGATAAATGGGATTACATCGAACTAAAAAAAACTCTACAGAGCAAAGGAAATAATCAACAGATTGAAGAGACAATCTACAAAATGGAAGAAAATATTTGCAAACCATGTATCTGATAAGGGGTTAATAACCAAAATATTTTTTTGAAAATTCAAACAACTCAATAGCAAGAAAACAAATAACCCCAATAAAAAATTGGCAAAGTGTTCCCACTCATGGCTAAAAAAGTTGATCTCATGGAGGCAGAGAGTAGAATGGTAGTTATAAGAGGCTGGGAAGGGTGTTGGGAAATGGGGGGATGAAGAGAGGTTGGTTAATGGGTACAAACATACAGTTAGATAGAAGAACTAATTTCTAATGTTCAATAACAGACTAGGTGACTAGTTAACGACAATGCATTGCATATTTCAAAACAGCTAGAAGAGAGGATTTGAAATGTTTTCAACACATAGAAATGACTACTCGAGGTGATGGATATCCCAAATACCCTGACTTGATCGTTACACCTTCTAAGCATGAACAAAATATCATTTGTGCCTCATAAACGTGTACAAATATGTATCAATAAAAACATTTGTAAACAATTTTTAATGAGCAAAGAACCTGAATAGACATTTCTCAAAAGAAGATAAACATATGGCCAAGAGGTACATGAAAAAGTGCTCATTATGTGAATTAGAAAAATTCAAACTAAAACCACAAAATGAGATATTACCTCACACCTGTTAGAATAGCTACTATAAAAAAGACAAGACCAGGCACGGTGGCTCATGACTGTAATCCCAGCACTTTGGAAGGCTGAGGCAGGTGGATCACTTGAGGCCAGGAGTTTGAGACAAGCCTGGCTAACTGGCAAAACCCCATCTTTACTAAAAATACAAAAATTAGCTGGATGCATCTGTAATCCCAGCTACTCAGGAATGGCTACTATAAAAAAGACAAGGCAGGCATGGTGGCTTGTGACTGTAATCCCAGCACTTTGAAAGGCTGAGGCAGGTGGATGACTTGAGGCCAGGAGTTTGAGACAAGCCTGGCTAACTGGCAAAACCCCACCTTTACTAAAAATATAAAAATTAGCCAGGTGCGTTGGCACACCTGTAATCCCAGCTACTTGGGAGGCTGAGGCAGAAGAATTGTTTGAACCTGGGAGGCGGAAGTTGCAGTGAGCCAAGATCACACCACTGCACTCCAGCCTGGGCCACAGAACAAGACTCTGTCTCAAAAAAATTAATAAAAATAAATAAAATTTTAAAAAGACAAAAGTAACAAGTGCTGGCGAGGATGTGAAGAAAAAAGAACACTTGTACACTGAATGTGGGAATGTACATTAGTACAGTCATTAGGGAAAAGAGTATGGAGGTTCCTCAAAAACCTAAAAATAAAACTACCATATGATCCAACAAACCCAATACTGGGTATATATACAAAGGAAATGAAATTAGTGTGTCAAGGAGATATCTGCACTCCCATGTTCATTACAGCATTATTCACAATAGCTAAGATATTAAATCATCCAACCAACTGATGGATGAATGAAGAAAATGTGTGTGTGTGTGCGTGTGTGTGTATGTGTGTGTGTGTGTAAAGAAATACTACTCAGCCTTTTAAAAAAATAAATTCTGTTATTTGCAACATGAATGAACCTGGGCAACATTATGCTAAGTGAAGCAAGCCAGGCACAGAAAGACAAATACTGCATGATCTCATTTATATGCAGAATCTTAGAAACTCCAGAATCTCTGCTTCATGGAAGCAGAGAATAGAATGGTGGTTACTAGGGACTGGGAGTGTGGGGTGGAGTGCAGGGGAAAAGGGGTGATGTTGGTCAAATAGTACAAAATTTCAATTAGACAGGGTGAATAAGTTTTGGAGATCTATTGTACAGCATGGCTGCTGTAGTTAATAACAATGTATTATATACTTGAAAATTGCCAAGAAAGTAGATCTCAAATGTTCTCCCATAAAAAAATGATAAGCATGTGAGATGATGGATATGTAAATTTGCTTGGTTTAGGCAGTTCACAATGTTATGCTAAGTGTTTGATACATAAGTTTGATACATGTATCAAAGCATCATGTTGTACACCATAAACATATATAATTTTTGTTTGTCAATTTTACAAAAATGGCAAATTCTAAAGAGGAACTCAACTGAGAACCACAGTCAGCAACACTCCCAGCCATTGGGGAAGCAAGTGCTTCAGGACTGATGAGAGCAAAGCCCACCACAGTATCCATGACAGACAGCCACCCTGGAAGAGAGGGAGAGAGGGGCCAGTTGGAAAAGAAAGAGGCTAAGCCAGCTGAAAGGAGACATCTAAAGGAAAGCAAAGCACATTAGGCTGTTAGAAATTGAACATCAACTGCTTTTACTCTGCAACAACTTTTATAAAATGTTTTTAATCTTCAATTCAAATTAATATGGTTTTGGCCACCTGATATGGATCAATAGTGTACTAAATATGAATTTACACACAAATAGCTCTACAGGCCTACCTGGTCAATAATATGTGTTATTAAAGCTCCCTAAATGCATATTTACAGAACTGGACCAAGAATTCAGCCTTTCAAGGATCCCCCAATACCATGTGGGTCTCAGGAGTCCCCAGCCACCCCATACAGCAGGACTAAAAGAAATGGGACTTGAAGTAGCTAAGAGAGAAATATCAAGTGATTTTCCCCAGGCCAGCTGAAGAGGACTTCATACCTTCATTTCCTGTTTGTTAATAGAGTTGACCCATTGATAGAACATACCATTAACCTTATCTTGTGCAGATGAGGGATCTGAAGATATGAGATGTAAAGGGACCTGCCCAAATTCACAGAATAGGTGGAGCTCAGACCAGAGCACTGACCTCCTGTCTTCCTGTTCAGAACAGTGTAGTAGAGTTAGAAGAAAGAGTCTGAATCCTCTATCTCCTCCTAGCTGTGTGAACTAAGGCACATTGCTAAACTTCTTCATATCTCAATTTTCTCTTCCACAAAATGGAAGTAATAAATAGTGCCTACTTGGTGGGTTTGTAAAGATTAAATGAGAGAATTACCTGAAAGTGTTCAGTCACTTGCCTGCCTTAACCATTCAGTAAATGTAAGCCATCCATGTTACTCTCACAGTACTCCTTTAGAGTGGGTTTGTGCTGTAGTCTGAATATTTGTTTCCCCTCAAAATTTATATATTCAAGTTTAATCCCCACTGTGATTATATTGGGAGGTGAGGACTTTGGAAGGTAATTATATCATGAGGGTAGAGCCTTCATTAATGCAATCAGCGCTCTTACAAGAAGAGACATGAGAGATATGATTTCTCTCTCTTGGCCATGTGAGGATACAGCAAGAAGGCAGCCATCTGCACACCAGGAAGAGTGTCTTCATCAGACACTGGATCTGCCAGTGCCTTGATCTTGGACTTCTCAGCCTCCAGAACAGTGAGAAGTAAATGTTTGTTGTTTAAGGCACCCAGTCTATGGTATTCTATTAAAGCTGTCCTAATGGACTAAGACAGCTTGATCAAGTTTTTCTCACCATGACTCCACTTAGTATTTCAAACAGGGAGATATCTTCAATATCCAAAGACCGTGAAGGGTAGGAAATATCTCCCTGTCCCATCTCCACAGTTGGAAGCTGGGACATCACTATTTTCTCTGCTTTGGAAACAACCTTCTTTGAAGTTTCTGTGCTCAACCATTCTCAATGGCAGAATGTGGCCCTTCCCTGACCAGAGGACTGGAAGTGGGAAGTAGGAGTGGGGGCTTCTTTTCCTGTATCCATGAGCCATAACAAGGCTGCAACTGCTTAGGAGGTATTCATACCCATGTTCAGTCACACCGCTCTTACAGGATCACTTGAGGAGCTGCAAAAGACCCCAAATACCTCCTGCTATCCTGAGTCCAAATGTCCCAAATGTCTTCATTTGGCATTCATACCTTTGAGTATCCTCCAGTTTTTTCTTCATTAAAATAGAACTACTTTGCGTTAATACTATTGTCAGCTCAAAAGCATATGTGGTCCTGAAATTGTGAGGTCTTTCTTGGTGTTAAAGAAATCTCTCACAGATTGATAATTCATTTATGTTAATATTTTTAGACTTTTATCCAACCAAAGGCACTAAGACTTTAAAATTCCCATAGAGTCCAATTTATAAAACCATAGTTTAAGACATGATTGCCTCCTCCACAGAGGCCGGTGGCTCTGAGAAAGTGACTACTGGTGTTAGTAGCTTGGCAGGGGTGAGTTTGGCATGACCCCTGCAAAGCTGAGAGCAAAACTCTTTGCTGGAAAAAAAAAACAGGAAGGGATTTGATGCAGCAACACTGGCCTGGGTGGTCAGACCTGGAGACCCTGAGCTCCCCCAGGAGCGAGGGAGCAGTATGAGAATATATAAGAGTAGCAGCTGCGGGGAGCAGGTTGGGAAAGGGAAAGGAGGAGGAGCTCCCCAGACTAGACCTGTTGGCCCAAGAGCCCCTCTCAGGCCAAGCCCACTAGGCCATGGGGCACGTCGCTGCACAACCGCCCTGTGAAAATGGCCCTCTCACAGTGTCCTCACTGGCCTCAAGATAGAGCAGGGGAGCTGAACCCTGAATGGAATCTGTCTTGATTAGAAACCATTCTCATCACAGCCCAGCCTCACCAGCCTGGCAACAACCAGGGCACCGATTTCTCTCCCCAAAAGGTCAATCGATAGGATGGATGTCTGCATTGAGGGCATGTGGCGGCCAGTCCATCACCTCCCATGGCTCCACGCCCTGTCAGCTCCCTAATGGTTTCTCCCCACTCTCAGGGCCACCCCTCACCTGAGGTGGCCAAGCATGGCCAGATCATCACAAATGATAAACAGTGTCAGAAGCAATTAGAGCACAGCAGCCCCCTGTTTTCCTAGTGCTCGAGACTCAGGTGAGAATGTCACATTTTCATTATCATGCAGCAAAAACCTCCCCTTCTCACTCGTACAGGCCCACACGAGGAGGTGGCCCAGAGCAGTGGCATTCGAGCCACATCTCACCTCAGAGGAGACAGCCAATGTGAGCCAAAGTGTTTCCAACCACATCAGTTGGAATGCCAACCTCCCAGCTGAAGGGGATCTGGGCCAGAGAATCAAAGACCACCATAACCCTTTATCCTTCTCAACCTCAGTCTCCCAACATGTGAAACTTGGGTAAATAACCCCACTGGATTTATTTCATTGAAATGCTATCAGGAGCAAATCAGACAACAGAAAATTAAGTATTTATAAACATACAATGTTTCGGAAGGGGAAAAGTCTAGAAGTCAGAAGACTGCAGGTTTGGTCCAAATGTTGGCATTAACTGGCAAGACAGCCATCAGCAAGTCACTTGGGCTTAGTGGGCCTTAGTTTACTGATCTGTAAAATGAGATCTCTGGTCCAAATTTCGCAAGTCCTCCCAGCTCTCAAGGGACATCACATTTCAGGCCTCATATTTGGGGCAAGATTTAAATGTTTGACATTGGTCCTGATTGGCAGTCTAGACCCCACCCTCTGCTGATGCCCACAGTGTGTGCCCAGGGCCTGGTTTCACCAACCTGGAGCTATCAGACCAGCTGCTCTCCTACAGCTCCACTTACCCCTCAATTATCTGGCTCCTGCCCCACAGGTCTCCTTTTCATTTCCTCAGACTCTCCCACTTCCTTTTGCATGTTCTGTTCTTGCTGCCTGCCTGGTTCTCCTTGCCTTGCTGCCCAGTGGATCTGACTGTCCTGCATGTGTATGCAAGGACAGGGGTTTAGTCTGTTTTGTCCCCCTTTGTATTCCTAGTGCACAACCAGCACCCCTCATATAGTAGACGTTCTGTGACTATTTGCAGGATGGATAAATGAATGCATGAATGAGCGTATAAACTATATACAGAGATTTCCAAATTACAACCTCTATTTGTTTATATCTAAATAATCATTTTTTGCTTTAAAACATTTGTGGGAGATGATGCATATTATCTACTAATATGCATCCCGAGCTTTCTGACCAGAAGAACCCGGTTTTATTCAGGGCTACTCTTCAGACCTCCTCACAGCTAAGGGTGACCTGTGACTCACTTCAGGCCAATGAATTGCAAGCAGAAGTCTAGTGGGAGGGCATTCAGGAAACCCATTGTTTTCCTGATAAAAGGTAAAGACTCTGCCAAAACACTGTGCCTTTTGCCACTTGCAAAAGTCCCTGCCTGGAACTTGGACCTGGTCTCTGGAGGCAGAGCAGCCATCATGGGAGTATGAGGACAAAGGCCATATGCTAAGAATGACAGAAGAAACAGCCTGGCCCCTGATGACTTGCTTGAATAGCTAAATTAGCTCTGGACAGGCTGTTCCTGGTCTATTTTTCAGGAAAGAAAACTAAAGCCACTAATTATTTAGTCACTGGGGTCAGGTTCTGCTACAAACAGCAAAATGGAATCCTGAGTCAATAGCTAATCAGAAATGAGCAATGTGACTGTTTAAGAATTATTCACTGAGTACCTACTATATGTCAGGGACTAGAATAAATGTTTTTAATATTTTGGAGTACAAATCTGAACATGACTGCTGTTTCCCTCAAACTAAGTGAAAATCCTCTAATTGATAAATGTCTGGTGGCAGCTTTTCAGTAATATTCTTGAAGTGTTCTTTAACTGTTTCTGTTGCTTATCTTCTCGGGAGGTCTCTTCATACATGTTTTGCCTCTCCAACTAGCAGGTTAAACCATATGAAACTGCCATCTCTATAACTCAAAAATATATGTACATTCACTGTGATTTAACTTAAATGTCACACCTGACTCCTTAATGTGAACCATAGACTTTTCTCTGTGGTCTTGATTCAACCCCTGCAACACATGCAATTCATAAGGGGATATTCTCCTTAGAAAAGGAAAGGGAAGTCTCTTCTTGTCCCAGAGCCGCAACTTCCTCATCTTTATAATGGGAAGGGTGGGCTACAATCTCTCTAGGACTGCTGATACCAACTGATATAGTTTGGAGATGTGTCCCCACCCAAACTTCATGTTGAATTATAATCCCCAGTATTGGAGGTAGGGCCTGGTGGGAGGTAATTGGATCATGGGGGTGGATTTCTCATGAATGGTTTAGCACCATCCTCTTGGTGCTGTCCTCATGATAGTGAGTGACTTCTCATGAGATCTGGCTGTTGAAAGGTATGGCACGTATCGCTCTCTTTCTTGCTCCCACTTTCACCATATGATGTGCCTGCTCCCCCTTGGCCTTCTGCCAAAAGGCTTCCCTGAAACCTCCCCAGAATCCAAGCAGATGTCAGCACCATGCTCCCTGTCAAGCCTGCACAATTGTGAGCCAATTAAACCTCTCTTCTTTATAAATTACCCAGCCTTGGGTATTTCATTATAGCAATGTGAAGATGGACTAACACATTGGACTAACACAACAATGGTCTAGAAAGTGAAAGCAACACCCCCAGGGGCCTCACTGCTCAGTGAAGATGCCAACCAGGCTCTGAGCACTGCTGCCGATTAGAATTCCATGGAGATCCCGGAATCAGATGTGGCTGGTATCCCAGCAGTCCCCTGGAGATTTTCTTGCCCATTCCTCTGCCCGTAACACTGGCCCTGCCTTCAAGTGTTCCCAGTAAGAGCAGCTCAGGGCAGTTAGAAGCTATATCTCTGGGGCAGTCTGTCTGGGTGGGCAGACAGTATCATAGCCTTGCACCTGTTTCCTTTTCTTACCAAAATAATAATAATAATAATAATAATAATAATAATAATGAGAGAATACAAAATGACAAGAGCACCTTGATTATCGACTACAAAAAATTAAAATATGTATGCATGTGAACTGGATCTCCATGCTAGCATATAAATATGAAATTCTTGGTGATGGTGGCATCAAAGGTCACTTAAGAATTATTTCCTCATTACATTATATTTTCAATAATAATTCAAAAAGCTGTTGTGATGCAAAATGAGCTGTGGAGCATGGAAGAAAGAGTTCAAAGTTCCAAAGAGACACATTACTACTTAAATTCCAATGCTGCCCATTTAGAGTGAGGATTTCTATATGGAGATGGAGCCAGCTCCTGACATCTCTCTCTCATCTTTGGAAACAGCTGCTCCCTCCCCAGCCTGTCAACCACCTTTCCCTGACAAATCCATCCTTCCTGGTGAGAGCAGTCAGGCCAACAGCCCTCCATCCCTACTGCCAAGTTTCTCTGGGTGAACTCCAGGGTAAGGTGCATTGAGGGAGTTAATTACACCAGCCCCCATGCCACCCCCAGCCCAGCACACTGACAATTTGGCAATGGCACTACTGGTATAAGAACAATATGCCAAGCAGCTGGTGGCAGAGAACTCTGATTTATTAACAGGAATCCTGGGATGGCAGCCAAAGTGCCCCTCTTTCCCAAGGAGCAGCAGGGTCCAGCAGTCGGTGGATGTGCACCCTTAATCAGGGCCCAGCACATATGTAGGTGACAGAAATTCCACAATTAAAGCTTCATCTCTTCATTCCTTTTAGAGTTAAGTAGTTTCTACAAGACCTGCAACCACCCCCCCACCCACAAAGGGGGGTAACACATTAAAACCTTGTTAGTCATTTACACCTCTGCGTGAATGACTGTCAGCTCCTTTCTTTGCTCAGCAGCCAAGGTGTGTATTGGCCTGGAACCCAGCACAGGTATGTTTTTATGGCATTTTAGAGCCTGGGAATGGTGTCCAAGGAAAGAACTTGGGTCATCTAGAGCAATGAGCAAGCCCATTGGAATGAGAGAGAGTGCCCCAAGAGGAGAGGTGGCTGGTTCGAAATGCAAACAGCACCAGCATCATGGTATTATCCAGGGCAGTACTAAGGCCGTGACTCTCCCCACCACCTCTCCCACACATCCATTGGCCTCTCCGACAGACCAACAGCCAGTGCCCCACTGACCTCCAGTGGCCACCACAGTGCTGGGCAACCAATAGACAAGAGGCCCAGGCTGAGGGAACCTGCCCACCACTCGCTTATTCACTCATTCATCCATCCCCTCACCCATTTTTCATACTTCCACCCAAACGTCATTCAATAAGTATTTATTGAATCCACACTATGCCAGTCACTATAAGCACAAGGGATGCAACAGTGACCCAGTGACACAAGTCCCTGCTCTTACGAAGCTCTCGTTCTAGCTGGGGAAGCAAGCAAGTCAACAGCAATCACAGTAGCATGCAGCTAAGTGCTGTGTAAGAGATGGGCAGGGAACTATGGGAGCTCCTAAGAGGGGCCCTGAACTCAGATGTGGGACTGGAGGAGCTTCAGTCTCCCCACCTTTAAAATGGCAGCATCACTGCTTGCCCAGCCAACCTTATAGCATTGCTGGGAGAACGAACTGAGATAATGCATGTGAAAGAACTTTAAAAACTGTAAAGCACCATGTAGATGTGTAGAATTGTTATCACTGCCAATATGTTCATCATGTTCATTCAGGCTTCTTCCAAAAGACAAGGGAAAGGACCACCAGGCCCTTTCTAGGCATTCCAGGGCTCAAGCCTGCAGGCCAATGCTCCCTCAAAACAGGACAATCTCCTAACATGGAAGTACTTGAATGCTGGCTCACTACAAGCAGTCTTACTGGTTTATCCAACAATGGGGGCAGTTGCATAAAATCATTCACAGTCTAGGAATTCTTCAGTTTTGCCCCTCATTCATTTTTGTATTGGTGTGATGGTCTGTATGAGTATACAGGAGGAGTTGATGGGCATAAGAGGACCAGGCTAAGGATTCACTCTGTGCATGGAGCATAGGGAAGTTCAAAGGCTGAAACCATGGCTGCAGGAGCACACTGTGTTTGCCAAGTGCATTAACCAGAAATTCACATTAACCTCAAAGGACAGGAAGGAAACTCCATCCTACGACAGGCTCTTTGGATGAAGGCTGTTTTCATACAGAGTGAGGTCATTGAAGCCAGAGAACATGTCTGCTCCATGGGATCTGGCATGAAGCAAGCCCCCCACCCGAAGCTATAAGCAACAGAGAAGCCAACAAGTGTATGCTGATTGTTGGAAATAATGTACCATCCTGTGTTCACAGATAGAAGAAGAGCAGGAATTGCATCTTCATCTTCTACAGATGGAAATTGAGACACAGTGAAGATGAAAGACATCCCCAAAGGAAGTAAGGACAGAGAGGATACCAGAGCCTGGTCTCATGACTATGTATTTTGGGGCTCATTCCTCTCTCTGGGAAGACAGCACCCTGTGGGTGTGGATTACATTTCCAATTGTTCACTACTAGCAATCCACTTAACTTCTATAATCTTCAATAGCCTACATCTGTAAAATTGACCATGGGTGTTAGTCCATCTCATAGACTTGCTGTGAGAATCAGATAGGATAGTGTATTTATAAGCATTGTGTAAACTCTCTCGTTCAAGACATATGAAAGAGATCATCATTATTATATGGATTCCAAGGATGGTAACTAGGGTGATGCAATCCTGGAGGGCATAAAGAAACACCTTCAAAACACTGAGAATTAAACTTCAAGCCCTGGAAACTGCAGCCATCAGCCATCAGCTGGAGCCAGGGAAGCCTGTGTTTATGTGGCCCTTGAGGGAAGGATGAGAGGGGGCTGCCTTGGGCTCTAAGGTCACTAGGAATGTCCAAAGCAAAAAGTCACCTGCAATGACTTCCTTTCCAAGTGACAACTACAACCCACCAGAGGACAGTACTGTATATTCCAACAACAGGAAAGCCTGTGTTCTAGATCTGTCTCCACCACAAATGTATATAGTGACTTGGGCTTTGTAACTCATCCCCCAGGACTCAATTTCATTTATAAAGTCCACAACCCATGCCCAACTCACTCATGAGTTATTGGGAGACGTTGCTATTATAAAATAAATACCAAAAATCTGCATCAGTACTTAATCCACCGTGACATAAGAACAAATACATTGTCGGTCTCTGCATTTGGTTTCTGACACAGAGTCCTAAAATTCTTAGAATTTCCTGAGTGATGAGGATAACAGGAGCATCTTACAAAGAGCTCCTAAATCTCTTGGAACTTCCTGGGTGAGAGGAACATCTTTTCTAATGAGGCAACTGTTGGTGGGCTCCTACATAACTTCAGGATGGGAGCTGGTCACCATAAAGGCCAAACCACGATTAGAAGGTTGAAATTTTCAGCCCCATCCTCATCCTCTGGGGAAGGGAGAGAGGATAGAGATTGAGTTACTAATCCATCATTCCTACATGATGAGGCCTCCATAAAAAATCCTGAACTCTAGGATTCAGAGAACTTCCGCGTTGAACACTTTCATGTCCTGGGAAGATGGTGTACCCCAACTCTACAAGGACAGAAGCTCCTGCTCTCAGGACTCTTTGGGACCTTGTCCTATGCACCTCTTCCTTAGGCATATTATTCCTTATGCATTTGTGTCCTTTATAATATCCATTATAATAAACTGGTAAACTAAGTAAAGTATTTTCATAAGTTCTATGAGCTATTATATAGCAAGTTATAGAAACTGAGGAGAAGGTTGCAGGAACTCTACAGCCAAGTTGGACGGAAATGGGAATACCCTGGGCACCCAATACTTGTAACCAGCATCTCAAGCGGGGGACATTCTTGTGGGACTTAGCCTTTAACCTGTGAGGTCTGCACTAACTCTGGGTATTTAGTGTGGTTCCAGAATTGAATTAAATTGCTGGACACCCAGATGGTGTCCACAGAGAATTGGTGTGGAAAACCCACATATTTGTGGTCAGAAGTGTTATGAGTAGAAAAATATTTTTTCTTGTATCCAAGTGTGTATTAAATGCCCAAATGTCTGCTTTCTCTTAATTGATGAAATGTTATAAGCTGTGTTCCAGTGGGAAGGCATCACAAAGAACAACTAGTGAAATACAAAATTCAAAATTGCCAGAATTAAACTGGTAAATTAGAGCCAATATTTATCAGGCATAATGGTTTCTTCCTCCCACCCCATCTTTTCTCCATCAAATTATTCAGATGGGTACCCCCATTTTGTTCCATACCATGGTTTGGGCTCTACAGTGTAACCAGTATGTTGAGGTCCTATCAAAGGCAAAGTACAGGGCAAGTCATCCTTGAAAATCAAATCAAGTAAGCTTTTAGTCTACAGCATTTGTTCATTTTTAATGTAGGTGATTAAACAAGTGATTTTTTTTAAAAAAAATAGGAGCTCCGATGCCTTTGGTTAAACACATTAATATAAATGATTTTTAAAAAGCTAATCTAATGAGTTGAGAATTTTATATTGATTCAGTAATTACAAAGCATATTGCAAAATCAATGACAAATACTCCTGAAATTCATATTGATTGGCTAACTCCAATAAGATTGTATTGAATAGAGACAATATATTTAAGAGTGTAAATGTGTGTTCTTGTTAACACATTCAGTGACAAATGAAAGCACGAGGGTAGACCTCAGGCCCGCTTAGAAGGGACTCTGTATACTGCTCATGCTCTTTCTACACACTTGGTTCTGGCTTTCGAAGCTGCTGGTTAATGAAACATAAGATTATTACTCCCTTGTGCATTTAAGTTTTCGGGTCTTTATACAATAATTAATTAGGATTATGTGACAAGAGGAGAATTTCCACTAGGAAAAGAAAAACTAATAGTACTGCTTTAACAAATGATGCTTAAACTCCTATTGACTCAACTTAATTTATTTAATCTTCCTACCTAGACCACCCTGAAGGTAATTATTCACTTTAAATACTTTTAAACCAGTATCTTTTAAGTCTGGGATTTCTCACATAGCCACTTAGTGTCTAATAAAGTAGTCTTCCTGGGAATGAGGTGTTTCAAATTATATTAGAAATGCATAGATCCTTGAAACATACATCTCAGTGGTTCTCAAAGTGTGATCCCTGGATCAGCAGCCTCAGCACCACTAGAGAATGTTAGAAATGCAAATTCCCAGGGCCCCACCGCCAACCTACTAAGCCAGAAACTCTGGGGGTTGGGCCTGGAGACCTGTGTTTTCACAAGGTGATTCCAATGCATGCTCAAGTTTGAGAATCACTGCTGTCGATCATTAAGATTTTCCTGAGCAATTTACTACATACTTAGAACTATGCTACATGTTATGGGAGAATATGTGGTACTTGATCTTAGGGAGCCTACAATCTGGTTAGGGTGTTAAGATTTAAAAAAAGATGCTTCTTGACTTATAAGGGGGTTAAGTCCTAATAAAGCCACCACAAGCTGAAAATATCCTAAGCAGAAAATGTATTGAATACACCTAACCTACCAAACATCGTAGCTTCATCTAGTCTACCTTAAACATGCTCAGAACACTTACAGTTGAGCAAAATCATCTAACATAAATGCTATTTTATAATAAAGTATTGAATATCTTATGTAATTTGTTCCATACTGTGCTGAAAGTGAAAGTGAATAGTTGTATGGGTACTTGAGTACAGTTTATATGAACGTGTATCACCTTTGCACAGTGGTAAAGTGGAAAACTCATAAGTTGAACCATCATAAGACCATCATGTCAGGGACCGTTTGTACTTGATTCTGTCACTAGCTAGCTTTAAAATGTTAGCAAGACCTCTGGACCTGTTTCTTCATTCATAAGAAGATATAGTCGCCCTAGATTATCTGTTAAAGTTGTATCAAACTCCAGATATCATTCTTTTGGCCTACAAATTTGAGAAAAAATGACTTTGTTCACAGTTCTACACTGGCAAGCTATACAATTTGAAACACAAGAGGTCTCATCACTTTCCTAGCTAACTCTCCACTGGAATGACATATTAGTGCTCTCCAGAGAAACAACCAATAGGAGACTACACACACACACACACACACACACAGATTTATTATAAGGAACTGGCTCTCAAAATTATGGATGCTGAAAATTCCCTGATCTTCCATATGCAAGCTGGAAATTCAGCAAAGTCAGGGATGTTCCAGTCCAAGTTGAAACCTGAGAACCAGGGTGCTGATGGTAAGTCCCAGTCCAAGGGCAAAAGACTAATATTGCAGCTCAAGCAATCCACTAGAGAAAGTCTTCTTCTGCCTTTTTGTTATTTTCTGGGCCTCGACAGATTGGATCATGCCCAACTACATTAGGTGAAATATACTGTAGTCACTCTACCAATTCCAATGTTAATCTCATCCAGAAACACCCTCAGAGACACACTCAAATGTTTAGCCAAATATCTGGGCACCCTGTGGTCCAGTCAAGTTGATACATAAAAATTAACCATTGTGAATGGATGGTCTCTGATTTTCCTTGTAAGAGGCACACCTCTGGGTCTTACCACTGGGACAAAACCCTCTCTGGAAAGAAGAATGTCATAGAGAGGAAAAGGGAAATACCTCCCTCTCCTATGGGATTCCAATGTGTCCCACCTGGTGAGAACCACTGCTCCAGCCCATTCCTACATTGGGGCTCTCTGAGCTTGGGTCCCCAACAGATAAGATATAGGGTTAAAAGGTTTTCCTGGGATGAAGGAAGAGGGAACTGCATGACCAAATATTGGGTGGTGAGAAATTTTATTTGGCCATATCAAGAAAATCCTGAACTAAAGAAGGCAAGTTCCATGTGATAAAGGAACCAGGTGAAAGAGTAAGCCTTGAAATAAAATCCCTACAACTCCACAGCTGTGTCTAAGGCTACCTCTACCTGACCGTTCCTGAACCTCTGACCTTCCCATCTTCCCACATCTCCCAGCACACATTGTGCTTAGGAGGTATGACGGTTTTTAATGAAATGGATATTTATTCATGGTTCATTATTGGCCCCGAAGGTAATCCTCCAAGAAAAGTTTCTAACATGGTTTACATGAAGACACTATCACTGAAAAGATTATTAGGGATTGCTAAGGGGAAACGGGCAAACTTATTTAGGAATGTGGCACATAACTTGGACACAGGAAGGAGAACATCACGCACTGGGGCCTGTCAGGCAGTGAGGGGAGTGGGGAGGGATAGCATTATGAGATATACCTAATGTAAATGACGAATTAATGGGTGCAGCAAACCAACATGGCACATGTATACATATGTAACAAACCTGCACACTGTGCACATGTACCCTAGAACTTAAAGTATAATTTAAAAAAAAAGCCTTAACATGATGTCATATTTAAAACAATGCACCTTTTTAATAGTGATGGCATGTTAGAGCTGGAAGGGTCCTCAGAGGTCATAGAACCCCCTTGTTTTACAGTCTACGTAGCAAACTTTAGCACTTAATTGTGTACTCTTTCATTGGACAATAAATGATTTGTTCGTTATTCTTGTACTCCTTTTGGTTAGGCTTAGAACCAAGACTTGAACCCAGAGCTTTTGCCCTCTGAAGCCAGATCTGTCTGCATCACTGAATGAGGTGTCTTTTATAGCAGAAAGAGAAAAGAGAGAACAAAACGAGATCTTTCTTTATGCATGCCAATTGTGCATTCTCCTTCCTGAAAATATGCTTTGATGAAAAACACCTTTCATTCAATCTTCAAGTAAAATGGGCATTGCAAAATATGCAATATCATTCCCAAGGCTTTGCCTGCCCCATGTCACACCATGTATCCCCAAAAGTGTTTGTATGTCTGTTTGAGATCTTCTCTCCTGGGTTCCCAGACACAGCCAATCCCAGGAAAATGTTCAAGATCCCTCTAACTCAGTCCTGCTCTTCTTGTTTATATCCTTTGGGAAATATCTACATAACTAATTTATACTAAGGAATTACATATTGAAAATAGGTTCCTGTCTCACACATATGTGAATCTTAACAAAAGGCATGGCCCTTACCCAAAAAGTGGTGCAATTTCCAGCATCAGTGGCCAACAAGTTGGAGAATATTTTCAGCCACAGAAGAGAGAAAGATGTCACTGCTGCCCCTTAGTCACTCCACACAGCTGATTTTGATTCTGTGGGGTGGCTGTCCCCCTTTTGGCAAGGTTTCCCTCTTAAATGGCCCAATCGATATTCATTAGGCATTGCCAGCTCCTTGTCTCTCCCTAACTGATTTATCCGCCATGCTATAAAACCCATTAAAAATTAATTCTCTAATAGACAAGGGCTCAAATTGGCTGCTCAGAGGTTTCAGATACAGGGCAGATGTGCATTGCCTCTAGGAGGGAGAGACTCAAAGGCAAGGGCTGTCCAGGAGTAGAACATCCCCTCCCTAGATCCATGTGCCCAGAAGATTCCATGAGCAGCTCTAGTGACATCCATCTGCCCCAAGAAAATGGTGTCCCAAAGCCTTCCAAATGGGAGGGGAATGTTGATCTGGTCTTCCTAATCAAGGATTGGAAAATAGTGGACCTGGGTGATCTCCTGGCCCAAATGGGCCCATCTGGGAGGGAGGAGGGAAGGTAATATTTTTTGTGCAGAAAACCCATCCCTGGCCAGATGGCCAGCCCTTTCTGGTCCTCTAGGGCTTCGGTTTTGTTGAACTTTGCTGGCCTCCTGCCTCTCAGGGAGTGTTTCCCTCTAGTGCTTCTTTTTCTCTCTGACCTCTGCGTGTAAATATTCCTCAAGATCCTCCTCCTCCCTCCACTTCCCTTCTTTCTTAGCAGTCTCATAATTCTAGCTATCATCTTTTATGCACTCTTTCATTCAGCAAGTAAATATATTAAACAGTGCTATGTGACAGGTACTGTAACCAGAGCTAGAGATGCACGGCCATTCCTGCCCTCTGTCGTCTCCAGGTCTAATAGGAGAAAGAGGCACCTAAAACAAGCAATCCTAGTGACCTAAGTGGAGCTTCAGAACATGGAGGAGGCACAGGCAAGAGGCCCCAACCCACGGGGACAGGAAGGTTTTCCAGAGGAGGGCGTGAGGTCTGGCTGGAGCCCAGAATGGTCCCATGGGGAGCAGCCAAGCAGACACACTGGTGAGGGTAAGGCCCAGAGAGAGGAAAGAGCTGGGATGTTTCTAGGCCACGGAGGAAATCAAGGTGAGTGTGAGGCAGGAGTGGTGAGGGCTAGGGTGGAAGAGGTGAACAGACATGGATTGCCATGAGCTTTGAAGGCAAGAAAGGGTTTTACCTGAGAGAGACGGGTGGTCAGATTTCTTTCCTGAGAGAGATCATTGGAGCTGCAGTGTGGAAAACAACAAGAGGGGGTGGAAGATTGAATCAGGGGAACCCAAAAGGCAATATTCCAGGTAAGAGATGATGGTAGCCTGGCCCAGGGCAGTGACAGTGGCATTACCTAGATGTAAGCTATAACAAGAAGTAAGATCTAGCAAGAATAACTGAGGGAACCAGGAACTTGTTCACTGTTAGACCCCTCAGGCTGAGAACAGAGCCTGGCATGAAAGAATGAACGGGTGGATGTAAGAAGGGAAAAACTCAGAAAACAAGCCCTGGGTCAACCTAAAATGTGATTAATACCAATTGGTAGATTTAGTAATAAACTGACAGATTTGAACCTAAGAATAGATTTTCTTTTTTGTAATGTTCCATAATGTATCTTCATTGTAAAAAACAGCACATGCTTATTCATTAATTTATTCCACAAATACTTATTAAGCAACTACTATGTACCAGGCACTATGCTAGATGCTGGGGATATAATAATAAAATAGGTATGGTCCAGGCCCTCAAGGAACTTACACTTTATGCTATCCATATTGACACAATGTTGCTTTCTAGAAAAAGTAAGTGGAAGGAGGGAGAACATGCTGTTCCCACTTCCCTCCGTGTCCACACTTGGGAACTGTCTGTCCAGCACATCACTAATAAGCCTTCTCTTCCTGCACTGTGTGCCTAGGAGAAATACCCAGGCCCTCTACCTGCAGTAGTAATGCCAAGCCTCCCACACAATGGCCAATAGCATCATGTTGAAGATAGCATTTCTCTTTGCACAGCCTGACCTAGAGTTTGACCCAGTTGGCAGGACATGGCAGTCTCTCTGAAGGATGAGTGAGGGGCCTCCCGCTTGTAGAACAGATTTCACGGACTTTGCCACACCCTGGCTACAAGACCAACTTCCCTATGCTCTGTGAAATGTCTTGTGCACTGGTAGGCAAACGGGGAGGCAATTAAGTGGCCCAGGGATGAGGAGGAGGCCTGAGGAGACTTTTCAAAGGATGGAGACTGGAGACTCGAGGACTGAGATTGTGGCTGAAAGTTATGAGAGGCATGAAAATAGACATGGTGTTACACCCAGTGGCAGAATTTGTCCACCAGCTGCCCCCAATCTTAAAAGATGTAAGAAGTGGTCCTGATGAATAAAACTTCCTGAAAGAGATAAAAATTACAAGGCAGCAGACAGCAATGCAGGTGGGTTCAAGGAGGATTTAGATAAACTTATGAAAATATTCCTAATGGTTAAAGAACATTTGGAGGATTGGGGGAAATCTCAAATTTGTTGAAGCCCCATCAACTGCCCTTTTTCAGGAGCAGATGCCAAGACCGGATGAACCAATGGATGGTCCATGGTGGCATTTCTGATCCCCATAGTACAATGACGCCCAAAGCAGGCCTGAAGCACATCCAAAGGCCTCAACTCAGCCTGTTCTAGCCCTCAAGGACATGGTTGGCTTTTTCCTATCATTAACTTGAAATTTATAATCACCATCCCTGTCCTGAAGTCTGTGTATTTCCAGACCTGTGAGCATTGGTGCCTTCCTCCAAGAAACTTCACTCTTATTATGGCGTCTCACCCCATCGTTCCTCAGGACCTGGGATTAGGGAAGTCCTACCTCAGAGTCAGGGCCCAAAACAGATGAATTGGATTGCTACTCACTCTCTGGCTGGGAGGCCAGTGTGAAGAAAGTCCTCTGGGAAACTGACAGTGGTCCTTCCTGTCTCTCTTTCCCAGCTCAGAGGGCTTGCTCATACCACTGCCAGGCGAAGCTATTCTATTTACAGGCTCCCAGGAAGAATGGTTCCCAAGAGCCCAGGCTAGAGAACCTGACTCCCTGCATATCCCTCCTTCTCCACCCAGCATTAGATTCCAACCACCTGCCCCTAGCTCCCCTGGTGCATTTCCTTGCCCAAGTCCCTGAGCATAAAGTAGATTGGCTGCCTAGTCAATTTCCTGATTGCCCTACTCTGCACATCTTTTCCAGTGAGTTGGGAAGATACATCAGTCAGAGTCGCCCCCATTTCCCCAACAGGCAGTTTTCTTCCTTGACCCATTGGAGAGCTTCTGTGCTGAGCCCATCAATGGGAGAGGCCCAGAGCCTGGGTTCTGGATTTCCGTCCCAGACAGCACTGTTCCTGGTCCTCACTGGCTGACTGCAAATTGCTCCTTTCACTTTGTTTCTGGCAGATTTTGTCCAGCTTCTATTGCAACATACTGACCACAAAAGGCAGGCAGGCTAGTCCAGGGAAGATGGACTCTGACACCTTACACCCATTCCCAATGGGGACTCCAATGCCCAGGCTCTGCTGGCTCCAAGAATGGGAATATAGATGATTTGAGCCTCCAGGGTCTTTTCCCATCCATTCCCAATATTCTCACATTGTCCTCCATCTCTCCTATCCATTCATTTATTCATTCAACAAATACTTTTTAAGGACCTACTATGTACTAGGTCCTGGAAATACCAGATGAAGTGGACAGATCTAGCCCCAATCTCACTGAATTTACAGGAAAAAAAAAAAGAACAACCTTAATTTTGATGTTCAGTGTATTGGCAGAGAACATGGTGCTTATACGCAAGTGTGTATCCACCAAAATGTTTGGTCCCCTCTGCAGGGTATATATTGAGTAAATCTCTCAAATCTCATTCCACAAGTAATATTGTATTCTGGCTCCACTGTTGTTCAGTTCTGCCTGAACCCTGATATCTGCCCTTCTGGACTATGCCAACCCCTCCCTCCTCTGACTGTCAACAGCCCCTTCCCACCTCTCCTGCCACTCTGCCCCCCTCAGCACACTTTCCGTTTAATGCAGCCCTAGCTGGAAGCAAGAGCAGCAAGACTAATTTCATTTCTCTTCTTTTCCTTTGGTGAGTCGATCTGTGACAACCCTTTTTATGCATTTAATTCATTCTTGATTTCTCATAATCAGGGAGAAGGTATCCCCTAAGGTTAGGCAAGAGCTTGTCAGAAAAAAAAAAAAAAGAAAGAAAGAAGACAGTGTAAATTCACAGAGGTAATCATAGTCTATCTCCACTTCCCACTGCCCATGGAACTATTAACTAATATCGCTCTCTAATCTTTTTTTGTACTTATTTATTTTGTAGCGAGAAACTAGCGTTATAAACACCCCTACTGTCAAAACTTGTCATCCCCATTACCTCTAGGCAGGCTTCATCTCTGTTATTCTAATTTCAGAGTTTCTCAAATTCACAGCCGCTGGAAATTGAGTACAAAATCCATTATCATTTGTATATTTTAATTATGCAAATGAGGCAGCTCAGCTGCGATGTCCGGGACCTGCAGGGATGCCTGACTTGATTCTGGGTGATTACAATTTATCCAGTCGAGTCACTTTAATTGTAACAAGCTAATTACATTGTTTCATTTGGCTTTAACAAAAGAAAAAGAGACAGGAAGCTGGATGTGGCTTGGGGCCCCCGGAACAGACCGCTGCCTCTCCCCAGGCTAGGACGGACGTGGCCAAGGGAGTGGGTGCAGGCTTCCCTGCCCAATCAAGGGGCCACTGGAGGGCCCCAGAAGAAGGGCAGGCAGTGGCAAGGTAGTGGAGGCAGCTGACCCTCCAGGCAGAAGACAACCCACCCATAGTGTCTGTCAGGAGTGGCAGGAGGACTTTCACTGTGGCCAGGAGTTTACCCAATGGTAAGCCTGACCTTGAAGAAATCAGACCATCTTTCAGAAGGGCCCTTTCCACGTAAGCTTTTCTTGGCTACAAGCTAATATCTTTGAGGACCCACCTAATTTCCACTGTTATATATGTACAATGTTTCTGACTAAACCTAGGTCCCCCCTGCACTGAATGTTGAAGCCAGTGAGAATCTTGTGGAAGTGTTTCCTATGGTCAGAATGGAGAGGATGCAGAAGTGGGCAGGGGAGCAGAGGGCAGACAAATGATGGAGAGAATTCGGACAAATTCCATAAAGTGGGGAGGATGCTTTATGAATTCATTCATTAGGGTTGTGTTTTTATTTCTGTGATCAATGAAAAACAGTTATGCATTTGAACTGAAAGTAGCTGTTTTGTCTTACAGTCATTACTGCCTGCCAGCAAGACAGAGAAGGTGCTTAGGTTTACAAGTGTGTTCAATATTTTAGCAGAATGAGAGTCCCAGGAAGCAAAAACCTCACTTACATTAACAAATGGCCATGTCTTAGAGTTACAGCAGGACCAAAATTAAAGCGTTTGCTACAAGGGATAACTCAAGTCTGGCCACACAGTCTGCCAAACACATTTTTTTTTTTTTTGAGACTGAGTCTGTTGCCCAGGCTGGAGGGCAGTGGCATGATCTCAACTCACTGCAACCTCCACCTCATGGGCTCAAGTGATTCTCATGTCTCAGCCTCCCAAGTAGCTGGGACTACAGGCATGCACCACCACGCCTGGCTAATTGTTGTATTTTAAATAGAGATGGGGTTTTGCCGTGCTGGCCAAGGCGGCCTCAAACTCCTGGCCTCATGTGATCTGCTTGCCTCAGCCTCCCAAAGCACTGAGATTACAGGCATGAGCCACCATGCCCAGCCCACTTTTTTTTCTAGTAATTATTTTGGTTCACCTCCTCCCAGCACCAGAGTCCATGACCTTTCCACCTCTCAGCCTGGACTAGACAAAACCTGTGACTTCACTTGCCTAACAGATGGCAATAAACACAGCACCAAAGTCCAGAAACCAGATTCTGGCCCAGTAATGTCAGTAAATCGATCAACCAACAAATATTTATTGGGGTTTACCGAGATGCTATTATAATCACAGTCTCTACTTTCAAGGTAAGTATACTCCAAAGACAGAAATAAGGCTTATGGGTTTTCAAAGGAGCAAAGCTAGAGGGCTCAGAGGAGATGTGACAGGAAAGAGATCTGTGGGGACCAAGATAGTATTTATAACATTACCTTCACTGTTGAAGGGGCTGCATTCCAGGGAGGTAGACACTGAGCTGGGTCAGAGCTATGGTTGGATTTTATTCTGTTACAAAGAGTGGCCATTTATTATCATAAGGGGTTACAAGTAGGACGGAAACAACATGGCCAGAGGCTGGAGTTCCTGTGGGGGAAGAGATGGCTGGAAAGACAGTGACAAAGGTGGAAACGGGCTCTAATTAGCCAGGAACAAAGGCAGAGCAAAGGGGTTTGCTGCCAACCTCGTGGTGCTAAGTACATGATACAAAGGGTATGGCTTTCCCCATCAAGTCCACCCTGTGAAAACAACATGTCTACCTGCAAACCAGCCTGGACACAGTGAGACAAAAGAGTCTGGGGGTGGACAGAGGAATGGCTGGCTGTGATGGTCGGATGTCGGCAGGATTCGGGATGACAAGGTGCCTGGTGAGTGTGGTGACACTGGGGTGTGAGTTGACAGGTTTTTTTTTTTTTTTTAAAGGAGAAGGTTGTATCTCCATGGATGAGCAGGAAGGAGGTTTGTGGAAGGAGGAACCACATGGGCAAAGATGCAGAGGGAAGAGCAGCACGAAGCTGGAACTCAGAAGCTGGAAGGAGGCGGGTGGAGAAACGGCTGATGGGTGCAGTGAAAGCAAGGATTCCACAAGCTATTTATGGAACCACCTGGCTCTGAGTTCCAGGTTGGCAGTTTCTTCTTCTCCTGCTGTCTAGACACCCAAAAAAGGAACCTGGTGTCATATTCAGCATGTGGTCACACGAAAGGAGGTACCCCAATAAATATACATGGTAGAAAAGAAGGGACAGAGGGAGGGACGGAAGAACACAACACATGGTTGGAATTAGGAGATAAAGTTTCTCCTCCCAGACCCACTAGCCAACCAGCTGGGCAGTTGAATTATGACACTGAAGGGCTCAGAACCTGTTTCCAATCCATCGAAGGGGAAAGGGTGAGGTGTGGGGACAACAGGATATCTGTAATGAATCTTCCTGACACAGGTCTCATGAATCAAGAATTTGGTGTCTTTAAATCTGACTAGGTGGTGTCAGTTTGTGCTTAGAAATTCTGCTCTGCATTGGGGTGAGTGGTTGGTACAAAAAGAAAAATTGAGGCTGCTGCTTCTGCCTGAATTCTCCAGCTCTAAGTAAATTAGAGCCAGATGCCCAGTTCCTCATCGCTCCATCAGATGACTCCATGGAGTCATTATAATACTTTATGGGCATTAACTCACTGATTCTCATCATGCCCTGGGAGGGAAGCGCTCAGGATCATTATCTTCCCTGTGCCCAGGGAAGGGGGAAGCATCTCATTCTCTCCATGTGTGCATCCCGACAGCACCTGTCCCCCGAATGCACTGGAAGGGGAACGCCAGGACCAGCCACACTCCAGAAAGATGGATGAGCTGGAGTCAAGGTTCTGGGAAGGGAAAGCAGTGATGGTGGGGAAGGAAGGGCCAACAGCAGAGGGATGAAAGAGATGCATCAAAAGGGAGGAAAATTTGGCTGAGATCGATTCGGCGATGTCTAAGGGATGCAGAGAACCAATTACAAATACTGGAACAATCTAGGCTTGGAAGAGGGAAGGAGGGAGGGAAAAAGCAGTGAGGCCAACCTGGGGAGGTGGTGTGGAACAAAGAAGGAGCGACAGTAATGAGTTGGGGCCAATGGGCAGCCCTGGGGGTGCTGAATGGGAACTTCCAGAAAGTATTTACCAACTCTTTTGTTCCCCCATTCAAAGACTTCCTCATCTGGGGGCAAATTTTACATGCTGCTTCATCCCAGGAGGTCTTACAATTATTAAATTTTAGAGTTGAAGGCAACATTCGACTTTAAATTAGCCCCCTTATTTTACTGATGAGGGAACTGAAGCACAGAGAGGGGAAGTAAGTGGCCAAGGTCACACAGCAAGTGTGACCACTCTGGGACAGGCTTGCACATCTCCTAACTCCCACTGGCCTGATGTCACCTTCTTGTCTCTGAATTTCTTCTCACACTTAACAGGAACCGTATCACCCGACACTTGATTTTATGCTCTCATATAATTCATTTCCCCTCTTTTCAAGCAAATCAGAAATCTATTAGGTGCCAAAATCATGCCTTGGGCATCCCTGTGGCACCCTCAGAGCATAACCCAAGATATGGCACAGAGAACGGGAAAGGCTGGTATCTGGCTGGATGGGGGCATGTGCAACAGTCTGTGTCAGAGCTCCCACCAGAGATGCCAAACCTCCAAGAAGGAAGTTTGGAAATATAAGCTGGGAAGGCACTGGGAATCCACCAGAGAACAAGCCAGAAGGAAAGGGATAAAACCATGAACTATTGCCATTGCTGAAAACACCAGCCAAGCAGCCCAAAGACATCAGAGCTTATGTGTAGCTGTGAACAAACAAAGTCTCTGGACACCAGAGAGCAAGTGATACCCCAGTTGGTAAAAGATACAGGAGTCTGTTTCAGCATTTCTGTGGCCTCAGCATTATATTTAAGCCACTGGACAGTCTGTGTTCACTCGTAACATCTCCTAGCTTTCAGATGCTTGCTGAAGGTGAAGCACATCCTCATATCTAAATAGCATGATGATTAAGCACGCAGACTCAGGGGACAGACTGCCCTTAGCACTCTCAGTCTGACCACTTACTAGCTATATAGACTTGGGCAAGTTCCTGAACTACTTTGTGCATCTAATTCTTCATCAGTAAAACAGGAGTAATAAGTGCATCTGCCTCATAGAATTATTATAAGAGTTAAAGGAATTAATACATAAAAACACACTCAGGGCTGGGTGTGGTGGCTCATCCTGTAGTCCCAACACTTTGGGAGATTGAGGTGGGAGGATTGCTTGAAACCAGGACTTCAAGACCAGCCTGGTAAACACAGTGAGACCCCATGATGGTTAATATTGAGTGTCAATCTGATTGGATTGAAGGATGCAAAGTATTGTTCCTGGGTGTCTATGAGGGTGTTGCCAAAGCAGATTAACATTTGAGTCAGCAGACTGGGAGAGGCAGACCCACCCTCAATCTGGGTGGACACCATCTAATCAGCTGCCAGCACAGCTAGAAATAAAGCAGGCAGGGGAAGACGGAAGAGCAGACTTGCTGGGTCTCCCAGCCTTCCTCTTTTCTCCCGTGCTGGATGCATCTTGCCCTCGAACATCAGACTCCAACTTCTTCAGCTTTTGGACTCTTGGACTTACACCAGTGGTTTGCCAGGGGCTCTCGGGCCTTCAGCCACAGACTGAAGGCTGCACTGTTGGCTTCCCTACTTTTGAGGTTTGAGGACTCAAACTGGCTTCTTTACTCCTCAGCTTGCAGATGGCCTATTGTGGGACTTTATCTTGTGATCATGTGAGTCAATACTCCTTAATAAACTCCCCTTCACCCCTTCATATGTAGATCTATCCTAGTAGTTCTGTCCCTCTAGAGAACCCTAATATAGACCCCATCTCTACAAAAAATTTTAAAAATTAGTCAGGTGTGGTAACATGCCCCTGTATTCCTAGCTACTAGGTAGAAGGATTCCTTGAGCCCAGGAGATGGAGGTTGCATGAGCTAGGATCATGCCACTGCACTCCAGCCTGGGCAACAGAGTGAGACCCTGTCTCTCAAGTACACACGCATGCACACACACACAAACACACACACACACAGAAAGAGAGATTGAGAATTCCTGACATTTCCCAAGCACTCAGTAAATATCAGATAGTCCTACTACTTTGTCTCCTCACTGTGTGAGTACATCGAGTTGCAAAGACCATCCTTTTATTCGTTCTCTAACAAACATTTGTTAAGCACCCATTCTGTGTCTGATACTGCAACAGGCGCTGGTACACACAGGTCAAAAGAGCCAAATCCCTACAACACGGGGACTGAAATCTAGTGAAAGAAATCTGCTAGCACAATAAAAGTGTTACATCCAGATGGGGAGGGTTCCTGGCAAGAGATTTGCTTCTACACATCTGTAGACCCTTGGCTTGGAACGGGGCTGCATCTGCAGTTGGTGTTCCTTGGGTACTTGGAAGCTCCACAGCTTGCTGCTTAACACTAAGATTGGCCCCATACAATAGCAGACAGGTTGTGTCCTCAACAGGCTTCTGTTCCAACATGGAGCATAAAGGCATGGTTTGAATAAATGCAGAGAGACTGTTCAGGCATTTGAATTGGAAACATTGGAAGCATAACTAGACAAGATTAAATATGCATACTCCACACGGCCACAAATAAGTACATTGGTGAGATGATGAACCAGGAAGAGAGGCCTTCCTTTCTCTTCGTAGAAGTTTGTAAAGGATCCAGGGAAGAGATGCAATTTGAAGAGGAAACAAAACCAAACCACACAAGAAATATAAATACACACCCCTCCTAATTGCAAGATATGTAAATATAGACCCCCCTCCTACCTATAAAATTCAGCCTCACTCATCAGCTGCTGTCCCTGGTTTCAAGGAACATTGTGGATTTTTCACATCAGTTCCACGGAATCTTCAAATAGCCAATCACCTATGTGACTGTTAAAGTTGGCAAGTGTGAACTCATCCACCTCTCTCATTTGAAAGATGAATATACTGAAACACAGGAGGAAATGCAAGGCATTCAGGATCACACAGCCAGTCAGCTCCAGAGCCAGGGCCAGAAGCAGGTCTCCAGCTGCCTGGAGCCAGTGGTCTGTCTGCTCACCAGGTGCTTTGCTAGGTGGATGCCTTGTTTGTTTGCTTTTCCCAATGTTAAAATTCCTTCCAAGGGCAACAAGTTCAGTCCCAGGTGAGAATGGAATTGGACTGGCCCAAGGAAAGGAGGCTGCAGGCTCAGCTGGTCTGGGTGGCTCCCTCCCAGGGGGACCAGGAAGGCCTCCTCCCCTAGTCACTTCACCAGCTCTCAATGTCTAACGTTTCTTTACCAGGTGACAGAATTTTCTCCAGGTAAGGCCTTTAGATGAGGGAAGCGCTTGCCACCACTTCCCTTGGAGGACTATCACCTGGACTCAGGGGTCACCCAAGCAGGGCACACATGAACAGCCACCACATCCACATGCTGTCCTGTGCTGGGCACTTCATAAGCATCATCTCTTTGAGTCCTCACAGGAGCTACTAGTTCTAGCCCAACTTTATAGATGAGAAAACTGAGGCTCAGCAAGATTAATGAATTTGCCCAATTTGCCCCGCTCTCCAACGGCAGGCCCAGAATATTTCATTCCAGCCCCACTCAGCCAGCCACCACCATAGTGCCTCCACTCTGTGACTGTTCTTTCTACTAAGATCTTTTTGTTTTATTTTCTCCTCAATGCTTTTTTTTCGAGACAAAGTCTTACTCTGTGGCCCAGGCTGGAGTGCAGTGGTGCAATCTTGGCTCACTGCCACCTCTGCCTCCCAGGTTCAAGCAATTCTCCTGCCTCAGCCTCCTGAGCAGCTGGGAACACAGGCGTGTACCACCATGCCCCACTAATTTTTGTATTTTTAGTACAGGCAGAGTTTCACCATGTTGGACAGGTTGGTCTTGAACTCCTGACCTCAAGCGATCCTCCTGCCTCGGCCTCCCAAAGTGCTGAGATTACAGGTATGAGCCACTGTACCCTGCCTCTCCTCAACGCCTTCTTCTCTGGTCCTTCTCTGACAACAGTCTAGTTCAACCCAAGGAGAAAAAACAAAACAAAATACTTCTCCAGCTACTAATGTGCCTGACTCGGTGTTAGGGAGGCCTCTTCCTTGACCTGGGCAGATGAGACATGCTGTCATGAACAAGGAGAGGACAAAGGACTCCGTACAGAACCCAAGGCCAAGCTGTGCAGCCCTCCAGTGCTCCAGCTGGGGCCAGAACACCTGCCGGGTAGGTTGGCTAATGCTGGACACACAGAGATGGTTAGACTTGACTTGGGGGAGAGAGAGATTTCAGAAAAAGGCAAGAGCTAGAGAGGAAGTTTCTCTTTCTCAGCTCTATTTACTTCTATTTACTCTCCTTGAAAAGATAGCTTTAGCCTGCCTGCGCATGATTTTAAGTTGTATTCTTGGGGGAGATTTTTCTCTCTGCCTCCTACGTAGTACAGAGCCAAGTGTCAGTTCCACCAGCATAGAATGCCAGAAATCTCAAAGGTGGAAAGACTTGCTTAGCTGGTCCTACCCTTCCAGGAACTGCCATACTGAAGTCACCCCCAGACTCACCCTCCTAAGATGGATCTAAGACGACTCCACCCTTCCCTCTTTCAGTGGCTCAGAGAGAAAGGCAGGCATCCCATCCTAGCTGTCCACACCTGCCATACAATAGATGGCGGACTCTGAATAATTAACGAGAATCATTTTGTAATGCGCTGACCCCTGAACATTGCACATCACTCATTCTGATACTCCTACTCTCCCCTGCTCCCTCTCCATCTCTCTCATTCCGACAGCTCAACCTTCCCTCCTGGGCTTCCACAGAATACCACATCCACTGGCCCCCACATGCCTTACAAGCTGCATCACAACTGCAATGAAGCCTGGCCTATGATATTCCTTAGATGAGACAAGTGGAATGGGGTAAATGGCTGGTTGGAGAAGCTCTTGCTTCAGGGGCTGGCCCCTGTGTAAGCCAGGGAATGTCCAAAATCTCCAGCCCAGGGAGAGGCAACCCAGAGAGTCATAGGCCTGGAAGGAGTCTGAACACAGACTGGGTGGCCTGCCCTCCAGAGGCTTACCCTCTAGATGGGCAAGAAGCTGCACACAGGTAATGCTACCAGATCTGTACAAGGTCCCCAAAGAGTTTTCTCAGTCCCTGAATTTGATGCCAGTCTATTAGTATGGGTCACCCCTGTGTACCCAGCCCTGTGAAGGGTGATATGGAGGGACATGGGAGAAAACTGAGGCCTCCTCCCATGGTGCTTTCAACCTAACTGGGAGAAGAGGACTCACACACAAAACCATTAGAGAAAAATGCGAAGGTTTGGCACATTTCTGGAAGAGACACACAAGACACTGGTATTCCCAGTTACCTCTGGAGACTGGAAATACAAGAAGGGAGAAGGAGAAAAAAGTTTTGTTTTTGCTTTTCACTTTATACACTGTGTTCTATGGGAATTTCTTACAACAATGTATTGTTTTTCAGTTTGTTAAGCTTTTTACTTGCTGTTAGGACAGAGTGGCAACCTCTAAGCTCCTTACATGCAGAACCAAAAGCTGAAAGTTTCCCTTTTTATAATTTTCCTTTATTTTTTCTTTTTTAAAGACAGGGTCTCACTTTGTCACCTAGGCTGGAATGGAGTGGTGCAATCATGGCTCACTACAGCCCCAAACTCCTGGGCTCAAGTGATCCTCCTGCCTCAGGCTCTTAAGTAACTGGGACTACAGGTGCAAATCACCACACCTGGCCAATATATTTTAGAGACAGGGTCTTTCTATGTTTCCCAGGCTTGTATAATTGTTTAAAACACCTTTGTAAAAAGAGACCAAACCAAGACTGAACTGGAAGCTGCTCTGAGGGTCTCTGATGTATGTCTTTCTGTTTGTGTTCCCAGAATCTAGAACTTTCCCTGAGCAGCAGAGATGCTCAATCAAGAGTTGCTGAATGTGGAATAAAGATGATGCTATTATAGTGTTCAAGATAAGAGTGGGAAAGAATCAGAGGACAGGGTTGTGGGTGGGTGGGACAATGACCATTTAAAAAGCTTCAAAAAGGAGCCAGGCAGGATTTAAATAAGCAGAGACACAAAGAAAGGATGGTAAAGGCAAGAGAGAAAGTTGTCAGCCTTCAGTAAGCAGTTTTGGATGGATGGATGGATGGATGGATATCATGATCTAAGGAAAGAAGGTAGAGATGTGGAAAAGAGGCAGGACCAGTGAACAAAGCAGCATGGACATAAAACTAGGGAGGCAGCGTGGAGCCTTGACTCTGACCTAAAGGCTGGAAGGACACACCATGTGTGATCTGAGGTGGTGACCTGAGATCACTCTGTGATCTGAGGTGGTCAGCAGGCACCACAAAGCAGAGTGACCAGTCACTGCAGACCACAGCCAGAGCTGAGATCTGGCCTCCTCACCTACCCTCACTGTTCTCTCCACCACACTCTGCTACTCCTGCACCAGCAGCTCCCAGCCCCAAACAGTGTGAAGATGGCTTCACCTGAACCACCTAAGGGGAGGAGGGTATTGGTAAACCGTGTATTCTTAGGCTCTGTTCCCTGAGATCCTGACTTAGTGAGTGCTATCCAGGAATCTGCATTTTTATTTTATTTTATTTTAGAGACAGTCTCCCTCTGTCACCCAGGCTGGAGTGCAGTAGCATGACCTCATCTCACTGCAACCTTCAGCACCCAGGTTCAAGCAATTCTCGTGCCTCAACCTCCCAAGTAGCTGGGATTACAGGAGTGCACCATCACACCCAGCTAATTTTTATATTTTCAGTAGAGACAGGGTTTTGCCATGTTGGCCAGGCTGGTCTCAAGCTCCTAGCCTCAAGTGATCCTCCTGTCTCGGCCTCTCAAAGTACTGGAATTACAGGCATGAATCACCATGCCCAGCTCAGGAATATGCATTTTAATCGAGAAATAATTTCTATATTTATGGAGTAAAATCATTCTATAATGTATAATATGTGTGTGTCTGTGTGTGTGTATACGTATACATGTATATATGTATGCGTATATGTATACATGTATATATGTATGCATATATGTATACATGTATATATGTATACATGTGTATATGTATACATGTATGTATACATGTATATATGTATATATACATACACATTATGGAATGATTAAATCAAGGTAATTAAAATACCCATTACCTCACATACTTATGTTTTTGCATGGTATGAACATTTAAAATCTCTTAGCAATTTTCAAATATACATCACAGTATTATTAACTATAGTCACCATTCTATGCCATAGATCTCAAAAACATATTCCTCCTATCTAACTGAAATTTTGTACCCCTTAACCAACATTGTTCCTACAATGCCTGGAGCTGCTGCATCCAGTTTGGGACTATGAAGCAACAAATATGAGGACCAAAAAAATATTCCAATGATGGTGTCACTGAAAGGAGGCAGGAGCCTATGTCCTTGATGACAGTGCTGGGCTCAGAACCAGCCCTGGACAATGTGTACCTGAACCTCCTCTCAGAATCCTTCACCTCTTGGCCTTACACGACTGGAGATAACTAAAGGAATGCTTTTTATGCCACCATGAGTCATATTTCCTATTCTTTGCAGCAGAAGACATCTTCCCTTAATACAGTGACTCATTTACACAGCTTCAAAATTAGCAAGTGCTGACTCCAACTCCTTCACGTCAGCTTGGTGGATGCAGCTGGTATGAGTGACCATCCACTGACAAGAATCGCAGTGGAAACCAACCCACAGCTTTCGCTTTTGTCCATCAAGTGATTTTAATTTCCTCCTTTAAATTCCCTAAAGGAAAGAGAGAAGATCTAATATGTACATATGCTTAGGCTGTCTGTGATTTTAACTAAGTTACCAATGGTTGGGGTTTTGCAAGGGGCTTTGAGAGAGGGGAGGGTGGGTGGGAAGCAGTGCAGTTTCTGAGGGACAGACCCCTTTTCTCTGCTGCAAAGACAGAATTATTTGTCTGGTAGCTGTTTTCTAAAATCCTTTAACTAAAGAATATAGTCTTTCTTCCTTTAGGAAAAAAATTTAGAGTAGTGGGCAGGTTGAAAGGAGGTGGACTTCAGAAGTGAGCGAGGGCTAAGTTTGATGCTTACTCTCCCACTTATAAGCTCTATGTATTCAGTCTTGTTTACCTTTGCTGAGGCTCAACTTCAGTCTTTATCAAAAGGAGAAAACAATTAAAGCAAATGGGCTATTATAAGAGTTAAATGAGATAATGTATCAGGGAGGGTTCTAGGAAGAATTTAAGTATACATGTGAGGTTCTGTTTTTTTGTTTTTTGCTTTTTTAAAGAAAGATCTAAAACCAATATGACCACATACTAGCATGTGTTAATTCTGGGTAGGTAAAGTTTACACCCTCTGCACTTTTCTGTACCTTTGAAATATTTTATAATTTGAGGACAAAAATCCTAGCATAGTGAGTGACCCAGAATTGGGGTTCTATATTTGTGGTCACTCCCAAAGAATGTCTGTTTGAAGCTGCAAATGATGTGGAAAGGGGAACCCAGCAATTCACACACGCACTCACATGCCACGGGATGGCCTGCTGGCCTGGATTACATGTAACTAAAGCCCTCCTGGGCACCTGGGAATAGGTGAAAGGGAGAAGACAGCCCACAAGGACAGGAGGGTAGCCCTGGAAACCGAATACCAATTGCATAGTTTCATCACAACTAGTTTCTTCTAGCACAATTTCGTGCATGCAACTGGTGCTCAATAAATTCTTGCTATGGGGCTAATTAGCTAAGACAGGACCTGGTTCAGCATAAGTTCCCGACAAACAGGGAGTATCTCTTCTATTTCTTTGGTGTCACCTTCAGTACCTGGCACAACACCTGCCCACAGAAGCCTCATATCTTGGCGTTGCTGTGAGCTTTATATCCCTTGTATGGTTCTTACAGGAAGCAGGATGTCACCGTCTCAATCCTGTACCTACCCCCTCCTTCCAGGAAGTGAGGCCTATAAAACACGAGGCTCCTTAGGGTGCAGCTCAAGTGTGATTATGAACCCCATTCAGTAGTTTTTGAGTAAAACAAGAAGAAAAACAAATTGCACTTCCCCCAGTTTGAGCCCAAATAATGCCATCCCTGGGACTTGAAAACTCCAGGCCCTGGTAAGAGGCTGGGATAATTACACTGATGAGCTTCCAGAAGATTGCAGAGAAATAATGAAGCTGTAAACAACACAACCATCATCCTTTTCTCTTGGGCCCTGGTTGATTTTGGTGGGGTTCTTAGTTCCATTTCTGCAGATCCCACCCTTGGCAAGATTGTGGTGCCCAATAGCTTGGACTTCAACATTCAATTTGGCCTTTATAGCCTTTATTGCCCCTCTGGATTCTCCTACCCACCACCCTTCCCCTAGGACCCAGTGCAATTCTCCTGCTTCTGCCTCTCCTGCCACGTGAGAATAAGCATAGAGCTGATAACATTTAAGTTTTGATTCAATTCAGTATTTGCCCAGCATGGAAGTCTCTGTGCTCATCATTACTGCAAGGGTGGTAAAGCTGAGGAAGATCTGACTCCTATACTCAAACAGTTGTCTGTTCAGATCTGATTCCTGTCCTCATAGATCTAGTGGAAGGGACACACCAATCAATATGGGAAAGTAAAGCAATAGTCATTTGTGAAGCAATACAGCTCTTGGGACAGGAAACTGGAAGATGGCACATGAGTCTGGGGAAATCTGGACAGATTTATAGAGAAGATCTGCTATTTGAATTTAGCCCTGAAGGGTAGATTTAATGTTGATCAGTGGAGAGACAGCAGTGTGGAAGGGAGTACAAGGGAGAAGGGAGACTAGAGAGGGTGTTCCAGGAGGAGGAAGTGGTAGGAGAAAAGGCATAGAGATGCAAAAGCCAAAAAGATGTTCGGAGAGTAAGGAGGTGCCCTGTCTATCTGGCATGTTGGCAGACTGCAGAGTAAAGCATTTTAATTGATCCCATAGGCAATGAGGAGCCATTTGAGGTGTTGAGAGCTTAGAATATCAACATCTTTTAAAGTCTCTGCAAGTCAAAAGAGTGGTAAGGTTATTTAATGGGGAGAGAAAAATGACCTATTTAAATGTATCATTACTGGCAGAATTTCAGATGGCTCAAGGGAAATTGGGGAAAGATACTCATACTTTAAATCAGAGTATTTTTTAAAAAAACTCAGCTTACATTTCTTTAGTGCATGCAAAGAGCCTGGCACTCTGATGGGTATTTAATACACATTATTTCATTGAATCCTAAAAGGTTGGACTCTCTTCCATCATTTTACAGAAGAAACTGAGGTTTCTTTAAATGGTCCAAGGTCACATGACAATGGAGCTGGAATCTGCAACCACCTAACTCCAACACCTCTGATTTTCCTATCAGCCCTTGCTGCTCTGGGAACCTCTTCTGTCTTGCATGCACATGGCCAGTCTGCCCTTCCACAGCAGATGCTAACCTGGAGCCATGCACTTTTCAGAAGGCAGCTTTTAGGCAGGGGCAAGAACAAGAGCAGTGGAAAGTGGCTGGCCTGCATGGGAGTCATAGCCTGAGGGGGAGGGTCTCCGTGACAGTACCCAGCTGCGACCTTGGCCAAGTTACTTCACCTCCCTGATTTTCTCATCTGAAATATTAGGACTAGAGCTGTCCTTGGAAAATTATTTTAAGCAGCAGAACACTTTTTCTCAAAATTATATAATAAATGAACCACAATAAAATAATAATGGGAGTAACCTTGTTGAAGCTAATGTGCAGGATGGTGAGAATCTCAGATCCAGATGCTGCAGACAGTTGAGAAAACAGGAGGTACAGAGAACTGAGCTAATGGGCAGGTTCCATGGACACTCAGAGACAGAACTGTGATTCCAAGCCCAGGCAATCTCGCTCAAAGCCTGGGAACCCACTATTGCACCGTTCTATCTTCCTTGCAGGAGCCAGGCTAGTGCTTCAATTAAGACAGCACATTTACAACAAGCCATCAGACACAAAAGTTAAGGTTAAATTGGCAATAATCTCCCACATTGGCCCGTGCTGAATGAGAGACTGCTAGGTAGGCAGATATAAATATAGACTTTATTATACCATATCACAAGGCAGGGGAGTTAATGTTGCTGGGAGAACCTTCATTTCCACATTTTCTTACTTTTACGTGTCTTAATTTGCAACTTAATGTGGTATTATCATAATTTTTTGCATTATGTAATGATTAAAGTGAGGCGTATCATATTTATTGATTTATTTGATTTATTTAAAATGTAACCATTGCCCCAGGGCAGGTGCATGTACAAAATACAAATGCAACAGTTAAATTGAATCCAGCAGATAAATTCCCCATTAAGAAAAGACATTTCAGGACTGTCAAGACAATGAGAAATGTCTTCCCAGCATCATCAGGAGAGAAGGAATCCTGAGGGGTCATCTGGTCCAACCCCCCTGCCTTAGGCAGAATTGCTCCTAATCCCCCAAGACTGAGAACCAACTGAGCTTTCTGACAATTGTCTAGGGAGAGCCACATTCTACCATATTCTCTCACTTCTGTTTTCAATCCCAAGACCAATATCTCTTCTCTGGGTCAATCTCTTTGTCCCTGGAATCCATTTCCCCAACATCTCACTCCTTTAGTTTATAGTCACCCCACTCTCAAAGTCCATTCCTCATTCCATTTCTTATTTATTCATTTTTCATTCCACACTCTCACCTCCTAAAAGACTCATGTTAGAACATCAGGTTCTCAGAGAATCTCAGCCTTCCAGTGAGGTGAACTGACCCAGCATCCCACTCACAGCAGGAGCTACTAGGCATCCAGTCTTGGCTAGAGCCTTCCAAAACTGAGGCACCCACTGTTGATGGAAGTCTCTCATTCTGCATCTGACACTGTGGGGACACCCATTCCCTGTAACTCTCTTCTAGCCCAGTCTTGAACCCTATTCTTTTCTCCATTCTTTTATGAGGGCTTAGAATCTTGGATTGAATTACATTGAGATTGTGTTTCAAAGTCCTCCCTCCACTTAGCAGCCCAAACAGCCAAAACATCCTGAGCAGCAAAGACCCCATGCACCCTCCTCACCCTTCCCTATCCACGGTCTCACTATTCCTTCTGTGTGCTTCCATAGTGAGGCTGCCAAGCCTTGTCCCAAACAATATCTACACTTCAGTTTCCACTCTACAAAATGGTCTTTCCTTTTTTTTTTTCTTTGGCACAGAGTCTAGCTCTGTCACCCAGGTTGAGGTGCAGTGGCACAATCTCATCTCACTGCAACCTCCACCTCCCAGGTTCAAGCAATTCTCCTATCTCAGCCTCCTCAGTAGCTGGGATTACAGATACCCGCCACCAAGCCTAGCTAATTTTTTTTTTTTTTTTGTATTTTTAGTAGAGAAGGGATTTCACCATGTTGGCCAGGCTGGTCTTGAAGTCCTGACCTCAGGTGATCTGCCCGTCTCAGCCTCCCAAAGTGTTGGGATTACAGGCGTGAGCCACCATGCCTGGCCCCTTTCATTTTAATAATAGTAAGATTATCACTAATAGTATGATTACTATCATTGGAGGTAACACTTAGGGAATGGCTACTACGCAGAAACCAGAGTCAGTCACAGGCCTATCAACTAATGATGTCTGTCTTACCCAAGTCAATCTTTGAATTTATAGAATGGATGTGTCAGACTGGATAAGAGGCTCTCAAATGTTTACTTTTGGTCTTTCAATAAAAGCTTACCTTATCAAAATCAGGTGGTAAAACAGCACAACAGGAGCTGCTTATCCATCAGAACTCAGCTTCAATATCCCTTTCTCCAAGAAGATTTCCCTAGCATTTCCAGACTAGGTCAAGGCTCCCAGCTCTATGCTCTTATTGCACCCTGTACATCTCTTTCAGTTCCTTATCACAACTGTCTTTACATAATTCATCAAGCAACTTGTTTAGTTTTGAATCTCACTTTACACTGTCAGCCCACAAGGGCTTGTGTCATGACTGTCTCATTCACTGCTGTGTTCCTAGTACAGGACTCTTACTGAGTTTTCAATAAATATGGAAGGAAAGGAAGGAGGAAGGAAGGAAGGGAGGGAGGGAGGGAAGGATATTTTCCAATTATGTACTCCCACTACTTCCCAAGAGAAATCCTACTTTGATGATCCCTTCAGCTGGATTGTAAGCAGTATGAGGGCTTTCTCCATATTCATAGTTAGTGCTTTTCTTCAAAGCCCCTTCAATATGACAGCCAGTATTTTATTCTCCATAGGACTGTCTCACCAGAGGAAGCACAGGCTCAGCATGAGGAGACCTTTAGGCATGCACCTCAAGTGCCGAACTCCTTTCTTCCTGTTCTACTGGTGCATCTGGGGATGGGAAGGAGAGCTGGGGGGCCACCTTGTCTCCCCAGCTATGCTGATGCCCAGGAAGTGCTCCTTACCTGCTGGGGGTCCACCAAGAGTCTATAATGACATGTCCTGGATTTCAGCTCACCTGCCTTCCCAAGGATCACAGTCCTTGGCTGCAGGGATATAGAAGGGGAAGTTCTTCCAGAGCAAGCAAAGGTAGGAATTACCTAGGCTAAGGCTGGGGTGGGGCTGTAGAGAGGAGAAGAGTCTTCCAGGTGAGGGAGCAGGCAAAGACAGCATTGCCAAGAAATAGGAGGATTTGAGAAGTTAAGAGGAGAAAGTAACAGGACTTGCTGCCTTACCTTGAAGGTCAGACTAAGGCCCCAGGTCAAAATCTGCAAGATGAAATTAAAGATAAACAAAAAGTATTGCAATTAAGTTAAACAAAACAGTGACCGTTGCATAGGTGCTAACAGGGAAGGACAGTGGTTTTCATTGAAAACATGGGGGTGGGCGAGTTTGTCAACTCACCACAAACTTTTTTTTTTTTTGAGACGGAGTTTCACTCTTGTTGCCCAGGCTGGAGTGCAATAGTACGATCTCGGCTCACCGCAACCTCCGCCTCCCAGGTTCCAGCGATTCTCCTGCCTCAGCCTCCCTAGTAGTTAGGATTATAGGCATGTGCCATCATGCCAGGCTAATTTTGTATTTTTAGTAGAGACAGGGTTTCTCCATGTTGGTCAGGCTGGTCTCGAACTCCCTGTCTCAGGTGATCCACCCGCCTTGGCCTCCCAAAGTGCTGGGATTACAGGCATGAGCCACTGCGCCCGGCCTAACTCACCACAAACTTAGTATGAATTAACAATGTAATATAATTACTAAAAAGAGAGCAAATTAAAATCTTAATGTGCTGTCAATAAAATTTTAACATCCCTATCTGGGAAAGTGTTAGACCCAGCAGCACTTCCAGCCCCTTCTTCTGGCCTCCACATTTTAAAAGGAGCATTGAACCTGGTGAGTATCCAGAGAAGTGGAGTGGGAAGATGCTGGGAGCTTCCTTCTATGAGGATTGGTGGAATCAGAAATTCCCTGGGGCTCCTTGCAAGAACTTCAATATTCTTTGATGGAACTGATTTCTTTTTAAATCACTAGGAGTTCCCAATGGCCTCATCACTTCTCTGAATTCCAGGGCTTCTGAATTCCGGGGGCTTTGCTGAGGTGTGAGTCAAAGATGTAAAAGATGTAGCATGTGCAAGTGGTGAGAGTTGATGGAGGCCATGGGGCCTCCTCCTGTCTGCCATTCCTCCCCTTCTCCCAAAGTGGCCCTCTGATGGGGTAGAAGTCCTTTACAGCTCTCCTTAATCCATATTCCTCTGACCACAGCTTCCAAGCCTGCATGATTGACTCTTATTTGCCTCTAACTTCCAACTTTCTGGCTTCTTGTGCAGAAATATCTGACGAGAGGAAGAGCCAGGGCTCCGCATGCTGACAATGCCAAGGGCCTCCACCAAATGAATTTCCACTGCAGATATTTAATGAAGTAATGGGGAAACCAGGAAGGTAGTGATTGGGCCAAACCTTCACAACCAGGACTCAAAATAAAAGACATTTTTTTTTTTCAACATCTACAGAGAGTTTCTGAACATTCTGATTACCAAGGACACTAAGGTCAGATTAACCCCACCTATTTCATTCACACATGGATCCTTGGGTCCACTGATACATGAACACCAAGAAAATCCTCGTTCTACTCATTCAGCAGACATTTCTGGAATATCTTATATTAATTCCTCCCTATGCCAGAGGCTTAAAAGAGAATAAGAAATAGCTCTTCTCACACATGGCTAGTAAAGGCAGTTTGATTACTTTGGAAAAGTGTTTGGCAGTAAAGCTGAGCATATGCACGCCCTGTTACCTGTCAATCCCAGCTGAGCATAAGCATGCCCTGTTACCTGGCAATCCCACTGCTAGGCACAGGCCCTATAGAAGCACATACAAAGGTTTACCAAAAGACCCATGCTAGAATATTCATAGCAACACTATTTGTAATGGCTAAAACTGTAAACTACCCAAATGCCCATCAGCAGTAGAGTAAATAACTAGATTGTGGTATATTTCCACAGTGGACTATTGTACAGCAATGAGAATGAATAACCTACAGCCACACACAAGAGTATGGGTGAATTTCATAAATGGAAAGCCAGACACAAACTAGTTCGTACTTTATGATTCCATTTACATAAAGTGCAAAACTAGGCAAAACTCATCTATACTTGGGAGTCAGAGTGGTAGTTGCCTTTGTGGCTGGAGGAGGCTAGAAGGGGGCATGGCAGGGGCATCAAGGTGCTGGTGAAGTGCGTTCCTTGGTCTGGGCACTGGTTACATAGGTGTGTTCAGTTTGTAAACATTCAGCAAGCTATATACTTAGAATATGAGTATCTTTCTGATGCATGTTAAACATAAGTTAAAATTTTGAAAAACCCACAGATTTGGTCTAGGAGCACAGAGTTTATTGGGCAGATAAGACGTAGAAGTGACAATAGATATTGTCTTAGCTCCAGCTGCCATAACACAATACCATAGACTGAGTGGCTTAAACCGCAGCAATTTATCTCGTGGTTCAAGACCATGAGAAATGTCTTCCCAGCATCATCAGAGAGAAAGAATCCAAGAGGTCATCTGGTTAAACCCTCTGCCTCCAGCAGAATTGCTCCTAATCCCCCAAAACTGAGAACCAACTGAGCTTTCTGACAATTGTCTAGGGAGAGCCACATTCCACCATATTCTCTCCTTTCTGTCTTTTTCTGTGGTAGTTGGAAGTCTGAGATCAGGGTGCTCGCATTGCTGGGTTCTGGTAAGGGCCCTCTTTCTGGCTTGCAGATGGTCACCTTCTCACTGTGTACTCACATGGCCTTTCCTCAGGGTGGAGTGGGGGAGAGGAAGAAAGAGAGGAAGAGAGAGAGAGGAAGAGAGAGAGAGAGAGGAAGAGAGAGAGAGGGAGGAAGAAAGAGAGAGAGAGGAAGAGAGAGAGAGAGGAAGAGAGAGAGAGAGGAAGAAAGAGAGAGAGAGGAAGAAAGAGAGAGAGAGAGGAAGAAAGAGAGAGAGAGGGAGAGAGAGAGAGGGAGAGAGGGAGGAAGAAAGAGAGAGAGAGGAAGACAGAGAGAGGAAGAAAGAGAGAGAGGAGAAGAAAGAGAAGAAAGAGGAGAAGAAAGAGAGAGAGGAGAAAGAGAGAGGAGAAGAGAGAGAGAGGAGAGAGAGAGGAGAAGAGAGAGAAAGAGAGGAAGAGAGAGAGAGGAAGAGAGAGAGAGAGAGGAAGAGAGAGGAAGAGAGAGACAGAGAGAGGAAGAAAGAGAGAGATCTTCCTGTTATAAAGCCACCAATCCTATCAGGTTAAAACCCCACCCTTAAGAACTCATTTAACCTTAATTACCTGCTAAATTCCTATCTCCAAATATAGTCATTTTGAAGCTAGGGCTTCAACATATGAATTGAAGGGGTCCCTAGCAGGTATCATGCAATAGGAGCAGTCTATGAAATACAGAAGTTATCACTAGACAGCATGGGATACAGGCCATGCGGAAGCTATAGAGAGTAAGTGCAAAGATGAGCTTACCAAGGGCTGATATAGTAAGGATCCTCTTCCTGGAAGGGGAAAAACTTGGGAGACTTGTTGGAAGAGCAGAGAGAGGAGCTGTTCACATGAGAGGCTAAGGAACTAGAGGGAGAAGCACAGTATGTTCAGGCTGCAGGGAGATGTGCTGGACAATGGCAGCTTTTTGCGAAACGAGTCATCTTATGCCAGCTGGGTATGGAAGAGTGAACAAAGCAGAAGCTGGAGAAGAGGCCAGGAACTGGAAGTCCCATTGAAGTGGACGCAGCAGTCAGCAGGCAGGCAGTCAGTCAGGGATGTCCTGTGCCAGGGGCTGGATGATGGGCAGGCAGACAGCATGAGGGGAGGCATGTCCAGTAGTGAATATGAGGATGGGGATGGGAGGAGGCTGCAGCAACAGCACACAACAGAGGCAGGTTGGGGCCAGAATGAGGTGGGGCTTGCATGCCACACCAAAGGATCTGATCCTCATCTCATGGGTACTTTTAGGGAAAGGCTGCATAGATGATTAGCTCACAAAAAGGAGGCCTGTCCATGCATTGGCTGGCAGCCATGCTCATGCCATTTCAATGATATAGCAATAACTGCCTCTGCTGAATAAGAAATCTTGTGCTTCAGCTGCATTTATGAATGCTTATCCCATCATCACTCAATCATTTTAATGAAGAATCTGTCCTAGGATCACAGACTCCTCAGGTTGTAAGGGCCTCAGAGTCCCTAGTTAAGCATCCCGACAGTCCTGCCATTCACTAAGGGGTTAAATGAGTTAAATCTGCACTTAGATCCCTGTAGAAACACAATTACATTTGACATGATTTTCAGAATGTCCTGTTGGTAGTGTTAGCAGCTCTGTTGGAGGAGCAGATGTCTGGCTTGTTAGATCCCAACCTAACAGGTAGCTTGAGACAATGGCAAGTGTCCTCTCAGAAGCAATGTGATGCTATAAAATGATGTTGTCTTCCATCCTGAAACAAAAGGACTGTCTCTCTAAACAGCCATATCACAGGCTGAGTTTAATTTTTAAGTGCTTACAACATGGCGTCTTGATCTCCTCCCTGCCAATAGTCTTTAGCCTCCTGGCTCTACCTCCAACAGCATAACCTCAAAAAGGTTATAAATTGACATCACTAAGACCCAAAGACGTGGCAGGGAAAACTCTCCCTGCAATACTGTGTTAATAATACTGAACTCTTGCTGAAGGGTTTGATTTCTCTCAAAAACACTCATTCCAGGAGACTTTACATTGCCAAAGGAATTTATTCGCCAGCAGTCCTCCTTTCAGGGAGACAGGATAGATGAACCTTGACCACTCTGTATTCTTGAAATGCGTTCTGCCCTCTTGGTTTTCCTCCTACCTCCCAGGCCTCTTCTTCTCTGTCCCTTCATTGGTAACTGCTCCTCTGCTTGCCATCTCAGTATTGGCCAACTCAGATCTCAGCCTGGGGGTCTTTTCTCATCTCCATTTATACTCTTTGGATGAGCTTATTCAGACCCAAATCTTTAACTATTTCCAGTGCACCTATGACTGCCAGGCATGTGTCTTCAGGCCCCTGAGGAGAGACTCATGCATCCTCTGGCTCCCTCGCATGTACACCTGCTGTTGGCAGCACCTGGGGCAAACCCCAGCTAATATCACTTCCCAGCTTCTTTAGATTAAAAGCAATGTCCTGAAGTTGCCCTTCAATGCTGTACATGAGCTGGCCCTTTTCTATGTCTCCAATGTCACCTCTGGCCACCCCCTCTCTCACTTCTGTTAACTCTCCAGCTCTTTCCTCCATAGGGCCTTGGTGCTCATTACCACCACTGCTGGAATGTTCTACCCCAGGACTTCAAGTGCCGGGCCCCTTCTTGTCATTCTGACTCACCTAAATGTCACCTTGCTAAGAAGTCTTCCCTGCCCTTCCCATCTCCACTCACTGACTTCCTGTCTCATGGCCCTGTTTGGTATCTTCACAGCATTCCCCACTGTCTGAAATGAGCTTGTTTCTATATTTTCTCACTAGTTTATCCGCTGCCTCTTCCTCTAAACTACAGTCTCTGGGAGTGCACAGATCTCACCTGTCTCATTCAACACCATATCCCCAGTACCAGAAACAGGACCTGCATGTAGACAAAGCTGAATATATGTTTGTGAAGGAATAAATAAAATCATCTGAAGAGAGTGGAGAACAAGCATCACAAAGAGAGGAAGACACTGAAAACCAATCTCCCTCACTTCCCAATGTCCCTAGGGACCAGCTTTGTTCTACAACATGTGTGGAGGACACAGGTGCAGACTGTGAAAGGCCAGGAACTAGAGACCTCCGGTGCAGCCACAGAGCCCACAGCCATAAGAGCACCCTCCAAAGAATCAGCAAAGATAGATGCAGGCCCATCTGGGGCAAATGAAGATTTAGAAGAATTGTGCCATTTCTTCACATGGCCAGAGGCCATGGACTCTGGGAAAAGAGAGATTGCAGGGTTCCCTGTGCCTTGCACATGCGCATTCCCTCCTGAACGCTTTCCTCTCCTTCCTCAGCAGGCTGTTTCCGCTCTTCTGCTACGGGCTGATCAATGACCACTCAAAGGTATCAAGAACTAATCCCTGGGACCTATTAATGTTATTTTTACAGGAAAAAAAAAGTCTTTGCAGATGTAAGGATCTTAAAAAAGGGGAGATGATCCTGGATGATCCAGGTGGGCCCTAAGTACAATCACATGTTCTTACACAAAAGACACAGAGGGAGACTTAACACAAACCAAAGAGAAGGCAATGTGAAGGCTGGGGCCAAGAGTGGAGCCACAAGCCAAGGAATGCCAGCAGCCACCAGACACTAGAAGAGGCAAGAAATGAACTCTTTTCTGGAGCCTCCAGAGGAAACGTGGCCTGGCCAACACCATGATTTCAGCCCCATGAAACTGATTTCAGACTTCTGGCCTCCAGAATTGTGAGAATAAATTTCTGTTGTTTAAAGCCACCAAGGGGATGGTAACTAGTGAAAGCAGCCACAGAAAATGAATACAGATTGTTAATACGCAGCTGAATACCTCCTCCTCTGAGTATCACCCTCATACTGCCCCCTAGGCTAGGCAGGGGCCCTGCCACAATGCTCCTGGTGCATTAGGGTTAATCCATGTATCTGCCATCCTCATCAAGCTGTTAATTCCCTGGGGACAAGGGTTGTGTCCTCTCACCACTCAATGAGTGCATAAGACCCAGTAGGTACTCCGTCAACATTGAAGGCAACTGAATTAAACCCCTACAGTTGTACAACAAAGAAGTGGACTGGCACAGGAAGTGGTGGGCTCCTCTTCACTGAGGAACCAGACCAGGCCAGGCTGTCCATCTCTGTGAACAACAACAAAAAAACCCAAAGTGAAATCCTTTATGTACCAATGTAAAAAGAAATCTAAAATACATTAAGTGAAAGAAGTGGCATGTGGAGCAATATGCCTAGAATGCTTCATTTTGTACAGAAAGTGGGTGAGAGGAAAGAATCTCTATCAATATTTGCTTTCATGAGACACTCTGAGAGGGTACCACAGACCCTATAACAGTGGTAACACAGTGGAGGGGAATGCACTAATGAGGTATGGGAAGATTTGTCACTGTAGCACTTTTTACATTTTTATATTAAATAAAATTAATTTTTAAGTGCTCTCCAGGTAATTCTAGTGAGCACTTTTAGGAAGCAATGATTTGAAACAAACGTGGGGATGTTTGCCCCAAATCATTCATGATGTCCATTCTGGTTGGTGGATAGCAGGGAACTGACATTTGCATCTTCATGTAATCAATACCCCAGGATGAAGTTCATGCTAAAATATGACTGGACTTACCAAAGTCTTATATAAATTCCTGGCCAACGTGTCTAGGATAGCTAACTAGGAGAAGCACTGCCTGCGCCTCACGTCACAGCTAGCTGGTGCGAGAACCAGGAGAAGCCCGCACAGAAAACCTCAAGGAGGAACCCTGGGCCTCAGTGATGGCCAGTGTGGTCTTTCCGGTATTCTAATGAAAATCCCTATTCCCATCTAGTGTCACGGGCATCTCTCCCAGGTGATTACTGAATATCTACTTTCTCCTGGAGTCACACAAAGACATCATCCCATCACTGTTTCTGCCATTATCTTGTGTGAGTCATCCTCTCCCATCTACCCCATCTGCCATGCCTTCCTGTCCCCATTCCAGCTCCAAGCTGCAAAGAGATACCCAGTCACAGAGATGGTCACCTGGGACTTGGACTGAGCAAATTACATGTTAAAAAAAAAAAAAAAGTCAGAATGAAGCCCTAAGGGTTCAATCTTTCCTTACCATTGTTGGAACAGATGGGGAAGGACTGCCTCATGAAAGCCAGATTAGCCTGCACTGGGATCAGCAGGGCTGGGTGGGGAAGGATCTGGGCCCGAAGGGGCCAGAAGGAGGCATGGGCAGGATGGATGTAGGGAGAGGCACACAATGGTTATGGACTCCTCCAAGGTGGGAGGTGGTCAGCTGAGGCACAGCTCCCTCTAACTGCTGCTTTCATTTGCTCCAGCCCAGCTTCACCTGCCCCCACATGCAAGGACCTCACGTGCTAACACATAGGCACACTCATACACACACAGGCACACACTAACACAGCACTCACTAGCACAAGCACACATCCATGAACCAATAAGCACTTCAAACACAAGGGAAGCAATGTTCAGGCCCAGAAGTCAGTTTTGTTCCAGGCTATTCTTGTCCTAGTCTGCCACTAGCTGTACAACTTCAAGTAGATCATTCCTTTTTGGCCCAAACCACTCTCTGTACCAGTATCCTCATCTGTCATTAAATTTTCCAATACTCCTTTTTCGCAACGGGTTTGCTGCCAGAACACAGGTGTTGTGAAAACTACCCCTAAAAGCCAAAATGGGAAAGGAAAAGACTCATATCAACATTGTCATCATTGGACATGTAGATTCGGCCATCTGATCTATAAATGCGGTGGCATCGACAAAAGAACCATTGAAAAATTTGAGAAGGAGGCTGCTGAGATGGGAAAGGGCTCCTTCAAGTATGCCTGTGTCTTGGATAAACTGAAAGCTGAGCGTGAACGTGGTATCACCATTGATATCTCCTTGTGGAAATTTGAGACCAGCAAGTACTATGTGACTATCATTGATGCCCCAGGACACAGAGACTTCATCAAAAACATGATTACAGGGACATCTCAGGCTGACTGTGCTGTCCTGATTGTTGCTGCTGGTGTTGGTGAATTTGAAGCTGGTATCTCCAAGAATGGGCAGACCCGAGAGCATGCCCTTCTGGCTTACATACTGGGTATGAAACAACTAACTGTTGGTGTTAACAAAATGGATTCCACTGAGCCACCCTACAACCAGAAGAGATATGAGGAAATTGTTAAGGAAGTCAGCACTTACATTAAGAAAACTGGCTACAACCCCGACACAGTAGCATTCGTGCCAATTTCTGGTTGGAATGGTGACAACATGCTGGAGCCAAGTGCTAACATGCCTTGGTTCAAGGGATGGAAAGTCACCCGTAAGGATGGCAATGCCAGTGGAACCACGCTGCTTGAGGCTCTGGACTGCATCCTTCCACCAACTCGTCCAACTGACAAGCCCTTGCACCTGCCTCTCCAGGATATCTACAAAATTGGTGGTATTGATACCGTTCCTGTTGGCCGAGTGGAGACTAGTGTTCTCAAACCTGGTATGGTGGTCACCTTTGCTCCAGTCAATGTTACAACAGAAGTAAAATCTGTCGAAATGCACCATGAAGCTTTGAGTGAAGCTCTTCCCAGGGACAATGTGGCCTTCAATGTCAAGAATGTGTCTGTCAAGGATGTTCATCATGGCAACGTTGCTGGTGACAGCAAAAATGACCCACCAATGGAAGCAGCTGGCTTCACTGCTCAGGTGATTATCCTGAACCATCCAGGGCAAATAAGCACTGGCTATGCCCCTGTATTGGATTGCCACACGGCTCACATTGCATGCAAGTTTGCTGAGCTGAAGGAAAAGATTGATCGCCGTTCTGGTAAAAAGCTGGAAGATGGCCCTAAATTCTTGAAGTCTGGTGATGCTGCCATTGTTGATATGGTTCCTGGCAAGCCCATGTGTGTTGAGAGTTTCTCAGACTATCCACCTTTGGGTCGCTTTGCTGTTCGTGATATGAGATAGACAGTTGCGGTGGGTGTCATCAAAGCAGTGGACAAGAAGGCTGCTGGAGCTGGCAAGGTCACCAAGTCTGCCCAGAAAGCTCAGAAGGCTAAATGAATATTATCCCTAATACCTGCCACCCCACTCTTAATCAGGGGTGGAAGAACGGTCTCAGAACTATTTGTTTCAATTGGCCATTTAAGTTTAGTAGTAAAAGACTGGTTAATGATAACAATGCACTGTAAAACCTTCAGAAGGAAAGGAGAATGTTTTGTGGAACACTTTGGTTTTCTTTTTTGCGTGTGGCAGTTTTAAGTTATTAGTTTTTAAAATCAGTACTTTTTAATGGAAACAACTTGACCAAAAATTTGTCACAGAATTTTGAGACCCATTAAAAAAGTTTAATGAGAAAAAAAATTTTTTCCAATACTGGCTTCATGATGCTTCTAGAACCCAACTGCTTCTCATCACCTCCACTGATATGCCCCCATCCAAGCCACCCTCCCTCTTGCCTGGATTACTACAACAGACACCTTACTGATCTCCTTGCTCCACCCTTTGCGTCCGACAGTCTATTTACTCACCAGCCAGACACACCATTTTAAATCCATGCCAGATCATGCTACCCTTAGCTCAGAACCCTGCAATGACTCCTGTCTCACTCAGAGCAGAAGCCAGAGTCCTTGCAAAGACCTGCAAGATCCTTTGTGGTGCTCCACTGTCAGCACCTATTGTCTCTCTGATCATCTCCTACCTGCCAGTCTCCCCAGTCCCACCAGCTATACCTCAAATTTGAGGATCCATCTCAGGGCCTTTGCACATGCTGCTCACACCCCCAGGAATGAATGTTCTTCCCTCAGAAGAACCTCAAACCAGTGTGTAAGTCCCATGAGGCCAGGGATTTTAATCTGTTTTGTTCAATGTTAATCTCCCCTCCCTTTCACAGGGCCTGGCATGTTTAAGGTGCTCCAAAAATGTTTTTTGACTATTAAATTGGTAGGGGAGGGGAAAGAAAAGGCAGGAATTGCAACAAATTATCATTAAAGTCTCTGTCAGTGCATCCCATGAGTCTCTAAGCCCAATACGTGCCACAGGGCAGCTCTGACCCCATGCCCATCTCCCAGCATCTCTGGCCACCTGCCAGGCACCCACGCCAGCTCCTCTCAATTGTGGGCCACAGTCTGGGAATGCCTCTGCTGCCCAAAGCCCTGTCTGTCTCTGAACTTGGGAGGCTCTGATGGGAAAAAGAAGGGAGATAATTCCAAGAGCTGATCCTCTTACCCGTGTTACACACCGAACCAAGACTTTCAGATGACCAGGTTGGTAAGTGTGGCAGGAGTAAACACAAGGCAAACAGATCAGAAAAGTGATCCATCACTAACCAATACAGAGGTGAGATTCAAGCTGGGTCTTCTAGGGAAAAGGATCTGGTTCTTCTGCAGAGAAAATTGATGCACAGAGAACCACTAGGCCAAAGTCAAATTCTTTGCATTTGGCATCTGTCTTTTCTAGGATGAAGCCAAGGCATATGAAGTATTGTTTCCATGCAGTTCAGCAGCCACTTCTGATAATAACCGACATGATAGTGGCACTGTTTCACAATTCTGTAGTCTTCTTTTTATTTTCGTATTTGTTACTAGATTTGCTTTCACAATAGTCTTCTACTACAAACAGAAAAGAAGATATTATCTGTGTTCTATAGATGGGGAAAAAGAGACAAAGTCAGGCTTTGCAACTAACTTGCATCACAGACTGGGGTTGGGTCCCACTTCTGGCCCCAGCAAGAGCCAGTCAGTAAAATATATATTATGCTAGACGGCGATAACAGCACTGACTCTAACCATCCATCCATAAAGGGCCAGAACCACTTCCCAGCCTGATAGGCCCTTCTGAAGCCAAGAGATGGCCTCTAAGACTTAAGGTGGACTGCTAGTTGCTGAGCATTGCATTGCCACCAGGGTTCACAGCAGACATGAGGCATAAACCTAGATAGTGCAACAGTCTCCCTGTTCAAGAAGCCCCACCCCTATGAATCACCATGGCTGGGCAAGGAGATGGAGTCACAGTCCCCAGAACTCCCACGAAAATACACATTTGGGCAATACAGACTAAGTTACCATACAGTAGTTACTGTATGATGTGAGATTCAAGGCAGTGTTACCTTGAATCTAGGAGGCAAATCCAAAATGAGAAATTCTCAGTGAGTAGTTGGTAGGGAAAGGTATGATGAACACAGATGCACCACCCAGATCCCCTTCAAGAATGACTAGTGATGCAGCTGCCAGGAACACAGTCAGAGGTCACCCCTCTGCTGTCAGCCCCTCCAGGATCACTTCGGCTGCAGAGAGCCACCTAGTCCCAAGTCACATCCTTCCAAGGGTAGCCCATATCTAATGACAAATGAAGGTAGGAGTGTAAAGGCCAGGCTATTTCCACCTAATGTGGAACAACTCTGATGAGCCATTTTAGCCCCAGAGCTCCCCCTGGGATCAGCCAGGTTACAGCTGGTGTGCATCACAGACCAACTTCCATGCAATGGGAATTCTACCAGTGAGCTCCTTTCTGAAACTAACAGAGTGTCATAGATGGAGTGGTGTGGCCCTTAGAACAACCTCACAATGGCTCCAGCTGCTGGGTCTGCCCGAGCCTGAATTTTCCCCATGACCAAACTCAGAGGTGCCTGTTACCATGGCTCCTTAGTCTATGCCCCTTCTCCACCCTGCTCCCTCCCTCTTAGTGGGGGAACCCTCATCCTTTGTTTTATAAGTTGTCCCCGGGAAGCAGAAGATATTGTTTACCAGCACGATTCATTGGAATCAATTGTTCCTACTGCAGAGCCAGTTAGACAAAGAAAGGGCAGGGTAATAATTATCTACGACCAGATGGCAGCCAGCAGCCAACCCAGAAGGAATTAGATTTCCCATCCAGACCCTATTGGTGCCCTAGGAAACATTTCACCCTTCCCCTCAGACTCCTCAGAGCACCTCAAGATAATTTTTGCTCGATAAGAAGTCCCCCATGATAGGAGGGAATTGAGTAGAAAAAAAACAAGCCACCTCAGGGTCAAAAGACTTGGCTTTCAGTTACCCATCACTCTGTTGGGTATAGGACCCGAGGCAGCTCACTTCCTTTCTCTTGTTCAGTTTCTTCATTTGTAAAAGAAAATAACTGATTCCTGTTTCAATAAGGATGCTCTCAGCTGCAAGTAGCCAAAATCATCAATTCAAGTTGACTTAAGTCATAAGGAAAACTGTCATCTTACTCAGCAAGGTCAAAGGTGGAGACCCCAGCTTCAGCTCAGTGATGCTGCTGAGGCCCTAGTGTCTTTCCCTTGCTCAGCTCTGTCTTCCTCTTGTCAGATATAATTTAATATCTGTCCCCTTGTGTTCACAAGGTGGCTTCCAGGGACAGTAGAGCTGGGTGCTTCCTGTTCCCAAACAGCAGGATCGGGAAAAAGGAATCTTCCCCTGGTGCAACTGCAGTCCTTTCCTTCAATCTGATTGGGCCAACTTGCCCATCTCCAGACCCGTTACCACAGCCAAGGGGATGCCAGGCTCTGATTAGCCAGGAGTCATGAGGATCCTCCTCTGAAGCTGGAGATGGTGTCAACTGGGCCCATTTGAAAGAAGGAGTAGAGAATGGAGACTCCACACTTCCCCTGTGTATCACACAATAGTGTGTGGTTTGTTTACAGATTTACCATCTGACACCTCCAGGTGATGTGCACAATAAAGTTGTGAAAGCCATCTCTCATTGCAAGGTATTATAAAGAGCAAAATGAGAAGAGCTGAATAAAAACCAAAGTTATATTGGAGATATGCCTTACTTATTGTGGTTTTCTTCTGGGGCACTTTAATCTTCATTCCTATGGACCTGACAGGGGATTTTCTTGGTTCCTGCCTTTCAGGGACTTCGTGTGATTTGCCCAGAGCAGACACTGTTGACTACCCACTCCACACACACACACACACACACACACACAAATTCCTCTAACCCTGCACATATACACACATCTACTTTTTGTGGCTGACAGTTTCCATTTTGTTTTGGTGTCACTTCCTACCAGGCCATATGTTCAGGAAAGGTGGCCCTTCTCCCCAGACCACCAAGGAATCAATCATAATAGGTCTAGACCAATCACGGTTGTCTCAGTCCCTTTGACAATGATTAGTTTAGGGCAAACATGTGATCCAATCTTGGGCAGTAGGACCTGAGAAAATGTCAGCTGAGAAACTTCAGCTAATAAAGAGGCAAATGGGAGGAAACATCTTTTTTCTGGGAGTCACTTAATGTATATGTGATGTCTGGTACCACAGCAGTCGTCTGTGGCCATGGGGGAACCTGGTAAGGTGGATAGGTCAAACAGATTACAGAGGCTGAGATGGCATTGAGCTGCTGAACTACACACCTCTGGAACTGCCATAACTCTGGATACCTTGTTCCATAAGCTAAAAAAAAAAAAAAAAAAAAAAAAAAAAAACACCTCATTAGGTGTTAAGTTTAATTTAGTTTATTTTCATTTACTTGCAGTTACTTGCAGCAAAAACTCCCTAGTGATAAAAACTGGCATTGGGTGTCAGGCTCCCTCGTCCTAAGTTGTGTGATATTCTCAGTCACACCACACATTAGCTGCCTCAAATGGAGTCCCAAAGAAAACCCTAACACACTCAAAGGGCTAACTCAAAGAAAGTTAGAAGGCCCAGTTTGGCCCCTGTATCATATCATGCGGTATTAGCGAGGAGAAGTAGATTGATCATTTTACCAAGTTGGGGAAAGTGTAAATTGAAAATCAAGGGGAAAGAAATACATTCACTCAAGAGAAGCCTCTGCTTTTGCCAGATGAGAGTTCAGTCCTCAGCCCAAGGAAGCTAAAAGAAAGGCAAGATTGTTCCATGCAAGTGTGGACACTAGGAATCCTCTGAACAAATACTACTGGCCTCGTCTGCAGGGACATTGCCTCTCACACTAAGGATGAGAGTCAGGGGACACAGGTTTTAGTTCCAGCCTTACCACTTTTTTTTTTTTTTTTTTTTTTTTTTTTTTTTTTTTTTTTTTGAGATAGAATCTTGCTCTGTAACCCAGGCTGAATTGCTGTTGTGCAATATCTTGGCTCACTGTAACCTCCACCTCCTGGGTTCAAGCAATTCTCCTGCCTCAGCCTCCCAAGTAGCGGGGATTACAGGCAGGCACAACCATGCCCAGCTAATTTTCATATTTTTACTAGAGATGGGATTTCACCATGTTGGCTAGGCTGGTCTCAAACTCCTGTCCTCAGGTGATCTGCCTGTCTCAGCCTCCCAAAGTGCTGGAATTACAGGTATGAGCCACCACGATTGGCCCCAACCTTACCACTACTTAAATTGTTGTCCAGAAGCAAGATGTTCACTACATTGGGGCTCAGTTGTCTCACCCAACAAAGGAGTTTAGTATTCCACCCTAGTGTATCCCCAGGGCTGTTTTGAGATCACATTAGTTTACAATGAAAACAGCTCTCTCCCCACATTTTTTGATGTGTCCAATGTATCAGGCAGTGTTCTCAGCATCCATATCTTTGTTAACTCACTGAATCCTTTCAACAACCCCATAATGTAGGACTATCATTATCCCCACTTTACAGGAGGAGACTGAGGCATAGAAAAGCTAAGTAACTTACCCAAGATAACAGAGTTAAGTGGTAAAACTAAGATTGGAACTCAGGCAGAGGCTGTGCTCTGTGGCATGATGCTGTATGATACAATAACATTATTAAAAAATCCCCAAGAAAGGAAGGTCACCCATGACCCTCAATGGCAATAAATCATTGCTCCCATGGTAGCTTGCTTGTCAAGGGGAGAGGTCAGCTGATGGTTCTCTCTAGTAACAAGCCCATGGGATGTTGCATCTTCAGAGGATTCAACTCCCACCGGTTTCTCTGCCATTCTTCCTCTGCTCATCCCTTCTCAGAGGCCAAGGAACACGGGATCAAGTCTCAGGCCCCTTCCTTGAAACCAGGGTCCACCCCTGGGTTTTCAGATTCTCCCTCCCTCCTCCCACATGTTTTAGCCCATGTTGCTTCCTCTTTACCTTCAGCCAGAAGTATGAGTGGGAGAGAAGCAAAGATGATGGAAGTAGGGTTCGTTCTAAGTAAATGATGTTCTCAAAAGCTGAGAACTAACAATTAGACATCCCAGGCAAGTTGCCTGAAAGACATCCACCAAGGTCTAATGTTCCTAGAAAAAAGTGCAAGGTACATTCTGGACCATTTAACACTCTAGCTTCTAAGGAAACAAAAAGACATAATCACCTAATAAGGACTGGTTTTCTAGATACTGATAAACTGCCTCATGTCTTCATTCTCTGGATTCCTGCTCTCTAGGCCAAATCCAACCCCTGGAACTTTGTGGGCCCAGCAGGCTGTAATAAGCCCAACTGAACTTAATGAGCTTGTCATTATTCATCTCTGCTACAGCCAAAAAGAGGAGCACTGCATGGCAAAAATTTTACACAAACGCTTATGTATACTACCTAAATAATAAGTATTTCTTGACTCAAGTGTTGCCAAAATCAATAAATCCATAGAACAGAAACCCTCCCAGAAGCCTCTGACAGGAACAAGATAGGAAAAGGGCAATGGCTTCCCCACTCCCAAAAAGGGGGATGCAGTTGGAAATATTCCATGTTCCTGGGCTCGGATTACCAGCCCTAATTTATCATCAACCTCATATATTCTTATATAACTAGTAATACAGATCACCCCAGCCAATTAATCAATCTGTAATTAGGAACTGACACGAACATTTACTACCATCAGGCATAATTTATATGATTACAGATGATTAAATAAAATGTAATTGAGTGAACAGGCAATTTGTTAAGCACATCTAGACGCAGCCATATCACCTAGGGCTGGGAGCGCCCTGACTCCCCTCCGACAGTGGGTCAGGAAGCATGGTCCTGGGAGCGGAGCCTTCAGGGTGGCTCAAGGTAGGGTAAGATGATTCAGACTTCCAAGGGGGCCCAGGTTTGGAATGTGGTGGGAAACCAAGCCATACAGCTTGTGGATGGGCGGGGGGAGGGGGCACTTCAGTGCCCAAGTGTTTTCTACAAAAGAATACCTGGATTTTCAGAACTCCTCAGACAACAAGGAAGAAAGAAGGAACATTTAAATGACATGCCCTGGAGCAAAACTATGCACAGTATTTTCCTTCTGGTCCCCTGGCCCTGAAACTACACCCACTGCTCACATGGAAGGACTCCTTCCTTTCTTTCCAGGAGCATTTCTAACCATGAAGGGAGACTTATTTAAAGACAAAGTTTATTCTTGCCCGGAAATGCCGTCACTGCTGAAAGGAAAATTTTCAATAATATCAAGCACCAAACTCTGCCTTTTCTATTTTATTGCTCCTCTTCAGATTTTATCTCTCAGTTTTATCCCTTCTCTTCTATTCCAGAGGAGAAGAGCTTAAAGTTAAATTTAACATATATCTTTTTGGGTGCCAACTATGCATCAGGTACTGTGCTGAGTGCCATGATGTTAGGCTTGCCAGATCTAGCAAATAAAAATACAGGATGCCCAGTTAAATTTGAATTTCATATGAACAATATGTACTTTTTTTTAGTATTAATATGTCTCAAACAATGCAACCTTATGCCACATTTGTTAGCTCTTAATGTTCTCAAAACAACTCCATGAAGTATAATTTGTTTCCATCAAGGAAACTCACTTCAGTTCCTCGGCTCTTGCTGCTGTCCCCACCAGGGAATCCCTGTCTCATCTACCTTTGCCTGGCTAATGCTTCTCATCCACTGAAATTCAAGGTGAGCTTCACCTGTATCAGGAAGCCATTCCCCACCCTCTCTGATCCCTTAGCCACCTATTCATATTTCTGTCATAGCATTTGGACCATTGTTTAATAATTACCTTTTCCATACCCCCTACACATGAGTGGGGCCCCCCCTCAAGATCTGCCTGAGCTGCATTCACCTTTATGACCTCTTTCCTAGCCCCATGCCAGGCATACAGTAGCCCCTACATGCATTCTAAGACTTGCTCAGGTTTACACAGCTGGCAAGTGATAGCACCTGCTTTCACTCCTGGTTCCACCAGACCCCAAAACATATTTCATTAGCACTACTCTATCTGCTTCTTTACATAAAATATGTGAACCTTGCCAGAGAAACTTTCAGTCCAATTGAAGAAACAATGAGTCCACAAAAAATAAAAAGTACAGAACAGAAGATGGAAATGATGAGTGTCTACCCCCAGTGCATAACATGCTATGGGAGAACTGGGAGAGGTTAGTTTTTGACTGAGGGGGCTAGGGAAAAAAATAACCTTGACCCCTATCTCACACCATACGCAGAAATTAATCTGAGATGGATCACTGAACTAAATATAAAAAGTTAAAACAAAGTTTCAGGAAGAAAGCATAGAAAAATCTCTTCTATGGTGGACAGTCAGGTTTCTTAGACATAGCACAGAAAGCAATAACGATCAAATTTCAAAATTGACAAATTGGAACTTACCAAAATTTAGCATTTCTGCTACCAAGATTACCATTAAAAAATAGGCAAATCACATTCTGAAAGAAAATATTCATCAGACACATGTCTGATGAAAGGCTGGCATCCAGAATATATAACCACTCCTACAACTCAATAAGACGACAAACAACCAAATTAAAAAGGGACTGTAAGGCCTACATACCATTTGATTTCATTTGCATGACATTCTGGAAAAGGCACAGCTTTAGGGACAGAAAATAGATCAGTGGTTACAAGGGGAAAGGGGTGAGTATAGACTATATAGGGTGCAAGGACACTGTTGCAGTGACAGAAATGTCCTATATCTTGATGGTGGTAATTATATGACTATAGATATTTGCAAAATTCATGGAAAATATACCTACAAGAGATGATTTTTTACTGTATGTAAATTATGCCTCATTAAAACTGACTTTCAAAAATAGGCAAAATATTTCAACAGAGACTTCACAAAAGAAGGTATACCAATGGCTAATAAGCACGTGAAGAAATTCTCAAGATCATTTAGTCATCAGGGAAACAAAGCCACAATATGATACTACTTATATACTCACCAGAATAGTTAGAATTAAAGACTGACAACACCAAACGTTGACAATGATATGGAACAACCAAAACTCTCATACGTCATTGGTGAGAATGTAGGATGGTACAACCACTTTGGAAAACAGTTTGGCAGTTACAAAACAAAACAATCCTATCACATGCCCCAGAAATTCACTCCCAGATACCTACCCAAGAGAAATGGAAACATGTCCACAAAAAGACTTGTACAAGAATTTGTTCATAGTAGTCAAAAACTAGAAAGAGCCCAGATGTCCAAGAGGAGAATGAATAGCCAACTGTGCTGTAGTCATACACTGGAAACAACAACAAAGAAAAAAACAAGTAACAAAAGAAATCATATTGATGCATGCAGCAACATGGATCAATCTCAGTAACATTATATAGAGGGAAATAAAAAGATCTTAATAAAAGAATGAAGTTCCAGAACACACAAAACTCATCTAATCCATGGAGGAAAAAAATCAGAAAAACTGTTGTCCATGGTTGGCCTGGGAGTTGCTGGAGGCAGTGCAGGAAGTGGTCTGAGAGCACTTTCTGGGTTAGTAACAGTGTTATACCTCTTGATAGGGGTTTGGAATACCCAGTTGTAAGCATTGGTAACAGTTATAAGATGATACATTTAAGATTTGTGCATTTTATTGTATGTAAATTCTACCTGAAAACATAAATAAGTGGCATGCATGCTGAAATGGTTAGGCGAGAAGTATACTGAAGTCTGAAACTTGCTGTGAAATACATTCCCCAAGAAAGTATGAATTAATGAATGGACAGGTCAGGTGTAGTGGCTTACACCTGTAATCTCAATGTTTTGGGAGGCCAGGAGTTCTAGACCAGCCTGGGCAACACAGCAAGACCCTGTTTCTACAAAAGAAAAAAAATAGCCAGGTGTCATAGTGCCTGCCTTTAGTTCCCACTACTTGGGAGACTGGGGCAGAGGGATTGCTTGAACCCAGGAGTTTGAGGCTGTATCAGCCGTGATCATGCCACTGCACTCCATTGTGGGTGACAGTGAGATGCTGCCTCAAAAAAAAAAAAATGATGTAATACACGTTAAGTCAAATAAAATACTAATTGTAGCATGTAGATAGTGAAGAATAGGAATCAACTAGTATCCTTTCTATTTTTTTATGTGCTTGAAAACTGTCATAATCAAATGTTAGGGAGAAAATTGTAAATGAAGTAAAGAGGGACATCCTGTCAGAAGAATAACAGGAACAAAGGCACAAAGGCTACAAGTTGCCAGACACATTTAGTTAAAAAAAAAAGTGGGGGGAATAGTTCAATGGGGTGGGAATAATATCACTAATGATAATAATAAGCACTGAGTATCTATGTACCAAATATTGTGCTAAATGCTGGGGACACATTGAAGAAGAGGACAGACTCTTGCTCTGACCTGAGGAAAGAGAGGCAATTTAGCAGGCAATGATAACCAAATGTGGTAAGTACTGTCATGGGGGCATCTGGGGTGCTTTATGAAGGAGGTCATAGAAAAGTAGAGGGACCTCTTCTATTGTAAAGCCACAGATGAGCAAGAAAGACAATTTGGTAATTTCTTACAAAACAATGCAAACAGAGCTTTCTACACAAAGCCTTGGAGAGAGAGACACAGAGACATGTTCTAGATTTTCAGAGGGAGAATAACAAGAAATGAGGCTGGAGGGGTAGAGGTATATAGAAGGCAAATTACAGAGGGCCTTAAAAGCCATGTACAGGAATTCAAAACTTACTGAAAAGAATTGGAGATCAACTGAATGCCTTTGAGCAGAGTAGTGACAGAACAGCGACATGATAGATTTGATATTCTGTTTTGGTGTGGAGAATGGATTCAAGGAAGAGAGACAATAGGTAAGAACAGAGAACTGGTGGAGGAAAGGAGAGATGATTGTTGTAGGACATCAACAACAGCATCCAGGATGCACCAGGAGGGTAGAATCAGCAATGATTTGGAGGAGAAAAAGAAGTAACATCTATAACGAATCTATAATAAAAGGACAAGAAACTATGAAACAAAAAAACAGTAACTCCTACAACTCAACAAAAAGACAATCTAATTTCAAAGTGGGCAATTTGGGCTGACATTCCTTCAAATAAATATACAAATAGCCAATAAGCTCATGAAAAGATGCTCCATGTTAGTCATTGGGAAAATGCAAATTGTATTCATCTGTTAGGGGTAACATAATAAAATATCACAAACTGGGTGCCTTATACAACAGAAATGTATTTTCTCACAGTTCTGGAAGCTGGAAGTCTGAGATCAGGGTGCAGCAGGGCTGGGCTCTCGTGAGGGCCCTCTTTCTGGCTCATAGATGGCTGTCTTTTCTGTGTCCTCACATGGCCTTTCCTCCATGCATGCATGGAGAGAGAAAAAAATGAGCTCTCTGGTATCCCTTCTTATAAGGATACTAATCCTAGCGGAGCAGGGCCTCACCCTTACAGCCCTACTTAGCCTTAATCATTTCCTTAGAGGCCCTATTTCCAAATGCAACCACACTGAGGGTTAGGGTTTGGGGGGTCAGAGGCAGTGGGGAGGTGGGGTGTAGTGTTCACAAACATCCAGTTAATAACACAAATCAAAACCACAGTGAGATACTAATTCATACCTACTAGGATAGCTGGATTTTTTTTTTTTTTGGTGGAAAATAACAAGTATTGGCAAAGATATGGAAAAATGGGAATCTTCAAGCAATGCTGATGGGAATATAAAATGGTGTAACCACTATGGAAAGCAGTTTGGTGGGTCCTCAAAAGGCTAAACATAGAATTACCATATGACCCAGCAATCCTACCCCTAGGTATATACCAGAGGGAATTGAGAGCAGATACTGGAGCAGATGTTTGTATACCACTATTCACTGCAGCATTATTCATCATAACCCAAGTGTCCATCAACATATAAGTGGTTAAGCAAAATATGATAGATACATACAGTGGAATATTCTTCAGCATAAAACAGGAATGATGATACATGCTACAATATGAATAGGCCTTAAATTATGCTAAGTGAAATAAGCCAGACACAAAAGAACAAATGTTGTATGACTCCATTTATAAGACATATCTAGAATAGGCAAATTAGTAGAGACAAAAAATAGATGAAAGGTTTTCAGGAGCAGGAGGAAAAGGAGAATGAGGAGTTATTTAACATGTACAAAGTTTCTGTTTGGGGTAATGAAAAAGCTTTGGATCTGGGTGGAGCCAAGATGGCCGAATAGGAACAGCTCCGGTCTCCAGCTCCCAGCCCCAGCGACACAGAAGACGGGTGATTTCTGCATTTCTGCTTGAGGTACCGGTTTCATCTCACTAGGGAGTGCCTAACAGTGGGTGCAGGACAGTCGGTGAAGCGCACTGTGCGCGAGCCGAAGCAGGGCGAGGCACTGCCTCACTCGGGAAGCGCAAGGGGTCAGGGAGTTCCCTTTCCTAGTCAAAGAAAGGGGAAGCAGACGGCACCTGGAATATCGGGTCAGTCCCATCCTAATACTGCGCTTTTCCAACGGGCCTGGAAAATGGCACACTAGGAGATTGTGTCCCGCACCTGGCTCGGAGGGTCCTATGCCCACGGAGTCTCGCTGATTGCTAGCACAGCAGTCTGAGATCAAGCTGCGAGGCGGCAGCGAGGCTGGGGGAGGGGCGCCCGCCATTGCCCAGGCTTGCTTAGGTAAACAAAGCAGCCAGGAAGCTCGAACTGGGTGGAGCCCACCACAGCTCAAGGAGGCCTGCCTGCCTCTGTAGGCTCCACCTCTGGGGGCAGGGCACAGACAAACAAAAACTCTGCAAGAACTTCCACAGACTTAAATGTCCCTGTCTGACTGACAGCTTTGAAGAGAGTAGTGGTTGTCCCAGCACGCAGATGGAGATCTGAGAACAGTCAGACTGCCTCCTAAAGTGGGTCCCTCACCCCTGAGCAGCCTAACTGGGAGGCACCCCCCGAGTAGGGACAGACTGACACCTCATTCAACCCGGTACTTCTCTGAGACAAAACTTTCAGAGGAACTATCAGACAGCTGAATTTGTGGTCTCACGAAAATCCGCTGTTCTGCAGCCACCGCTGCTGACACCCAGCCAAACAGGGTCTGGAGTGCACCTCTAGTAAACTCCAACAGACCTGCAGCTGAGGGTCCTGTCTGGTAGAAGGAAAACTAACAAACAGAAAGGACATCCACACCAAAAACTCATCTGTACATCACCATCATCAAAGACAAAAAGTAGATAAAACCACAAAGATGGGGAAAAAACAGACCAAAAAAACTGGAAACTCTAAAAAACAGAGCACCTCTCCTCCTCCAAAGGAACGCAGTTCCTCACCAGCAATGGAACAAAGCTGGATGGAGGATGACTTTGATGAGTTGAGAGAAGAAGGCTTCAGACGATCAAACTACTCTGAGCTACGAGAGGAAATTCAAAACAACAGCAAAGAAGTCAAAAACTTTGAAAAAAAATTAGAAGAATGGATAACTAGAATAACCAATGGAGAGAAGGGCTTCAAGGAGCTGATGGAGCTGAAAGCCAAGTTTCGAGAACTACGCGAAGATTGCAGAAGCCTCAGTAGCAGATGCGATCAACTGGAAGAAAGGGTATCGCTGATGGAAGATGAAATGAATGAAATGAAGAGAGAAGGGAAGTTTAGAGAAAAAAGGATAAAAAGAAATGAACAAAGCCTCCAAGAAATTTGGGACTATGTGAAAAGACCAAACCTACGTCTGATTGGTGTACCTGAAAATGATGGGGAGAATGGAACCAAGTTGGAAAACACTCTGCAAGATATTATCCAGGAGAACTTCCCCAATCTAGCAAGGCAGGCCAGCATTCAGATTCAGGAAATACAGAGAACGCCACAAAGATACTCCTCGAGAAGGGCAACTCCAAGACACATTATTGTCAGATTCACCAAAGTTGAAATGAAAGAAAAAATGTTAAGGGCAGCCAGAGAGAAAGGTCGGGTTACCCACAAAGGGAAGCCCATCAGACTAACAGCTGATCTCTCAGCAGAAACTCTACAAGCCAGAAGAGAGTGGGGGCTGATATTCAACATTCTTAAAGAAAAGAATTTTCAACCCAGAATCTCCTATCCCGCCAAACTAAGCTTCATAAGTGAAGGAGAAATAAAACACTTTACAGACAAGCAAATGCTGAGTGATTTTGTCACCACCAGGCCTGCCCTAAAAGAGCTCCTGAAGGAAGCACTAAACATGGAAAGGAACAACCGGTACCAGCCACTGCAAAAGCATGCCAAATTGTAAAGACCATCGAGACTAGGAAGAAACTATAGCAACTAACGAGCAAAATAACCAACTAACATCATAATGACAGGATCAGATTCACACATAACAATATTAACGTTAAATGTAAATGGGCTAAATGCTCCAATCAAAAGACACAGACTGGCAAACTGGATAAGGAGTCAGGACCCATCAGTGTGCTGTATTCAGGAAACCCATCTCACGTGCAGAGACACACATAGACTCAAAATAAAGGGATGGAGGAAGATCTATCAAGCAAGTGGAAAACAAAAAAAGGCAGGGGTTGCAATCCTAGTCTCTGATAAAATAGACTTTAAACCAACAAAGATCAAAAGAGACAAAGAAGGCCATTACATAATGGTAAAGGGATCAATTCAACAAGAAGAGCTAACTATCCTAAATATATATGCACCCAACACAGGAGCACCCAGATTCATAAAGCAAGTCCTGAGTGACCTACAAAGGGACTTAAACTCCCACACAATAATAATGGGAGATTTTAACACCCCACTGTCAGCATTAGACAGATCAACGAGACAGAAAGTTAACAAGGATATCCAGGAATTGAACTCAGCTCTACATAAAGTGGACCTAATAGACATCTACAGAACTCTCCACCCCAAATCAACAGAATATACATTTTTTTCAGCACCACACCACACCTATTCCAAAATTGACCACATAGTTGGAAGTAAAGCTCTCCTCAGCAAATGTAAAAGAACAGAAATTATAACAAACTGTCTCTCAGACCACAGTGCAATCAAACTAGAACTCAGGATTAAGAAACTCACTCAAAACCGCTCTACTACATGGAAACTGAACAACCTGCTCCTGAATGACTATTGGGTACATAATGAAATGAAGGCAGAAATAAAGATGTTCTTTGAAACCAACGAGAACAAAGACACAACATACCAAAATCTCTGGGACACATTCAAAGCAGTGTGTAGAGGGAAATTTATAGCACTAAATGCCCACAAGAGAAAGCAGGAAAGATCCAAAATTGACTCCCTAACATCACAATTAAAAGAACTAGAAAAGCAAGAGCAAACACATTCAAAAGCTAGCAGAAGGCTAGAAATAACTAAAATCAGAGCAGAACTGCAGGAAATAGAGACACAAAAAACCCTTCAAAAAATTAATGAATCCAGGAGCTGGTTTTTTGAAAAGATCAACAAAATTGATGGACCGCTAGCAAGACTAATAAAGAAGAAAAGAGAGAAGAATCAAAAAGATGCAATAAAAAACGAAAAAGGGGATATCACCACCGATCCCACAGAAATACAATCTACCATCAGAGAATACTACAAACACCTCTATGCAAATAAACTAGAAAATCTAGAAGAAATGGATAAATTCCTCGACAAATACACCCTCCCAAGACTAAACCAGGAAGAAGTTGAATCTCTGAATAGACCAATAACAGGTTCTGAAATTGTGGCAATAATCAATAGCTTACCAACCAAAAAGAGTCCAGGACCTGATGGATTCACAGCTGAATTCTACCAGAGGTACAAGGAGGAACTGGTACCATTCCTTCTGAAACTATTCCAATCGATAGAAAAAGAGGGAATCCTCCCTAACACATTTTATGAAGCCAGCATCATCCTGATACAAAAACCTGGCAGAGACACAACCAAAAAAGAGAATTTCAGACCAATATCCTTGATGAACATTGATGCAAAAATCCTCAATAAAATACTGGCAAACCGAATCCAGCAGCACATCAAAAAGCTTATCCACCATGATCAAGTGGGCTTCATCCCTGGGATGCAAGGCTGGTTCAACATACGCAAATCAATAAATGTAATCCAGCATATAAACAGAACCAAAGACAAAAACCACATGATTATCTCAATAGATGCAGAAAAGGCCTTTGACAAAATTCAACAACCCTTCATGCTAAAAACTCTCAATAAATTAGGTATTGATGGGACGTATCTCAAAATAATAAGAGCTATCTACGACAAACCCACAGCCAATATCATACTGAATGGGCAAAAACTGGAAGCATTCCCTCTGAAAACTGGCACAAGACAGGGATGCCCTCTCTCACCGCTCCTATTCAACATAGTGCTGGAAGTTCTGGCCAGAGCAATCAGGCAGGAGAAGGAAATAAAAGGTATTCAATTAGGAAAAGAGGAAGTCAAATTGTCCCTGTTTGCAGATGACATGATTGTATATCTAGAAAACCCCATTGTCTCAGCCCAAAATCTCCTTAAGCTGATTAGCAACTTCAGCGAAGTCTCAGGATACAAAATTAATGTACAAAAATCACAAGCATTCTTGTACACCAATCACAGACAAACAGAGAGCCAAATCATGAGTGAACTCCCATTCACAATTGCTTCAAAGAGAATAAAATACCTAGGAATCCAACTTACAAGGGATGTGAAGGACCTCTTCAAGGAGAACTACAAACCACTGCTCAATGAAATAAAAGAGGATACAAACAAATGGAAGAACATTCCATGCTCATGGGTTGGAAGAATCAATATCGTGAAAATGGCCATACTGCCCAAGGTAATTTATAGATTCAATGCCATCCCCATCAAGCTACCAATGACTTTCTTCACAGAATTGGAAAAAACTACTTTAAAGTTCATATGGAATCAAAAAAGAGCCCGCATCGCCAAGTCAATCCTAAGCCAAAAGAACAAAGCTGGAGGCATCACGCTACCTGACTTTAAACTATACTACAAGGCTACAGTAACCAAAACAGCATGGTACTGGTACCACAACAGAGACATAGATCAATGGAACAGAACAGAGCCCTCAGAAATGATGCCGCATATCTACAACTATCTGATCTTTGACAAACCTGACAAAAACAAGAAATGGGGAAAGGATTCCCTATTTAATAAATGGTGCTGGGAAAACTGGCTAGCCATATGTAGAAAGCTGCAACTGGATCCCTTCCTTACACCTTATACAAAAATTAATTCAAGATGGATTAAAGACTTATATGTTAGACCTAAAACCATTAAAATCCTACAAGAAAACCTAGGCAATACCATTCAGGACATAGGCGTGGGCAAGGACTTCATGTCTAAAACACCAAAAGCAATGGCAACAAAAGCCAAAATCGACAAATGGGATCTCATTAAACTAAAGAGCTTCTGCACAGCAAAAGAAACTATCATCAGAATGAACAGGCAACCTACAGAATGGGAGAAAATTTTTGCAACCTACTCATCTGACAAAGGGCTAATATCCAGAATCTACAATGAACTCAAACAAATTTACAACAAAAAAACAAACAACCCCATCAAAAAGTGGGCAGAGGACATGAACAGACACTTCTCAAAAGAAGACATTTATGCAGCCAGAAAACACATGAAGAAATGCTCATCATCACTGGCCATCAGAGAAATGCAAATCAAAACCACAGTGAGATACCATCTCACACCAGTTAGAATGGCCATCATTAAAAAATCAGGAAACAACAGGTGCTGGAGAGGATGTGGAGAAATAGGAACACTTTTACACTGTTGGTGGGACTGTAAACTAGTTCAACCATTGTGGAAGTCAGTGTGGCGATTCCTCAGGGATCTCGAACTAGAAATACCATTTGACCCAGCCATCCCATTACTGGGTATATACCCAAAGGACTATAAATCATGCTGCTATAAAGACACATGCACACGTATGTTTATTGCGGCACTATTCACAATAGCAAAGAATTGGAACCAACCCAAATGTCCAACAACGATAGACTGGATTAAGAAAATGTGGCACATATACACCATGGAATACTATGCAGCCATAAAAAATGATGAGTTCGTGTCCTTTGTAGGGACATGGATGAAACTGGAAAACATCATTCTCAGTAAACTATCGCAAGGACAAAAAACCAAACACCGCATGTTCTCTCTCATAGGTGGGAATTGAACAATGAGAACTCATGGACACAGGAAGGGGAACATCACACTCCGGGACTGTTGTGGGGTGGGGGAGGGGGGAGGGACAGCATTAGGAGATACACCTAATGCTAAATGACGAGTTAATGGGTGCAGGAAATCAACATGGCACATGGATACATATGTAACAAACCTGCACATTGTGCACATGTACCCTAAAACCCTAAAGTATAATAAAAAAAAAATAAATAAATAAAAGTAAAAAAAAAAAAAAAAAAAGAAAAAGCTTTGGAAATAGATGGTGGTGATGGGCACATAACGTTGTAAACATAATGCCACTGGATTGTACACTTAATGACAATGAAAATGTATTAATGATCAAAATGGTGAATTTCGTGGCATGTAAGTAATGTATAATACATCCTTATATAGATATATATTTAATACATAAATATATAAATATATAAATGTAAAGTATATATATTTAATATAACTTGTGTTATGATTTGTTAGGTAAATATAAAAGTAGAAATCACATATATGATATATAAATTTGTGTGTGTGTGTATATATGTATGTGGACACACATACATATATACATACATATATTTACCGCAATGAAAAACTCCCATATTGAAGTTCTAACCCACAGACTTTAGAATGTGACTGTGTTTGGAGATGACTCTTTAATGAGGTGATTCAGGTAAAATGAGGTCCTATGGGTGGGACTTGATCCAAGGACTGGTATCCCTGTGTCCTGTGATTAGGACACTGACATGCACAGCGAGATGAGCACGTGAGGACACACGAAGATGGCCATCTACAAGCCAAGGAGAAAGAAAGACCTCAGGAGAAACCAACCCTGACCTTAGACTTCTAGCCTCCAGAACTATAAGAAAATTAATTTATATTGTATAAGCCACTCAGTCTGTGGTATTTTGTTATGGCAGCTCTGGCAAACTAATACAACTACACCCTGCATTTGTTCTTGTGGGGACTCCTTTGGGTTCAACTTCCAGACCTAGAATCCGACCACTCACCATCTCACTGAGAACTCCTCAGTTCAAATCACCACCATCCATCATTGCCTCCTAAAAGATCTATGCTCCCAACAGTCTGGCTGCCAACAAACACCAAAGAGAGTCCTTGGAACCCACAGGATATCTTGTCAACCACCAAAGACTTTACACTGCCTCCTCCGTGGACCAAAGTCTACCCAGCCCTGCAGGGCCTGGCCACCAGGAGCCTCTCAACCTCCATTTCTCTCCTTGCACTGTTGACTCCAGCCACAGTGACCTCCTGAGAGTTTCTGGAAGATGTGAGGCAGATTCTGAGCCTTTCTTCTGCCCAGTGGTTTCCAAAGCTCATCCAGAACCAGCGGCATCAACATCCCTGTGTTTACATAGCCCTTCATGGGATACCAATGGTGCTCAAAGTGGAAAATGACTGTCCCACACATTCTGCTGTCCATGGTCTTATTTTTTGGGATCTCCATAGCTAACTCCACCATCTTCTTCTGGGATTTGACCCAACCTTTCCTTCTGGGAAAGGCATAGCCCTGAATCCTCTTTTAAATGTTGGCATGCTCTTGCCCCCCAACTCTTTACTTCCTGTCACCCCTATAAGGGAAATTTTTGTGCTACGCATATTTTACCACATTTAAAAAATATATTATACCAATATCCATTGAATTATGCACCTTAAATGAGTGGATTTCATGGTATGTAAATTATATCTCAGTAAAGCTGTTAAAAATAGATTATGAAACAAAAATATCAAGAAGCAGTGCTGGAGAAAAAACACAGTCACTGAAATTAACCCAAGAATCAGGATAATTCTTAACAGGACACTGTCAAATAAAGAATTAGTGAACTGAAAAGTTGCACTAAGGTACTCACCCAACATAAAACAATAAAGATAATTTTAGTGTGAAAAAAGAGGAGTTCCAAACACATAATTCATGGTGAAGGGAAAAATGTTCAAAGAGATAGTGGTTTACAATGTCTCCCTGATTTAAGAAAGATATTGGCCTTCAGATAAGTAAATAATAAGCAGGATAAATAAAAACAAATTCATTCACTATATACATTGTAGCTAATCTACAAACCATCAAGGAAAAACAGGAAATCTTAAAAGCTATCAGAAAACAAAAACTGATTACTGAAAAAGAAATGACAATTAGATTAAGAGCAGACTTCTCATTAGCAACAAGAGATACCAGAGGGCATTAGAGTAATAGAAACAAGTCCAAACATATCAATAATAAATGACACAAATAGTAGGAAAACATTTTCGTTGATTGGTCCAAAAGCACACAAGACTATACCATATATTATTTACATGTATATAATAAAAGTATGAAACCATGGACTTGAAGGATATATGCCAAATTCAATGTTTGCCTGCCTCTGGGGAGGAAGAAAGGAAGGTGATAGGGTGGGGGTGGTAAGGACAGAACAAATAATAACAAAGATTAGCAAATATTAAAACTTCATTCTGGTGTGGGACACATTGTTTTATTCATCTCCACTTTCTATTTTTTTTAAAATGAAAGAAATGGCAGAGACTTGAGCAGGTTGTTCACTTGTGGGTGAGAAGGAACCAGTAGAGGGAGAGGAGAAAGTGAGGGTGTGCAGAAAGAGGGAGATGGGCAGTGGGGAACAAATGAATGAGGCCCTGAAAAGCAAGAGGCTGAGCTGCACTCATTTGATGGGTTGGATGTGTCTTCCACTGGAGGAGGATGGGTGCACACATGGGTAAGCGTGCAGATTTGCTGGTCATTGGTGTGGTCCTGTTGGATTCCACCATGGGCTATGCAGCAGAGCCCATCAACCTGACCTTGTGCTGTCGGCAAAGCAGAAGATGAAGCCCCATCCACATGCTCCTAATGGCCACTCTGCTTATGTTTATGGAGAGGTCCTGGACATACATACTGGTGTAACCTAGATTTCATAGAATCATAGAATCATATTGGGAAAAAATGATTCACCCTCACTTTTACATTATGAGAAAACAGAAGTCCTGCAAAGGAAAGGAATTGCTCCAAAAGCACACTGCTGACTAGTGGCCAGGACTTCTGAAGAAGTAATCTGCTACAGTGTCCCAGAACTTTCACTTCAGCAAAGTGTAGCTCACCTATTTTGAGTCTTGGCTTGACTTATAATTTTGTGAAAATGCCAGCCCTGCCTCTCTCAAGGATTATGGTCATAATAGTATAAGACAGTGCAGATGAAAGCACTTAGGAACTGTAAATCTCTGTGACAAAGCCAGTGTTTGGGTCTGACTGGCCACACCAAGAAACAGTCTCATTACCTTGTCTCTGGTCTAACATGCCCTTCCCCAGCTTGATCACACATCTTGTTCACCAGATTTGGTTCCAAATAGGCTTTGACTGTTTCCAAGTTCTTCTCTTTTGAGAATATGTAAAAGGATATTTTACCTGCCCTGAGTATGCTTGCTGAGAAAACAAGACACTTCACTTGAAAGCAAAATTTGCATCTGATTTCTTTATAATAGGCACAGAGTTACTATGTCTATCCAATGAATAAAAAGAAACTCAGAACTGACAGGAAGGCTGGGCTTGCTTCCCATGTTCTCTGGATCACAGCTGTGTACTCCTGCGGAGATGGTTTAAGTTTATTAATTAACAGTCGCCCTCTTTTTTCCTCCTACATCCAGGGTGGCAGGTTTCTAAGAGCTTTTGAGAGATTTATTTTTATCCTTCGAACGGATAAAATACATTAATGAAACCACTGGAGACTTCAGGGACCGGGCTCCACCCACAGAAGCCAAGCGTGAGTGACCGTTGATTATTAAGTGTCCTCTTAGCAAAGGAACATCATCAGATTGGCCTGATGGGCATTTAAGTGTGCACAAAGTCAAGGGAGGACCACATATGCATTATGTATAAAGAGACACCCCAGCTTTCTTACACAGAACAATGAAATCATTTTGCAAAATATACAGACCTCCCCCTCCCCCACTCGACTACCAGCTGGTCCAGTCCTTGAACATAGAGTCCCATGTTATGATGGCTCCAACAATTTGGGTCAGCACGATGTTTAAACTCTTAAGTGGAATCACTAATCTCCATTAATCTGACTGTAAAGATGAAACATAATGCTTAATACAAAAGCATAAGAGTTGGTAATGCATGTTCCTGACAGGCTGCCTTAATACACACCAACTCCTGTCCAAAGGGCAGGGTCTTTGGGATTGCATATGACCGTTCAAAATCTATTCCCGAACCTTCCTGGAAATTTCTTCATGTGCAGGGACAAGGACCGAAGGGGAGCATCCACCATGATGCTCACAAAGACATTCCTTCCATGGGACTTCTGGCCTCCACTCCTCACGAGCCCTTCTTTCTAATCAGCTGTGCAACAGTGATTAGGTACTTAGTCTGGGGCTTGGCAGAGCTGTGACTTTGCCACTGGCACCCATGGCCGTAGGCTGAGTGGACCAGTAGGCATGGTAAGCACCTCACACCTATGTGGCACTCACCCCAAAGGGAGAGCACCTGGCTGACCCATGAGGGAAACATCGTGGAACCCTCTTCCTGGCTGGGGACACTTTGGGACTTTGAAAAGTAATTGAGTAGCTCCCAGCTACAGAATAAGCACTGCTCATTTTCCTCGTCTCACCTCTTCCCTACTTCTCCTTCCTCTGGGCCAGTGTTTCTCAAACCATTCTCCCTGGAACCACTTGCAGGAGAGGAGAACCACTGAAGATGGGGTTACACGTCCACATTCCTGGGACCCTCACCCTGACCTACTGACTCAGAATCTCTTAGGAGGAGATTGGGGAAAACCTTCTTTCATAGGCTCTAGCAGTGAGCATTCAGCACAGAATGTTACAATCACAATCTAAATTTTGCAAAGCTGTTATAAGAACTCAGGTGAAAATGATCATACCTAGATAACTCCGCCCCAGCACAGTGGTTTTGGACTAGAAATTCCCATAGTGTGGTTCCTAAGCAAGTTCTTAAAGGAAAAGTTACATGTGTCAAGTGAAATATGGATGCAGACCCAGGTCAGAAGAGGTGACATCTTTTTTTGGTAGCCACTGTGTTCATAGTCTCCCTCTTGTCTTACCATGATGATAATAGCTAAAACTTACTGAGTCCTTAGAGTGTGCAGTGCCATTCTAAGGGCTTCATGCATATTAGCTCACTGAATTATCATAAAAGTTCTATGAATAGGACTTTAACTATTAGTCCTTGTTGGGGGAAAGAAGAGCATTTAATCAGGCTATGGAGGATTGGTGGGAATATTTCAAACTCCTCACCTCACATATTAATTCAACTGCCATCAGGAAGGATCCCCATTGCCTTTTCATGTCTATAATCTCCGCTGCTAATTTCCCAAAAATAAGAGAGAACAATATCTGGTCTAGAGCTAGTTGCTACTGGCACCATAAATTATAAGACTGACTCTGTGTGGGTCCCTGAATTGCAATTAATCATTGAGGACTCTCATTCTACCCCCAAAGAACGACTCCTTTCATAGAATTTCAAGAGGCTGGCTGCCCATTCTATGAGCAGGTAAAACTGCCTCTGCTCCGAGTTTTCTGATGAACCTAAGCTATATCAGGAGCCAGAAAAATCGAGCTCAATCTATGAACACTGCAACCCATATTACCTGGTCTCTGTTCCTGCAGAATTCATACTTTATGGTGGCCACTGTCTTTAACTGCCTGGGACTTTTCCCCAAATCCAGATGCCAGCCTACCCTTCTGATAATAGACTGTAGCCTCAGAAGCTTTGGGATTGACTAGTGATGGCTCTATCCCCTTGGCCACAGTGGGAACAGCAGACACAGTGACCAGCAATGAGACTGTGGCCCAAAGAAGAGTCAATCAGAATTCCTCCTGAAGGTTTTCCTGGCAAGAAAGACTAAAAAGTCGTGAATCTGGGGCTCTGCCTGCACACTTTTTCTTTTTCTACCTCATGGAGAAACCTGTCTGCATTAAAGAGTGGAGGCAAGCAAGAATGAGAGGGTCAGAGAGATTATAAAAGGCAGAGAGAAATTGGCTGCCATCTTTGGAGCACCTGTAGCCAACCCCAGCCCTGCCCTTCCTATAGTTAGGCTATAGGGACTAATAAACTTCCCCTTTAATATTTAAACTAGTTCAACACGAGTTTCTTACCACCCCACAACTGCCAGCTCATGAGATACATCTTATCTCTCCACTTAATTTGGTGTCCCATGAACACAAGCATGAAAATAACTTGGATTTGTACTAGCATCGGGTGTTTAATCATTCGTTCATGTATGTGGCCATCCTGTTATCTTTCTACTATGTGACAAGCACTTTGTCAAGGCACTGAGGGTACAGGGGTAAACAAAGCAGTCAGTTTTTGACCTCATGGAGCTTACAGTCCAAATAATTACACAATTAAATATTTGAAATACAGTTTCAACAAATGCTACAGAATATAGTGATGAGAGGAATCCATGCTACTGGAGAATGAGAGTGAAAGGAAGGAAGTCTCCTCTTAGCATTTGGTATCTCTCCTGAAGTCCGAAAGATGAGTCATCCAGGCAATGACAGGATGAATGAGCCTCCCATAGAGGAAGTGTCTGTGTGAAGGCACTGGGTCTTAAAAGCAGCATAGAAGGAACAGAAGAGGGTGGTGTGGCTGGAATGGACTGGGGTGAAATTGAGACTGAAGGGGAAGGTAGGGACAAGACTGTCATGGCCTGATGAGCCATGTACCCAGTCTGAGACAGCCAATAGACAGCCATAATTAAGAGGGATGCAAGTGGCTTTACATTTTAAAAGAATAGCTCTGGCTGCTGTGTGGGGTGGGGATGGTGCACAAACTAGAGGAGACAATGGTGGGTGTGGCAGGAAGAGTAAGAAGGTAACTGTCTTCATTTGGGCAAGACATGAGATGGCTTGGACTAGGCTGCTCAGTGGAGGGAATAGATTTGAGAGTTACTTAAAAGACAGAATAGAATGTGTTATTGATTCATTGCAATGGGTTGGGGGATGATTCCAGTTTCCAGCATAAGCACCTGAGTAGTTTGTGATGGCATGACTGACCTGAGAATGCTAGAGAAGGACTAGGTTTGCATGGGGAGAGTCTATGTTCAACATGGGAAAGTTTCATTTTAAGATGCCTGGGAGATATCAAATGAAAACAGCAAGTAGGTAAATGCATTACTTCACTTGAAACAACAGATTGATGTGTCCTTTTTTCTATACCCATTTTACAGGTAAGGAAGATGGGTACGATAATTTAATGGGACTACTAGGAGTAGCACTAAATTTCCTACATCCTAGCACAAGTGTTTTCAGTGACCCATGCTGAATCCTACTACATTTGACTGATTAAACAAACCAGCCAAAAACAATGTTATATAATAGAAGACTTTGCTATAAGAGGCACAATGTCAATTCAAAGTTGCATTCTGTGAAATCAATGTTACATTGTCTAACATCTGGTATCAGTTTAATAACTTAACAAGACATAGAATCCATCCTTATACTTCATACAACTGACAGCCAACCTTCCATTGAGAAAATAGTCCAATTCTACTGTGGTTTAAGTTTCATCTGTGCTCAGCATTTGTACCAAACATTGAAACAATTATTCGTAAAAACTGTCAAAATACATTCATTCTAATTTTGAAGAGGAAACTATTTCTCACATTGGTTGCTTTACCAATAATACCTACCAGCTATATATCCAGATGAAAGAGACAAGTGGACTTTTGTTTAAAAAAAATAATCAATAGATTGGCTCTGATGGAAGTCATTAACGCAAACTGTTTAGCAAGAGAGGCTGATTTTTCATTCCTGGTTGGCATTCTATAAAGAAAAAAAAGTTGCACTGAGTTTCTGAACAAACCCATGATTAAGAATCATATCCATCTTGTCTGTAGATTGTGCCCTGCTCCACTGATTCAAAAGAAAGGATGTGTTTGGTTTTAAGGGGAAGCAACCTGGCTGTGCAGAGGAGAGCCTGTCTGGGCGGGACCCAGATGTAGGGAGAACCACTGAATTCTTGAGCAGTAGTATGAGATAATTAAAGTGATATTTGCAAAAATACTCAGCCGGATACTGCATTTGGTTTTCTGACACAGCCCTGAAGTCAACTTGCTAGCTGGAGGAAGAGTACCTTGGGGATAGTGACACTTGCTATCCATCTTCATGGCATCCCTCCCCACCACAACCTGTAATTCGGTGGCTTGCGCACAGGAAAGTCTTGATAGAAGCATGTGGGATGTGGGATGTGGGCAGTAAGGGCTGGAGGCTGAGAAAGGGTATTGTGGAAGACCGACTTCTTTGCCCTGATCTACCATTATAAAACACAGTAGGGTTTTTCCAGCTCCATGAAGACAGCTTTTATAGATTTTACTTTATGCAGGGGAGGTCGCCTTGATTTGATTTGTAAATGGAACTTGTCAACTGAAAATCTCAACTGGTACTTGTGGGGAGGAAACAGGTTTGAATTTCTGAGTTGGTCTCAGATAATGAGGCTGGGGTTTCCCATCACACAGAAACTGAGATGTTTCCCAGGACTCTGTGCTTAACCTGGCTTTGGTTCTATTAGCACAATCTTGCCATGCTTGGGACTGAGCAGGCTTTCAAGCCTGTACCACTTCTGAAGGAAGTCAGTGGGGTGTTCTCTGGTTCTACCTGGAGAAGTCACATCACACTGGTACAGGGGTACCATGAAAAGAGTTCATGGACCAGGACTCAGGGTATCCGGTGTCCAGTGCTAACTCTGCCACTCCCTCAGTATTTGACCTTGGACAAGTTGCTTCACCTCTCCGTGCCTCAGTTTCCTCACCTGGAAGGAGTGGTGACTGGCCTAGAAAATCTCCAAGGTCCATTCAAGAAGCTTAACAGTGCAGATCACTTACCAGTTAAAAAGCAGTCCCCCCACTCACTTTCCAATAGGGGGTTCTATATTAAATGTCACAGAGACAAGTTAGAGAAAGATGCCTCTCCAGAAATTAAAATGCACGCTTAAAAAGATGGGGAGAGGTGGGGCTGCTTGCAGGGACTCCTGGGCCTTAGTCAACCATCTTCACCTGCATTTAACTCAAGTCTGAAAGGATGTGAGGCAGGTTCTGAGGAAGCAGCTGGTCACAGCTCACCAAGCCATGTGACTCCCTCGTGGGCCTTCTCAAGGTTGAGTTAAGGATTCTCCAGGTAGGGAATTCTCCTGAGAGCCTCTGTGTAAGTTTACAAGTTTCCCCTGTGGAAGCCATGCTCCAGGAAATGGACAGTCAGAAGGGGAGTCCAGCTGACTCTGAAGGGACTTTGCTCTGTCCAGCCTCCATGTTCCCCTGAATCCCATCCCCACATGGACACTCCCCCAAGAACAGGAGTCCCCAAAGGACAGAGGCTCCTTTTGTTTTAAAAAAAAAAAAAAAAAAAAAAAATCCTGTTCTCTGGGCCATTAATCACGGCTGTAAGAGCGTTTATTAATGCCCTGTCAATTGTTCAGAGTGAAGGCAGCCTGTTAGCTGTCCTCCCTCCCCGTTAGCTGTGTGCAAACACTGGTGATTAAGCACCAGATTTAACATCCTTATGAATATTTAAGAGCCTGTTTTTGAAAGTTTCCTGTCCTTTTACACTAATAGCCCCATTAAAACCTGTTTACAAGCCAGTCAAGAGAGTAACTGCATGCACTTAAAACATGAGAGTGCTCCCCGAAGAGGGGCACCAGGATCACGTGAGGATCAATACCCTGCTTAAAGTAAGACTGTCTGCCCACCCCCAGTGGAGCCCAGCCCCGCTGGAACCACCAGAAGGAGCTGGAAAGGACCCAACTTGTTAATTAGGCTCATGAGGGGGTTTGTAGGGGAGCAAACTCTCGCTCCTGGGCTCCCCGCTGCCCCATGTAGGGTGACCCCAGCTCAGAGACTTCATAGAAGTTACCCAAATGATATCAACAGCATACAGCCCAGGGCCAGCACAGGAAGGAAAGTTTGTCTTTGTGCTTCTCACCTCCTGACAATTGCTCCCCTTAGACCACCTTAACCCTGGACCTGGCTTCTGTGCCACAGCCCATGACATGAGTCTCCTTAAGGAGTTAATAAGAGCTTAAGGAAATTCCTTAAGGAAGTGTAATGAGGCCTCCCTCACTAGACCTGAGAATCCCAAAAGCTTGAAGGCTCCAAAGAAATGAGAGGTGAATTTGTGAGGGAGATATTGGAAATACAGTGGGGAGTCCTTTTTCTGCATGGAAGAGGCTGATTCCTCCATCAGCACTGAGGCTGCTTTCCTGCAGCTGGAGAAGACAACAGAAGCATGGAAAACCACTGCTTTGAAATCAGTTGAACAATGCTCTAAAGTCTCTTTCTCAGTTATATGCAAAGGAATGACCGGGCTGGTGAAACAAGGGTAGGGGGCTGTATTAGTCCGTTCTCACGCTGCTATAAAGAAATACCTGAGACTGGATAATTTATAAAGAAAACAGGTTTAATTGGCTCACAGTTCTGCAGGCTGTACAGTTCTGCAAGGCTGCATGGCTTGGGGAGGTGGCCTCAAGAAACTTTCAATCATGGTGGGAGGTGAAAGGGAAGCAGACAAGTCTAACATGGCTGGAGCAGGAGGAATAGAAAGAAAGGGGAGGTGCTACACACTTTCAAACAACCAGATCTATGAGAAGTCACTATCACAAGAACAGCAAGGCAGAAATCCACCCCACATGGATCTAATCAACTCCCACAAGTCCCCTCCTCCAACACTAGGGATTACAATTCAATATGGGCAGGGACACAAATCCAAATTATAGCAAGAACCTTTCTGGTGGTCCCAATGTCACAGAGAAGGGCAGAGCCAGGTTGCCAGGTGCAACCTACTTCCTTTCTCAGCCCCAGCAAGAAGCACTCCCAGGATGGGCAGATATGTGGAGGGACCACCCTGCCTCCAGCAGGGGAAAACTCTCAATCACTGGATCTCCCTTCCCCATCCATTGTCTGTGTCTGTGTTTAAGGAGACGAAGCACCACCATTTTTAGAGCAAGGAGGCGTGCCCCAAACTTGACCATTTAAGTCTTACTGTATTTTGCAAAGTTCACCATATGGACCACTTCATGTTCCAGTAGTGTTACTTGGTCCCTCAAAATACAGTCCAGGACTGCTCTACTTTTTACATGACATATTTCCTGGCCCAGAGATGAATTTTCCTCTTATGATGGAATTCATGCATGGTGATATAGTATATACTTATATATAATAATAACAATATTACTATAGCAATACTTACTGATCTGAAGCATAGTAATCTAGTAATATCACCTCTCCAGAAATTCTACAAAAACCAGAAGTTATTGCAAAAGGTATCTGAGCATCCAAAATAAATATCGCAAGATCCATGCACTAAAATTTACATGTTTTTCTCAAAAGGCCTGTATTGCAACAGATTACTGACATTTTTAAATGATTCTAATAAGTCTGGTTCTCTAGTCAATTAGAAAGAGGAGGGAGAAGATACAGACACACTGACAGTAAAAAGAAGTCAGAGCTTCTGGAAAGTGAGCAAGGAAAAAAAAAACTCTAAAAAGCAAGTCCAAAGGCCCCAACAGCCCAGCAGTTTGAGGTCATTTATTCCAAGGGAAAATAGATTTGCACACTTCAACATGCCCTGGGTTGTTCATAAAAAAGTAATAAGCCATAATGTCTCACGTGTAATGAGGTAGGAAAGAATGCAACACAATTCTTTTCAAAGTTCATCAATAAAAGTTAAAACCGTCATAGTTTCGGAGCTTACAGAGCAGACTTCCACTACACAGAAAGTTTATCTCCAGAATAACTCATTTATCTTTTGCCCCTCTTTTCCACTATATTCATATTTTATGTTTCCACCAAAGAGTATGCAGAAGAATCAGGACAAGTTTATAAACTAGGAAGGCGGGTTGCTACACCGAGAAGCTGGCTTCATTCCTTTACAGCCAATGTTGTGTTGGGGCTGACTCACATAAGCTCAGGAGAGCTGAGTGTTCATGTATTGCTCCGTTTTCACAATGCTATAAAGAACTGTTCAAGACTGGGTAATTTTTAAAGAAAAGGGGTTTAATTGACTCACAGTTCTGCACGGTTGGGGAGGCCTCAGGAAACTTACAATCACGGCACAAGGCAAAGGAGAAGCAAGCACCTTCTTCACAAGGCAGCAGGAAAAAGAACAGGGGAAACCACCACTTATAAAACCATCAGATCTCGTGAGAACTCTTTCACAACCACGAGAACATCATGGGGGAAACCCCCCCCCGCTCCCTGATCCAATCACCTCTCACCAGATCCCTCCCCCAACACGTGGAGATTATAATTCAGATTACAATTTGAGATGAGCTTTGGTTTGGACACAGCCAAACCGTATTAGTTCAATTTTCAGGAATTTCGTGAGTGATTGTTAAACATTGCCCTTATTAGACATTAAATTATGTAAGCTTACAAATAAGTTACACTAAAACCAAAAGTAATAAACACTCAAAACTCATCACTTGCTAATCATTTTAGCAGACCTTGCTGTTGTCCGTGCCATTGCAGTTACTTATGCCAATTGCATCTGTTTGGTGGAAATGCCTCTGATTGGTGGCCCTCTGCTGCTCTGCTCCCACTACTTCACATTCAGTGGCAGCACTTTGGCAGCTTGAAATTGGCCATATGCTACAAATAAGGCTTGTTTACCCACACCCCACCCCACCCCAGGTGATTGTTAAAGATTTGCCAGCACACCACTGTTTGTAGTTTTTTCTCAACAATACCTCAGGTTGTTGAGGCTTAAAGTGTGGATTCCTGGGTACGCAGGTGAAAGTTGCTGTGTGCAGAGAAGTGGAAAGGGCAAGGAGAGGTAGGAGATGAACAAGACTTGTTTTCATGACACTGCTAATCAAAACAGGATGTAGCAAAGGAACCAACCAAAAGCAGTTAGGACTAGCAATTATAATACATTTGCATGCTGTAAAACATTCCCACCAGCACCATGACAGTTGATGTCATGGCAAAACCCAGGTTACCTTACATGGTTTAAAAAGGGAGGAACCATCAGTTCTGGAAATTCCCCACACCTTTTCTAGAAAATCTGTGAATAACCCACTGCTTATTTAGCATATAATTAGAAGCAGCTATAAATACAGCTAGCCAGCAATGCACAAGTGCTACTCTGCCTATGGGATGGCCCTGCTCTGTCTGTGGAGCAGCCATTTTGCTGTACACTATTGCTCTAAAAACTTGCTTTCTTTAACTGTCGGCTCACTCTTGAATTCCTTCCTGAGCAAAGCTAAGAACCCTCTTGAGCTGAACCCCAATGTGGGGGTTCAGCTGCATCAAAGGGACTGGTTTTCAGAAAGCCTGGGTGCCCATCCTGCTCTCCTTCCAGCTGTGTGACCTCAGGCAAGTGTCTTCCTCTCTCTGGGCCTCTATTTTCTCATCTATAAAATGGGAGGATTAGACTAAACGGTCTGTAAGGCCCATTCTGGTTATAACACTATCTGATTCTATGACTCCTCTTTTACTTTCATGTCAGACAGGCATGGTGGTACTACATTTTGGCCCATGGCAGACTGGAGGAAAGGAGTTCAGATATCCAACACTTCCTCTTCTTTTTAAAATACTTCCCAAAATAATGTAATAGCAACTGTAGTAAAGCAATCAAAAGGGACCCAAAACAGGTTGAATCAGAGAATAGAACATGAGCTGCCCATTCGTTTTCATTCTTTCTTCTGCCTGCAACTTGCCAGTAGCACCAGTAAGCCATTTCTGAAATTCATTATGGAAATAACAAAAGCCTCAAGAAATCTTTTTATTAGTGCTCAATATTATGATCCAGAGACTTAGAGGGTGACGCCCTGGAAAATAAAATGGCCCCGAAGTTACAAGGCCTGGATTTGGGTCCTTGATGTCCTAATTCACTTTTACTCCTTATGTGAGCTTGAGCAAGTTACTTAACATCTCCAAGACCCAGTTTCCAGTTAAATGTGAACAATTTCTAGTAGAATGGACTAGTGCAGGCTTTGTGGAGAGCCACTGGGTGGCACTTATTCAAATTAAGTGTGTATTTTATGACCCAGCCACCATGCTTTTTAGTCAGCATCCCAGAGAAACTCCCACCCAGGTCCATCAGCGGTCACATTTCATCAGCTGCCACATTTCATCAGCGGTTCATGTTTGAAACCATTTGTGTGCAGAGTTGGAGGCCATCAAGGTTTCCACTAGGGGGCGAAGAGATGAGTAAAACATGATCTGCAAACGCCGTGGAGTATTATGCAGCATTTAAAGACAATGGAGTAGATACACATAGCAACATGGATCACTTCTAAAAACAGAGCAGAATGAAAAAGGTACAAACCAGAATGAGACTCACAGAATATTACAATTTATGCAAACGAAACTGCATACACACTAAACAAAATATTCACTTCATAAATACGCATACAAATAATAAGATAAACATTGGACATATTTAGAATGATTGCCTATGTGGAGGAAAAAGTGTGAGTGGGAGATGGTAATAAAAGAGAATGGATCGATTAGTTAATTATTAAAACAAGAGAGAAGCCAATCACAAATAATAGATGTTAGTATTCCACGCACTAAGTAGTAGGATTTGCTCATCCCTCTAATCCTAAGTCCAATAAAAATTAATGAAAAGTGGCCGGGAGCAGTGACTCACGCCTGTAACTCCAGCACTTTCGGAGGCCAAGGCGGGTGGATCACCTGAGGTCAGGAGTTCTAGACCAGCCTGGCCAACATGGTGAAACCCTGTCTCTACTAAAAAAATACAAAAACTAGCCAGGCATGGTGGCACATGCCTGTAATCCCAGCTACTTGGAGGCTGAGGCAGGAGAATCACTTGAACCTGGGAGGTGGAGGTTGTAGTGAGCCAGATCACGCCACTGCACTCTAGCCTGGGTAACAGAACGAGACTCTGTCTCAAAAAAAAAAAGAAAATTAATGAAAAGTACAATCGTACCTTACCTACCCCACACAGTTATGGTGAGAGTCAAATGGATAATGTATGTGAAAATTATCTGTGCACCATAAAATGTTATTCAGATATGTTATTATCTTTATGTTTACAGCACAGCTGGGAAAAGGTCAAAAGAGACTGCAGAGAATATTTAAGAAACGTGGCAAGATGCCTTGTCTTTTTGTCTTGATAAGTTTAACAGGGAAGTTTAATATCCCTTAATCAGATATGCCTCTGTAAAATAGAAATCTTTAAATAAAAATTATGGCCATTCTCGATTCTTCTTCTGAGTAACATATTTGTGGTAGATGCTGTCAGTTGCCTAGCCGCAGCCATTCTCCTTGCTTTCCAGGGGTATATAGCACCCCACAGTTGTTCAGGTGGCAACATGTCTCTATCCCCAGAGGATCAAATGTGATTGGTCCAAGACAGGCATGGTAACACCATTTCTAATGGCCAGTGATTGCTTTAGATGGGAGCATGTGACTCCGTTCTGGTAAGAGATGTAAGGGGACGTTTGCTTGGAGGAGCCTCTCCTGGAAGAATGGTTTTTTTCCTGTTAAAAAAAGGAGACAGAGATAAGAATGAAGGCTTCCATTTCTTCCTACCTTAATCCTCAGTATGTAAGGATTTTCTATTTAGAACTGAGGCAGCTACTTGTGACCATGAGGCAATAAGTTTAAGAATCAAAGGCAACAAGCTAGGGTCACATAGAAAGAGCCTGGTTCCTGGATGGCACCACTGAGCCCCAACACCAAAGCTAAAACAGTCCAGCTCTTGGTTATGTGAGCTCATTAAATGTCTTTATTACTCTAGACACTGTTAGTCAGATGTTACTTGCAGCCGCACACATCTTAGCGGATATGACATGTAACCTGGCATTCCCTTGAAAGATCCCTTTTCTTGTGTATATCCTGCAGGAAAGATCATCCCCTTGCTAGTTTGTGATTTTCTCAAATGTTTTATCTGAAAGACTGTCAAGGAGCAGAAAACTGTGTTTAAAGCAGGTGGGACCTGTCCATATTTTGAGTGAGCCAAGGAAACCGGCATGGGTGAAATTATCCAGGCATCTGTTTAGGATATCAAGGATTCTGAAAAGGTGCCACCCACCAAATTTCACCTCTGAAGCCAGTGGTGGTGAGAAGTTTCTGGTAAGGAGTGGTCAAAACCAAATGTGTGGGCTGGAGAAAAGACTTGACATAAAACACCAGAATGGCTGTGTGTGGCTTGTGTGTGTGTTGTCCCACTGGACCAAGGGTAAAATTAAGGGGGTCAATTTTAGCTTGATACTTCTAATTAGAGTTGCCCTACCCCCAGGACAGTTTACACTGTACAGCTATGAGCTTCTAGGCCCTGGATGTGTCCAAATCAACACATACCTCCATTGAGTAGCAAGTCTTTAAGGTCTCATCTAAGCTCCAAATTCTAAAATTATGTAATCCCCTGGATGAAATGCAAATTATCTTCAGGGTCATAATTTAGTGAATACAGGTGAGGGCAGAGGCCTTGATGGAAATAACAATACAGAGTGGAGAATCTGAGGTCATCAAAGATTCTCGTCCAACTCCATTTTTGGAGAATAAAGGGATATAGTCATTTTCTCAAAAAATTGGAAGTAGAATTGCCATATGATCCAGTAATTCCACTTCTGGGTATATGCTCAAAAGAATTGAAAGCAGGGTCTCAAAAAGATACTTGTACACCCATGTTTATAACAGTATTATTCACAATAGCCAAAAGAGGGAGGCAATCCAAGTGTCCATCAATGGATAAATGGATAAGCAAAAAGTGGTATATACATACAATAGAATATCACTCAGCCTTAAAAAGGAAGGAAGTTCTGACACATGCTACAACATGTGTGAACCTTAAAGATATTGTGCTAAGTGAAGCAAACCATTGATTCCTTCCATATGAGGGATCTAGAGGAGCCAAACTCAGAGATAGAAAGTAGAATGGTGTTGCCAGGGGCTAAGGGGAGAGAGAAATGGGAAGTTGTAGTTGAATAGATATAAGTTTCCGTTTTGCAAGATGCAAAAAGTTCTGGGCCAGCACAGTGGCTCATGCCTGTAATCCTAGCACTTTGGGAGGTTGAGGCAGGTGGATCATCTGAGGTCAGGAGTTCAAGAGTAGCCTGGCCAACATGGCGAAACTCCATCTCTACCAAAAGTACAAAAATTAGCCAGGCATGGTGGCATGTGCCTGTAGTCCCAGCTACTCAGGAGGCTGAGGCAGAAGAATCCATTAAACCCAGAAAGTGGAGGTTGCAGTGAGCCAAGATAGCACCATTGCACTCCAGCCTGGACAACAGAGCAAGACTTCATCTCTTAAAAAAAAAAAAAAAAAAAAGAGAAAAAGAAAAGAAAGAAAAAGAAAACAGTTCTGGAGATTGGTTGCACAACAACATGGAGTTACTTAAAGCTACTGAAATGTACACTTCAAAGGGTTGAAATGATAGATTTTGTTACATGTATTTACTACAACATTTTTAAAAGGAATATGGTTGTAAAGTATTTTCTAGCACTCAGACCCAACAGATCTTTTGGCCACAGTCCTGGGGGCAAGGACTCCCACCCCTACCCTAGAGAAAAGGCAAGCCTGTTCTCAGTGACACAAAGGAGGAAGAGGAAGCAGGTGCAGCCACTGCTTGGAATCTCTGCCCAGCAGCTGGCATTGCTTTAGAGACATCATCATGCCCTCCCACAAACGACTGCTCTGACTCCAGCTGTAGTCATTTCTCCATCTAAATAAAGAACCCTAAAGAGTGGCACCAAATTAAGAGATGCCTTTGACATCATCCATTCTGACCTGTCTGTTCTGAGACCCGGAAGGGAAAGTGATTTTGCCTAGATCACACTCTGCATTAGTGACAGCCAAGACTAAAACCATGAGAGCCTCAAGAACCAGCCCCTCTACTCACAGGTAGCTTGGTGGAAGTATTATTTAGCATTGCTAAAGAACAGCATATTTGTAAAGTGCTTTATGCTCATCTATTATTAATGCACTAATGAGAATACTTAGATTGTGCCTTTTCTCCTAGGAGCTCAGAGCACTTTGTAAATGTTAACTCATTCACCCCCTACGTCCCAATGGGAGACAGAAATCCTCAGCCCTTGGCTCTGCACTTGGTAAAGAGTAGGCCCAGCAAAGGCAACAGGCGGGATGGGAGGCAGGCTCAGAACCAGGAACTTCCAAGTTCCTGTTCCCTCACTGTCTCCTGTCTAACTACACAATGTCCCTGGGACTGATATTCAAGCCCTAGGAACCAATGAGATATTTCTGTGAAGCTAATGGCATGTATGGCACCAGAAGAAAGGGGCTTAAGTTCTAGGGAGGGGGAGAAGAAAGGGAGTAAAGTTAGAAGGAATGTTTTCTAGCAATATCATAACAGCCAACATTTACTGAACGTTCATGATGCAGCAGACCCACAAATTCTGCATCATCTTATTGAATCCTCATCCAACCCCATGACTGAATAGTGATCATCTCCCTTTTTCATATGAGAAAACTGAGGCTTGGGAACGTTAAGAAACTTTCCCAAGGCCACACCTAGACAATATCAGCACCATGCCCAGAACACAGATCTAACTCCAGAGCCTGTGCTCTAAAGCCACATGGGGAACTGCTTCTTCCCAGAGTTAAGGGATAATTGTAGCAGAAACCACCATTAAGTTATGTTAGAAAATCCCATTCTTGGAAAAAGTTACTCACTGAAGTCAGTAAGGAGGCAAAAGGATAAAGGAATCCTCCCCACAAGAGGACTTTCCCACCCTTTCCTCTGGCATCCCATCATCTGTGACTTCCTCCTAACACATCACTGGCCATGTCATAACATACCATACACTCATCAGGTGCCTCTGCTCCACCAGGCACAAGCTCCAGGTCTTCATCATTTTGCATCCCTAGTGCTGACATCACACCTGCTACTTAGCAGGTGCCCAGTATGTATTTGTGGGAAAGGATGGGAAAAAGGCAAGGCTTTGAGACAGACTTTAATACATGTATGGCCCAAATGTCAACAATTTTATAATTCTACATTTAAAGCAGTTGACATAGGTCATAAATTTTGTTCTTAAATTTTGCTCTGTACCCCTCATTCCCCACAAATAAGGAACAATCAATCAAGAAGTGATAATTGAGTATCTGCAGCATTACAGGGCTGTGGGGTGTAGTGAAGATACCCATGAGGTGATCTTTACCCTCTCAGAGTTTACATTCCAGTTAGGGGCATGATGGTAACACACACAGGCAATTAATGAATGACACAGGGTAAGTTTGCAAGCTAATCAGGGGTTTAGACTGGGAATTCTGGGGAGTTTGGGACTAGGGAAGGCTTAATGGAGAAAGTGACATCTGAGCAAGCATAGCTGGGCACAGAAGAAGACATTCCTGCCAAGAGTGTACATGGAGCCAGTAAGAGCTATGAGCATAGTGTGTGGGCAGGACAGGAAGAGGACCAGCCTGTCAAGAGAAGTGGGCACATTACACAGGTAATTCTTTGCCAGTCACAGAAATTCCCTCGGCTCCATGAAAATCAGCCATTGGCATGGGATGTGCAACAAGCTATTCAACATTAACCCCATTTCCAAGGAAACATTTTTTTACGTCTTTGTTCATTAATAAAAGAGAAGGGTTGTTTAAACCAGCGTGTGCTCCTCTAATGAATACTGACTCACCAAGGTTCACAACCGGAGTTGGAAAACCTGGGAGTCAATAAAGAAGCAATACATTCTAACAATATTAAAACTTCCTGGTACTGCAGTAATTAGAATTTCAAACACTAATAAAAGACTGTACAGTTAATTAGCAGCAGTCGTAAAAGTCTAAGAACAAATATACTATGTATTAAATACAACAACTAATGTAATTGCTACACACCAGTTGAAAAATTAAAGAGGGAGAGGTTAGGGAAAGTGCTTGCCACAAGAGTGGCGACACTGTTTCTCTTGGTCTTTGTGGCCACAATTCCTTATTACAGTAATATTAGTATTACACAGTCTTTACTGTTAATATCAGAATGTTTTATTTCTCATTAATAGATTCCACTTCCTTAAGACGCCAGGAAATTTGGCATACCCTAACTAAGCTACAATCTGAACTACACATTATTTTCTCATTCTGGAGACAAAACTCATACATAAAGACACATAGACACGTGTGTGTACACACACACACACACACACGTTTACTGAACGTCTGATTTTGTACAGGCATGAAGCTAATAGCCACTTTTCTAGTCAATAGCACCTTTCTAGACTTTGGGAACATCCCTCCCCAAATCACCCAAAATGATCTCCCTCACTAAGCTTACAACACTCCATCTTCAGGACTCCTTTATGAAAAGTCTCCTGGAAGAACACAAAATGTCCCATATAATAGTCTTAACAAAAAAATCCAATTTGAATCTGATCACACTTCTAGATTTAATGACCATTTTATAGGGAATAGAGCAGACAGAAGAAACAAGGTAAACAACATCACAGGAATGCAGATAGAAAACCTCAAACTGTGAAAAATTCTATAGGACAAATAACCCAGTTTTTTCAACAAATAAATTTCAAGGATAAAAAGAGATGGGATGGGAAACTATAGATTGAAAGTTAAAAGATATCCAGTGATCATGCCCTTTGTCATTTACCCAAAGGAGTTGAAAACATGTCCACACAAAAACCTGCACACAGATGTTCATGGCAGCTTCATGCATAATTGGCAAAAGTTGGAAGCAACCAAGATGTCCCTGAATAGGTGAATGGATAAACTGTGGTACATCCAGAAAATGGAATATTATTCAGTGTTAAAAAGAAATGAGCCATCGAGCCATAAAAGGAATGAAGAAAACTTAAATGCATATTACTAAGTGAAAGAAACCAATCTGAAAAGGCTACATACTGTATTATTCCAACTATACAGCATTCTGAAAAAGGCAAAACTGTGGAGACAAAAAAACTACTCTATATGATACTATAATGCTGAATACATGTCATTATTCATTTGTTCAAATCCATAAAATGTATAACACCAAGACTGAACCCAAATGTAAACTATGGTCTTTAGGTGATAATGATGTGCCAATGTAGGTTCATCAGTTGTAGCAAATGGACCACTCTGATCAGAGTTGATAATAATGGGGGACGCTATGCATGTGTGGGGTCGGGGAGTATAGAGCAAATCTCTATACCTTCCTCTCAATTTTGCTGTGAACCCAAAACTGCTCTGAAAAAGAAAGTCCACTTTTGTTAAATTAAAAGACAAATAATTCCAATGCAACATGTGGGCCTTATTCGAATACTATTCAGACATTTTTATGGAAAACTTAAACACTGATGGACTGAATATTTGAGGATATTAAAGAATTGTTATTCCATGTTTTAGGCATAATACAGGTATTGTCGTTATGTTTCTTCTAAAGAGTCCTTATATTTTTGAGATTTTTCCTGAAATAATTACAGACAAAACAGGTCCATGTTTGTATTTGCTTCATAAAGCCAGTGAGGGTGGGAGACTAGAGCTATAGATAATAAAATAATATTGTTCTTGGCTAGGCACAGTGGCTCACACTTGTAATCCCAACACTTTGGGAGGCCAAGGCAGGAGGATTGCTTGAGCCCAGGAGTTTGAAACCAGCCTGGACAACATGGTGAGACTCTGTCTCTACAAAAAAAAATTTTAAAAAATAGCCAAGTGTGGTGGCACACACCTGTAGTCCCAGGCACTCAGGAGGCTTCAGCCTAGGAGTTTGAGGCTTTAGTGTGCTATGACTGTGCCATTGCACTCCAGCCTGGAGCCTGGGCAACAGAGCAAGACCTTGTCTCTCAAAAAAAAAAAAAAAAAAAAAAGACTGTCCTTGAGTTGGTAAACCTTGCAGTTGGGCAATAGGTACATGGGAATCCATTACACTATATTCTTCACTTTTGTATATGTTTGAAATTTAATGTCCTAGAAAGGATTTTTTTATATTAAAAAAGAAAAGGCTCTTGGCTGTCATCTTCTACTGTATTCACTTTGGCCTGAAGTATTTTGTCAAACTTGCCCTGTCACCTCTTGGGTGGGAGATAAGGGCAGATCATGTCCTCCTCTGCTCAAACCCTCCAGTGGCTCCCATTTCACTCAGCATCAAAGCCAAGGTCCGGCAGTGAGCAGCTTCTGAGGACACCAGGCCAGCTTCTACTAAGGGCCTCTGCTGTTGCAGTTCCCTCTGCCTGGAACATCTTGCCCCAGGTACCCTCACAGCATGAGCATTCTCCTCTTCCAGCCTGCTCAGAAATTGCTTTCTGAGTGAGGACTTGCCTGGCAATACTTTTGAAAACTGCAAACCCACCCACACTCAACCCCAACCCCTAGGATCATTAACCCCTTTTCTCCTTCATTTTATTTTCCATGGAATGTATCACCACTTAATCAACCATATACATGCTCTACTTATTTTTTATTTTCTCCCTCCCCCAGATAGAATGTCAACTCCATGAAGACAGGCTTTATTTGTTTGCTTACTACTGACATAGAGTTGATGCTCAATAAATATGTGTAAAATGAATGAAGACAAATTTGGTAGCAAGACAGTATCAAGCCAAGCTCCCAGATGCCAACAAGAGGATCTGCTTGTGAGAGCTGCCCTAGTGGGTTACCCTGGTGGAACCTCTAAGGAGGAAGCCCCTGAGGCAAGAGAGAGCTCGCAAATGCACATCGCCTCCTTCACAGGACTGCTCTGGGCAGTCTGCCTGCATACGTCCCTCCTACCTTCCCCTCTCCCCAGCATGGGAGCTTATTCCAGTCTTGTTTTCCTGCTCAGTTTGTCACAAGAGCAAATTCTCTTGTTCCCTAGCTCTGGGAAGAGATGATGTAAGATATAAGGTAAAGGAGAGAAATGCCATGCTTTTTCAGATATTTCTGTGCCTCCTTTCCTCCCTCTCACCACACTGTCTGCTCTAGCCCAGCTGGCTCAGGGCCCCCACCTCCTACTTCTCAGGGCAATCTTCCCCTACCTAATATGCCCTCCTCCTCCATCTCACCTTCTGGTCCTCAAGTTCTGCCACCTAATGACCACACAGATCCACATGCTTCTCCCTTCTCTGCTGTCCTGCTGCTTTGGTTCTTCACATTTTAGCACTTAACTTTTCCACATTGGTGTGTTACTCTTCTCTCCAAACTATACTAAAAGGCAATAGACTTTCCTTGCATTATTTCTTCTGGATCCCCCATGGACCTTGGCTCCACGTCAGCCACAGGCTGACAGGTCAACAGCACCACTGCCAACCCATTTGCTCAAAGTGGAAACTTGGGATTGTTCCTTAACTCCAACCTCGCAAGTCAGTCCCCAAGTCTTCTTGATGTTCATTCCCAATTATTTATCCTATTGTCTCTCCACCCCCACTGTCATTAGCCTAAACTCAGGCCACTGTTGAGCTCACCTAACTAGTCTCCCTGCCTTCTGGCTTGTACCCTTCCAATCTATTCTGCACCAAGAACCAAAGCAGTCTTTCTCACATAAAATCTGGATCGTGCCACTCCTCTGCTTAAAGTATCTGGATGGCTCGTCACTGTCCTCCAAATAGTATTTGGTCTCCTTACATGCCTTCCAAGGCCCTTGTGATCTGGACCCTGCCTTCTTCTCGGCCCCATCTGCCTACCCTTACTAAGCTCCAGCCAGACTGAACCTCTTTCATTTATTTCCAATGGGCTGTGCTCTGTCTCCTACAAGCCTTCCTCCTGGAAGCCTTTCTCTTTGTCTGGAAGACCCACCCACCCCTCTTATCAACTTCTGCCCTTGGCTCATATATCATTTCTTCCTGGGAGGCTTCTCCTGATCTAGGTTCCATATTCCTCCTCTGTGCTAAGCACTCGGCCTTCCCCTTTTCATTCTGAGTTCGAATTTTCTGTGCTCCAAGGGCCTCCTCCCCACAGACTGTAAGCTCTGTGAGGGCAAGGAGTGTGGCATCCTGGAATAGCCCCTAGACCCAGCACAATGCCTAGGGCCCAACTAGGTACTCCGGAAGTATTTGTCAAATGAATAAAGGAAAAATCACGCCTGTAATCTCAGAACTTTGGGAGGCCGAGGTGGGAGGATTACTCGAGGTAAGGAGTTTGAGACCAGTCTGGCCAACAAGGTGAAACCCCATCTCCACTAAAAATACAAAAATCAGCCAGGCGTGGTGCTGCGCACCTGTAATCCCAGATACTCAAGAGGCTGAGGCAGGAGAATCGCTTGAACCTGGAAGGAGGAGGTTGCAGTGAGCCGAGATCATGCCACTGCACTGCAGCCTGGGTGACAGAGCGAGATTCCATCTCAAAAAAAAAAAAAAAAAAAAATCAAAACACCTAATGATCTGCGAGCCCAACAAAGTGGGACTCACAAGAAAGTGGTTGGGGGGTGAGGGGGACAAAACGAATGCTGATTCAGTTATAAAGTCCTGCCTAACAGAGAAAGGTGGAAATCAATGATTTGATTTCTTAAGCTGCAACCAACCCTAAAACTAGGAATACCTTGCTAAACATGGCAGTTAAGGGTTTCCCAGGATGGTGTGCTGTAGTGTTCTGCGCATCCGTGTGAAGAGACCACCAAACAGACTTTGTGAGAGCAATAAAGCTTTTCAATCACCTGGTACAGGCAGGCTGAGTCCAAAAAGAGAGTCAGCAGAGGGTGGTGGGATTATCATTAGTTCTTATAGGTTTGGGATAGGCGGTGGAGTTAAAAGCAACTTTTTGTGGGCAGGGGGTGGCTCTTACAAAGTACATTTTCAAGGACAGGGAGAATATTACAAAGTACCTTCTTAAGGGTGGCGAGGATGTATTGTCACAAAGTCAATTGATCACTTAGGGTGGGGCAGGAACAAATCACAATAGTGGAATGTCATCAGTTAAGTCAGGAACTGGCTATTTTCATTTCTTTTGTGGATCTTCAGTTGCTTCAGGCCATCTGGATGTATACGTGCAGGTCACAGGGGATATGATGGCTTAGCTTGGGCTCAGAGGCCTGACAGTAGGGGCTGGGGGAGTACCAGCTTGGGAGTCAGGACCACTGGCTGCTAGTCTAATTTCTGTAACCATTTGGCTGTGTGATTTGAGTTTCTATTTCTTCTGTGAAATACACCACTGGAAAGGTGATTTCTGCACCCTCAGCTTTAACTTGCTTTGAATGATGGCCAAATCAGAAAGACAAAGAATTAGATGTCACAAACAGATTTCAGTTAAGAGAAGATATTTCCTATGTCTTGGTTAAATTCTCCCAGGAACACACTCTGAGACTAAGGATTTGAATGCAAATACTTTATTTGGGAAATGATTCCAGGAAGCACCAGAAGGGAAGTGGGAACAGAAGACAGGGAAGGGAAGGAAGCCAGCAACAAGGGAACTATTGATCAGATGACCACTGTGGGCATCTGAAGCTCAGTCATGCTGGCAGATAGTATGGAACATGCCACAGAGTGGTCTTACCAAGGGGCAGGTAGGCAGGATATGTATACACTTACTTCCACCAACCATTGGCTGGGGGCTACTCCCCAGAGCATGAAGTCCCTAACACTTCCTGCCTGCAAGGAGATTCATAAGCACTTGCAGTCAGAAGTCATAGGAATGTATTGGAACAGTCAGTGACAAGAAAATATGGGCAGAGCATCAATAGCCTCAGGGACCACCCAGGAACTTAAACTGGGCACATCTCTACCTCTTGCTTTTTGTTCTACTATTTCTAAGGGAGTCAAGTGCAAACGAAATCAGGTTCAAAGATTTGGCAACTGCTCAAATTATTCATTGTGATTTTTATTGCTGCGCCTATGTTCATTTGTGCATTCTTATTTATATAAGGCAGAAAAAAGTGCTAATTCAGCACTGCCTTGGTAGGGTGGCCTTGAAGGCTGCTGTAGAAATCTCCTGCAAGTGCTCAGAGCAGCAGTTTCAAATCTTTGTCACCTGAAGAACATTCATCATGTTTCCGGGCCCTGCTTTTTCTTTTACAGTTTCGGGGAAAGACTCGAATTCCATCCAATTAGATGTACACAACTTCAGCTGTTTTGAATCTACCTACATGCAAATGAGACCCTAAGGAGCTGGTTCTTTAGGATGAAGAAAGAGGTGTAAGTATTGCCTTGGATTTTTTTAACCAATGCAGGCATCGTTTTTAAAAACAAAGACTCTGATTTTCCCTGAAAGTAGTCCTGGAAAAACAATCAGAAACTGAAATGGAATTTCACTGAATTTTTTATTGCCCTCCCCCCACCTTTTTTTAAAACTATTGAATTCAGTTCAACAGCTGGCTTTTTGGTTGTAATTTTTCCTGCTATAGTGATTATTTGTCTTCATGACTCAGATGACCATACTGGCTAGTTTTTTTGTTTGTTTGTTTGTTTTTTCACTCATGAGTGCATCATTTGGGCACTATGCAGACACAGCTTGAGGCAGTTTGGACGCAGCGACTGATAACCGCACCAGAAGCAAATCTGCAGATTCTGTCTGGGGCTCATCTCAGTTTCAAGTGCAGGTGACTAAATAACATCTGCCTGCCTCTCCCTCCTTCCTCAACAAGGAAGGGGCCTCATCGCCAACATGCGCACACAGTTGTGGGCTTCAGCCAACTCCGTATAGTGCAGCATTCAAACGAAACTCATCAGAACGCTTGGAAATGACAGAGTGAACACCAGGAGCTTGTTTCTAATGATATTTTCGATCACCGAGGATTTCACTCTAAGCCATGTTTGTCTTTTTTTTCAAATTGCTAGAAAGGGCATTAATAACATTATCTTTCCCCCAAAATGAGGTAAGAAACTCATCAAAGAGGGGCTGATATACTGGGATAAAGACTCTGGGCTCCTCCCTCATTTTCCTCCAGTTAAAGGGCCAAACCAATGGTCCATCTCTAACATTCTGAGAAGTCAGAAATTTCTGGGCAAAATGATCCACATTGTTCAAAAACAGAAACAATGAACAGCAAGTTTTTTGCTTGTTTGTTTGTTTTCCTTAACTACTACTCTCACTTAACAGTGGGCAATGGAAACACAGAAATCCAAGATAAAATAAAATTCAGACTCTTCTAAAATTTTACCTTAATGAATGCACCAGTGCTGCACCCTCTCACTCCATTTTTCTTTGTCATCAACAAGGGACAGGATGACGTGATGGAAAGAACATTGTAAGTCAGTGGGTCTGAGTTCAAGTTCCAGCTCTCTGTGGTATTAGGCGAGTCGTTTTGCCTCTCCTGGTCTCAGTTTTCCTCATTTCCAATCCCTGCCCTTTCCACTTCAACTATAAAAAACTGACATGGTTTAAGCTGAACAGAGACCTTAGCAATTCCCAATGCAGTCTGAGAAATGGCTGCTTTCACTGACCCACCAGAGGTGAAAAAAGCATACGAGGTAATTAATATGCAGGGGTGACCGCAGACTACTGCTAACCAAAGTAGACTCAAAAATAAGACTCTTCATTAGATGATTTAGGTAAGCTAAGATTGGGAGAGACCGCAGGCAGGGACTGGGATGGCCTCTTACTCAGAACGTGAATATTTTTCCCTTATTATTCACCTATCTGAGATCCAAACAGGTGAGCAAATGACTCTTGTAAAAGGCTCTTGTCAGCCTTCTCTTTCTGGGATTATGGCAGACAAAACACCCTGAAGAGTCCTTGCCATGAAAATATCTAAAATCCTGGGGAAAAAATGAAATTTATATTTATAAAAGCATTGTCAAACTAGCACAATTATTTAAAACACACACATACACACACACACACACACAGACACACAGGCAAAAGATAAAGTGAAAGCAAGAATTCTGGGGCTGAATGACTGCCAAGGCTGGCTTTTCCCTGAGGGTTTCTTCTGAAATCCGAAGGCCCTGACGTTCTACTATGGGGCTGCATTGGAGATAAGGTAGGGGGTCTATTAGGGAACCTTGACATAAAAGTAATGTCACAAAGAGCTACACCCTCTGTAAAAGAGCAAATGATAAAGAAATCTGCTGCTCAGAAACAGTCAACAAGAAAACTTGTCTATTTCAGCCTTAGCATCGGGTGGGAAAAAAATTCTATCTGTAAGCTGGCCTTTGCACAGGATTGTGGTTGAATTCATGCTACTTATGTGGTCCAATAAATTTGCAAGCTCAGACTTTAACCTAAAATGATCCTGGAAACATGGATGAATCTTCAAAACATTATGCTATGTGAAAGAGGCCAGATATAAAGGACTACATATTGTATGGTTTTGTTTATATGAAATATTCAGAATCAACAAATCCATAGAGGAAGAAAGTAGACTAATTATTGCATTGGGCTAAGGGGTAAGAATACCGACTAACTGTAAACAAGGAAAGGGATCTTTGGAGAATTTGTTTTTTAAGTTTTAAAACTGGATGATAATAATTGCACAATACTGTAAACTTACCAAAACTCATTGAATTGTATGTTTAAAATGGGTAAGTTTTATGCCATGTGCAGAATACCTCAATAACAGTGTTTTTTAAGCTGGTCTTGGGTTATTGATGGAAAAGTAACTAGCAGAAGGAATACAAGTCCTCTCCGGAGGAATATAACTTCACTAAGAATTCCCATAGACAAATTTACACATAAAATGAGCAGCTCACAGTGAAAAATCACAAAACACACAAGAAATCAAGACATGAGTGAGAACTAGCAGAAACGTAGACAGCAGATCAGTCCAGCAAAGGCTTCAAATAATGGAATTAGTTCACATAAAATAAATAATAACTACATTACTAACTATATTAATTATAACTATGAAGTAAAAGGTATACTTGGAAATATGTGCAAGCAACTAAAGGGTCTAAATACAACCAGCATATTTAGAAGAATCAGAGAGATATTCCAGAAATAAAATGTACATATAGTAACTGAAATTGAAATTTTAATTGATTGCTCTAAATAGTAAATTAAAATAGCTGAGGACGGAATTAGAAAACTGGAAGGTATAGCTAAAGAAATTAATGAAAAGTCAGGGCAGAAAAAAGTTTGCAAGATATGTAAGATAGATTGAAGCAGCTTCCACGTGACTAATCAGAATTTCTGAAAGAGACAATAAAGAGAATATGAAATAAATCATATTTGAAAAGATAATGACTGAGAATTTTCATAACCATTGAAAAGCATCAGTCCTCAAAATCAGGAAGCCCAAAGCAATATTAACCAAGATTTTAAAAACTAGATACTTCATAGTATAACTGGAAAACACCAAAGACAAAAAGAATATATTGAAAATAGCCAGGAAGAAGAAAGAGTGGCAGTTAGAATGATGGCAATTTCTCAGTGCAACAATGAGAGATCACAGCAGACTAACAGTATCAATATGCTGAGAGAAGATAACACTCAATTTAGTATTCTATTAGCCAGAAAAACAATCTTTCAAAAATTAAGTGAAACTAAAATAATTTTTAGACAAAGTAAGGAAAAGGAAGAAAAACCTTGACCACATTACCAACAAATTCTCATTAAAGGAAATTCCAAAGAATATACTTCAAACAGACATAAATTAATTCCCAAAGACAAAAAGGAATTATAAATAATATTGATAAATAAGTGAATAAGTGATAGACAAAAGATATTGACACATGTACGAGTAAATATAAATATATAACCATCCTGAGCAATCTAGTAAGGCTCCATCTCTACAAAAAAATTAAAAGCTTCCCTGGGTATACTGGCGCATGCCTGTAGTCCCAGCATCTTGGGAACCTGGAGTGGGAGGATTGCTTGAGCCCTGGAGGCAAAGGTTGCAGTGAGCTGAGATCACACCACTGCATTCCAGCCTGGGTGGCAGAGCAAGACCCTGTCTCAATAAAATAAAATAAATGTATGAATAAGGGTGTGAGTAAATATAAATAAGCATTTACTAGATAAAAAATATTAATAATATACAACTTGTATGACTAAAAACAAGGCTAAAATACCACAGAACTAAATATAAAGCAAGATAGCTGATAAATTGGGCAAGAGGTGATCAGAGTTAAACCACTATAAAATCACTGCAGTGTTCAGGAGGATAATAATATTAGGGTGTGTTAAGTTAATTGGGCAATTAAAAATGGCCTAGGTAACCATAAAAGAAGTATAAAGGATATAAATGATAAACTAAAAGAAGTGTGAAATAGGCCGGGCACAGTGGCTCACGCCTGTTATCCCAGTGCTTTGGGAGGCAGAGGCGAGCGAATCACGAGGTCAGGAGATCGAGACCATCCTGGCTAACACAGTGAAACCGCATCTCTACTAAAAATACAAAAAATTAGCTGGGCGTGGTGGCGGGTGCCTGCAGTCCCAGCTACTCGGGAGGCTGAGGTAAGAGAATGGCGTGAACCTGGGAGGTGGAGCTTGCAGTGAGCCGATACCGCGCCACTGCACTCCAGCCTGGGCGACAGAGAGAGACTCCATCTCAAAAAAAAAAAAAAGTGTGAAATACAATGAGAACATTAGTTTAAAAAAAAAAAATCCAGGCTGGCCTGGTGGCTCATGCCTGTATTCCTAGCACTTTGGGAGGCCAAGACAGACAGATCACTTGAGGTCAGGAGTTCGAGACCAGCCTGACCAACATGGTGAAACCCCATTTCTGCTAAAAATAAAAAAATTAGCCAGGCATGGTGGCACACGCCTGTAATCCCAGCTACTTGGGAAGCTGAGGCAGGAGAATCACTTGAACCTGGGAGGCAGAGGTTGCAGTGAGCCGAGATTGTGCCACTGCACTCTCCTAGCCTAGGCGACAGAGTAAGACTCTGTCTCAAAAAAATAAATAAATAAATATCCAAAAGAAAGAAGGGAAGAAAGAAGAGAATAGAAAAGCAGAACAAATGACACAAAACAAAAGGATAGAAATAAAATGTATCACCAATGAAAATAAATCCATATCTATAAATCAAATTAAGTGGTTAAAAACACATTGTTAACTTTTTCAGTCAGAATAGGGCAAGTTATGCTGAGATTAAAAATAAGTGATCCCAGGGCCGGGCATGGTGGCCCACGTCCATAATCCCAGCACTTTGGGAGGCCAAGGTGGGAGGATCGCTTGAACTCAGGATTTTGAGACCAGCCTGGGCAACACAGGGAGACCCGTCTCTACTGAAAATACAAAACTCGGCCGGATGTGGTAGTGTGCACCTATGGTCCCACCTACTGGGGAGGCTGAGGTGGAAGCGATCACTTGAACCTGAGAGATCAAGGCTGCAGTGAGCTGTTGCACTCCAGCCTGCACAACAGAGGGAGACCCTGTCTCAAAAACAAAAAAAAAAGGGGGGGGGATCCCAAAATCTTAGAAGCTTACAACAACAGAGATCTCTGTTTCAGTTATTTAAAGTTTCAAATAAAACACCTAAATCTTAATGACTTAAAATAACAATTTATTGTTGCTCAGGATGTTGTGGTTTGGTTGGGCAGTTCCGCACATGCTCCTGCAGCTGCATTCACCTGCTGGTTCAGTGGGAGCTGCAAAGACAAAGCAGGCCTCACTGTAGTAGGGAAGGCTAGAAGTCTAAAACCTCTGTTTCTATGAAGTTTCACATCTTTCAGTTATCTAACCCAAGCTTCTTTACTTGGCAGCTGGGTCCCAAGAGAGTAAAAGTGGAAATTGCAAAATATCTTGAGGCCTAGACTCCAGAACTCATTCAACATCACTTCTACTACAATCTTATGATAGTGTGAATCATGTCAAAGTAAATCACAGGCCAAGCCCAGGTTCAAGGGAGTAGGAAATAGACTACACCTGTTGATGGGAAGGGCAGACATGGCATGGGCAATTGACCCCCATTTATGTCTCAGTCATGCAGTGTGTTCACTGCAGGTCAGCTCCATGTTGTTTTCACTCCAAAACCCAGGCTGATAAAGGGATCTCAAAACATTTTTAGTGTCATGGCAAAGGGATCATGATGAAGCATGTGCTGGCCCTTAAAGCTTCCAGCCAGAAGTGCTCTTTGCTCATAATTCATTGGCCAAAGCAAATTACATGGTAAAGCCTATCTTATAAAGCCCTGGGACTATAAGGGTACCTAAAAAGAGAGTGTTATTAGAAATCCTACTGAAGTGTGAACTACTTGAGTGAGGACAGAGGAGGAAACCACAAAATATTTGGATGATATACAATGTTAAGAATTAGCTTCCAAGAAAATTTCAGGGAATATTTTATGTTATGCTAACAAGGTTCACTGACATTGACAGTTATGGAATATTATAGAGCCCACGCTTAAGAGGCAAAACTGTTAGGAAAAGTTTCAAGGGGTTTAGACCACTTCTGTGTTCAATATACACACCAAGTTCCCCACTGTCATCTAAAGATTTCTTCTCTGGTTATAAAACTAACACTAGAATCATAAAAATTTTCATCAAGTCCAACCTACTCCACATACAAAGACAACTGATAGTCATAGGTACAGGGAAATGTTAGGATATGTATCTTGAAATAAGTCAAACTGTCAGCAGGCCTTCACTGACCATTCTTTATGTGCTCATCTCTTTGCTATGTGCTGTAGTGAAAGCCAAGTATAAAATAATCTCAAAGGTCAGAAAAACATTTTTAAATAAACAAAGACCAATATAAGATAACTATGGTCTTTCCCTGTTCTCCAAGAGGCAGACAATGGCTGCTGAGATATTTGTACTTCAGTTGGCAGTTTAAGATACAGTTAAGGCATAGGAAAAAATAGCAAGCAAAGCAGTAGGTAAATAATAAAGCAAGTGGTAGAAAGTCCCAGTGCTGGAAGAGATTAGAGGAAGGAAAAATCAGTAAGGACTGAAATAGACATATTCAAGGAAGGGAAACTAGGGCTGAACCTCAAATGATAACACAAGATTATTCTTAGAGACAGAAAACTTTTACAAAATATGAGAACATGGACAAAGCCACCTTCCCATGAGGTTCCCAAAGAACATGATTATAGAAGAAAAGAAGAAAATGTCCCACAGAGTAATAGTTTACCACTACCTCAGTATAGACACCAAATCCCAACATTAAAAAGGCTAGGCCAGGTGACCCACTCTTTGTCCTAAATTGCTCAGGCTTCCAACTAAAGTAAGCTGGGAAGCCTCCCGCTCAGTTCTACCTTTGCCAGTGTCCATACACAAATGCCAAATCATACTACTCTATATTCCTAATGACAAGAGATAAAGCAATGCCCACCAACCCAGTAGTGACCTGTTACAATACAGCATCTTCCACTAGCAAATATGGTCCTATCAGCTTCCTAAAGTCCAACCAATTAGATTGGCATTCATGTTTCTTAATAAGAGAGAAGTATAAAGATGAACTCCTGAGCACTAAGTACCAACGGGGCCGTATATCATTAAGTGCAACCAGAGCCACAGGGAGTTTCCAATGAAAGATGAATCAGGGCCGGCAGCAAAAAGGGACTGAGGAGTCTCTGTGAAGTCAGCAGTTCTTGATGGTAGGTGAAACGATTGCTAATGTTTTCACTTTGCCTATGCATTACTCTTCTCCACATTTCTTTCTCATTTCTTTCTATGCCACTGTGAGAAGACTCATTTCAACAGATTTCTGAACCAGGAAATGTGGAATCCATAAAATGTTGGTTTGGTGTTTGATTTGGGGGTTTCTTAGTATCTCATGTGTTCTACAGGCACCACAAGAGTCCCCCAACTCTCACAAAGTAACACTGCAACGCAAAGACCTTCAACACAAAGAAGGCATGTCTTCTCTGTGCCCCAATATTGCTTTTATTATGAATCATGCAAGTTAGACTTTATTGCACCTTGTTCTGTTATGTCACTATTAATCTTGTCTCTCCAAGTAGAATGTAAGGGGCCTTGCTGGCACTGTGCGTGCACCCTCATAGTGCCTCACCCAGTGCTGGGCAAGGTTAACTCTCGGCAAAATTATAAAGCAGTTCTTCCTCTAGGGCCTTTTTCGTTTGCTCTCTTTGCCCCTAATGGATGGTGCCATTTCCTTTCTAATCACAGAAGCGTGGCATCTGCACACTTTTTACACCTTCAAGCCCATCAAAATAAAATCTCAGGAAAAAATGTGATAAACTAATCCACCCTAAATGATAAATGATTGCTTGAGTTTAAAGAGATGTCAAAGACACAAATCACCACTAGAAGAATTCCAAGTATTAGCAAGATGATAGGGAAACTCTTTTGAGGAGGAGAGAGCCTTGCTAGAGCCTCTGAAATTCCAGAATTTCTACTGGATCCTGCGTCCTTCATTTCGGCCTATACAAAATCCTATCTATCAATTAATTTCTTACTTTCCACTTCCTGCTCATAGCAGGCTTAAAAAACAATTTATGGGATCTTTATTGTCTTCAGACCAGAAAAAGGAAATACAAACTAAGGCAGCAGCCCTTCCTTCCAGTGCCTTGCAGCAGTGGACTAGCTTGACTTTCAAATGAGTTCACACCATACAATATAATAACAGGAGAGTGTTCACAAATCTGGCCTTTTCTGGATATTAAATACATCTCTGCTGCTGGACTAGCCAGATAAATTCAGAATGTATGTCATCCAAAAAGCAGGGCAGATAAGTACTCCATTTAGACTTAATAATGTGCTATTAAAACTACATATGTCAAATTATTTCATGCATAATGCAAACATATGATCTATCACAGTTAGGACAGTCTTGAAATGTCTAAGGGCCAAGCTTGATTAGGGCTCTAAAATATTTTGGTTTCTGCCATAACCTTCCTGGAATGGCTTAGCAAGTAAGAATCTCCTACTGTTTGCTTTAGTAAATCCCATTTTTCAAGGGTTAAAAGAGTGATGTGATTTAATCTTGATGATAAACATTTGCATTGGCCTAAAAACAGAGATAAACAGGGGAATTGCTCCTGGGAGGCTTCTGTTAAAATGTTCACAGAGTTTAACCTGATAGAAACCATCAATCAACAGGTTTATCGGTGCCCAGCAGGGCTAGAGCCTGTCTTCTTCCTTGCATATAGCTCTGGGTGCAGTTCAAGTCCCACACACACCTAGAGGGAAAGGTGAGACCTTCCAGGATGGACCAGGTCAAATACACATTCCAACAGCACCTGATTTAGAGCTTCACTTAAATTGTATGTGTCAGTTGGGTCTGGACATTTGTCTTCTTTGACCTTGCTTCCCACCCTCTTCCAAGGGAGAACACAACTACATGTCTGTGGTTCATTGCTCTCCATTCTGTATTTCCTCTGGACCATGTAGCTGAGTCCCAGCAGTAGGGTGGCCCTCACTCTTTAGTGTGCCTGAGTCTGCCTCCCCGGGTAAACTGGGTATGTGTGATTTTAAGAAACTTCAGGATGCTGACTTCCATGAAGCCTAGGTTAATGGCTTCTGGGAGGTCAAGGGGAGATGCAATCTGCTACCATAGCCAGAACCTACTTTCCCCACCCCCACCCCGGCCTCTGGGTTCTAATTATATGATTGCAATAAAGAAGTCACTGAGGCCAGATGTGGTGGCTCATGCCTGTAATTCTTGCGCTTTAGTAAGCTGAGGCAGGAGGATCCCTTGACCTCAAAAGTTTGAGACCAGCCTGGGAAACATGGTGAAACCCTGTCTCTACCAAAAATACAAAAATTAGCTGGGCATGGTGGCATGCACCTGTGGTCCCAGCTACTTGGGAGGCTGAGGTGGGAGGATCACTGGAGCCCAGGAAGTCAAAGTTACAGTGAGCCATGGTTGCACCATTGCACTCCAGCCTGGGTGACACAGCGAGACCCTATCTCAATCAATCAATCAATCAAGGAAAGAAGTCACTGAGATCTTGATGAAAAGGAAAGGAAAACAAGGGGTCTGGTATGAGTCTGGCCCAATCCTAATGGCCTGGAGCAAGTCACCTTTCTCTGTGGTGATGTTTCTCAAAATACACTCCCCGAATACCAGTTTCAGAATCGCCTGCCAGAGATCTGGGTCCCATGCCAAGCTGGCTGATGGAATCAAAGTCTCTAAGTGTGGGGCCACATTCACTTTTGAGGACCATGGTCTAAAGACTGCGTTTGTTATCCATCAAATGAACTAACACAGGCCATAGCTACTTAATGAGGTTATTGTAAGGACCAAAATGGTATAGTGTATGTAAAGTAGTATACAGTCTGGTTTATCAGTTAAGAGCATATTTGGGATCCAAACAGATCTGAACTTGAAACCAGATTTTGCCACTTACCAGCTGTGTGGTCCTGAGAAAGGTACATCCTCTCCGAGCCCCTGTTTTCATAAGCTGTAAAATGTGGACAGTAATACCTAACTCATGGAAGTCACACAAGGATTAAATGAAAGGTTACATGAAAAATGCTTAACACACACCTGGCACAAGGTAAGTATTCCAGTCATGAACACATTTTTCCCCCTTCCCAGAAAAATACTTCAAACATGAGTCAGAGTACACTCGCTGTTTTACTACTACTGTGAGACTTATGATGCTTTTCCTACAGAACTTCCCAACTTAGTCTTAAGTTTTGTCTTTCATAAGTAATTGCCCAGGCTCTTCCAGTCCCTGTTAAGACAGGCTTATAAACTGTTACTATCTTGCTTATCTGGGACTAATAAATTGGCATCTTGGCTTTCTGTGCCTTTCCAAATATTTGATTCTCTTCTATTTCCCCCACCCCACATTGCTCAATTTACAATCCTAAACTATGCGGTAATAGCCCTGTCCCCATAGTCACTATTCAAGAAAGTGAAAAATATTTTTACCATATTAACAGACAGTTCGTATCTAAGGGTATCTTCACAGCAGCTGGTGCTATGGAGGGTTGAAAAAGAAATAAAAGGAAGGCAATTTGCAGGAAACCAAAAGATTGGCTTAAGCTGACCCTGGGAAATCCCTGGCAGCTGTACCCCCCAAAATCGACCTCGTTCAGCCCTGTTCTCAATATCCCATGCCAGGAAAGAAGGGCATAGTGGCTATTTGGGGTGAAGCTTGTATTAAAGCTCCTGACAAACAAGGCCACTTCCTTGTAGGGCCAATTCTAAAGGTTCCATCTGATACTGTGGGGAAGTTATCTTCCCCTAGCAGTCAACTCTTAGTAATCCAAAAATGTATTTATTTATCCTACTGTCAACAGGAATAAATTATATTCTACCTCCCGGTCCTTGCATTAGGAGGAAAAAAAGGGAAGGAAGACAATCTATTTCAGTTGTAATTAACATCGGGCCCGAGGGACCTTTCCGAAATGTCTGCCCTGGCAACATTTCCCCCAGAGTGGATAAAAATGCCTTCATGGAATGAGAGCCTTGGAGATCCCCCGCAGACATCTAACTGGATTCCAAACACAGAGACCCTGAGCAAGAGATGAGTTTCCTGCGAGACTGTCAACTTGCACGCATTTCCGATCCCATCGCTGCCCCCTTCATTTTAGGCCTCCCCTATTGCCTGGGGCAGGGGCCCGATTTTCTTACTTTCACCACACCGCGCTGGAGAGAGGCCCTACTCCAGGCAGGCTCGGGGCGGTCAATCCTCGGGGCTCAAGAAGGCGCTGTTGCCGCAGGGCCCAGTCGCCCGGGGAGGAGGCCAGCGCAGACCCCGTAGAAAGCAACAGGAAGCAACTCACACGAAACCCTGGGCTAAATCTTCGGTCCAGGACACGGGTCCACGCACTTTGCGCCACACGCAGCACACTTTGCGCCACACCCGCCAGGAAGCTCCCTCGCCCCCGCCCTCTGCCCTCCTCCCGCTGATCCGCCGCGAATTATGGAGGAATGAGTGCGGGGACCCAGTTCTGGCAGTGCAAGGGTTTCTCCGGAACGGACCCCGGGAAACCCAGGAAGGGCGAAGCCCGGCATGGCCCTCCGCCTCGGTGCACCCAATCTGATCCCGCAGCATTCCCTGCCTCTAGGCTGAGAGAGGGAAGAGGGGGAGGGTAGACAGAAAGTTAAAGACATCCCTTCCCCCACCCCAGCTAAGGTTCCGAACCGCACACCCGCAAGCCAGAGAAACCCCGACGCGCGCCCCGCACTCCTGCTGGGCGACCCGGCTGGGCTATGGGATCTATTACCCTACGCGGAGAGGAAATCCCGTCCTTCCACTGGCTTCCTGGAGGAGTTGCCGCTTACGCAAACGAAGGGACGAGGGACGCCAGCAGAGGCAGCCGGCAATCCCGAGCAGGAGCTCCGGCATAAAGCCGTAGCAAACAGCCCCCGGCATTTCCTAGAGGTCCTGGGGCCCGGCCTAGGGGCCCCCTGCAACAACCCTCCCCGCCCGCCTTCCGGAGGCGGAGCCCGGCCCGCGCTGCCCTGCAGGAGAAGTTTCCTGCAGCTCCTAGGGGGCGCCATGAGCCGCGGCGAGCGCCCCCTTCATCCTCCCAGCGAAAGAAGATTCCCCAGAGCGACGGCACTATGGGGGCGCGAGGTCCTTTTCTTCACCAAAACCTTGCTCCATAGCACTCGCGCTTCCCTTCTCCTTGGAAACTCCACGCTGGAGCCTGGGGACCTACGAGGTCTCTCCTATCCAAGCCCTGGGACGCTCACAACACGCGGGAACTTTCTTCTCAGATCCCGCCTAGTTAGGGGTGGGAGGAAGCAAACAGGTCGAGTTTGACCTGCTTGCGCTGTCTCCCTCGATTATGAAATGGAAAGACCATGAGTGATTCGCTCTGCAATGCTGTCTCCATTTCTTGTCCTGACAGAGGGCTGGTCTCAACTGACACAGTTACAGATGTGGCCTTAACCCCAGCCCCGCTCCCAAGCAGAGGAGAAGAGTGAGAAAGAGGGAAAAGCAGAGGTCTGGGCTCTCCCTTCAGATATTCACCTCTCTAGCCAACAGTTTTCTTCTCCCCTCACCTCCCAACCACGCAGAAAATCAGTCTCATTTGTACAGAAGCTTCTCCCGGGTACAGGGTCGGGGAGCGTGCAGAGGGTAGCCGGAGCTGAGAGCTAAGGCCGAACCTAGATTTTTCATGAGACTGTAGCAAAATGAAAGCAGAACCAGGGACAGAGGGTGGATATGTGCCACACCGGGCGACTGGATCTGGCCTTAGGCGAGAGAAGCTCTTTTAACCCGGGGATTTGCTTCTCAACAGTGGCCCGGCCCCACACCACCGCCACCCCACCCAACAGGTTTGCAAACCACGTTTCAAGCCCGAGGGAGCTTTGCAGGTCCAAGCTCCCGGGACGCCACTGGGTCGCAAACCTGACTCGCTCACGCGCAAGGCGAGGGCCGGCGGCTGTCTGCGCGCGTGTGGACTTCGTGCACAGTCGGTCTGCAGTGCCTTCCACCCGCCAGCACGGGGCTGTTCTCTTAATGAATTACTAATGAGTTAAAATTGGGCAGCAGGCTTAATTAAAGCGTAGAGGCAATGTGTTTACCACATTGTAATTGAACTCATTAGGGCTATGGCTTTTTGTTTTTTAAGCAGCCGCCTTCCTTCTCTGTGTCGAATAATCTATGGGAAGAGTTTATTAGAGAAGGAGGGAGCAGGGCAGAAACAGTCCATCAATTCTTTCAATGAAAAAGATAGGACGAGGATGGGGAGGGGGACACAACGCCTCTATTTCGCCGATGTCTTGGTGGATCCAAGGCTAAACCGAGGCTTTCCAAGAAGTTGCAAGGGTAAGATGACCAGTGAGGGTTACCGGCACTTGGAAAGTTGCCAAAGAAGGAGCTAGGCCGGAGCCTGAAAGGCAAACTTTGTAATACCACGCAATTCTACCGAACTCGGTCTTCATCCCCTCCTGGAACGCTGGGCTCCAACTGGAACCTCTGGCCCGCGGTCTCCCCAACACGCAGTCTGACACTTCGTTATGAGATGGATTCGACTTTTTTTTTTTTTTTTAAAAAAGCAGGCTGTGTTTGGTCCTAAAGCTTTCCTTCCTGGGGTTGCTGAGAAGGGCTCAGTGTTCCGTATCCAATCTTCCCAGCTCCCCTCCTGGAGACGCACAATAGGTTCTCATCTCACCGCAGGTGGTCGTTCCCCGGGAAAGTGTGGAAAGGGTGCCCCCTCCTAGTGGACTGCCCGTGGGCGGCACAGGAGAAGCGCACCTGCGCGTCCTGGGACAACCCTTCTGGCAAGGGAGTTCAAGCTGCCGGCCCAGGCTGCGCGCCCCCAGGGCGGATTGCTCCCTCCTGCCCCTGGTCCTACGCCAATTACTAGGTCTCCAGGCCTCGCCTCACTTCTGTCCTCCTTCGACCACTGGGCATGGAGGGGTGAAGGGTGGGGTGATGGGGCTGGGGCTGGCGCTGCGCTACTCGCCCTGCCCTGCCCTGCCTGACCAACAGGCGGCGTCAGAGACCCAGGTCTGAGGTGCGGAGTGGGGGGTGAGGATCTGAGCAAGCTAAGCCGAGAAGCAGGGCGCGAGGAGACCGACCCTCACCCTAAACTTACAAACTTGCCCAGGAGGAGAGTAGGAAGAGTTGAGCGGCTGCAGGAACCGCAGAGAAGGGGAGGGGTGGGACAGGACAGGGTCGCGGCGAAGGACCGCATCGCGAGCAGGAACGCAGAGGACCGCGGGCGGCGGGCGGCGGGCGGCGGCGGCTGATCCGCGCGGGGGAGGCAGCCGGCGCGGCGGGAGGCAGAGCGCGGAGGAGCCGCGGAGAGCGGGGCAGGAGGGAGGACCTCGCGCAGGGGTCTGGAGACCGCGCGGGCGGCGCGGACAGGTAAGTGGCTTCGTCCTCCGCCCTCGGCCTCCTTTCCTTTGGAGAATACGGGGACCAAAGGGACTCCAGGAATTTCTAGCCCCTGGTACAGCCCCGCAGCTGACCTCGACCTCCTCCCTCCCCTCCACTTCAAACGCACACCCATTCCGAAGTCCCCATTCCGCACCATTTGTAAATTTTGTCAGTCTCCCACCCTGACCATCCCCCACCCCATCCCACCTATCTCCGCCTGACCTGGGAGGTTGAGGTAAATTGTCTCTAATTTGTTGCTAACAGATTAATTGCAGAAGGTGAGTCGATTTGATTAAGGCAATTAATCTTTGGTTACAGCGTTCTGGTGTCACTTGTGGGCGGGGGGGTGGGGGGGATCTGAAGAGAGCTAGGGAGAGAAGGCAAACGAGACTTTTTGGAGACGCTGTGGAAAGCGGCTCCCTAGCCGAGGACAGCATCCAGATCTTTGCCCCTGAACCTCCGCAGCCCCCAGCCCCCGAGCTCTCGCCGGCGGTTTCAGCACTGCCAAGCTCGGACAGCGACTCCCGCGGGCGAGCCTAGTAACTTCCCGGTGCCGGGAGGTGAAGGAACGTAGGCAGCCGCAAGAGCTGACCCGGACGAGGGGTGCACCCCTAGCCCCGTCTCCGGCCCAACCACTGGGCTTCCCTTTCCCCACTGATTCAAAGCAGGATCCGGCCAAATAGACTCCCCGAAGACCCCAATTCTCAAACCGCCATAGGGGCGGGAAAGAGAGAAACCCCCCAAACGTCTCCTAGAAAAGTTCCCAAAGCTGGAGTTTTCTCTTTTCGTGAATAATTAACGTTGCTCATAAATAACTGATAGAGGCAGTGGAGAAGGGAAGAGGGAGGAGGCGAGCGAGAGCCAGAGCGGCCAAAGAGAGATCGAAGAGTTTGTTAAAGGACCATTAAGGACGGCTTACTGGGAACGGAATTCCTCCTAGATCACGCAGAGCGGTTCCACCCTGGCGAGGGGTAAAAGCAGAGAAGCGATGCGCCCAGGAGAGAGAAGATTGTGTTGACCAAGCCCGGGGCACCCTTTCTGGACCCAATCTTGTACTCTCACCATCCTCTTACACCAACCCAGGGCTCTTCCCAGAGCCCCCTGGGACCTTGGCTCATCACCCCATCCCCATGTCTACGCCCAAAGTGCAGAAGGTCTAGGCTAGATAGTAGAGGCCCAGGGCTGAATCTGGGTTTTGAGCTCTGACAGTGCTGCTTAGGACTGTGGCAAGACTTGCCCAATTCCAACTAATTTGCATGCACCTCCCCAAAGCTCTCCTCACCCCATCTCAGACCATACCATTTCATTCTTTTCACACTGGCCCAAAGTCTTGAGACTTCAGTTTCCATCATGTTCATTCCCACCTGCTCACATCAGAACCTTCAAGAACACAGTCTTTACAGGGTCCCCCACACCCCCCAAACTGCTTTGCCCTCTCCCACTGCCCTTCTACCATCTCCAATTTCTGACTTTGTCTAAGGGTCTGGAGCATGCTGAACTCACATCTTGTATCCATCCCAGCTCTGAATTGGGACTCGTGAGCAGGGATCTCAGAACCTGGAAGAAAGCCCAAGAAGAAACTCTTGCTCCTAGGCTGCAGGCCTATGCCAGGGCCTTTTGGCTCCTCTAGGAAACACTGACCTCCCACCAAATAGACTGCCTCAGATGGCCAGTACATGTTTTTAGAGTGAAACTCCTGAGAGCCCCTTAGCCAAGCAGCCAACACAGTCCTTCACAGGGGCTCATGGAGGCCATCCCACAGCAAAGCTATGTCTTTTCCTAGTGCAACTGGGCACAGGGCAGTATCTTCCCAGGGCAATGGCCCAGGGAAGAAGATACTGTAGACTGCACCAACCACCAATAGCTGTGAGATGAGGTTCTGACTTAGGGGGTAGGAAGGAGCCTCTTTCTGAGCTTGACCACTGGTCAACAGCATCCACCATGTCCACTTCCAAAATGACCATCTCCTAACCTCTGAGTATTCCAAAGGCCAGACCGACTTCTGATATTTCTGGGCTAGGAGCTGGGAGTAGCTTCCAAAGAGAAAAATTTGTGGCCAACCCTCATAGAGTCTAGGCTTAGAACATTTGTAATGAGAATTTTCTCTTCTCTTTACCTAATATATAAGAAAACACTAAAACCAGTTTTATTTTCTCACCTACCTCCTCCCCACCTCAACACTTCCATACCCTGAGCTCTACCTTTTAAGAACAAGGAAGTTCTGAATGGGAAAAGAAAATGGAGGGAGAAGAGGAAATTCTTAGGGAATTGTCTCTCCACCTCAGTAGGGACATACCAACCCAGGAGGATTGCTGTGAAACTAGACAAAGGGGTAGGAGGAAATCAGATGAGGAGGAGGCTAGCCCTGGAGCCATGGGTTGTTTACTTCTCATATAAAATATAACTCCCCCAAGCAGGAAGTTACTGCAAACAAGTATCAATAATGAATGAATCTCCTGTAATAAAATACTTACATAATTAGCACAAGTCAAGTGGCTGCATTATGTTAACCTTTTGCAATTCTGAGCTGGAAAATTTTGCTCCAGAAATCCTCAGAATACTGTTTTCATTCTCAAGAGAGGGTGAAAACCAAGCGCTCACCCAGCCTTCCACTCTGTTATGATATGGTTTTCCATTTCTGAACCAGGACGTAAGTACTTCTGAAATATAACAGAAAACTCTCTTTGGTGAATTCAGAACAGTCATTAACATTCAGTTTTAAGTGAATGTTAACAGTAAATAAAGAAATCTCTTGATTGTAATAGTAGTTACAAAGCAATAATTGCCCAGTAGGTGGTCATCAGTAATGATAAATGTATCATTATTACTGTGTGAGTCTGGGAACTCAGTTTTGGAAACTACTTCAGACTTTTTAGTAGCATGGCTGGTTACAAAGCATTTCTTAGCCTGCAAAAGCCATATAATTTTATACACAATTTAGGTGAAAATAAATTTAAATCTGTATATTACATTTTTAATTTCAAGTTAGTAATTAAAGTTGGTTCATTATATCTCTTCTGAAACCCTCAGTGCTCATCTCCATGGTTTGTTTGTACAATTTGTTTCTAAGACACCCAAGGTTACACAGTTCTAAAAGATGGAAAATTTAATTATTTGCCAACATTAAGAGTTTGCCGATTATATCATAATGTGTCTTGAATAAGTTTGGGATGGTATTGCCTTTGGTCTGTTTAGCTGCGCTTTCACTTGGAACCCCTTAAGCTCCGTGACAGAAAGCCTTTTTTTTTCAAATTTTTTTTTGCTTAAAAAATAACTTTTAAATACACAAAAATAGAAAATTTCTCCCAACATTCTCTCTGCATATTCACTGGTTGCTGTATTTTCAGGAAAAAAAAAAATCAATGACTCAAATATCTATCACCCTCTTCCTTGGGACTTATTTTGCTAATATCTAATTTTATCTTTTGCTACCACTGAGTTAAAGTGTGCAGGCAGGAGAGAAGCTGAAGGCATTATGCTTATTGGGCAGTCAGAGAACACATGATAGTTTAATAGTGCATTAGGTAATGGGATCAAGCTTGATGGCAAAGTAGAAATTTTTCAGATGAGTTGAATGATGGGGGAGGGTAAGATAGAGAAAACAGTAGGAAAGGGAAAAAGAAAGGCTTTATTTCCTTAGGAAATAAAACTCAATGTTCCTTCCACCAGTGTCAGCTGGGGAGATGGTAAATGTACATCTCTCTCGTGACATGTCAACTACAATCTACAACCCCTCCCCCTACTCCCACTCCTTTGCCTCCCCTCCCCAAGCTTTAAAGGGTCCTGCTCTCCATACCCTCTCTGCATCCTCAGTTTTATTTACTTCTTAAACTGGTTGCTTAAAACAAAATAGCCAGTTGTAAAATAAAATAAGCCCTAGGCCTCATTTCTCATACTTAGTGGTAGTTGGAGTCTTCGTATGATTAAAGACTCCTTTGCAGAAATCCAACCAAATACTTGCCGTGGTTTCATCTTCCACAACCCTATTTCCTACTTCACTTTCCCCCTCTTCCCTTCTTTTTTCTCCTCTCCCTTCTTTAGGAGTGAAAATCAGAAAAGGCAAGCATCTTGCCTTGTTATTCATTATTATAGCAGCATCTTTGAGACGCATCTTTGCTAATGAAAACTCCATGTAGATGCCTTATCCTTTTGTTGTAGCGACCTAGGTTATTCAGGAGCAGAGACAAAAGCCTGAAGTGATGTGATCTAAATGAGCTCCGGGGTTTTCCAGCTGGGACCACCTCCATTTCAAAGGACCCCCTCCTTCCCTATATGGGGAGGAGGTGGGTGGAGAGGGCGAGTACAAATGTGTATACGTGCAAAGAGACAGAGAGAGAGAGAGTGAGAGAGAGAAAGGAGAAAAGAGAAAAGCGAGAGAGCCTAGTGGGCTTATTCCCTGTGCCACTGTTTTTCTTAGATGCATATTCACAGGTGTGTTCAGGGAGTGTGCATCTATGGGTCTGTGTGTATCCTCAGGTATTTTGTGTGCCTTTGAATTTTATCTTGTTCAACTAATATTTGCTAAGTGACCACCAAGTTCACCAACTTCATCTTCCATTCTGGATATTATTACTTCATGGAAACGATGTGCACATATGTGTGCCTTGCTGTGTTCACAGGTTTGGGAGGACTTATAAGTGTTCCCTGTTACAATAAAGAAAGGCCAATAGCAACTGTTTCAGTTAGTCCCTGTGAACTAAGGGTAAGAAGGGTAAGAATCTTCTCTGCCACTTACCGAAATGCAAGCTTCCTTGTGAGAAAGATTTCCTCTGATTAAGGAAAACCAAGTCTCAGTTTCTCCTCCCACCATCACTATTTCTTTAAAAGGTGCTTGTTTGAAGTGTAAGAGCTCACTGATTCACATAGTCACTGGTTCATGAAGAACTCAAGGGATCACTGGGGCAGGAATACAGGTCCTGCAAAGTATGCTCAGTTTCCCTTCCCAATTCCAGTTTAGAATATTTGGCTTGTGCTCTCGCTGTACTTCTCTTGGACTGGGCCCTTGTTTATAAACAACATTTCAGAGAAGATTCAAAAATTGAGTTAGCCCCAGGATGCTCGGAGCCCTTTCTAATTTATCCTGTGACTTCGGCCATGAATAAATCTTTAGTTTGCTCCTAGTCCCTGGTTTGCTCCCTGCAACCACAGCTGGGGCAATAAAGGGAAAACCAGGGAGTCTGAGCCGGGCTGCAGAAAGATTTTTAGGGTAGAAAATGAGAGCTGAGGGCTATCAGCAATCGTTATCATTATGGCCATTATGATTGCTAATATTTATTGTCAATCTACTTAAAATGGGTTAAACAAATGCTAGCTGGGGTTCTGGCCAACTGTATATAAAATAAAGACTAGACCAATTAAAGGCTGGATAAAATTTTAACAAAAGGACTAATGTTCCTCCAGAGAACTTGGTTCCCTCTCTGCTCACCACTAAGGTAAAATGCCTTTGATATCTTTTATTCTGGAGCTATTAAAGATTTCTAATGTATCTTGTAACAGGACAGTCCTAGCTCTTGTTCCCATTCTCTGAGGAAAATGCTTTTAAAACTACCATGTATTAAATGACTACTGTGTGCCATGCACTTTGCATATATGATCTTACTTAATTCTCACAACACCCCTGTGGGCTACCTATCAATCTCCTCATTTTGCAAATGAAGAAACCGGGGCTTGGGGAGGTGAGGTATCTGAGCAAGATTCCACAGCTAGTCAATGATTGAGGAGAAATTTGTACCCAGTTTCATCTGATTCTGAATCCCCGGTTCTTTCTAATATACCAGAATTCTTCTGCCCCTTCCAGTACTGCCAGTCTCCCAGTTTCTTTCTGGGCCATATGGGTCAACTTTTGCAGGCTAAGGACTAACAGAGAAATCATTTCTTGCCCTATTTGATGCAGAAATACCAATGCCAGGGACACTTCTATCAGGGAGACGGAAGCAGTAAGATTTCTGCCTAAGAGCTGAGAATGGGGTAAGAGGGAGTGGGAGAGAAGGATAGAGGCTGTTTTTCTGATCTGTAACTGTCATGAGTTCCTTAACATCCAAACTGGGATTGGGAGGAGATGGCATATCTGGTGTTTCAGATTGTAATGAATTTTTATCCAGGCTTTTCTTTTCCTTGCTGTCAATGCAAGGAAGGGGGTGGGGTTGAGGGAGCTGGATTGCTCAGTTCTTGGAGATGGGGCAGGTGTGGGAGAAGTAGGGGGTGTGGTTCTGTGTTGCCCCTTACCCGCCTCTTAAGACTATGAGGCTCTGCTCGAGCCCGCCCAGAGCCGAATCTAGGGCTCGATTACAGGCTGGGAGGCTTCTTCCCGACTTGAACACAGTAGGATTCGCTGTGCTTTGGAACGATGCATCTCGTCAGCACCGCGGACAGTTCCCATCCCGCGTTTTGTTGTGGCCTCGTATCCCGCGGAGTTCACCGCCGGCTCGGAAACCGACTGTGTCCCAAGTGGAGGAAGCTGGGCCCAGGCCCGGCTGAGCGTGGGTTCGCTTCAACCAGTTTAAATTTGTAGCTGGAAGCCCATATGCGCTCCTCTTGCTTCCTGGAAGCCTCCTCCTCTTGCTTCCTGACGTCGCCTCTCCAGTTATGAGGAGGCCAGCTCGGTTTGTGGTTTTCCTCTGGGTCCCGCGTCTGGGCTCCTTTACCTGTCCTTGGCCTGGGTGAACCGCAGCCGCCCGGAACGGAGATGGGAGTGGAAATGCTCTCCTCCATGTGGTGATAGATCATGAAAATGGGTGACACCAGTTTAACCAATAAAACAATTTGAATCAATTAGCAGGCTGAGGAGAGTCCCGACGTGTAAAATGCATGTCAGCTCGAAGAGGAAAGCATTGATTAACTTGGGCTCGACCAGCCTGCTCTCGCCACCGCTGACTCCTCCCTGAGCCTGCCAGTGTCCCAGGGGCCAGAACAGGGACTGACAAGGAGTCCACAGAGGAACAGCAGGAGACTTGTTCAAACTGAGGAGAAAACAAAGTGTCACAGAGACAGTGGGCGGCAGAAGGTTGCTCGCAGACTCAAAATATACAAACAGGCTGTGATTCTGAAGTCCAGCTCTGGTATCAAGATGAGGATTCACTGGGGGCATGTGTGAAGTCTTTGAATAACTGTTATCCACTTTTACCTTCCAAAAATATATAATTGACCTGACTTTTTAAACAGGCACCCTAGACTCATAGGGGAAATAAGACACTGCACTATTCTTAGAATTGTGTAAAATTATTTAACCTAACACCACTCATTTTCCCTTCCAATGAAACCTTTTTCTATTAAAGTTGTATAACCTGTTTGTCCTGTAGGGTGGGGGTGGGGGGCACTGGGGAAGAAAGTTAAGGCTTGTATGCAGTAAGCCCAAAAGTAATTTGTAAATGTTTCTGTTTTAAAATTCAGGTGAGGAAGTGGCTACGGGTGCCACTCAGATGTGGATTCACTCCCCAGGGTAACCTGGAATGGCAGGGAAGGCAAAGATTTGGCCCATTTCTCTTTTCAAATAAATCTGTTTTTGAAGACACTCTTTTTTAAAAGATGGGGATCTGTAAGAGGAAGAGGAGCTTTGTGGGGTAACAATGGGAACTGTACAATCAAAAGTGAAGACCTCGTAGTGCTCCCTCCCTGGCGGCAACCGGATATTTCCCTGTGGTAGTTAGTGAGGTGATAGGACTTCTCCTTTCTTCCCGCTCTCAGTCGTAAAATCAGCCCCATTTCCAGGGTTCGTTTCCACGTGGCTCAAGCTTTCTTCCTGGCAGTCTGGAAACTGGGAACGTTTCCCTTTGTGGGAGCCCCTGACCCCAGAGAGGAGGCAGAGGAGGGGAGAAGAACCAGCTTAGCCCTGAAACCTTCTAAAGAGCACTGAGCCTTCAGCCTCGGAGAGAAGGCTTTTGTCATTCATTTGTGAATGACAATGGCGCGCTTTTGGCCAATGGGCTGGGTAGGCAGAAAGTGTGAGTTTTCCTTCTTTTTAGGATGGGAGGCTTTGGGGTATTGGCGGGGGAGCACTAGGTTGATTTCAGCCCCTTAGGACAAAGCCCAATTTGTGCCTTGAATGTCTTTAGAAACTAGAAGATGAGTGAAAAATTCTTTCATTGCCCGCTGAAACATGCCCAAACGTTTCGATTTTCATGGCTCTGTAACTGTGTTTTCAGGATATTAATTTAAAATAGCCACAACTCCTGAGCAACAAGCCCCTCACGTTTCTGTTCAATTGACTTTCCTTGAGTTTATTAACCTTTGATGAAGGTTAAGATTTCGCATTTTTGCTCTTCTATTTAGGAGTGTTATGTTGTTGGTGCTATGACACAATCTGTGTGGGCTTTCAGCTTGGTAGATGTTTTTCCATCATTTCCACAATGCTAAGACTGTTTCACGAGGCAGCAATTGAAAATTCAGCTACGGTAGTAAAGGAAAAACTTAAAGAACTTCCCAACCCCACCCCAGCCGGCATCCTTCTTAGAACATACTCCAAATAAGTGGTTTCTTTCCTTTCTGATAAACTAGCCAGTGGTCGTTTTGACTCTTAACAGCTGGTCAATTGGGAGGCACTATATTGAGACTTCATTAATACACTAGGGTGCGCCTCATTTAGGGAAACTATGAGGAAATGTTTTCTTATCCTAGTCTTTATTTTAGGGGAGGAGATTAGGCTTCTACATGTTTTCCTGATTAAATTTATTTATTTCTCCAGGAAAATTGGCAACTTGCTCAAGGACTGTTCCATGTGGGGGACCTCCCTGCTTCCCTGCCCCCCCTTTCCTTGTGCAGAGGTAACCTGTATGGATCTTGTAAAATGGGTTAGAGGACGATTCTGAATGAAGTTTGATAAATCAATATGCACATGCACATATTGGGGTCCTCACCTAATTGTACACTCCATAAAATAGAGAAGGCTGCAGTGACTCTGCATCTTGTCCTATAAAGAAAATGTATATGCAAAGACGGGGCACTCCAAGTTTTTAGATTGGGCACTCTATGTGGAAACTTCTCTGCTTTTTCTCATTTCATAGCGTTTCAAAGGAGTCACTGAAGCTAATTTATTCTCCAGCTGACTGTGGATTCTGTCTTCAGACACAGAGCAGCTCTGCATCGTGTACCAGAGGGATCATTCATGAAGGAGGGTGACTCAGAAATGAGGGGAGGAGACAATAACCGTCAGGGATATAGTTAATTTGGAGGCGTCCTTCTAGAATCCGGGGCCTCCAGGATCCAGGTCCCGGGATGCAGGCAGACTGTTCGCTTTCCACTCCTAAATCAGATCTGCGGCTCCAGCACCATTGCTGCAGTTTAGTCCGGGGCTGAGGAGGTTGTTGTCAATTGCGAGTTGGTTAGGTTGGTAGCTTTCGTGCCTGCTGAGAAAGGATCTCTCTGTCGCTAGCGCTGGCTTTCGCTCTCCCCCTCCCTCCCTGTAACTTGCCAGCCCTTTAATGTGGAGTGTCAGGGAGACGGTGACGTCACCCTGCCCGCTGGGTGGCGTCCCCTCAGTCCGACAAGAGTTCAGAGACAGACGCTGTCAGACCGCGCTCCACTTGGGGCTCTCCTGCCGCGGGTTTCTGCGTGCCCACACTTGCGGTGGAGGGGACGCCCCGCCGCAATTCAGGCCGTCATTCTCCCCAGGCCGGTGTTTGAGCGCCATTCGCTCGGGCGAGAGCCTGGATCTTCGTGCGGAGCCCGCCGGAGTCCCGCCCGCTGGATACGAGGACCCGCTTGGATGCTTCGCCTCCGAGCGCCCTCGGAAGATGGGCCAGCAGCCACACGCCTAAAGACACCCAGAGGTTACCAGGTATTGCCGGAACCGGCCGCCCCAATCCCGCACACAGCGTGCAGGGCACTATTTGAGATCCCCAGCAGTAGGATTTTCCGCGTTAGGTTGAGGGGCAGCGGTGAGCTTCCGTGGTGACTGATTTGGGAGTCGGAAGAACTAAGTTGGGGGTGGGGGGTCTTTGGTTCTTGGGCAAGTTAGGGAAGTTCACCAGCTTCCTTTCTCAGTTCAACTAACTTTTAATTGTCTCTTCTCCCCTCCCCACCCATCCAAAAAATAATGCCCCAGCCAAAACCTTGTGTCCGCTCTGACGGGAGTTTCTGGGAGGGCTTGGGGTAAAAGTGAGGAGACGCTTCTGCCTGGTCTACTGCTGCTAAGGCTGCGAGTCCTTAACGCAGAGCCAGCTTCCCGCCCGGGCTGGCCAGCCGCGCGCCTTGCTGGGGAGCGAGAGTTGGAGTTATCCCAGGGTCTTATTAAGTGGATATGAATCTTGTTTGGTAGGGAAATGAGCATCGAAGGGCCACCTGGCGAAGCTAGTGTTGGTTGTATCAGACTCGGGTGTCACTGCGCCTTGAACTGCCATGTAACGCCCTGTCCCCTGGAAATATTGTCTCTGATCCACCCAAAGTGACAAGCCAGGCTTTCCTCTCCTTTGATCGCGTCGAGGTTTGTTCAAGCTTCCTACAGGCCGCCGAATGTAATGAGAACTGAGGAACCAGGGAGCAGCAGGGCAGAGACTGCTGTATAGATGCCACAGGGACCCAGAGAGAGGACACGGATAAGAAATTGGGTGAGGGAGTAAGATCGTGTACCCTCTGAAAGCACTGTAATAGCGAACTCGCTGTACGTGGCCGAAAGGGGCCATGCTATGGCTTCTGGTGATTTTTCAGGGCAAAGCATAGCCTTGGCCAATGCGCTTGAAATGTAGCTGTGGAAAGATCAGTGTTTGTTTTCCTAGGGAGTGAGCTACTTTCCTTCTTTCCACTTAGTGGCATTGTCACTAAAATTTCTTTCCGCTTTCTTGTTCTGTATTTTCAACTTACTGAATATTTTCCCTCATTGTGGCATTCTGTTGACTGGAGGTGAAGTTAGAAATTTTACCACAGACCCAACCTGGGATTTCGACTTTCAACACTCCCACAGATTACCTAGTCCACCGATTAGCTGTATGGTGGGGCAGCTTTTCCCCAGAAAGATATAGAGATATCAAAATAAATTAGGGGAAAAAAGTCGCAGAAGGTGGTTCACATCAAGCTAAAAAATTTGCCTTTTGAAGTCTGCCAATGAAGACGCCCAAGAATTGTTCATTCCTGTGTACTGTTTCTGGGTTTAACACGCTTGCCTGTACTTACTTTCTTATCGTCATGGAAATGACAGGAAAACCGTTTTTAAATGATTACCATCTTCAACTTCATGTTTTTAAGCTACCTACCTATCTGAGACCAGAACCACTCAGTTCAGCAAGTAGGTTTTTTAAAAACTGAAACATTCTATTTTGGTGCAACTGTGTATACGACTTTGTACATTTTTCACCTTTTCAAAAAAATAATTCTAATTACAGTAACAAAATATCTAATGGCAAGGATGAGGGAGAAGGGATTTCGTTTTGCTTTAATGACCTGTGTTTCAACCAATAATGAATTTCCCCAAGGAAACCACAGACACCACGAAAATCACTTTTTAAAGGGTTTTGGGGGTTACTTTTTAACCAAAATCAATCTATCTCCAAGCAAATGAGAATATCTCTTTAAATTTGGGTTTCAATGGCCAAGCCCCAGTTTTCCATAACTTTTATAATCTGTACTAGTTACAACTATCATTACTACCTAATTTCTAGAAGCAAGCCATTTTATTCCAACAGCTTCTATAAATCCGGGATAAGGTCTTAGGTTTCTTACAATTCACTGCTTTTGAGGACAATACATAGTTAATTCACTTTAAATGTTTAGAAGTGCAAATTCCTGCATTTCTAAAGGATGACCTTGAAGGAAATTAAGAGATGACTTTCTTGTGTTCAAAACTTGGTCACTTTTTCCAGTAATAATCATGTCTTAACCAAAGCAAGAAACTTATTCTAATTCTTTGGTTAGCGACTCATCCCACCCCTCTGTTTTAGTCTGAAAAGTCTCAAGTCAACGCTTTCTCCTTTCCCTTCCAGTGTCCAAGGCAGACCTGTAGGGCTCGGCCCGGGGTTCTGCGGCGGAGATGGCTTCCAGTCCGCTGCCGGGGCCCAACGACATCCTGCTGGCGTCGCCGTCGAGCGCCTTCCAGCCCGACGCGCTGAGCCAGCCGCGGCCAGGGCACGCCAACCTCAAACCCAACCAGGTGGGCCAGGTGATCCTCTACGGCATTCCCATCGTGTCGTTGGTGATCGACGGGCAGGAGCGCCTGTGCCTGGCGCAGATCTCCAACACTCTGCTCAAGAACTTCAGCTACAACGAGATCCACAACCGTCGCGTGGCGCTGGGCATCACGTGTGTGCAGTGCACGCCGGTGCAACTGGAGATCCTGCGGCGTGCCGGGGCCATGCCCATCTCATCGCGCCGCTGCGGCATGATCACCAAACGCGAGGCCGAGCGCCTGTGCAAGTCGTTCCTGGGCGAAAACAGGCCGCCCAAGCTGCCAGACAATTTCGCCTTCGACGTGTCACACGAGTGCGCCTGGGGATGCCGCGGCAGCTTCATCCCCGCGCGCTACAACAGCTCGCGCGCCAAGTGCATCAAATGCAGCTACTGCAACATGTACTTCTCGCCCAACAAGTTCATTTTCCACTCCCACCGCACACCGGACGCCAAGTACACTCAGCCAGACGCAGCCAACTTCAACTCGTGGCGCCGTCACCTCAAGCTCACCGACAAGAGTCCCCAGGACGAGCTGGTCTTCGCCTGGGAGGACGTCAAGGCCATGTTCAACGGCGGCAGCCGCAAGCGTGCACTGCCCCAGCCGGGCGCGCACCCCGCCTGCCACCCGCTCAGCTCTGTCAAGGCGGCCGCCGTGGCCGCCGCGGCCGCGGTGGCCGGAGGCGGGGGTCTGCTGGGCCCCCACCTGCTGGGTGCGCCCCCCCCGCCGCCGCCGCCGCCGCCGCCCTTGGCAGAGCTGGCTGGTGCCCCGCACGCCCATCACAAGCGACCGCGCTTCGACGACGACGACGACTCCTTGCAGGAGGCCGCCGTAGTGGCTGCCGCCAGCCTCTCGGCTGCAGCCGCCAGCCTCTCTGTGGCTGCTGCTTCGGGCGGCGCGGGGACTGGTGGGGGCGGCGCTGGGGGTGGCTGTGTGGCCGGCGTGGGCGTGGGCGTGGGCGTGGGCGCGGGCGCGGGGGCAGGTGCCGCGGCCGGGGCCAAAGGCCCGCGCAGCTACCCAGTCATCCCGGTGCCCAGCAAGGGCTCGTTCGGGGGCGTCCTGCAGAAGTTCCCGGGCTGCAGCGGGCTCTTCCCGCACCCCTACACCTTCCCGGCCGCGGCCGCCGCCTTTGGCTTGTGCCACAAGAAAGAGGACTCGGGCGCTGCCGCTGAGGCCCTGGGGGGCGCGGGCGCAGGCGGCGCGGGCGCGACACCCAAGGCCGGCTTGTCCGGCCTCTTCTGGCCCGCGGGCCGCAAGGACGCCTTCTATCCGCCCTTCTGCATGTTCTGGCCGCCGCGGACCCCTGGCGGGCTCCCGGTGCCCACCTACCTGCAGCCCCCGCCTCAGCCGCCCTCGGCGCTAGGCTGCGCGCTCGGCGAAAGCCCGGCCCTGCTGCGCCAGGCCTTCCTGGACCTGGCTGAGCCAGGCGGCGCTGCTGGGAGCGCCGAGGCTGCGCCCCCGCCGGGGCAGCCCCCGCAGGTAGTGGCCAACG